>NC_091977.1:289131563-289741900 GCF_044704955.1 Pristiophorus japonicus
CATGCAGGTGCAGCAGGCGGTTAAGAAAGCAAATGGCATGTTGGCCTTCATAGCAAGGGGATTTGAGTACAGGGGCAGGGAGGTGTTGCTACAGTTGTACAGGGCATTGGTGAGGCCACACCTGGAGTATTGTGTACAGTTTTGGTCTCCTAACCTGAGGAAGGACATTCTTGCTATTGAGGGAGTGCAGCGAAGGTTCACCAGACTGATTCCCGGGATGGCGGGACTGACCTATCAAGAAAGACTGGATCAACTGGGCTTGTATTCACTGGAGTTCAGAAGAATGAGAGGGGACCTCATAGAAACATATAAAATTCTGACGGGGTTAGACAGGTTAGATGCAGTAAGAATGTTCCCAATGTTGGGGAAGTCCAGAACCAGGGGTCACAGTCTAAGGATAAGGGGTAAGCCATTTAGGACCGAGATGCGGAGGAACTTCTTCACCCAGAGAGTGGTGAACCTGTGGAATTCTCTACCACAGAAAGTTGTTGAGGCCAATTCACTAAATATATTCAAAAAGGAGTTAGATGAGGTCCTTACTGCTAGGGGGATCAAGGGGTATGGCGAGAAAGCAGGAATGGGGTACTGAAGTTGAATGTTCAGCCATGAACTCATTGAATGGCGGTGCAGGCTAGAAGGGCCGAATGGCCTACTCCTGCACCTATTTTCTATGTTTCTATGTTTCTATTCCCTTGAGTATAGAAGATTAAGGGCTGATCTAATTGAGGTGTTTAGGATGATTAAAGGAATTGATTGGGTAGATAGAGAGAAACTATTTCCTCTGCTGGGGGAAGTCCAGAACAAAGGGGCATCACCTTAAAATTGGAGCTTGGCTGGTGAGGAACCACTTCTTCACACAAAGGGTAGTGGAAATTTGGAGCGCTCTCCATAAAAATATGTTGATGGTCAATTGAAAATGTCAAAACTGAGATTGATAGTTTTTTGTTAGACATGGGTATTAAGGGCTACGGAACCAAGGCAGGTAGATGGGGTTAGGTCACAGATCAACCATGATCTCATTGAATGGCGAAAGAGGCTTGACGGGCTGAATGGCCTCCTCTTGTTCCTATGTTTCTAATCAAAAACAAACCTCACTGCTCTTGTTATCTCAGACTTTTCCTCCTGGCTCCACATTCAGGTAACTGCATATTTTTAAACCAGCTTTTTGGTGCCAGCCTCCAGTGATTCCTTCAATGACCACTGCTTGGGCTGCATGGTGACTTGGTTATCCTGAAGCTAGCAGGCCCGGTGCCGGCAGTGTTCAGGGAAACCCAGTTTTCAGGAGGCCTGAAAAATACAATAGGCCCGAAAAATACAATAGGCCCCTATTTGCATATGCCTATTTCAGGTGGGTCCCTGGACACCTATAACTCAGCCTCTACTAATATAAAGCAGACGACGCACTTCTTGCATGGAATGTACGTGTGCATGGTACCTGCCATATTGGATGTTTAGGTGCCTGTTTTATGTCTGTATAACGGGTGCAGAATTAAGGAATTTTTAGGCCATGGTGTCTTCAGGAACAAGTTCCTTTGGCAGTTCAGAATATGTAGAATAACTGCCTATGTTTACATGGTACAATAGATCAAGTTGTGGCTCCATCAAATGAGCACATGAATTGTAATATTGCTTATTGTGCTCTTATCTTTGTACATTTCCATGTTCCAGGTGTACCACAGACATTCGTGTAAAATTCCCATGATATGGTTGTAATGTATGCACCTGTGAGTATGCTCACAGGTTTGTAGAACTATTGTCCTATTTATTGGGAACTTGGCCTGGAGGGTGGTGCATGGAGCAGTCCCGTGCAATAAATTTTTAAGCCGGTTCACGGGCTCCCAGGCCGCTTGCAATTTCTGCGGTCTGGAAGAGTCCGTGTTCCATGTTTTTATTGAATGTGCGAGGTTGCAGCCCCTGTTCAACTATTGAAAGGGGCTGCTCCTGAAATTCTGGTTGCACTTCAGTCCCACACTCCTGATACATAAGAACATAAGAACATAAGAATTAGGAACAGGAGTAGGCCATCTAGCCCCTCGAGCCGGCTCCGCCATTCAAAAAGATCATGGCTGATCTGGCCATGGACTCAGCTCCATTTTCCCGCCCGCTCCCCATAACCCTTAATTCCCTTATTGGTTAAAAATTTATCTATCTGTGATTTAAATACATTCTATGAGCTAGCCTCAACTGCTTCCTTGGGCAGAGAATTCCACAGATTCACAACCCTCTGGGAGAAGAAATTCCTTCTCAACTCGGTTTTAAATTGGCTCCCCCGTATTTTGAGGCTGTGCCCGCTGGCTCTAGTCTCCCCGACCAGTGAAAACAACCTCTCTGCCTCTATCTTGTCTATCCTTTTCATTATTTTAAATGTTTCTATAAGATCACTCCTCATCCTTCTGAACTCCAACGAGTAAAGACCCAGTCTATTCAATCTATCATCATAAGGTAACCCCCTCATCTCCGGAATCAGCCTAGTGAATCGTCTCTGTACCCCCTCCAAAGCTAGTATATCCTTCCTTAAGTAAGGTGACCAAAACTGCATGCAGTACTCCAGGTGCGGCCTCACCAATACCCTGTACAGTTGCAGCAGGACCTCCCTGCTTTTGTACTCCATCCCTCTTGCAATGAAGGCCAACATTCCATTCGCCTTCCTGATTACCTGCTGTACCTGCAAACTAACTTTTTGGGATTCATGCACAAGGACCCCCAGGTCCCTCTGCACCGCAGCGTGTTGTAATTTCTCCCCATTCAAATAATATTCCCTTTTACTGTTTTTTTTTCCAAGGTGGATGACCTCACATTTTCCAACATTGTATTCCATCTGCCAAACCTTAGCCCATTCGCTTATCTAAATCTCTTTGCAGCCTCTCTGTGTCCTCTACAAAACCCGCTTCCCCACTAATCTTTGTGTCATCAGCAAATTTTGTTGCACTACACTCCGTCCCCTCCTCCAGGTCATCTATGTGTATATCGTAAACAGTTGTGGTCCCAGCACCGATCCCTGTGGCACACCACTAACCACCGATTTCCAACCTGAAAAGGACTCATTTATCCCAACTCTCTGCTTTCTGTTAGCCAGCCAATTCTCTATCCATGCTAATATATTTCCACTGACTCCGCGTACCTTTATCTTCTGAAGCAACCTTTTGTATGGCACCTTATCGAATGCCTTTTGGAAATCTAAATACACCACATCCATCGGTACACCTCTATCCACCATGCTCATTATATCCTCAAAAAATTCCAGTAAATTAGTTAAACATGATTTCCCCTTCATGAATCCATGTTGCGTCTGCTTGATTGCACTATTCCTATCTAGATGTCCCGCTATTTCTTCCTTAATGATAGCTTCAAGCATTTTCCCCACGACAGATGTTAAACTAACCGGCCTATAGTTACCTTCTTTGGGCACCCTGTGTGGAGGGGAGCGGGTAGGTCTGAAGGCCTCCTCGTAGGACTGCTCCTGGGCATGGCCAAGGGGGCCATCAGCTGGTCCAGGCAGCGGGCGGTCGATGGGGTCCTTCAGCCTGACTGCCTGCCTCTCTTCCGTTCCTACATCCAGGCCAGGGTGTCCTTAGAGATGGAGCACGCGGTGTCCACCGGTATGCTCGCGGCCTTCTGTGAGAGATGGGCACCGGCAACCAAATTTTAATTTGATTTTATATGTTTTAAAGTTTAATTTGTTTTAATTGCCGGTTTTAGTGTCCCCCTTCCCTTTTATAGGGGGTACTTGTATATATTCATATTTTGGAGCCCAAAAAAACCCACAAAAAAACCAACAAAAAAAACCCAAAAAAACAAAAAAAACAAAAAAGGGCCTAGAAAAATATTTGGAGTGTCCCCCAGATTGGGGGGCACTTGATCTAACTGTTAATTTTGTTTTCAAACCAACCAAAAGAGTTGTAGAACTATTGTCCTATTTATTGGGGAATTGGCCTGAAGGGTGTTGCATGGAGCAGTCCCGTGCAATAAATTTTTAAGTCTGTTCAGGGGCTCCCAGGCCGCCTGCAATTTCTGCGGTCTGGCGGAGTCCGTGTTCCATGTTTTTACAGTATATGCGAGGTTGCAGGCCCTGTTCCATTATTTAAAGTGGCTGTTCCTAAAATTCTGGTTGCACTTCAGTCCCACACTCCTGATCTTTGGGCACCCTGTGCAGAGGGGAGCGGGTAGGTCCAAGGGCCTCCTCGTAGGACTGCTCCTGGGAAGGGCCAAGGGGGCGATCAGCCGGTCCAGGTAGCGGGCAGTCGAGGGGGTCGTTCAGCCCGACTGCCTGCCTCTCTTCCGCGCTTATATCTGAGCCAGGTATGTCCCTGGAGATGGAGCAATGGTACGGTCATGGCCTTCCGCGAGAGATGGGCGCCGGAGGGACTGGAGTGCATCATCACCCTCGGCAACCAAATTTTAATTTGATTTTATATGTTTTAAAGTTTAATTTGTTTACTGTGCCAGGTTTTAGTGTCCCCCTCCCCTTTTAGCCAGGGTGCACTTGTATAATTTGTGTTTTGGTGCCCAAAAAAACCCCACAAAAAAACCCACAAAAAACCCCACAAACCCCCCCCCCCACAAAAAACAAAAAAAATCCAAAAAAGGGCACTTAGAAACTGTTTGGCATGTCCCCCACTTTAATCAGGGGGCAATTGATTTAATTGATGTATTGTTTTCTCCAAAAATAGTAGTAGAGTTATTGCACTGTGAGTAGACTTAGTCAGTCACGTGATGTTCACAAGACTTAATAAAACCTCAGTCAGTTGGGTCTAGGTCATCCACAATGAGGTATGCAGTTGTGAGCCTTGTGGATGAACTGGTAATGTGTAGTGTGATTGTTAAACCTTTGTTAATAAACCAACTAGTTCTTAATAGCAATGCGTGGCTCTGAATTCTTACCAAAGAACCAATGAAGCAAATATATTAGTGTGACCTAAAAGGAGGGTGAGCACAGAATCACAATATATATGTAACCCATGACAACGCCAATCAGACTATGATGGAAAGTACTGAGGGGTGTGGCAGTTTGATCACATAGAAATTTAAGACTCTGGTGGAAAGCAAGCAAGATTTCGTGAAATCTATTTTTTTACTTTATTCTCTGCATTGGCCAGCAGGATATCGAGTTGAATCGCAACCTTGAGAACTGAGACCTTGAGGAGAAAAAGTCAAAGCAAAGCAATTCCAAGGAACTGTTTTGCATTTTTGCTGAGCTAAATAAATTCGTAGCAGCTGAAGTGCAATGGATTTCCATCATTTTGTAAGTTTGATACAGATGCATTTTCAAATTCAACTGGACTTAAGTGAAAAGAAATGGATTCAAAATTTAGAAAAATGTTCTGATTGCTGAGACAATAGGCAATTGGTAAAAGATCCATTCATATTTTAGGTTTCATCTGCTACCTGAAAGCAGGTAAAGCAAATGGCCATGAGGAAACTCAAGGATTACTTTATGCCAAAAGAAAAAAAAAGAATAAATCTGAAATATACATTTGGACAAGTGGGACATGGAGCAAGTGAACTGCTGGTTAGATATTATGCGTCATTATGACCACTATGTGTATTCACAGATGAGACACAGAAAGCTAGCATACAGGTACAGTAAGCAATAAGGAAGGCAAATGGCATGTTGTCCTGTATTGCAAGGGGGTTGGTGTATAAGAGTAAGGAAGTCTTGCTACAATTCTACAAGCCCATGGTGAGACCACACCTGGAGTACTGTGCACAGTTTTGGTCTCCTTATCTGAGGAAGGATATACTTACCTTGGAGGCGGCGTAACGAAGGTTCACTCGATTGATTGCTTGGATGAGAAAGTTGTCTTATGATGAGAAATTGTGTAGAATGGGCCTATACCCTCAGAAGTTTATAAGAATGAGAAGTGATCTCATTGAAGCATACAAGATTATGAAGGGAATTGACGGGGTAGATGCTGAGAGGTTGTTTCCCCTGGCTGGAATGTTGAGAACTAGGGGGCATAGTCTCAGGATAAGGGGTAGGCCATTTAGGACAGAGATGAAGAGGAATTTCTTCACTCAGAGGGTTGTGAAACTTTGGAATTCTCTGCCCCAGAGGGCTGTGGATGCTGAGTCTCTGATTATATTCAAGGTGGAGATAGATAGATTTTTGAAGTCTCGGGGAATCAAGGGATATGGAGATTGGACGGGGAAAGTGGATTTGAGGTTGATGATCATCCATGATCTCATTGAATGGCGGAGCAGACTCGAGGGGCCACATGGCCTATGCCTGCTCCTAATTCTTAGGTTCTTAGGGGGGCCGAAATTGGTGAAAGCCAAGGGCCGTCCAAGTGATGCTCAAAGGACCTCCGATGGTCGCCTGATACCTGATGGTATTTTGGGGAGGAATTTCGGCAAAAAGGTTCTTGAAAAAGTGCCCGGCGTGTGGAAATATATTTTTTTAAGTTGCATTACACTGTTTTTTTGTACCCTTTTTGCCATAAAACAAAATGGAGTCCAGGACCTGCTAGAAACTTCTACAACAGACAGTCTGTTTGCATAAACATGCTAACCCTGATTGGAACTGCTGATAGCTGATTAATAGCCACCAGACAACATTAAGACTATCTTGCTGAGATAAGTACCACCCATTGTGCTTCCCTGTATTATCAATTCACCCCCTAAGAGATACTCAAATTACCAGCCATTATCCCTTGTACAGAACTCATCCATAATATGCAAGAAGCCAAGTACCCAATCAACCACTGTGGAAATCATGGGCCCAAATAACTGGCCAGGAAACTGGACAATCCTAAAACAATGAAAAGTCAGTAATAGCACATTATCACACCCTAATTGAGTCATTGCTGTCTGGCCCACCAAAATCGCTCACAAAAGAGACATTTGAGAAAAATGTAAAGACAAGGCTGTGGTAATCATTAACTCTTTATCTGTTTTCGCTGACTGCAAAGGCAGAACCAATACACAGGATAGAACCATAACTTGTTTTTTACTGTATAAATACTTTGTGAAACTGTATCATTTTGGAAGTCGTCACTTAGCCTTTGACTGAGTGAGACTCTTCCTTGCTGCAAGTAAAAATTAAAGGAACATCTACCAGAGCTGATTGTGTTAGAGTCGTATATTGAGAGTCGAGATTTCGACAGGTGGCAAAAGAGGGACTTACGCCATCAATCTGGATGGCAGAGGGTGGGAGCTCCCAATCTTGGCGGCAAACGCTCTTGCCGCCGAAGTGCCACCGTGGATGGAGTCGGACTCATGGAGGGTTGAAGAGCTGAAAAGAAAAATCAATGCAAGAAAAACCAGAACATCTTCAAGGGACCCAATGCAGGTAAGTCGCTGTAAGAATTTAAAAAAAAAATTCTCATTAACCTTTTTATGCAGATCATCATACCTACCGTCATAGACCAGCCTCCATGCAGCGGTCCTTCCCTGTTCTGGTGCCAACTCCTGCTGACCCACACCAAGTTGGCATCTCGTTTATTTATTTATTATTATTCCGAGGCGGTTTCTGTTCCAATATACCCCTTGGCTGATTGTCAGTTTGGTTTTTGGTGCATGATGTTTGTGAGCACAATCTTAATTGCATCGCAATGTTTGTTCTATGTCTAATGCTTGGCATACGATTGGCTCACGATGTTCATCTTACATCGAGCAGGGTTTGCTGGCCTGCTGTCTCAGGCAAGAGGAGTTCAGCGGGTGGTTTCCGGTGGTTTTCCCCTCCCGCCCAATCCAGCCCAAGTGCAAACTGGCACAGGGTGGAACTCAAAGAGGAATGTCGGCGGATCTCGGCAGCAAGGCCATCAATTTCGCCCCCTATGTTCTTAATGAAGGGCGAAAATCACAAATTATCCTGAGCTGAACTCCTCTTGCCTGAGACAGCAGGCCAGCAAACCCTGCTCGATGTAAGATGAACATCGTGAGCCAATCGTATGCCAAGCATTAGACACAGAACAAACATTGCGATGCAATTAAGACTGTGCTCACAAACATGCACCAAAAACCAAACTGACAATCAGCCAAGGGGTATATTGGAACAGAAACCGCCTCAGAATAATAAATAAGACAAAAAAATATTGTATTTGGAGGCATAGGTATGTTTCCACACAAAGACACTGTTCTGCCTGAGGTATTCTAAACCAATCTTGCAGCAAGCAAAATCACTTGCCAAGCCTTGCATCTCAGGGCCAAGGCATTAGATGTTACAGCGGAATGGAACACCAGTGAAACCTTTAAGGGACATGAGTGAAGGCAATTCATTTAATGCAGCCAATAAATGTGTTGATGGTATGTGTCATGTGGCCTATGCAAAACAACCAGTGGTTAATATGTCCAAGCTGAGCACATCTGTGAAAGGAACAATAGAATTCAGTTAAGTGTAACCATGAGAATGCCGAGAACAAAACAATATAAACCAATGCAAAAAGTATAACATTACAGTAATGTATTTGCTTCATGGGATCTTTATTAAAAATTCATAGCAACACATCGCTATTAAGAATTAGTTGGTTTATTAACAAAGGTTTAACAATCACACTACACATTACCAGGTCATCCACTAAGCTCACAACTGTGTACCTCATCGTGGATGACCTAGACCCAACTGACTGGGGTTTTATTGGGCTAGATTTGACACTTTTGTGCAGAGTGCCCAAAAATGGGCAGTATTTCCGGTGTGGTCGGTAAAAATACATTTTCAGATTGCCAGCTTGTCGCCCATTTTCAAAGCCCTAGTCTCCATTTTTGAAATTGGGCGTAACCGCGAGCAATATGAAATGGGCAGTAGCGTTAAATATCTCTGACCTTCTGCCGTAAAGTGTCGCCATCCTTAGCAATGGCATGGCAATGCTCGATTCCCGCGATTCAGGAGGTCAAGGGTCATCATGACATGCGCAGAAGAGGAGACAGAGAGAGAGGGAGCTGAGAGGGAGTGAAGGGGTGTGTGGGTGTGGTATGGCTGCTTTGGGAGGAAGGAGGGAGAGTTTAGAGCTTTAGAGAAAATTGGGAAAAAAAAATTAGCTGTTACCAGCCAGATATTTGCCCAAATTCGGTGCCTATAATGGAGGGAGAGGTGGAGGCGAAACAGGGCGCAAAAGAGCAAGGAGGTTCTTGGACGAGGCAAATGCCTCCCTCCTGCAGGAGGTCAAGTCACGTTGGGGTGATTTGACACAGGGAGGGTGTGAGAAGCCCACCCCAATGGCATACCAGAAGATATGGGCTGAGATAGCAGAGATGGTCTCTTCGGCGACCAATGAGGACCGTGAGGGCAACCAATGCAGCAAGCGATGGAACGACCTTGTCGGATCCGCAGGAGTAAGTATTACATTTATTTACATGTACTTATATATTTATATAATTTGATTTGTAAGAGTCATGAGTGACTATCATCAGATGTGAGGTCTTTCACTTTTACTGGGAATGTTGTACTCAAAGCCTGTGTTCACGGTGTACGTCTTCAGGTATAGAATGATAATTATCATAATAATCATGATTACATCTGTCAGTTATGTATTGTATCAATCTCTGTGACAGTACCTAGCAATGATATCACGCAATGATCTCATGCCATGTCGTCCTGTTACCTTTTACAGGAGAAGCTATTGACGATGAGGTCCATGCAGAGGCGAACGGATGGGGGGCCACCAGTCCCCAGCGACATCATTGAAATGGAGGAGCATGTGCTCGCACTCATGGGGAAGCACCCCTGGACGGCCACGGATGCATCTGCAGACCCTGAAGTGATGCCACGTGAGTAAAGTTTACACCATTGCATGTTGTTAAGGCAATAGATGCCTCACCCCCTCATATCCGAACAATCATATTTGATCGATGATTTCTAAAATTGTCCTATAAATAATGCTGGCCTAATGAAAATCATTGCAATGCCGAATGTGTTGATGTTCATGAAATGTGATGTCTGTGATGATTTTGAGAGCGGTGGTGCTTTTGTCGCGCATATGCTGTGTGTAGCGCTGGAATCACTTTGTGACCCTAGTACCCCCTTCTCCTCTAATAATCTCATTTGTGTTTTGCAGCTCAGCCAGCAGCACAGCCCCAGGCAAGACCACAAAGGCCAGAAGGTGGGGGTGCAGGGCCCGACTCGCCAGTGGATCCTACAAATGGTGCTAAGGAGCTCCGATTCTCGCCCGTCAATCTGCTGGGTCTGTTCTCCATGGATGAGAGTGCGGACTTTGAGGAATCTGCATTGCCA
Organism: Pristiophorus japonicus; assembly: GCF_044704955.1. Classification (NCBI taxonomy): domain Eukaryota; kingdom Metazoa; phylum Chordata; class Chondrichthyes; family Pristiophoridae; genus Pristiophorus; species Pristiophorus japonicus. Next base: position 289,141,732 of record NC_091977.1, read on the forward strand.
CGCTCCAGAAGCCATTCCACCCCAAGGCCATTTAGTGCTCTTCTGGCCATTCCCGCCTCCACTCTGGAGCTACCAGGCCCAAGCACCTCACCACAATGCATCCCATTTATCCCCAGGACGGTGCAGACACCGCGGACGTGGCAGGTCTGTTCCAGAGTGTTATATGAGAGCGGAGAGATGGTACAGTTGTCCAGGAGGACTGTCGACATTGGTGACCAGATCCTCGATGCATTGGGGGGCATATCCCGACAGCTAGCCACCATGACCGAGTACGTTCTGCAGATAGCGGAGGCCCTGGAGGTGATAGCCAGGAACACTGCTGCCCACAGGCCTCCCAGTGGTCCCGGAACGCGGCACTCCACCCACCCCGAGGTTCCGCAACATCAATGCCAATGACAGATGAGAGCAAGGACCAAGATTCTGCTTCTGGATCCGATAATGTTCCCACCTCAGCACCGCCTGCTCCGGTACCCATGCAACCACCGGCTCTGCCTTCACCGCTCCCCCCAATGAGGCACCGCTTGAGGAGTTCTTCAGCCAGGCGCTGTGGAGCGAGGAGGGGAAGGGGTAGAGGTGGGGAGAAGAAGAGAAGGGGGGAAGGAAAGTGAGGTGCATGTCCGCAGGTGATGGCTGTGTTATATCTCCATCAGGGTGTATGCAATTTGTTGTAATGTATGGGGAGAGAGGGCCATCCTTCTGCTTTGCCTTTGTATTCTGTGTTGCTGGACATGTTGACCATTTGATTGATGTCAATGGTCGAAAAAGTGGGGTGTGGGTGGGATGTTTTTGCCCATGATATTTACAATTTCAGACACTTGATCGTATGAAATGTTTTTTATTCATCATAACCTTGTTGCACATTATCTCAGATAGCTGGTCCGTTACACACTGGTGATTCCTTAACATGAAAGGGTTAAGTAAAACTTAACTTGAGTCAACTTAAACTTTAACTGACACCAAGGTGATGCCCACCATTGATGTCTCAGCTGCACACACACAGCAGTGTGTCAGCGTTGTCAATCATAGCAACGTTCTTTCAGGCAATTCTTTCAGTTATCAGCTCCTGACATAAGAGTCTTGCAGCTATGTAGCCACCACAGACCCTTTCCTGCAGTCTGGAGGGGCGGCGTGGGCAGGGTTGCATAGCCAGCCTGATTGTGTGGCTCTAGGTCAGCGTCCTCTTCCTCTCTCTCCTGAGGTGGAGCATCAGTCCCTTCTGGCAATTCTTGTCCCCTCCTAATAGCCAGATTGTGCAGCATGGAGCACACGACCATGAATTTAGCTACTTGCTCAGGGTTGCATTCTAGCTCTCCTCCTGAGTGCTCCAGGCATCTAAAGTACTGGTTTAACACAGTTATTGTTTTCTCGACCACATTGCGTGTGTCTCTGCGGCTCTGGTTGTATCATTTCTTGGCCTCGGTTTGGGTGTCACACAGTGCGGTCATCAGCCAGGTGGCTGGGCCATATTGTTTGTCACCAAGCATCCAACATTGTCCTTGTGGCTGACTCTTAAACATGTCAGAGACAGTGCTCTCATGCAGGATGTGAGGCTCATCGAAGCTGCCCGGACATTTGGCATTCACTGCCATTATGATCTGGTTGTGGTTGACAACTAGTTGGACCTTCAGGGAATAAAATCCTTTTCTGTTATGAAAAAGCTCTGGGTCCTGAGAAGGTGCCTATATGGCGATGTGAGTGCACTTGTATTGCTTGTATTGAGGAACTTAGTGGTAGAATGCTCCAGCCCTGTCAGTCTGAGCCTCTGAGGTCATGGGGAAGCTGATAAAGTTCATCCTACGTGCGTACAGGGCCTCCATGACCTGACTAATGCTCCTACAAATCCTACAAATTCCCTGGTAGGACAGACACACCAACATCAGTGTCCTCGTCCAGGACAACATCCTCAGCATCAAAGCACTGACCACACTTGATCAATTCCGCTGGGCAGGCCACATTGTCTGCATGCCAGACACGAGACTCCCAAAGGAAGCGCTCTACTCAGAACTCCTTCATGGCAAATGAGCCAAAGGTAGACAGAGGAAACGTTACAAACCCTCAAAGCCTCCCTAAAGTGCAACATCCCCACCGACACCTGGAAGTCCTTGGCCAAATACCACCCTAAGTGGAGGAAGTGCATCCGGGAGGGCGCTAAGCACCTCGAGTCTCATCGCTGACTACATGCAGAAGACAAAGCGCAGGCAGCGGAAAGACCATACGGCAAACCTGTCCCACCCTTCCTTCCCCTCAATGGCTGTCTGTCCCACCTGTGGCAGGGACTATGGCTCTCGTATTGGACTGTTCAGCCACCTAAGGACTCATTCTAAGAGTGGAAGCAAGTCTTCCTCGATCCCGAGGGACTGCCTATGATGATGATGATGAATGCAGCGATGTGTAGCATGGTGAGACATAGGGGAAATCTCTACTGCAGAGGCCCGAAAGGAACCGGACACATTGAAAGACAGTGCCGTGGTGACCTTGACCTCAACCGACAGTGATGTCCTGATGGCAGGCTGCATAACTGGCCTGATGAGCTCGCATATTTCAGTGATCACCACCTTGTGGAAGCGCAGTTTCTGAAGGCCGATGTGCTCGGGCACGTCGAGGTAAGACCTCTTCTCCCTGTAATTGCGGGGTGTGTAAGGTGTGGGCCTCCGCCTCTTAGATTGGGCACATAATGGTGTGCATTAGACGTTGTGCCATTTGCACTCTGCAGCATCTGCATATTAATCGATGCAGGCTGAGAAATGGCTGGCCCCATTCCAATGAAAGTTTAATGGCGATTGATCAGAAGCAATAATTTCCACACTAAAATACACCTACAGTAAACCCCCAATAGTACACAGTCTGAAAAAATATCTTTTGAGATGGCCACTTCACCTGAGAAGAACTCCAAAGTCAACTCCAATAGTATTAAAGCCAAGGAAATGGCATACAAATTGGCCAGAAATAGCAGCGAACCTGGGGATTGGGAGAAATTTAGAACTCAGCAGAGGAGGACAAAGGGTTTGATTAGGGCAGGGAAAATGGAGTACGAGAAGAAGCTTGCAGGGAACATTAAGGCGGATTGCAAAAGTTTCTATAGGTATGTAAAGAGAAAAAGGTTAGTAAAGACAAACGTTGGTCCCCTGCAGTCAGAATCAGGGGAAGTCATAACGGGGAACAAAGAAATGGCAGACCAATTGAACAAGTACTTTGGTTCAGTATTCACTAAGGAGGACACAAACAACCTTCCGGATATAAAAGGGGTCAGAGGGTCTATTAAGGAGGAGGAACTGAGGGAAATCTTTATTAGTCGGGAAATTGTGTTGGGGAAATTGATGGGATTGAAGGCCGATAAATCCCCAGAGCCTGATGGACTGCATCCCAGAGTACTTCAGGAGGTGGCCTTGGAAATAGCGGATGCATTGACAGTCATTTTCCAACATTCCATTGACTCTGGATCAGTTCCTATCGAGTGGAGGGTAGCCAATGTAACCCCACTTTTTAAAAAAGGAGGGAGAGAGAAAGCAGGGAATTATAGACCGGTCAGCCTGACCTCAGTAGTGGGTAAAATGATGGAATCAATTATTAAGGATGTCATAGCAGCGCATTTGGAAAATGGTGACATGATAGGTCCAAGTCAGCATGGATTTGTGAAAGGGAGATCATGCTTGACAAATCTTCTGGAATTTTTTGAGGATGTTTCCAATAAAGTGGACAAAGGAGTACCAGTTGATGTGGTATATTTGGACTTTCAGAAGGCTTTCGACAAGGTCCCACACAGGAGATTAATGTGCAAAGTTAAAGCACATGGGATTGGGGGTAGTGTGCTGACGTGGATTGAGAACTGGTTGTCAGACAGGAAGCAAAGAGTAGGAGTAAATGGGTACTTTTCGGAATGGCAGGCAGTGACTAGTGGGGTACCGCAGGGTTCTGTGCTGGGGCCCCAGCTGTTTACATTGTACATTAATGATTTAGACGAGGGGATTAAATGTAGTATCTCCAAATTTGCGGATGACACTAAGTTGGGTGGCAGTGTGAGCTGCGAGGAGGATGATATGAGGCTACAGAGTGACTTGGATAGGTTAGGTGAGTGGGCAAATGCGTGGCAGATGAAGTATAATGTGGATAAATGTGAGGTTATCCACTTTGGTGGTAAAACAGAGAGACAGACTATTATCTGAATGGTGACAGATTAGGAAAAGGGAAGGTGCAACGAGACCTGGGTGTCATGGTACATCAGTCATTGAAGGTTGGCATGCAGGTACAGCAGGCGGTTAAGAAAGCAAATGGCATGTTGGCCTTCATAGCGAGGGGATTTGAGTACAGGGGCAGGGAGGTGTTGCTACAGTTGTACAGGGCCTTGGTGAGGCCACACCTGGAGTATTGTGTACAGTTTTGGTCTCCTAACTTGAGGAAGGACATACTTGCTATTGAGGGAGTGCAGCGAAGATTCACCAGACTGATTCCCGGGATGGTGGGACTGACCTATCAAGAAAGACTGGATCAACTGGGCTTGTATTCACTGGAGTTCAGAAGAGTGAGAGGGGACCTCATAGAAACGTTTAAAATTCTGACGGGTTTGGACAGGTTGGATGCAGGAAGAATGTTCCCAATGTTGGGGAAGTCCAGAACCAGGGGTCACAGTCTAAGGATAAGGGGTAAGCCATTTAGGACCGAGATGAGGAGAAACTTCTTCACCCAGAGAGTGGTGAACCTGTGGAATTCTCTACCACAGGAAGTAGTTGAGGCCAATTCACTAAATATATTCAAAAGGGAGTTAGATGAAGTCCTTACTACTCGGGGGATCAAGGGGTATGGCGTGAAAGCAGGAAGTGGGTACTGAAGTTTCATGTTCAGCCATGAACTCGTTGAATGGCGGTGCAGGCTAGAAGGGCTGAATGGCCTGCTCCTGCACCTATTTTCTATGTTTCTATGTTTCTATGTTAACCCAAACTTCCCCGAAGTTGAAGCAGCCTTTTGAATGAAACAACCTGCGATTTAAAAAATGGCGCCCACACCGCTGTGATTCGTTCAGAACAGTTCCACTTTTTCAGAGCAGTGTTTTGGACGAGCGATATTGTGGGCGAGATGTGTGCGAGGTGCTAAAAGTGACGCTGGGCGATCTCCTGGGAGTAAGTTTCGTCAAATTTGATCTTTATGACAAAATAAAGTGGGCGGCTGGTATTATTGAATTTCGGCGTTAATTACGTGCGGAAAGTAATGCTGGCCAATATGATGCACGTTGGTTTCGCCCGTTCTGATGATTCTGCCCCAAAAAAGTGGACAGGCGGTATTATTTTTTGCCGGCGTTACGACCATGGCAAAAGTAACCCTCGGCGATAAATGTCCGAAAAATGGGCGTCAATTTCCATTTTGTGGCTAAATGGCCGATATCTGGGCATTATACCTCATTTCAGCAGTAAAATGGACGTTAAATGGGTGTTATGCAGGCAAAAATAATGGAAAATCTAGCCCATTGAATCTTGTGAACATCACGTGACTGGCTAAGCCACTTACAGTGCAACAGCTCTAAAACCTGTGAGCATACTCACAGCTACATACATTACAATTACAGAGCTCAATTTCCCCCAAAGCATTTTTTAAGCGTACTTGAAGAATTACGCCCGATTTTTTGGGGCCAAAGTACACCAAAAGAAGTGTTGTAAGTTTTCCCGTTGGATCTCTTCATTTTGGCATGGCCTAACCCGAGGGGGGTGGAGCCTTGATCTGCGCCAAAAAGATCAGGCTGCCATGGTAACCAGGGACACAATGCAAGCTGGGGCTGAAAAGTGAAGCACACAGCACCTCGCAACACATTAAACAAATTGAAAAACACACAGTGGCAACTTACCTTCAACCCCATCCGAAAGCTGTCCGGTCCGGTCGCATTCTTGGTCGCCGATTCATGTCACTTTCTCTCTCTCTCCCTCTCTTCCTCGTGGCCCCCCCCCCTTATGGGACCGGACTGTGTGCGTGTGAACCGGGGACCGAGAATGGGACCAGACTGTGTGTGTGAACCAGATACCGGACAGCTTTCAGTCGGGGTTGGAGGTAAGTTGGCGCTATGTGTTTTTCAATTCTTTCAGTGTGTCCGGGCATCTGCTGTGCCGCTTTCCTTACCTGCGCCGATTCCCTTAACTCTAAGGAAGATTTTTCAGGACAGGCCACATACGCTGGCCTAATCAGAACTGGATTAACTCTCAGTTGGCCAAACTGCCCTAAATGGCCAGAATTGGCGTAGGTGGCTGGCTACGCCCCCTTTGCCTGAAAAAAACTGACTGAAAAAATTCATAACTAACTGAGTTACGCTGGTGCAAATTAATTGGGGAAACTGGAGATTTTTAAGTTAGGCCAAAAAAACAGCCTGCTCCAAAAAAAACAGCGCAAATACTGGGGATAATTGAGCCCACAGTTTCTGCACATTGATTAAAAACAGCCCCACAGGTTTTGGAATGATTCACTACCATATTTGAATCAACAACAAAACTAACAAATATAATGTGATATAAGGAAATGTGGGTGCAGGGCTATTGTGTCTAATTTGCATATTTCTTATTACTATATTCTTCAAAAAAACACCAGTATATCAGTGAAACACAACTTGCCTTTAACTAATCTGTGCTGGCTGTCTGTCATTAGCCCATGCATTTCTAAATGCTTACTAACTTTATTTACAAATTATGAATACTGAGAGTTTGCCTACAACTGACATTAGAGTAACTGCTCTGTGGTAATTAGAGCTCAGACTCGTGTCATGCAGCTCAGACTGCTGCCATTATGTCTGTGGATACCAGTGTTCAAAGGGGTTTGCAGGATATCACAGCAGTCCAACAATCTGTCCTCCAACAGATTACTAGGCTTGCTGAGGTATCGCCTGGGGTAGTAACAGTGGCTGGGAATACAGAGCCTCAGTGACCCCCGTTATGTGACTTGGATGGTAAGCAGGGAGCTATTGCAAATATTTCTTGCTCCAGCCTGGAAGGAGCGCGATGTATAAAGGTTCTTGGCCACGGTCACCTTCACAGCCACGGGCAATAATGTCGTCACCCTGCTCGGAGGATGCAGTTGTGGCTGCAGCAGGTGGCAGATTTCAGTGAGGGCATCCTTACTGCAGCGCAGATGTCTGACACATTGTTCCTCGCTGAGCTTCAGGTGCTGAATTGCTCCCTGAATAAATACCCTGGGCAGTTATGGCCTCCTGCTGAAAGTCCTTCTCCCCCTCCTCCTTCCTTTGTCAGCAATTTGTCCTGCTCTGTGTCACCTCTGCTCATTCTACCTGTATTGCTGTAGCACCCATGTCTGGGAGCAAGTGTTCTGTGCAGAAACCTTGAAGTCAGGATAAAGTCCTTCTGCAGCTGTCACACTATTCCCTGTAGAGTTCAGCAACTTTAAAGAATTCTTGAAATCACAGAAAACTTCTACAATCGTAGCAAAAGCCAGTAGAAATCAATCAGCAACTAATCACCAAGTAGTTTATGAAGTTTAAATAGCGCTGGTGGAGGGGGTCCTTCCTGTTGCTGAATGTGTTTAAGAGAGGGCGTTAGCTGAAGTGCTGAGCTCTAAAATGATAGTGCTGGTGTAATATCAGCATTACACACTGACTGACTACATGATCTGCATACTCTGCATACTTCTGGCGGATGCTCACTGCCCACCCGTAAAAACCCTCACCAAGAGGACGTCCGTCGCGCCTCACACCAGAAGTGTGTGCAATTGCAATAAACGACATTTTGTATCCAAAAAGGGTACTCGTAGCGCCAAAATAGCGGGAATAAAGGAGCCGAATTTTGCGGTTAACATAAGAACATAAGAACATAAGAACATAAGAAATAGAAGCAAGAGTAGGCCATTCGGCCCCTCAGGCCTGCTCTGCCATTCAATAAGATCTTCTACCTCAATTCCACTTGCCTGCACTATCCCCATATCCCTTGATTCCCTTAATAACCATAACTTTATCAATCTCTGTCTTGAATATACTCAATGACTGAGCCTCCACAGACCTCAAGGGTAGATAATTCCAAAGATTCACCACCCTCTGAGTGAAGAGATTTCTCCTCATCTCAGTTCTAAATGGCTGACCTCTTATTCTGAGACTGTGACCTCCTGGTTCCCCAACCAGGGGAAACATCCACCATCTATCACTGTAAGAATTTTGTATGTTTCTATGAGATCACTTTTCATTCTTCTGAACGGTAGAGAATATAGGCCTAGTCTACTCAATCTCTCCTCATAGGACAATCCCTCCATCCCAGGAATCAGTCTGGTGAACCTTTGTTGCACTCCCTCAATGACAAGTATATCCTTACTTAGGTAATGAGACGAAAACTATACACAATACTCCAGGTGCGGTCTCACCAGGGCCCTACGTAAGACGTCTTTACTCTTATACTCAAATCCTCTTGTAATAAAGGCCAACATACGATTTGCTTTCTTAATTTCTTTCTGTACCTGCATGTTAACTTTCAATGATTCATGTACAAGGACACCCAGGTCCCTCTGAACATGAACATTTCTCTATCTCTCACCATTTAAAGAATACTCTGCTTTTCTATTTTTCCTACCAATGTGGATAACTTCACATTTCTCCACATTATATTCCATTTGCCATGTTTTTAACCACCTACTTGAAGCCTATTTTCATCCTCCTCAGAACTTACATTCCCACCTAGCTTTGTAACATCAGCAAACTTGGATATATTACATTTGGTCCCCTCATCCAAATCATTGATATAGATTGTGAATAGCTGAGGCCCAAGCACCGATTCTTGCAGCATCCCACTAGTTACAGTTTGCCAACCTGAAAATGACCCGTTTATTCCTACTCTCTGTTTTCTGTCCACTAACCAATCCTCAATCCATGCTAGTATATTACCCCTAATCCCCTGAGCCCTAATTTTGTTTAATAACCTCTTGTATGATACCATATCGTACGCCTTCTGAAAATCCAAGTACACCACATCCACCGGTTCCCAGTTATCTATTCTGCATTTTTTAATGTGTTTTAACACGGTTTAATATAAACTTACCTTAATGGACAGGGTTTTTAATGTAAAAATGTGTTTTTAAATTTAATTTTTATATGTTTTAAAACTCTTACTCTGGTAAAATTAGGCTATGTGCCTGCTTTCACCAGGCATAAGAGTTTGAAGGACATTTTCTGGGTAAGAGATGGGCAAATAGCCCAATCTCACCCACGTGCATATCCTTCCTGCAGGGATGCAGAGGTTTTCGGCGCATGCGCACTGTGCCCTGAAAATTGGCTTTTGTAAGGTCTCACTGGGTCCGTACGCACTTCATACGCACCTGGCGAGGCCGGAATTTCAGCCCTCGTGTAAAATTCTAGCATATTATGGTCACTCTTCCCTAAGGGCCCCTTTACTACAAGGTTATTAATTAACCCTTTCTCATTGCACAATACTAGATCCAAAATAGCCTGGTCCCTAGCTGGTTCCTCAACACACTGATCTCGAAAATTATCTTGTATACATTCCATGAATTCGTCCTCCACACTATTACAACAAATTTGGTTTGCCCAGTCTATAGGTAGATTAAAGTCCCCCATGATTACTGTATTACCTTTGTTACATGTACCTCTAATTTCCTGATTTATACTCTGCCCTACAATAGAACTATTGCTTGGGGGCCTATAAACAGCTCCCACCAATGTTTTCTGCCCCTTGCTGTTTCCACCCAAACTGATTCTACTTCTTGATTTTCAGAACTAAGATCCTTTCTCTCTACTGTCTTTATCCCATCCTTTATTATCAGGGATACCCCTTCTCCTTTTCCATTTTGCCTATCTCTTCTAAAAGTGAAGTATTCTGGAATATTTAGTTTCCAACCTTGGTCACTTTGCAATCACGTCTCCGTCATGGCTATTAGATCAAACCTATTAATTTCTTTCTGTGCTGTTAATTCACCTATTTTGTTACGAATGCTTCGCGCATTCAGATATAGTGCCTTTAGCTTTGACTTTTTCTAATTTTTGCTGATGTCACCTTAGTCAGCGATGCCCTATTACCTTTGTTACTCTCTCTGTCCTTTCCTGACCTACTCTGCTTATTTTTACCCCAAACTCTGCTCTGCTCTAGAGCCTTGACATTTCTCTTGCTGCTTTTAAGTGTATTCTTTCTTGAATCCTCCCCCCACCCCCATTAGTGTAAAGCCCTGTCTACTGCCCTAGTCGATTCGACAGGACACTGGTTCCAGCCCGGTTTAAGTGGTGCCTATCCTAATGGAACAGCTCCCTCTTTACCCTGTACTGGTGCCAGTGGCCCACAATGCAAAACCACTGCCTCCCACATTATTCTTTGAGTCACGCATTTAACCTTATAATTTGCTTATCCCTATAACAATTAATGCGTGGCTGAGGTAACATTATGGATGTTATTACCATTGAAGTTCTGCTTTTTAATTTGGACCCCAACTCCTCAAACTCTCTCAGCAGAACCTCATTCCTAGTTTTACCTATGTTGTTGGTTCCTACGTGGACCACGACATCTGGATCCTCCCCTTCCTATTCCAAGTTCTTCTCCAGCTGTGTGGAGATGTCTTTAACCCTGGCACCAGGCAGGCAACACAACCTTTGGAACTCCCAATCGTGGCTGCAGAGAACAGCCTCTACCACAACTACATTCCCTTTAAACCCTACACTTGAATGGCATCCTGCACCATGGTGCCATGATCAGCTTGTTCATTCATCCTACAGGCTTTTCCCTCATACACACAGGCAGCAAGAACCTCCTACCTGTTGATTAAGAACAAATGCCCAGTCTCCTCCAGCATTAGACCTGGGGTCCCCTTACCTGAGTTGCAGTCACACCCTCCTGTCTCTGACCACTCAACAGATCTGTACCACTACCTAACCTAAGGGTTATGACTACCTCCTGGATCAAAGTGTCCAGCTATCTCCCCCTCCCTGATGACCCACAATGTCTGCACCTCAGACTCCAGCTCAACAACTCTGAGCTGAAGTTTCTCAAGATGCAGGCGCTTATTGCAAATGTGGCTGTCCGGGATCACAATGCTCTCCACAAACTCCCACATGCTGCAGTTGCGGCACACCACCTGCACTGCCATCCCCATATGACCTTGTTCTATTTAATTAAATTTGTATTTAAGTAATGTAGTTTACAGTTACGTTTCTTGACTATACTTAATTGATCTAGATTAATTATGGGTAATGAAATGAAATATCTACCTGTAACACAAAGCACTACAAGTAGTGTAGACAAAAAACTGCATCTCCTTCCCCTCTTCTTCAAATTCCCATTCTTTCCGAATTCTCAAATAAAACACGCTATTTAAGTGCTTTCTGTTTAATCCTGCACTGTGCAGACCACCTCTCCATATTTATTAATGCTTCCAACTGTCACATTTTGTTTTAAATGTTTTGTGCATTCACATGCATAACACTCAATCCTGACTCCAATTTTTGGGAATATTGAACTGTATTTTTTTTCCTGGATCTCCCTTCCTCCTTCTGCACTAATGTTTTTAATCTCTCACTATTGCTAGCTTCTTTTACTATGAGAGTAATTTCACACTATTTACTTCAGCTAAGCCTTCCACTTCTATTCCAGTTGCATTATCAATTCTGCTCTCCCTCTCTTAATTCAAACTTATATTCCCCCCTCCTGTCATATCAGACTTGGCTATATGCCCCCTATGGTCAAATAGTTGATCGGTCATCTTCAAGGTTAACGCTTGATTAATGGTTACTTCGGCAAAGCACTGGAGGATGACTGATGCTCATAGAACTGTATGCCAGCAGGAGTGTCAACACTTACAAGAGAGAAGAGGAGAAATTGGTAGAGACAAATCGGCAACAAAAATTCAATTAATGTTTAATTTCCAAGGATGGGAATGAATATCAGTCAACTCCAAGAAAGTCACAGCAGTTAGGAGACCTCAGCTCTCCATACCATCCAAGTGGATTTATACCTGATCTCACCACAATCACTCAGCCATTCAGCAAGTCAAGAGGCTGGTTGGAGCCATGTATTAAAATGCCTCACCACGCCAGTAAAATAAAAAGGGAAAACTGCAATTTCTGCCAGTCAGCACCTGTTATTAGAAAAGGCAGGTTATGATATTTTGGATGCGTACCTTTCATCAGAACTGAAAGATAACAGGTGTTTTAGTAAGGTTGGACAAAGTAAAGAAAATAAGAGGAGAATGGGATAGGGGACTGCTTCACTGAACATTTTCATTTTGTCTGCAACTGTGACATTGACCTCTCCATGGCTCACACTTTAACTCCCTTTCTCATGCCCACTCTGGCCCTGCTGTTTTTGGTCTACATTGTTCCAAAGTAGCTCAATAGAAGCTTCAAGAACAGTACCTCATTATTCTGCTGGGCATGCTGCAACCCTTTGGTCTGTACATTAACTTCTTTAGTAACCTCATACCAAACTTTATTCTCGACTTTCTTCACATCAGAGGGTGTTTGTGTTGTGGGGAGTGTCTGTAAGTGTCTAGGGGAAGGGGAAGGTGGGTTAAGACTTGAGTTCAGTCCTGGCCAACGTTTATCCCTCAATCAACATAACAAAAACAGATTATCTGGTCATTATCATGTTGCTGTTTGTGGGAACTGCTTGTGCGCAAATTGGGTGCTGCGTTTTCCACATTGCAACAGTGATTACACTCCAAAAAGTACTTTATTGGCTGTAAAGCACTTTAAGAAGTCCGGTGATCATGAAAAGTGCTATATAAATGCAAGTCTTTCTTTCATAGAGCACGGTGCCTGTTTGGGCCTGAACCCATGATGCGGGCCTTTCATTTTCTCTCATCTTGCAACTGGTGGATTGTTGATGGTTTAATTTGCAATTCCTTTCATTTCATATCTGCTGCATTTGCACATAGTGTTTTTTTCTTTCATTATGTTTTATTTTTCTCACCCTTTGGTTTGTATGGACTGATTCTGTGTCTTTTCATTCCCTTCACCATTTGAATCCATTTGTTCTTTTCATGGGCTAGACTTTCCACTTCACATCGCTGGAACATTGCCCAAAGATCGCTCAAAACGGCCTGGAATCACCCTTTTTGACCAAAAAGTGGAAATTCAGGCTGGAACATCAGCAGAAAATTATCCCCCCAACTTTCAACTCACATCGCTGAGCTGATCGCTGAGGTGATCGCCTGCACATCGCTGAGAGGAACTTTCGGCACAGCGCCCGGCTGATCGCTTGCCGAGAACATCGCTGGAGAATAGTTGCTTTCCCCGGGCCTTCCTCACAGAACTGGACACTACGGATACCATTTTAAATTTCGGAGGAAGGGAGGAGGCAACTAAAAAACTGGAGCTTATAAATTGGAAGTTATTTAAGGGTTTTTACAGATAGATCCACTTATATTTATACTTACATTTAATTATACTAATATTAGCTTAGTAGATTAGGCATCTTTTTACTAAAATGTGCATTTATAGCAAGTGAAAATAATATTATTGATAGTGATGGAGCCAATGTTTTCTTTGCCATTACTCATAACTGCTCACATGCTGGTTTCTGAAAGGATCAATTGAAGAGGTGGCAGAGTAATGCAGAGACAGAGAAGGTGAGCATACAGCCAAGGTACAAGGAAAAGCAATCTTACCTCAACTTGTCTGAAAACGCTTGTCTTAGAAAGCTGTGCTTCCGGAAGGTGGTCATCGATGAGATATGCCAGCTCATCTAAGGGGATCTGCAGCCTTCCAGCACCATCAGAACCGCACTGCCCCTTGAGATAAAGGTTACTGTGGCACTATCCTTCTACGCATCTGGATCCTTTCAGGCTTCAGCTGGTGACATCTGTGGTATCTCTCAGCACACCACACACTGCTCCATTCAACAGGTGACTGAAGCCCTTTACGCTTGCAGGATGGACTTTATAAACTTTCTTGTGACCAGGGAGGCACAGACCAGGAGGGCCTTAGGTTTGGGCTTCTCGAGAATAGAATAACAAACTTCCCCAAGGTGCAGGGAGCAATAGACTGCACGCACATCACCCTGAAAGCCCCTTTACAGAACCCGAAGATGTTTCATAACAGAATGTGAAGCTTGTTGTCGACCACAATCAAATAATCATGACAGTAAATGCTACATTTCCAGGCAGCATCCATGATGCACACATCCTGCGTGAGAGTGCTATCCCTGAACTCTTTGTCAATCAGCCAGAAGGTCATGATTGGATGCTGGGGAATAAAGGATATGGCCTTGTCAGCTGGCTGATGACGCCACTGCATTATCCCTTTATTGAAGCTGAGAAGTGTTACAATCAAAGCCACATAGCTACACGCAACATCGTCGAAAAGACAATTGGAGTCCTAAAGCAGCACTTCAGATGCCTGGGCCACTCTGATGGCAGCCTACAGTACCACCCTGACCAGGTCGCTGCGTTTATTGTGGTGTGTTACATGTTGCATTACCTAGCTATAAGGAGAGGACAACAAATGCCAGATGGGGCTGCAGGTCCACCTCCAGAAGGAGGGGAGGCAGAAGAGGCAGACAGCAAGGAGCAGGAGGAGGAAGAGGCTGGTGAGGACCTCTGGGAGAACAATCAGCCTGGCGATGAATCCATGGTCCCACCATCACCCACCCACCAGAAGACTGGTGAACTGGAAAAACCCTGTGGGAGTTACGCGGCTGCAAAGCTGTTGTGCCAGCAGCTCATAAATGAACGCTTTGCATGAACTTACATTGGGGACAGTCACAGTTCCAGTCCCAGTTACGGTTGGACAAAAGTTGCATTTGCATTGATTTATGTTTTAGCTTTGCCTGGTCTGCCCTGACCTGGCCATTGTTGTACAACAGTTGCATTAATGTTTAACTTAACTTAACTTATGTTATTATAAGACAATGCACAACAATTGTTAAATTCAATAAAGAAATGTGCTACTTTAACAAGAATTTTATTGTAACTTTTAACAACACCCTCCCCCCCCCCCACCCCAACTATAAACGAACATCAACAATAACAGAATTATTAAGATAATACAACAATTAAAAAATAAACAATTTTAGCAAAAACACCTCCCTCCCTACCTGGACCTGCATTTCCCTCCAGATCCTTTCCCACCGCTGTATCTTAAGCCCACCCATCCGTTTTGGTCCCTGAAGCACGAGATGAAGCTGGCATGCAGCGGGCACAGGAAAGACTTCCTGCCATGGTGGGGATGTTGCAGTGGAAAATGAAGCTGTTGGATCGTCTTCCAAGTCAGGAGGAAGTGGTTCCTCCGTGCTCGCTTGAGTGCTCAGGGTGATACTCCGACGCAACACGACACCTTGGGGTGCAGTGCCGTGTTCAGCCAACAGCATATGCTGCAGGACAATGGTGGCGACGGTCTATTCATGCATCTCCTCCAGTGTCTGCCGTGCTACTTCCAGTAGCTCGGCTTGCACAGCTGACGCCTGTGAAAAGTCATGCACAAATTGAGTAAAATCTTGGAGAAGCTCGCGACCTAGCGTGACCGTCTCTGAGCACAGGGAGATCAAGCCCTCCAACCGATCGTTGCTGACCCGGCCTCCGTGGGGTCGGTGTGAGCAATATAATGCACCTTGGCATTGCCGGCTGCACGCCGCTTGGTCCCGGTACCTCTTCCATCTCAATTGAGATGACTACAGGTTCACCCCCCCTCCATAGGTTGCTGCTGCTGCTCCTCCTTATCCTCCCCCTCCTCCTCCTCCTGTTCCTCTTCACCAGGTGCATGTGCAGGTGCCACCTCCACTAGTGTCGCAGGTTGACCTTGAAAGCACATTTGAGCTTATTACAGAGCTTATTAGAATATAACGGTACACATTAATGAGAGACGTTACATATCAATGCAAGGATTTCATTGCCCTGGAAAGATGTAGCGGCTGCATCCCCTGCTCTTATTGCTTCTTATGTACAAAGGCTGCATGTATGACATGACATGACATGATTCGTATATTGCATATTGCATTATAATTACAGGACGCTACATTACTTTTTAATACTGTTTGACACATTACTCACGAGACGCATAGCTGGGCTCCGCCAGACCGTGGGTGGTGGCCGAACGGCTTTCACGGCTCACCAGCGCGGCTGCACGCTCCTTAAGGTCTGTAAGGGTTTGCAGCTGAGCAGTGTCGCCTCTGGTGCTCCTCTGCTCACTGCGCTTGCTAGATATCTTCTTCTGCAAATGAGAAAAGAGCATAGCATAAGCTAATTGACGAGGTAGTATCATGGAAACACAACAGTTTAAAACGTTATATGCAAATAGGATCATGCACAGTTGAAACAAAGCTCAGCATTTTTCGGAGCTACAGAGAGACTTAATAAGGGCACAGGTTCATAGCTCTGTCCAGACCACTAGCAGGGAATATATATGTGTATGCATGTATGTATGCCTGTATGTATGCATTTATGTATGTATGTATGTAAATAATTTACAACATTTACAACATTTACAACAATTAATTAAATCAATAAATCAATAAAATATCAAATCTGTACTTACTCGTGCTGCTGACACTGGGCTGTTCCAGCATTTGCGGCACTGGCCAGGCCCCCTTGCCTCATGGGACGCCGAGGAGATGACGTCGGCTATTTGTGCCCAAATCTTTCTGTACGACCGGGATGGAGGTTTCCCACTGCCACCCCGGATTAATTCAGCCTGCCTTGTTTGGACCTCCTGCACAAAGGCCTCATTAGCTTCGTCAGAAAAGGGCTTTGCCCTCTTCCAATCACCCTCCACATTTTCATGGAAGGCATCTCCTTATTATAATTATTGAAATTATTTAAATAGGAGATGAAGTAGTATTATTCTATTGATCTCAGCTTTACTCCTCTCCTCTCCTTTCTCTCTCCACTCTCTCTCTGTCTCTCTCTCCCAACAACCTATTGCGCATGTGTGGATGACCCGTGACCTCCAGAAACGCGGGAAAACCGATCACCAAAAAAAAATCGCATGCGCAGAAGGCCATTGCTGGGAAGCTTTTGCTTTCCACATCACTGGCCGTTCGCTGGGCCCACGTAACATCGCTGACCTTTTACATCGCCCATTTTACATTGCTAGCCTATCGCTGAGTGGAAAATTGCGATCCAAAAAAATGGGCGATGTTCCAGCGATCAGTAAAGTTGAGACATCGTACATCGCTGGAACATTGCCCATTTTTTGGGCGAGAACCAGAAAAGTGGAAAGTCTAGCCCCATATCTTTCTATCATTTCACTGATAATCATTTATATAATCAAGGTTTTCTATTCTGCAGGTCACTTAGCTCATGAACTCCATCTCTAGGATTGACGTATCTGTTATAATCCTCCCCCCGTTTCTTTTTCAATCTTTGTTTTTTCTCAACTTCATCTAAGATGTCTATTCATCGTCATGTATTCAGTTTGAATGAAAGTGCATGCCCAAAACAGCATAACCCATGTCTTTCCTCTCTGCAGATGCTGGTTAACCTGCTGTGAATTTCTACCATTTTCTGGCTTCCCCTCACTATGTTAAGTTGCCTGAAATTACAATTGAAGCAAGTTCAGCTAACTTGTCCAAAGGAAGCAATCTCAGGATAACATGTCTGCAGTAGCTTGCTGTCAGCAGGATATTGACATTTGTTGAACAGGTTCATTCACCAACAGATTAAAGAGCACCAGTTATCATGTAGACTTGTGAGCAGTTTCATTTGTAATTCTATGGGATTCAATTTACAATGATCACTGGATGGCATTTCCAACCAAAAATCAATATCTCTACAGAGCAATAAGGATTACTCTTGGATTTATGCCTGGATTTTCTGATCGATGTTAGTTTTACACTGGCAGTAATTCAATTAAAATAGAAGAGTTAGTGCCAGCATTAAGTAATGTTGATCAGAAAATCCAGGCTATAGTTTAAAGGGAATTCACAAAACAGATAAATGTAATTTTGCAGACTGCAGCCGAGATACTGGTGTTGGTGCACTAATATGGGGCTACTTTAGATTTCTGAGCATTCCAAAGCGAACAGTTCAACACCAGATTTTGGTGAGTTCAGGAGTTGCGCTAAAACATGCACTTGAATATTTGCATAGTTGGCTACCCAATAGGAAGCCACATGAGTGTTTCCCCGTTCTTGGCCAACAGTGGGGTGGGGCCTTGGGGGTTTGGACCATGGGTGGCCTTGACTGCGATGAAGAATCCTCGCACATCATGGCTGTCAGCCAGTTGTTGAATCTCCTGTGCTTTCTCCATCCAACACCTATTCTTTAGGTCCTACTTTTTCTGTTGGACCTCAGCCTTGAGCCGCCTGTAATATTGCTTTGCTGCTCCCGAGTTGGGTTGTTGCTTAAGGCTCAGAAATGCTATGCGCTTGCGATCTATTAGTTCTTGGATCTCCTGATCATTCTGATCAAACCAGTCCTGGTGTTTTCTGGTTGAGTGATCAAGCGTCTCTTCGGACTGGAACTAAACTACAGAACCAGTGGGAAGCTGTTCAACCTTCGCCATCTCCAGGCCAGGTCCAAGACTACCCCAACCTCTGTCGTCAAGCTACAGTACGCGGACGATGTCTGCGTCTGCGCACATTCAGAGGTTGAACTCCAGGACATAGTCGATGTATTTACTGGCACATACGAAAGCATGGGCCTTACGCTAAACATCTGTAAGACAAAGGTCCTTCAACAGCTTGTTCTTGCCGCACAGCACTTCCCCCAGCCATCAAGATCCATGGCGCGGCCCTGGACAACGTGGACCATTTCCCATACCTCGGGAGTCTCATCAACAAAAGCAGACATTGATGAGGAGGTTCAACACCGCCTCCAGTGCACCAGCGCAGCCTTCGGCCGCCTGAAGAAAAGAGTGTTCGAAGACCAGGCCCTCAAATCTACCACCAAACTCATGGTCGACAAGTCTGTAATAATACACACCCTCCTGTATGGTTCAAATACATCGACCATGTACAGTAGACACCTCAAGTCGCTGGAGAAATACCACCAATGATGCCTCCGCAAGATCCGACAAATTCCCTGGGAGGACAGATGCACCAACATTTAGTGTCCTCGACCAGGCCAACATACTCAGCATTGAAGCACTGACCACACTTGATCAGCTCCGCTGGGCAGGCCACATTGTCTGCATGCCAGACACGAGACTCCCAAAGCAAGTGCTCTACTCGGATCTCTTTCATGGCAAATAAGCCAAAGGTGGACAGAAGAACCGTTACAAGGATACCCTCAAAGCCTGCCTGATAAAGTACAACATCCCCACTGACACCTGGGAGTCCCTGGCCAAAGACCGCCCTAAGTGGAGGAAGTGCATCCGGGAGGGCGCTGAGCGCCTCGAGTCTCATCGCCGAGTGCATCCAGAAATCAAGCGCAGGCAGCGGAAAGAACGTGTGGCAAACCTGTCCCACCCTCCCTTACCCTCAACGACTGTCTGTCCCACCTGTGGCTCTCGTATTGGACTGTTCAGCCACCTAAAGATTCATTCTAAGAGTGGAAGCAAGTCTTCTTCGATTCCAAAGGATTGCCTATGATAATGATGAGGAAGCCACATGCAATTGATGCAGGGCACCATTTTCTAAGTGCAATGCTCATCCATTTTAAACTCTGACAAAGTACTGTGGTGACCAGTACATCTGTTACCTCTTGGATTATTCAGAATTGTGGAGGGTACAAGGCCACGGAGAAAGCCAAAATGATGTCCAAGATTGCAAGGATTGCTTGAAGAAGTGCAAGGCAGGAAGGCTGCGATTGTTGCCACACCTTTTGCAGTGTCTGGAACAGCAGGAATGGCACGAGATGGGAGAAGGAATAAATGGTGTCTTCTCAATAGTAGGAAGATGTCAGTCTGAAGAGATTTGCTAAGGCAAAGCAAAAATACTGTATATAAAACATAATCTCTATTAAAATTTTAATCTTTTCATGGTAAGTAGTGACAGGAAGTTACTCAGATGCAATAGTGGCATAATAGGATCAGGGCAAAGAATGCTTCATATAAATGGGGATATGTAGGACGTATGGTGTCATGTATGTAACCACAATGTAACACCACTATATTACTGTATACACTCAACCTAGATGCACACGTTGACCACAAGGGGTGAACTTGTGGGAGACACTCCTTACCTGATCACACAGGTATAAAAAGGGAGGTCCCACGCAGGGTCATCGTCTTTGGAGTCCTGTGAATAAAGAGTTAAGGTCACCGAGTGACCTTGTCCCCAGAATGTGCCTCATGTGGTTTCATACTGTAGGGTAAGGACTTTACATTGGTGACGAGAAACGGGAATTCATGACCCACGAGAATGGCCACCGGTAGCACAGAGGAACAGTACTGTGTTGGGGAAGACTGGGACGATTTTGTCGAGAGGCTTCAGCAAAGCTTCGTTATAAAAGAATGGCTGGGGGATGCAGCGGCCGACAAGCGAAGGGCTCATCTTTTGACCAGCTGTGGACCAAAGACTTACGCGCTCATGAAGGACTTACTAACACCAGAAAAGCCGGCGGACAAAACCTTTGAAGAACTTAGCAAATTGATCGGGGAGCACCTCAAACCGTCGAGTAGCAGACATATGGCCCAACACAGATTCTGCACCCACCGACGTCGTGAAGGACAGAGCATACTGGACCTCCGGCATTTAGCCAGCCTCTGTAAGTTCACAGGCGCCTGTAGGGGGGAAATGCTAAGGGACTTCTTTATCGAGGGCATCGGTCGTGCGAGAATTTTCCGCAAATTAATTGAGACCAAGGATTTGACCTTGGAAGCGGCGGCGTTGATAGCTCAAACTTTCAAGTCGGGGAAGGAAGAGATGAAAATAATATACATGCGCAATTCTGCCTCTAACATGGTGATGGATCAGGGAATCAACATCATCAATGCGATTCAGAGCCCCGCAGGCAGGCAGGGGCAGTCCAACACTCCCCAGGCAGCAATAGACCCCAGAGTAGGACTTCAACAGAGACAATGGCAGGCTGAACGGACATTCACGCCATCACAGTGGACAATGTGGCCCGGGATGGGGCCATTGACACCCACTAATAGGGTACACGAGCAGTCAAAGGGACAGTCAGCGCGGAATGCCTGGCCATAGTTCCTTTGTACACAACAATGGAAACTTTAACTCATGCTGGAGGTGTGGGGGAAAACACTCAGCTCGATCTTGCAGATTTCAACAGTTTATCTGCAGGATCTGCAATCTCAGTGGCCACTTAGCTCGAATGTGCAGGAAGTCTGCAACCAGACTAATATATTAGGCGGATGGAACAGAAGAGGGATCTTTGAGGCAGGATGACTTTTGGGGCAAATCGATGGACGCCGAGGTTCAGCGGGTCCATGTGGCAAATATTCACAGTTCTTACACCAAAACGCCACCAATGATGATGAGGGTTTTATTAAACGGTATCCCAGTACGCATAGAGCTGGACACTGGGGCCAGCCAGTTAATCATGGGCGTTCAACAATTTGAGAAGCTATGGCCACTTAAAGCCAGTAGACACAAATTAGCATGTATTGAGACACAACTACGGACTTACACTAGGCAGTGCAATGGGTTAGTGAATCGGCTGCTGCTCTGGATTGTACTGGGCAATGGTCCCGCACTGTTGGAGAGGAACTGGTTAGCCGAGATGAACTGGAAATGGGGGGATGTTCACGCAATGTCATCTGTTCGTGCTCACAAGTCCGACAACAATTCGATTCACTATTCCAACCTGGTGTCGGGACTTTCAAAGGCACGAAAGTAATGATACACATCACCCCGGACGGCAGGCCAGAGCACCACAAAGTCAGAGCGGTGTCGTATGTGATGCGGGAAAAGATCGAGAGCGAATTGGACCGGCTGTTGAGAGAGGACATCATCTCGCCTGTGGAATTCAGTGACTGGGCGAGCCCCATCGTTCCCGCCCTAAAAGCAGATGGCTCTGTCAGGATCTATGGCAACTACAAGGCCACCATAAATCGGGTGTTCCTACAAGATCAATACCCGCTTCTGAGAGCGAAGGACCTCTTCGTCACGTTGGCAGGCGGCAAGCTGTTCACCAAGTTCAGCCTATATGACCCAGGAACTGGCTGACGAATCGAAACTACTGACCACCATCACCACGCACAAGGGACTGTTCGTTTATAACAGGTGCCCATTTGACATTCGATCAGCGGCCGCAATTTTTCAACGAAACATGGAAAGCCTGTTTAAACCCATTCCTTGAACGATCGTATTCCAGGACAACATCCTCATCACGGGTCGAGACACCGAGGAACACCTCCACAACCTGGAGGAGGTGCTATGCCGACTGGACCGGGTAGGCCTGCGACTCAAGAAGTCTAAATGTGTGTTCTTAGCTCCTGAGGTTGAGTTTCTGGGCAGGAGGGTTGCTGCACATGGGATTCAGCCCACCAAATCCAAAACAGAGGTGATTCAATGAGCACCCAGACCCTGCAACACATCGGAGTTGCGTTCATTCCTGGGACTGTTAACTATTCCGGGAACTTTCTGCTGAACTTGAGCACGTTGTTGGAGCCGTTACATGTGCTCCTGCACAAGGATTGCGATTGGTTTTGGGGGGACTGTCAGGAACGGGCTTTTGATTGGGTGCGAAACCTACTTTGTTCAAACAAGTTGTTGACCCTGTATGACCCCTGTTAAAAACTGGTTCTGACATGTGATGTATCGTTCTATGGGGTTGGGTGCATGTTGCAGCAGGGCAATGCTGAGGGTCAACTACAACCTGTGACTTATGCCTGCAGGTCGCTCTCTCAAGCAGAACAGGGATATGGGATGGTCAAGAAGGAAGCGCTTGCATGTGTCTATGGTGTAAAAAAAATGCATCAGTAGCTCGTTGGCAGGAAGTTTGAATTAGAGACGGACCACAAGCCATTAACATCCCTGTTGTCAGACAGCAAGGCGATCAATGCCAACGCATCAGCTCGCATACAGCGATGGGCTCTCACGCTGGCTGCTTATGACTACTCCATCCGGCACCAGCCCAGCACTGAAAATTGCGCTAACGCGCTCAGCAGATTTCCACTGGCCACCACTGATGGTGCAGCGGAGCAAAGCGCTGAGATGGTCATGGCTGTCGATGCCTTTGACAGCGCAGGCTCCCCCATCACAGCCCGCCAGATCAAAATCTGGACAAACAGAGATCCCCTCCTATCCCTGAGAAATGTGTCCTGACTGGGGATTGGGCGCCCGCACACGGAGCATGCCCTGAGGAGGTCAGACGGATGGATGAGCTCTCCATCCAAGTCGACTGCCTACTATGGGGCAGCTGGGTAGTTATACCCCAGAAGTGCAGGGAGGCATTCATCAGGGAACTCCACAGCAAGCAGCCAGACATTGTGCTGATGAAGGCCATTGCCCGGTCACACGTTTGGTGGCCTGGAATTGATTCAGACCTGGAACACTATGTTCAGAGGTGCACGACGTGTGCCCAGCTTGGTAATGCCCCCAGGGAGGCACCGCTCAGCCCGTGGCCCTGGCCCACCAGGCCATGGTCACGTATTCATGTTGACTACGTGAGCCCATTCATGGGAAAGATGTTCCTTATTGTGGTAGATGTGTACTCAAAATGGATCGAGTGCATAATTCTGAATTCATGTACGTCATCCACCACCGTGGAAAGCCTATGTGCGATATTTGCAACCCATGGTTTGCCGGACATCCTGGATAGTGATAATGGCCCATGATTCACAAGCTACAAATTCCGAGCGTTTATGTTGGGCAATGGCATCAAGCACGTCAGGACTACGCCGTTCAAGCCGGCCTCCAATGGCCAGGCAGAATGTGCGGTCCAAATCATTAAGCAAGGCATGCTCAGGATTCAAGGACCCTCCCTACAATGCCACCTATCGCGTCTCCTGCTGGCCTATAGATCCCGACCGCATTCGCTCATGGGGGTCCCACCCGCAGAGCTACTAATGAAATGGACACTCAAAACTCGGTTGTCCCTCATTCACCCAGTCCTGACGGACATAGTTGAGGGCAAGCGCAAGTCAGAAAACGAGTACCATGACCATAATTCGAGGGGGAAGATGTTTAGAAATAAACAATCCTGTATTTGTATTGAATCATGCCATGGGGCCCAACTGGCTTGAGGGCACTGTAATTGACAAAGAGGGGAATAGGGTCATCGTCGTAAAACTCAACAATGGTCAGATATGCCGTAAGCATCTGGACCAAGGTTCAGCATCGACACGGAGGAACCTGAAGAAGACCATGAGAGGGAGCTCACAACACCGCCAGTAAACGAGCAACAAGAGCAATCAGAAGAATGCACAGTCCCTGCGGTCAGCCCAGACAGGCCGGAATCACCACAGGTGACAGACACTCACGTCAGTGTCCAACAACCAGAGCCCCAACTATGGCGCTCCACGAGGGAGCGTAGATCACCTGAAAGACTAAACCTATGATCCCAATAAGACTTTGCAGGGGAGGTGATGTCATGTATGTAACCACAATGTAACACCACTGTATTACTGTAAACACTCAACCGAGATGCACACCTTGACCACAAGGGGTGAACTTGTGGGAGACACTCCTTACCTGATTACACAGGTATAAAAAGGGAGGTCCCACACAGGGTCATTGTCTTTGGAGTCCTGTGAATAAAGAGTTAAGGTCACAGAGTGACCTTGTCCCCAGAATGTGCCTCGTGTAGTTTCATACTGTAGGGTAAGGACTTTACATATGGTTTACTTACAACTGTGTGTCCAACAACAATTCTTAAATGGGCTTCACACAACTTATCTTTCACTTGTAGTCGGTGGTACGCCTCAGAGCTAGTGCAGTTGCACAACATGGTCACCATTCTGTGCATTTTCAACATGTCTGTGCCTTCTTCTCCTTGCAGGATAAACTGATACAGTATACAATCATTGGGGACAGAACTGTACAGTTGGGGCCAAAAGATTTCAAGACCCTGACCCCTTTCAAGGACGGTACCCTTGATATTATTGGCAAGGTGAGCATCGATGTTGATTAGGAAATGGTGAAGCTGGAGAGTTGAGTATCTTGAAGGTCAATTAGGCACCAGTTTGTATGTGACACAGTAGCCTTGCAACGTGGTGTGATTTTTGTTTTTTCCCTTGACTATCTGTGAAGCCAGCTCTAAATAATCTAGAGCAACATAATGCACACTTTCAGCATAGTAGTGCATGAGAACTGCTTACCCAACCATAAGTTGGCATGCAGCCAAAAGGGTTGGAAATGTCTGCTGCTCTGTACACAGGATATTACACCATGGTTCAGAAATACAGCACTCCAGAACAGGAGGTTAAAACCGAGGCTAATACTTAAGTGCAGTACTGAAAGAGTCGGAGGTGCAGTATTTTCAGATGTGGGGTTGGACTTTAACTGCGAGTGCGAAATGGAGTCGCTGGCAGCAATATCGGGGCTCAGGTATGATATCTCATCCACGGGCTGCCAATCGGCTGCCCGTCTGAAGTGGCAGAAAAGAGCATCTGGCCGGTGGGCGGGATAGGATGTTTGATCAATCCAGAAGTTGCCTGTCAGCAATATGGGAAAACACAAGCAGGTAAGTCCCCGGGGGATGTTGCTCAGCAGGGTCGCACGGATGGAGGGGAAGGTGGAGTCCGGGGCAGGAGAGGCCCAGACTTTCCATGTGGAGCATTGCTGTTGCTCCTGTCTCCACTAAAGAAAGAAAAACTTGCATTTATATCGCGCCTTTTATGACCACCGGACGTCTTAAAGCGCTTTACAGCCAATGAAATACTTTTGACGTGTAGTCACTATTGTAACAGCAGCCAATTTGTGCATAGCAAGCTCCCACAAACCGCAATGTGATAATGACCAGATAATCTGTTTTTTGTTATGTTGATTGAGGAATAAATATTGGCCAGGACAGCAGGCATAACTCCCCTGCACTTCTTCGAAATAGCGCCATGGGATCTTTTATGTCCACTTGAGAGAGCAGATGGGGGCCTAGATTTAACGTCTCATCCAAAAGATGGCACCTCCAACAGTGCAGCACTCACTCAGCACTCCACGGGAGTGTCAGCTGGGACTTTTTTGTGCTCAAAGCAAAATATACTTGCCTTGGAGGGCCTCCACTCCCTTCACAACAGATGATGCAGGGTGAGAGCAGCAGGCACCTTACTTGCGACAAGGTTAAAATGACAATTGTGTTCAACTGACATTGTAGCACCCCGATTAGCATTTATGCACAATACACCTGGCTTAGCCTGGTAGCCACCTCATCCCTCACCACAAACAGTAGCGATAACATTTAAAACCAATGGGAAGGGAGCAGGAAAGGGAGCTGCTATCTCGCTGAGCAGTAAGAGTTCAGAATACCCGTAAGATGTTAAACTGTAACTTTGTGCCTGTTTAAGTGGTTGCAAAAAATTCCATGGCACTATTTAAAAAATAGTAGGAAACATAGAAACATAGAAACATAGAAATTAGGTGCAGGAGTAGGCCATTCGGCCCTTCGAGCCTGCACCACCATTTAATAAGATCATGGCTGATTATTCCCTCAGGACCCCTTTCCTGCTTTCTCTCCATACCCCTTGATCCCTTTAGCCGTAAGGGCCATATCGAACTCCCTCTTGAATATATCCAATGAACTGGCATCAACAACTCTCTGCGGTAGGGAATTCCACAGGTTAACAACTCTCTGAGTGAAGAAATTTCTCCTCATCTCAGTCCTAAATGGTCTACCCCTTATCCTAAGACTGTGACTCCTGGTTCTGGACTTCCCCAACATTGGGAACAATCTACCAGCAGCTAACCTGTCCTGTCCCCTCAGAATCTTATATGTTTCTATAAGATCCCCTTTCATCCTTCTAAACTCCAGTGGAAAAAGGCCCGGTTGATCCAGTCTCTCCTCATATATCAGTCTGGCCATCCCGGGAATCAGTCTGGTGAACCTTCGCTGCACTCCCTCAATAGCAAGAACGTCCTTCCTCAGATTAGGAGACCAAAACTGAACATAATATTCCAGGTGAGGCCTCACCAAGGCTCTGTACAACTGCAGTAAGACCTCCCTGCTCTGATACTCAAATCCCCTAGCTCTGAAGGCCAACATACCATTTGCCTTCTTCACCGCCTGCTTTACCTGTATGCCAAGTTTCAATGACTGATGAACCATGACACCCAGGTCTCGTTGCACCTCCCCCTTTCCTAACCTGCTGCCATTCAGATAATATTCTGCCTTCATGTTTTTGTCCTCAAAGTGGATAACCTCACATTTATCCACATTATACTGCATTTGCCATGCATTTGCCCACTCACCTAACCTGTCCAACTCATCCTGCAGCCTTTAGGGTCTTCCTCACAGCTCACACCGCCACTCAGTTTAGTGTCATCTGCAAACTTGGAGATATTACAGTCAATTCCTTCATCTAAATCATTAATGTATATTGTAAAGAGCTGGGGTCCCAGCACTGAGCCGCTGTGGCACTGCACGAGTTACTGCCTGCCATTCCAAAAAGGACCCGTTTATCCCGACTCTCTGCTTCCTGTCTGCCAACCAGTTCTCTATCCACGTCAGTACATTAGCCCCAATACCATGTGCTTTGATTTTGCACATCAACCTCTTGTGTGGGACCTTGTCAAAAGCCTTTTGAAAGTCCAAATACACCACATCCACTGGTTCTCCCTTGTCCACTCTACTAGTTACATCCTCAAAAAATTCCAGAAGATTTGGCAAGCACGATTTCTCTTTCATAAATCCATGCTGACTTGGACCGATCCTGTCACTGCTTTCCAAATGCGTTGCTATTTTATCTTTAATAATTGATTCCAATATTTTCCCCACTACTGATATCAGGCTAACCGGTCTATAATTACTTGTTTTCTCTCACCCTCCTTTTTTAAAAAGTGGTGTTACATTAGCAGTTCATAGGAACTGATCCAGAGCGATGGACTGTTGGAAAATGATCACCAATGCATCCACTATTTCTATGGCCACTTCCTTAAGTACTCTGGGATGCAGACTATCAGGCCCTGGGGATTTATCGGCCTTCAATCCCATCAATTTCCCTAACACAATTTCCTGACTAATAAGGATTTCCTTCAGTTCCTCCTTCTCAATAGACCCTCGGCCCCCGAGTATTTCCGGAAGGTTATTTGTGTCTTCCTTCGTGAAAACAGAACCAAAGTATTTGTTTAACTGGTCCGCCATTTCTTTGTTCCCCATTATAAATTCACCTGAATCTGACTGCAAGGGACCTATGTTTGTTTTTGCTAATCTTTTTCTCTTCACATTTCTATAGAAGCTTTTGCAGTCAGTTTTTATGGGCCCAAGTTTCCACATGATTTGCTCCTGATTTTTAGGAGCAACTGGTGGAGAACGGACTATCTTAGAAATCGCAATTCTCCACATTTGGTTTTCTGCAGTTCGAGTCAGTTAGAACAGTTTCACTTTGGAACAGAATTTTTTCTTCAAAAGGGGGCGTGTCCGGCCACTGACGCCTGACTTGAAAGTTTCCACAGTGAAAACGTACTCCAAACTAACTTAGAATGGAGCAAGTGAAGATTTTTGTAGGCCTGAAAAAACCTTGTCGACACATTAAAAAATCAGGCGCAAGTTACAAATTAGGCGTCCGGAACGAGGTGGGGGGCGGAGAGGGGGTGAAGGGAAGTCATTAAATTCTACAATAAATCCTTATTTATACTTATACAAATATTATACAAATAAATCCAACCTGAATAAAAATTTATAAGCAAAGAAAAGATTAAATAAACCATCTTCCTACCTGTGTGAAAGTGCTTCAGCCTCGGAGAATGCTGCAGGAAGCCTCACAAGTTGAGGCAGCCGTTCCCGACGGCGGGAGTTGGGGAAACGCAGTGAGGGCCCGACCGACTGACGGCAGCAGCCGTTCCCGCGGGGGGGGGAAACGCAGTGAGGGCCCGACCGACTGACGGCAGCAGCCGTTCCCGACGGCGGTAGCGGGGGGGGGGTGGTGGGGAAGGCTGCAGGAAGCCTCAGAAGTTGAGGCAGCCATTCCCGACGGCAGGCGGGGGAGGCCCCCCTGCCGATGGTCGGGGCCGTCGGGAAACGGCTGCCTCAACTTCTGAGGCTTCCTGCAGCCTTCTCACTGCTGCAAGAAGCCTCAGTGCTGATCATGGAAGGGCAATGTGCTTTTATTAAAAAATGATAAAAAAATGAACAGCTGCAAAGAACTACAAAAATGGCCGAGTGCCAATGTTTCCTTCACACTGCGCGTGCGCGAACGCTCCGACGCGCACGCGCAGGGTTGCCGGCACGAACAAAACTCATTTAAATGGTACCCGCCCCCTCCTACTTACAAAATCAGCGCGAGTGGTAGGCTCCGCACCCTGGGCGCCGTGCCAAGCTGACATCGAGCTGCAAAGCGCTCGAGAATAGCGCGTTTTTTTTCAGGCGGCGTTTTCGGCGCGATAAACGGGCGCCCAGCTCGGAGGGGCGCCTGTTTTGCCGCGTGTGGAAACTTGGGACCTATATTCCCAGCAAGCTTCCTCTCATACTCCATTTTCGCCTCCTAATTAACCCCCTTGTCCTCGTCTGCTGTATTACAAAATTCTCTCAGTCCCTACGTTTGCTGCTTTTTCTGGCCAATTTATATGCCTCTTCCTTGGATTTAACACTATCCTTAATTTCCCTTGTTAGCCACGGTTGTGCCACCTTCCCCATTTTATTTTTACTCCAGACAGGGATGTACAATTGTTGAAGTTCATCCATGTGATCTTTAAATGTTTGCCATTGCCTATCCACCGTCAACCCTTTAAGTATCACTCGCAGTCTGTTCTAGTTAATTCACGTCTCATGCCATCAAAGTTACCTTTCCCCAAGTTAGGACCCTAGTCTCTGAATGAATTGTGTCACTCTCCATCTTAATAAAGAATTCTGCCATATTATGGTCACTCTTCCCCAAGGTGCCTCGCACAACAAGATTGTTAATTAGTCCTTTCTCATTACACATCACCGAGTCTAGGATGGCCAGCCCTCTTGTTGGTTCCTCGACATATTGGTCTAGAAAACCATCCCTAATACACTCCAGGAAATCCTCCTCTACTGCATTATCAGTTTGGTTAGCCCAGTCAATATGTAGATTAAAGTCGCCCATGATAAATGCTGCATCTTTATTGCATGCATTCCTAATTTCTTGTTTGATGCTGTTCCCATCCTCATTACTACTGTTTGCTGGCCTGTAAACAACTCCCATTAGCGTTTTCTGCCCTTTGGTATTCCGTAGCTCCACCCATACAGATTCAACATCATCCAAGCTAATGCCCTTCCTTACTATTGCATTAATTTCCTCTTTAACCAGCAACGCCACCCCGCCTCCTTTCTGTCTATCTTTCCTAAATGTTGAATACCCCTGGATGTTGAGTTCCCAGCCTTGATCACGCTGGAGCCATACCTCTGTGATGCCAATTACATCATATCCGTTAACTGCGATCTGTGCAGTTAATTCATCTACATTATTCTGAATACTCCTCGCATTGAGGCACAGAGCCTTCAGGCTTGTCTTTTTAACATGCTTTGCCCCTTTAGGATTTTGCTGTAAGGTGGCCCTTTTTGCTTTTTGCCTTGGGTTTCTCTGCCCTCCAGTTTTACTTTTCTTCTTTCTATCTTTTGATTCTGCCCCCATTCTATTTCCCTCTATCTCCCTGCATAGGTTCCCACCCCCTGCAATATTAGTTTAACCCCTCCCCAACAGCATTAGCAAACACTCCCCCTAGGACATTGATTCCGGTCCTGCCCAGGTGCAGACCGTCTGGTTTGTACTGGTCCCACCTCCCCCAGAACCAGTTCCAATGTCCACGGAATTTGAATCCCTCCCTTCTGCACCACTCCTCAAGCCACGTTTTCATCTGAGCTATCCTGCAATTCCTACTCTGACTAGCACGTGGCACTGGTAGCAATCCTGAGATTACTGCTTTTGAGGTCCTACTTTTTAATTTAACTCCTAGCTCCCTAAATTCGTCTTGTAGGACCTCATCCCATTTGTTACTTATATCGTTGGTACCTATATGCACCATGACAACTGGCTGTTTAACCCCCCCCCCCCCTCAAAATGCCCTGCACCCACTCCGAAACATCCTTGATCCTTGCACCAGAGAGGCAACATACCATTCTTGAGTCTCAGTTGTGGCCGCAGAAAAGTCTATCTATTCCCCTAACAATAGAATCCCCTATAACTATAGCTCTCCCACTCTTTTTCCTGCCCTCCTGTGCAGCAGAGCCACCCACGGTGCCCTCCCCTGATGATTTATCCCTCTCAACAGTACCCAAAGCAGTGTATCTCTTTTGCAGGGGGATGACCGCAGGGGACCCCTGCACTACCTTCCTTCCACTGCTCTTCCTGTTGATCACCCATCCCCTATCTGGCTGTGTAACCTTTACCTGTGGTAGGACCAACTCACTAAACATGCTATTCACGTCATTCTCAGCATCGTGGATGCTCCAGAGTGAATCCACCCGCAGCTCCAGTGCCGCAATGCGGCCTGTCAGAAGCTGTAGCTGGACTTAGTTCCCGCATATATAGTCATCAGGGACACTGGAAGCGTCCCTGACTTCTCAAATAGTACAGAAGGACCCCTGATGTCCTAATCAATATTCTTCCTTCAAACAACACCTCCAAAACAGATTAACCGATGATTCATCTCATTTGTTGTTTGTGAGCAAATTAGCTGCCACATTTGCCTAGATAGTGGTGACTACCTTTTCAAAATAATTAATGGGCTGTGTACCTTGGGACATGCTGAGGACATGAAAGGTTCTATACCAACGTTGACCTTTTCTTGGTGACCTTCAAATTACATAGGCATTGCAGTTAGTGCAGTAAAGTACAAGCCGAGATGTCAGGAAAATCTGATGGAACCCTGAAGAACTACAGAAGACTACATCAATGTCATTACCATCAATGTACATTCTAGAGTTATGGTAGTGTAGGAACTAAACATAGAGACAAAAAATTATCCTGCGTTACTGCGACTGATATGATCAGAACTCAAAATACATATGCCATAAATTAACATTGTCGTTAAATATCGATGTATATTTGTGGAGAAATAAAATTGTACTTCTCCCTTCCCTACTTGTGAATACTATCTTTATCAATTGAAGGGTGCTAAGGCATGTGAAAAATTAAAATTAAAAAATGAGTGGTTTGTGGGCATGTAGAAATATGTGGTGATGCTAAAAAGCTGCATCCCATATTAATCCACATTTGCTGACAAGCACCAGCTTCTATGGATGTCAGGATTGTCAAATGGATCATGGTTAAAAGTAGGCATAGAGTTTAAAGATTTATCAACTGTGGCAT
Organism: Pristiophorus japonicus; assembly: GCF_044704955.1. NCBI lineage: Eukaryota > Metazoa > Chordata > Chondrichthyes > Pristiophoridae > Pristiophorus > Pristiophorus japonicus. Next base: position 289,173,905 of record NC_091977.1, read on the forward strand.
AGATGTAGCCCACTCCACGTTTTCTGATGAGACAGCCCCATCTGCCATGGCTGGTGGACGTGAAAGATCTCACGCCACTATTTCGAAGAAGGGCAGGGGAGTTCTCCCCGGTGTCCTGGCCAATACTTATTCCTCAACCAACACCTTAAAACAGATTACCTGGTCGCTGATTGTGGGAGCTTGTTGTGCGCTGATTGGTTGCTGTGTTTCCTACATTGAACGAGTGATTGCACTTCAAAGTAATTAATTGGCTGCAAAGCCATGAGGTTGTGAAAGGCGCTATATAAATGTAACTCTTTCTTTTTATGAGTACAGTCAGCTAGGTGATTAAGACAGGATTGACTACACAATAAGACCACAGTGTTCTGAAGAATTGTGTACGTAACAGTATGCACTATATAGCTCTGAATACAGTATTGTGCCTTGTGTCCTTCACCTAGCTGAGGGATATCTAATTATAGTTAATGAATGCTCCCAATATTTTTTGATAAAGATTGTAAAACTGATGTCAGCAAGCACAGTTAGTTCTCAGTTGCACAAAATACTTGGCATACTCCAAGAAGTGAACATGGAAAATGGACCTACTTTTAATAGCACTGACTTTAAAAACAATTCATTTCCTTGTTTTCAGGCACAAAACCTTAGTCCATTATAAGCCTAAAGGCAGTGATGAAGTGGAATACTTTCCGAAAACAGTGGGGAAAGCAATTTCCACTGCCACCATTGTAGAAAAATCAGAATAAGCAAGAACAAGTATTTCTTGCTACAGGAACTTTATTTGGTTCAAAAAAATTGTGAATCATACTGGTGACCCAACAGATAACACGGTGCTGATGATGATTGACTAGCTGTACATTGATGAATTCAAAACCTTTTCTGTTCAAGTTGGATTGTGCCTAAGGGGCCCAGATGACTACTTGGGTGCAATCAACATCTTTCGGGCAATCCAGCGGCGCTGTGAGATTGTCATGTAGCCCTGTCACGCTGCTATTGCTGTTCAGTGGGAAAATAAATTAAGCTGCTGTCCTTGCCGAAGATTGCATCGACATCTATTAGATACACTTGTGGACAGCAATTTGTCTGATATTGCCGATGTGTTCTGTGGTGGCCTTGAAAGAGCTTTAGTCGATGAAGGACTGTCATTAACAATGCCATTCCTTTGATGGAAGTGATTGGAGATGTCCTGCGAGTAGATGGCATAGCTCTGTAACTGCATCTCTGATGAACCTGAGCCCACGAAGGCAGTTCTCCTTTATTGTGGCCTAGGCCTGCAGATATAGTTGGTGGCATAATGGTGGGACAGAACAGTCCATCTTTAATGCTAGCTGATATCATTATTGCTTCTGTGTTCTTTATCTTGTTCCACTAAATGTAGTGTGACAGAAGCACGAATAACAATTTTCACAGCTTAGAACTGAAAGGCAGCAAAAAGAAAGGAGCACTCTAGCTTTAATAAATCACTTCACAACAGGCGACAGTCTGGCTGGTCTTCACTGACCATTTTAAATGAGAGCTCAGGGCACATCAGGAATTCAGAGATTTTGTAGGCTCCCCCATTAACAACTAATTTGTGTGTTTTGAATTTTAAAGTTTAAATTTACTGTATCAGAAGATTGTGAGTTCAAGTCCTACTCCAGAGACTTGAGCACAAAAATCTAGGCTGACACTCCAGTGCAGTATTGAGGGAGTGCTGCACTGTCGGAGTGCCGTCTTTTGGATGAGACGTTAAACCGAGGCCCCGTCTGCTCTCTCAAGTGGATGTAAAATATCCCATGGCGCTATTTTGAAGAAGAGCAGGGGAGTTATCCCCAGTGTCCTGGCCAATATTTATCCCTCAATCAACATAACTAAAACAGATTATCTGGTTATTATCACATTGCTGTTTGTGGGAACTTGCTGCGCACAAATTGGCTGCCGTGTTTCCTACAAAACTACAATGACTACACTCCAAAACATACTTCATTGACCGTAAAGCACTTTGGGATGTCTGGCGGATGTGAAAGGCGCTGTATAAATGCAAGTCTTTCTTTTCTTTTTTTAAAGCGAAGCATGCAGCAGCTGACAGGGAGCTTTGTGCAAAGCACCGGACAGATGGAAAGGGAGTGAATTCCTAAACCTGCAATTTTTTCTGGCCCGGCTTGCATAATTTCCACCACTAACAGTTGGCCAGCTCCAATAAGGGTAAAACATTGATATTCCACTAACAGTTTGCATTGCAAAATTATTTTTAACCTCCCCGGTTGTGCTTGTAGTACCAAAATTTGACTCATCGACCATTTAAAATAATGGGGGAGAATTGGTGATCAGAGGTGTCGCCCTGGAGTGCACTTCTGACCAGCGAAACAAATCTGAAAGTACCTCCAGGCATCCAGGATGCAGAGAGTTACAGTCTCGGGCCTTCAGGTAGACGGCAGGGGAAAGGCTCACTGATCCTAAAGACGCAGGTGGTTCGGAAACGTCCCCAAGATCACGGGGGCCCGGTCTTCCAATCACAAAGCAGGATTCCATTGCAGTCATTTACGAATGGAATCCTCTAATGACATGCAATGGAATCCCCAAATAATTATACAATATACACAATTCTACTAAATATACATAAATTTCAATTTTGTTCATCAGTCCCTTCATTGCACCAACCTCAATAAAAATTTAATTTTTTGTGAAATAATATTAAGCATCTTAATCCGGGCCAATATTTGCATAAACTAATTTAAAGTGTGTTATGTATGTAACCCTTGGCAACCTGTATCATACCACCACCAGAGGGCCTACCTGTTGGAGTCCCAAGGGATTCCAGCATCCCTTGGGAACACTGTATATAAGCAGGACTCCCATACTGTACCAACACTCTGGAGTTTAATTAAAGGAGCTAAGGTCACACTTACTCGCTGCATACAATACTCAGTTGTATCACTTTATTATGAGCATAACAATTGGCGACAAGATAATGAACAACCACGCAAAAATGCAAAGAACTGTTGGTATCCTGGAGAAATTCTCAGAAGGGGACTATTGGGAGGCCTCCGTGGAGTGACTCGACCAATACTTCGTGCCAACGAGCTGGAAAATGTCGAGAACGCTGCCAAATGAAGGGCGCTCCTCTCTACCATCTGTGCGGCAACAACCTATAGCCTCATGTAGAATCTTCTAGCTCTAGTGAAACCAACAACCAAACCCTATGAAGAACTGCGTACACTAGTCCGGGAGCACCTAAATCTGAAGGAAAGCATTTTGATGGCAAGGTATCGGTTCTACACATGTCAACGGTCTGAAGTCCAGGAAGTGGCGAGCTATTTGCCAAACTAAGGCACCTTGCAAGACATTGCAAATTCGATGGATTCCTTGAGCAAACGCTAAGAGACTTTTTTGTGCTTGGCATTGACCATGAGGTTATCCTTCGCAAACTATTGACTGTTGAAACACCGATCGTGAGCAAAGCCATAACGATAGCCCAGGCATTTATGTCCACCAGCGATAACATCAAACAAATTCCACAGCATAAAGAGGTTTTGGCTAGTATTGTACACAAAGTAATGTTGTTTTCAGGCAGGAATGCATATGGCAGAACGTACACGCTGGCAACTGCACGACATCAGATGACACAGAATCCGCCATCAATCATTAACGCGAGGCAGTTAACACCTTGTTGGCGCTGTGGAGGTGATCATTGAGCCCATCAATGCCACTTCAAACTGCGTGCAAAGGCTGTGGAACAATGGGATACCTCCAGCGAATGTGCAGGTGAGCTGCAAACCCTGCAGACCACCACGTTGCAGAGGAAGATCGATCCATGGCGGATCAGGCTGAACTAGAGACTCGAACCGAGGAGGCAGAAGTGTATGGGGTACACACCTTCACCACAAAATATCCACCGATCATGTTAAAAGTTGAACTGAATAGAATTCTAGTATCTATGGAACTGGACACGGGCGCAAATCAGTCTATCATGAGCAAAACGGCCTTCAACAGGTTGTGGTGCAACAAGGCACACAGGCCCAAGCTTAGCTCCATTCACACCAAGCTAAGAACTTACACCAAAGAGCTGATCCCTGTAATTGGCAGTGCAGAAGTAAAAGTTTCCTAGGATGGAGCAGTGAACGAACTCCCACTCTGGATTGTGCCAGGGATGGCCCCACACTGTTCGGCAGAAGCTGGTTGGGAAAAATCCGCTGGAACTGGGACGACATCCGAGCGCTTTCGTCCGTCGACGATGTCTCATGTACCCAGGTTTTGATCAGGTTCCCGCCATTGTTTGAGCCAGGCATTAGAAGTTTCTCAGGGGCGAAGGTGCAGATCCCCTTGGATCCTGGTACACAGCCCATCCACCACAAAGCACGGGCAGTGCCATATATGATGCGAGAGAAAATGGAAATTGAGCTGGACAGGCTGCAGCGAGAAGGCATCATCGCACCAGTGGAGGTCAACGAGTGGGCCAGTCCGATTGTTCCGGTTCTCAAAGGCGATGGCACGGTGAGAAATGGGGACTATAAAGTAACGATTAACCGTTTTTTGTTGCAGGACCAGTACCCGTTATCCAAGGCAGACAACCTATTTGCGACCCTGGCAGGAGGAAAGACGTTCACTCAGTTGGACCTGACATCGGCCTACATGACGTAGGTGCTGGAGGAATCATTAAAAGGCCTTACCTGCATCAACATGCACAAAGGTCTGTTCATCTACAACAGATGCCCGTTTGGGATTCGTTCGGCCGCGGCAATTTTCCAACGGAACATGGAGAGCCTGCCAAATTCGGCTCCACGCACCGTGGTTTTCCAGGACGACACATTGATCACAGGTCGGGACACCATCGAACACTTGCAGAACTTGGAAGAGGTTCTAAGTCAGCTAGATCGCGTGGGACTCAGGTTGAAACGCTCGAAGTGTGTTTTCCTGGTGCTAGAGGTCGAGTTCTTAGCAAGAAGAATCGCAGCAGACGGCATCAGACCTACTGACGCCAAGATGGAGGCCATCAAGAACGTGCCAAGATCACAGAACATGACGGAGCTACGGTCGTTCCTGGGACTCCTCAACTATTTTGGTAATTTCTTACCCGGGTTAAGCACCTTGCTAGAACCCCTACATTTGCTACTGCGCAAGGGAGATGACTGGGTATGGGGGGAAATCACAAGAGGCTGCTTTTGAAAAGCCAGAAATCTGTTATGTTCCAACAAACTGCTTGTTCTGTATAACCCATGTAAACGTTTAGTGCTAGCTTGCGATGCATCGTCACACGAGGTCGGGTGTGCTTTACAGCAGGCTAATGAATCAGAAACATTGCAACCGGTCGCCTATGCATCCAGGAGTTTGTCCAAGGCCGAAAGGGCCGACAGCATGATTGAAAAAGAAGCTCTGGCGTGTTTTACGGGGTTAAAAAAATGCACCAGTATTTGTTTGGTCTCAAGTTTGAGCTCGAAACTGACCATAAGCCGCTCATATCACTATTCTCAGAGAGCAATGGGATTAACACCAATGCCTCTGCCCGCATCCAAAGATGGGCACTCACGCTGTCTGCATACAACTATGTAATCCGCCACAGACCAGGCACAGAGAATTGCGCTGATGCTCTCAGTCGGCTACCATTGCCCACCCCCGGGGTGGAAATGAAACAGCCTGCAGACTTGCTCTTGGTGATGGATGCATTCGAAAACGAAAAGTCACCCGTTATAGCCCACCAGATCAGGACCTGGACCAGCCAGGATACTTTACTGTCCCTGGTAAAAAACAGTGTCCTCGATGGGAGCTGGTCCAGCGTCCCAGTGGAGATGCATGAAGAGATCAAAATGTTCCAGCGGCGCAAAGACAAAATGTCCATACAGGCATTTGTGGGGTAATCATGTGGTTTTGCCTCAGAAAGGCAGGGAAATGTTCATACGCGACCTACACAGTATCTACTCAGGCATAGTAATGATGAAAGCTATAGCCAGATCCCATGTGTGGTGGCCCGGCATCAACTCAGACATTGAGTCATGCGTGTGCCAATGCAACGCTTGCTCTCAACTGAGCAATGCATCCAGAGAGGTACCGCTAAGTTTGTGGTCATGGCCCTCCAAACCGTGATCCAGGATCTACGTTGGCTTTGCGGGCTCATTCCTAAGCAAAATGTTCTTGGTTGTTGTGGATGCTTATCAAAATGGATTGAATGTGTAATAATGTCTGTAAGCACATCCACTGCCACCATCGAAAGCCTACAAGCCATGTTTGCCACACACGGCTTGCCTGATGTCCTCGTCAGCGACAATAGGCCATATTTCACCAGTGCTGAATTCAAGGAATTCATGATCCGCAATGGGATCAAGCACGTCACATCTGCCCCGTTCAAGCCTGCATCCAATGGCCAGGCAGAACGGGCAGTTCAGACCATCAAGCAAAGCTTGAAACATGTGTCGGAAGGCTCCCTGCTGACCCGCTTGTCCCGAGTTCTGCTCAGCTACCGCACCAGACCCCACTCGCTCACCGGGGTTCCCCCAGCCGAGCTGCTTATTAAAATGGCGCTCAAAACAAGGCTCTCTCTTGTCCACCCTGATCTCCATGACCACGTCGAGGGCAACAAAACATGTACCATGATCGCGCAAACTTGTCACGCGATATTGAGGTCAATGACCCTGTATTTGTACTCAACTATGGACATCGTCCCAAATGGCTTGCTGGCACTGTCATAGCCAAAGAAGGGTTTAGGGTGTTTCAGGTCAAATTGGCCAATGGACCAATGTGCAGAAAGCATTTGGACCAAACCAAATTGCGATTCATAAACAGTCACAAGCAACCCGAAGAGGACACCACCAACTTCGATCCTTCAACACACACACAAGTGGCAACCGACATCACGGTCGACCACGAAGCAAAACTCACCATCCCCAGCAGCCCAGCAAGGCCAGCTGCCCAGAAGCCCAGCGAAGAACCAACCAACTCACCCACACCTGCATTTGTACCGAGACGATCGACAAGGGAGCGAAAAGCCCCAGATCATCTCATCCTGTAAATGAGTATATTATTGACTTTGGGAGGGAGTAGTGTTATGTATGTATGCCTTGGCAACCTGTATCATACCACCACCAGAGGGTCTACCTGTTGGAGTCCCAAGGGATGCCAGTATCCCTTGAGAGCACTGTATATAAGCAGGCCTCCCATCCTGTACCAACACTCTGGAATTTAATTAAAGGAGCTAAGGTCACACTTACTCATTGTATACAGTACTCAGTTGTATCACTTTATTATGAGCATAACAAAGTGTATGTGCATTATTTTTGATTTTCAAATATTTAATTTACCGTTTATATATACCCTTACGCTGATGAAAGCAGGCCTTACACCTGCTGTTACCAGCAAAAAGAATTTTGTTGGCAATTGCTGGGCAGTTGTTGGGCAAATACCACAACTCTACACCAGCAAAAGTATTTTTCCATGTGGCTTAGATGATCTGACAAGGCATACCTTGACAGGTTGCAAGTTCCCAATTTTGTGCATGTGCAAACGCATGCAGAAACCTAGAAGTTGCAGGCCTTTCAAATAGATTACGACAGTATACTCAGCGTATACTGTCAGGCAGACTGCAAATTCTGGCCCAATCTTTCACTTTTTACCCTCTCAAGTTCTTTCATAATTTTGAACATTTCAATTTTATCCTCTCTGGACATTCTTTGCCAAGGGAATTCATCTCTAGTGTTTTTTAAGTTTCGTATCTTAACTATCCTCTCATCATTACATATCACCTCTGTGAATCTACAATGTACCTTGTCCATTGCTCCAAAATCCTTCCCTATAACGGGCTACTCAAAACTCCACCCAAAAACTCCAGCTGTGGCCAAAACAATGTATTGTACAGATTCATCATCACTTCCTTTATTTTGTATTTATTCTCCCATCTATAAAACTCAGATACCAGTTGGTCTTTTCATGAGTTGAGCCATATGCAGTCCTGCCTTTAAAGATCTGAATACCTGTACTTTTAGGTACCTTTGATCTTAAACACCATTGAGAAATTTGCCATGAAGAGTATCGGGGCAGTTTTATAAATTTTCACTCCCTGTGTGGAAATTTGTCCATCTGTACACCTCAGGATAGATTAAACAATTTTGCGCTCCTGACACAAACAGTTCAATAAAGATTCAAATTGATTTTGTGATCTTGAGGCTCCATGCCAGGAGCACAAAATGACTGAATTTACTATGTGGTAATTTCCTCTATGAACTTGATCACAGTGATCAAACACAATCCGGCCCTCGCAAGTCCAAGTTGTAAGCCCCTGATTATCCCTTACCATTCCAAGTGTTCACAGATGTTATTTCACATTATGGTTTCCATCAGTGCACCTACTCCTGATGTGATGCTAACTGGTTCAGCTACCCGGAACAGGGGTGTGCGATAATCACCAGACTCCAGTCCTTTGGTATAATTCCTGTTTCTAAATAATTTTAGAAAATTATGCTAGAAATCTGGACTGGTGGCTTATAAAACTAGTCAATCTTCCATGATAGAGCAAACAATAAGTCAGAGAATATGATCACTCTTCTACCTGTCTCTGCAATCTTTGTGTTGCTGGTTGTCACTCCTTTTCTATCTTTTTATCTTCTTATTTGGTGCTTGTCTTCCCTCAACTCCTCTTTTTGCTTTGCTTGCCATCGTTTTCTTCTTTTCATTCAGCTGGGAGGTGGTGGATGGTATGGTGTGGTGTGATGGGGAAAGGAGCCACCAATGGCCGCGGATTCCTTCTGGAGTGGGAGTTGTGAGGATAATGTAGCCCTCAGAAGATCTACCTCCACTCCTTCATAAGATCTTCTTCCTCTTTAGGTCTATCTACACTCTTTGAGCAGATCTACCTCCACTCTTTCCCCCAATCACTTGTGCTTCCCCCAGCCCCTCATGCCCATCACATCCTGTGTAGAAGTAGACTCTGGGCTCAAATTTCCCCAAGAATCACCCCGTTTTCTTTGGAGTAAGTAGCTTTTTTTGGAGTAACTTAAAAATCACAAATTTCCTCTTTTAACTTGCTCCAATGCAAGTCAGTTAGTTAGGTTTTTTTCTAGTTTAGTTTGTTCTCTCTGAAAGGGGGCGTGAAAAGCCACTTATGCCTGTTCTGACCATAGAAGCAAATTTGGTCAGCTGAAAGTTACTCCAAATTAACTTACGCCAGTGTATGTGGCCACTTTTGAAGGCACAGAAAAACCTTAGCTACATTTAAGAAATCAGCACAGGTAGCCAGAGATAGCGGGGGCAGGGGGGGGGGCGAGGAGGGGGAGGTGCGATAGAGGATTCTAAAGCACTAAAGATCTTCACAACATCAGCACAACATTACAACATCTTCAGCACAACAGCTGCACAACATCATCAAAAATAAATGAAAGATAAATCAGCTACAGAAAATAGAGCAGTCCTACATTGCCGACTGCAGAATGCACCGGCTAGCCCTCCCTGCCAGGGCTAAGGGCGGCAGGCATGCATGACTGTAGGGGTGAGGGATTTTTACTTTTTACAGTTGGCCCTAAATTTTGCATGGTCCTAATGGAGCGTGATTCAATTTTGTTGCAAAATATCTTTTATTGGAAATTTTACACTGCACTTCAACAACAACAACAACAACAAAAACTGCAACAACAGCAAAAAAGACTGCACCCATCCCTCACCCATATCTCTGAGAAAGTGCACTTCCTCATAGGGTCGGTATAGTGGTGAGGGGAGTTGGGAGCTTGGCTTGGGTCTGACCGGTGGCTGGTGCATGGATTGAAGTGGGAGTGGCATTTGAGTATCCGGCCTTTGTGCCCTTATTGCAGAAGTTAGCTCCCTTATGGCACCTGCCATAATTTGCACACCCTCTGAAATGCCCGTTCTCACTTCCCGTCTCAGTGCAGAGATTTCACCCGACAGTGTCGCGACCTCATCACGCACCCCACTGACGGCCGCCACGAGTGATCTTGTGAGGGCATTGGTCTCCTCACCCAAAGAAACAACCTGATTAACCTCATCTGAGAGCTGCCTCTCAGGAGAGACTGGTCGGCTTCTCCTTCCCCTCGCCGTGGGTCTGCCTAGTGGCACCCCTCCAGTGCGAGGCGCAGGCTGGGGCGGTGGGGGACTGGGTGTTCCAAGATGCATGTCCCGACCGCCACTGGGACCCGCGACCTCGGAAGGTGTGAACCCATAGAATGTTGCCAAGGAGCTCATGGAGGTTTCTGGCAGTGTGATGCCCTGCACTCTGGCCTGATCCATATCACAATCTCCTGAGCACACATTTCCATGGACCACTCCTCCCCCCACCCGCCTTGGTCTGGAGCGCTGCAACTGGATCCTCTGGTGGATCTTCAGGATCTTGAGGAGTGTCTTCTTCTTCTGCAAAATATAACAGAACAGTCAAATGGTTAGCAGCACAGGAGGGGGCAGGATGGGTGGCATGAGTAATCTGACGTGTAGCAGGCCAGTCAGCAGGTTGATTTGAAGGAGGACTATGCATTTTAATGACCCGCCCTCACCCTCGCATGTGGGTCCAGCTTGTGCAGAACTGATTCTTTTTCTGCCGGTGCGACTCAGCAAGGCAGCAACCCTCTGTTCCAGGGGTGTCAGTTGGAGCAGATTTGGCGGACCTCCTCCTGTTCTAGTTCTCTCCCTTTTGTTGAGGGCCAATTTCTTCTGCAAAGATGAAAATATTAATTTTCAGACATCGTGCTCTTCTGATGGCTGGGACACATACAGATGGTCACATTTTCCACTGCAATTCAATTTAAAGATGAAGATATTACTTACACTCACTACTTGACCAATGTCCTGCCATTTCTTCTTGCACTGGCTTCCAGATCTTGCGGTATTGACTCCAGCAGAGCATTCTTTTGCAACTAGGTTCCATCTTTTTCTCATTTCCTTGGGTGAAACTTTTGACGGACCACTCCTGCTGATATCCAGCTCCAGCCATTTCTCCTCAATTACAGTCACTAGTTTCTCCACTTCCTCATGGAGGAAATTCTTTGTTCGTCTTGCATGCTCTTGCGCCATTCGTCTATTTTAACTCACACGCAGGTAATGTTCAAAAATTACAGTTCTCACCTTTCCTCCACCTATCCAGCACTCCTTTCCACCCCCTCAGCCACACAAAAATCAATATTCAAACCTTACCTTTATATATGCTCCATTACTAATGATACTGAGGACGCTTGCCCTTTAATTGGCCGATTGCCAAGCTTCTTGTTGCACTGCTCATGCGTGCAAGCTGAACCGCCCATTGCGCATGCACGCACATGCAAACGGACATGCGTCGCCCTGCTGGCACGCCACAAAACGCTCGGCCCAAGCCCCGCCCCCTGCCGGCTGCGCTGAGCAAGCGCGGCTGAAGCTCCATCCCCCCAGGCTCTGCAGCACCACGCCGATGGATCCCAATGACAAGGGAGTGGCCAAATTAATAGGTACATTTTTGGCGCTTTTTTGGCTCACAAAGTCGGCGTGCCACACCTAACTATGCTGCTCTAGGCGGCTGGGGAAATGTCTTTACAAGTTGGGACTGCTGCAAAATGTGTGCTTCCCATCTACAAAAAAGATAAGAATTATGAACCTAGAAAATTTCAGTCCATAGTTTTGATTTTTTTTATCATGATAAAGAAAGTGACATTAATTAAAAAGGAAGCAGTTCATGTGCAAGAATGAAGGCAATAAATACAGGCCTTTGCAGCTTTATGAAATTTTCACTTATTGGAATTCTTTGTGAATGTATCACTTAGAAGATGGAAGTAAAGTGGTTAGTATTATATATCTTGATAATTTGATAAGTTTCCTCATAAGAAACTTGTAGCTGAAGTAAAAGCTCACGAGATCCAAGATTTAATTTAAAATTGGATTATTAGTTGGCTGGATGGTAGGAAACAGATGATAGTTATCAGTGATAATAGCTCTCATTGGGCAGCTGTGGGTAGCAGAGTTCCCATAGGTCACTCCTATCATCCCAGCTATTTATAATGTTATCGAATAACATTGATTAAGCAAATAGTATTTAGATTATGCAAAGTATGCCACATTGTGTGTGGAAGCAGGATGCTCTAAGGAAAGGGATACTTTCAAAATAATCTATAAACAAGTATTAACTGAGCCAATGACTAGCAAATGGTATTGCATCGTATCACCTATCCTGCAAATCCACTGGCACTATAGGCACACGAACGTCAGTGTTCTCGCTCAGGCCAACATCCCCAGCATCGAAGCATTGACCACGCTCGATCAGCTCCATTGGGCGGGCCACATCGGCATGCCCGACATGAGACTCCCCAAAAAAAGTGCTCTACTCGGAGCTTCAACACGGCAAGTGAGCTCCAGGTGGGCAGAGGAAATGCATCAAGGATACCCTCAAAGCCTCCTTGAAAAAGTGCAACATTCCCACCGACTCCTGGGAATCCCTGGCCCAAGACCACTCAAAGTGAAGGAGAAACATCCTGGAAGGCGCCAAACACCTCGAGTCTCTTCGCCAGGAGCAAGCTGAAGCCAAACATAGACAGCGGAAGAAGCGCACGGCAACCCAAGCATCCCACCCACCCGTTCCTTCAACCACCATCTGCCCCACCTGTGACAGAGACTGTAGATCCCACATTGGACTCATCAGTCACCTGAGAACTAATTTTTAGTGCAGAAGCAAGTCTTCCTCAACTTCGAGGGACTGCCTGAGAAGAAGGGATAGTAGGAAATGTTAATTGATATGTAGAAGTACTAGAATGAGATATATGATTATAAAATGAGGAAAGCCTCAAATAATGAGTGTTGTGTGCTAGTTGATCAACTGCTGAAAAGGTTGTCACATTGTATGGCTTCAAGCTCAAGGCAAATAGATTAGCAATGTATAAGTCCAAGCTTGTCATCCATAACATTTGTGTGACAAGACTGAAATGTTTTATATGGTTCTGGTTATCATAATTACAAAATGATGTAGAGGCATTCGGAATAATTCAAAGAGAGGCAGCAAGGATAATACAAAGATTTAAATCAATCACCAAAGAGAAGTTGAAGGAATTTGAGCACATTCTCCAGGCTGATACTTCAGTGCAGTGTTGAAAGTGTGCTGTGCTGTTGGAGATGTTTTGGATGAGTTGTTAACCTGAAGTCCCATTTGCTCTTTCAGGTGGACGTAAAAGAACCAATGGACTATTCGAAGAAGAGCAGGAGAGTTACCCCATTATCTCTCAAGCCACACCTGAAACAGTTGATCCAATCATCTGTTTATGGGACCACTGTACGCAAATTGTCTGCTGCCTTTTCCTACATTACAACAGTGACTACACTTCAAATGTACATAATTGATTGTAAAGGCACATGTTCATTCTTTCTAACAAAGTCATTTTTCATTGTTAAAAAGATTATTGACTGCCTTGAAAATATCAGCATATGAACATGTAGGCCCCAATATTAATATGAAGGAAGCTTCCAAGCGGTGTGGGGGGTGGGGGGGGCGCGGGGGGGGCGGCGATTAGAATTGTATGGCCAAAATCTGGGTCAGAATTTGTGATTTCAACTCAATTGTACCAATTAATTTTGACTTCCGGGTTTCGTGTGATGCACACCCGCATGACACAATTGTGCTGTATTTAAAGGGATAACGTACAAATGGAAATTGGAGGTGTTCAGGATGGATGGTAGACATAGAGCAAGGGCAATACCCAAATTAAATGACGCATCACTGGAATTACTGCTGGGTTCAGTCAGGAGCAGGAGGGACATATTTTTTCCCAGCAATGGGAGGAAGAAACCTATGACTCTCGTCAAGAAGGCATGTTTGGAGGTAGCTGAAGAGTTGAGCAGCATTGTTCCCAGGTCTTGGGTGCACTGTAGGAAGTGGTTTAATGATCTAACCAGGTCAGGAAAAGGGAGTACATTTGCTAATTCAACTGCATCCTGTGGTTTAAGCCGCTGCCCCCTTTCATCTATCTTGCTGAGTGTTCACCATCACATCACTCCTCACGCAATGTGATATATCTGTCTAATAGTCATTCTCAACGATAGCACTGCATCCATCAGGTGAATATCTCACCTTCACTCACTCACTCGTCTGTTTTCTCGTCCTTTGTAGGAGAAGAGAGTGCAAAACGCAAGGGAGAGGGAGAGAACTGGGGATGGCCCACCACAAATAGTCCAGCTCATATAAGCAGAGCAGGAGGCACATCTGCGTCTCTGTCAGTTGGAGATGGAGAGACAGCAAACTGGCAGATAACAGGTGACAGAATTACAAATATCTCTGACATACTTATGCTGGCTTTATTTCATCAATGACTGAACTATGAGAAGACTGAGTATGATCATTGTCAAGATCGTGACTTTGGCATAACTTAACCATATCCCTTTCCGTGGTCTTCCAGGGCCTTCACGTGTAGAGCAAGTATTACAGGACATGCATGACCATGGCCATGCAGACTCTGGATGCCAACTTGTCTGCTGCCTTGACCAGAATGACAGATACCTTATCCGTGGCCTTACTATGCATCACTGATCTTCACCAATCTGGTCTGCAGCAAAGTGGTAGGAGTGATGTGGTGCTGGCCCAGGAGAGTGATGGTGGTGAAAGAGGACATGGTGGTGGGAACTCCTCTCATAGCACTTCCACTTCTCACCCATTGCTGCCATCAGCCAGTACCCGACATGCTGCCTCGCCTCCCGGTGGCCGAGTCTGCCCCTGCATAGGTCAGGTGGAGCAGTCTTTGGCGGGGCCCTCAGGGGCTACAAAGCCCAGAGATCATCGGCCAAAAGCACCTCATTAGTCAGGGCAGGGACCTGAGCAGCACTGCCTCTACCTCTAAAGAAGCCACACGGGCTGCACCAGGTAGAAGCAGTAGGAAGCGTAAGTTCAAGAAATATTAATTCACCAAGGATAAGCACATGGGTGTTTGACAACTGTTATGTTGCTAAAGTTTCCTTTTTACTCCTTGACTACTCCAATGCACTCTTGGTTGGCCTCCCACATTCTACCCTACCTAAATTAGAGGAGATCCAAAACGCGGCAGCCTGTGCCCCAACGCGCACCAAGTCCCGATTACCCATCACCCAGCTGCTCGCTGATCTACATTGGCTCCCGGTTAAGCAACGCCTTAATTTCAAAATTCTTATCCTTGCTTACAAATCCCTCCAGTGGAGTAAAAATAAAACGGGGAAGGTGGCTCAACCGTGGCTATCAATGGAAATTAAGGATAGTGTTAAATCCAAGGAAGAGGCATATAAATTGGCCAAAAAAAGCAGCAAACCTGAGGACTGGGAGAAATTTAGAATTCAGCAGAGGAGGAAAAAGGGTTTAATTAGGAGGGGGAAAATAGAGTATGAGAGGAAACTTGCTGGGAACATAAAAACTGACTGCAAAAACTTCTATAGATACGTGAAGAAAAAAAGATTAGTGAAGACAAACGTAGGTCCCTTGTAGTCAGATTCAGGTGAATTTATAATGGGGAACAAAGAAATGACAGCCCAGTTGAACAAATACTTTGGTTCTGTCTTCATGAAGGAAGACACAAATAACCTTCCGGAAGTACTAGGGGACCGAGGGTCAAGTGAGAAGGAGGAACTGAAGGATATCCTTACTAGGCGGGAAATTGTGTTAGGGAAATTGATACGATTGAAGGCCGATAAATCCCCGGGGCCTGATAGTCTGCATCCCAGAGTACTTAAGGAAGTGGCTCTAGAAATAGTGGATGCATTGGTGATCATTTTCCAACAGTCTATCGACTCTGGATCAGTTCCTATGGACTGGAGGATAGCTAATGTAACACCACTTTTTAAAAAAGAAGGGAGCAAGAAAACAGGTAATTATAGACTGGTTAGCCTGACATCAGTACTGGGGAAAATGTTGGAATCAATTATTAAAGATGAAAGTGCATTTGGAAAGCAGTGACAGGATCGGTCCAAGTCCGCATGAATTCATGAAAGGGAAATCATGCTTGACAAATCTTCTGGAATTTTTTGAGGATGTAACTAGTAGAGTGGACAAGGGAGAACCAGTGGATGTGGTGTATTTGGACTTTCAAAAGGCCTTTGACTAGGTCCCACACAAGAGATTGGTGTGCAAAATTAAAGCACATGGTATTGGGGGTAATCTACTGATGTGAATAAAGAAATGGTTGGCAGACAGGAAGCAGAGAGTCGGGAAAAAAGGGTCCTTTTCAGAATGGCAGGCAGTGACTAATGGGGTGCCGCAGGGCTCAGTGCTGGGACCCCAGCTATTTACAATTTATATTAATGATTTAGATGAAGGAATTGAGTGTAATATCTCCAAGTTTGCAGATGACACTAAACTGGGTGGCATTGTGAGCTGTGAGGAGGATGCTAAGAGGCTGCAGGGTGACTTGGATAGGTTAGGTGAGTGGGCAAATGCATGGCAGATGCAGTATAATGTGGATAAATGAGAGGTTATCCGCTTTGGGGGCAAAAACACGAAGGCAGAATATTATCTCAATGGTGGCAGATTAGGAAAATGGGAGATGCAACGAGATCTTGGTGTCAAGATACATAAGTCATTGAAAGTTGGCATGCAGGTACAGCAGGCGGTGAAGAAGGCAAATGGTATGTTGGCCTTCATAGCTAGGGGTTTTGAGTATAGGAGCAGGGAGGTCTTACTGCAGTTGTACAGGGCCTTGGTAAGGCCTCACCTGGACTATTGTGTTCAGTTTTGGTCTCCTAATCTGAGGAAGGATGTTCTTGCTATTGAAGGAGTGCAGCGAAGGTTCACCAGACTGATTCCCGGGATGGCTGGTCTGACATATGAGGAGAGACTGGATCGACTGGGCCTTTATTCACTGGTGTTTAGAAGGATGAGAGGGGATCTCATAGAAACATATAAAATTCTGACGGAACTGGACAGGTTAGATGCAGGAAGAATGTTCCCGATATTGGGGAAGTCCAGAACCAGGGGTCACAGTCTAAGGATAAGGGGTAAGCCATTTAGGACTGAGATGAGGAGAAACTTCTTCACTCAGAGAGTTGTTAACCTGTGGAATTCCCTGCCGCAGAGAGTTGTTGATGACAGTTTGTTGGATATATTCAAGAGGAAGTTAGATGTGGCCATTATGGCTAAAGGGATCTAGGGGTATGGAGAGAAAACACGAAAGGGGTACTGAGGTGAAAGATCAGCCATGATCTTATCAAATGGTGATGCAGGCTCAAAGGGCCGAATGGCCTGCTTCTGCACCTATTTTCTATGTTTCTATGTTTCCATGTTTCCATGGCTGTGCCACTCCCTATCTCTGAAATCTCCTTCAGCCTAATAACCCCCGAGGTATCTGCGCTCCTCAAATACTGCCCTCTTGAGAATCCCTGATTATAATCGCTCAACCATCGATGGCTGTGCCTTCAGCTGCCTGGGCTCTCAGCACTGGAAGTCCCTCCCTAAACCTTTCCGCCTCTCTACCTCTCTTTTTTCCTTTAAGACGCTCCTTAAAACTTACTTCTTTGACCAAGCTTTTGATCATCTGCTGTAATTTCTTCTTGTGTGGCTTGGTTTCAATTTTTTTTGTCTTATAACACTGCTGTGAAGCGCCTTGGGATGTTTTATTCCATTTAAGGTGCTATATAAATACAAGTTGTTGTTGTTTGTTATTTTTATAATGCCACATAAAATTTTGTTGATTTGCACCACTTCCACATCTTGCCCATTACTGCGTCCCAAGTGCCAACTCACCCTTTCACGTGTTCAATGATGAAGGTCAATATTAGTGGGAAAGCGGGTTTTGTAGAGGACACAGAGAGGCTGCAAAGAGATTTAGATAGATTAAGCAAATGGGCAAAGGTTTGGCAGATGGAATACAATGTCGGAAAATGTGAGGTCATCCACCTTGGAAAAAAAAACAGTAAAAGGGAATATTATTTGAATGGGGAGAAATTACAATATGCTGCGGTGCAGAGGGATATGGGCGTCCTTATGCATGAATCCCAAAAATTTAGTTTGCAGGTGCAGCAGGTAATCTTTGCGAGAGGGATGGAGTACAAAAGCAGGGAGGTCCTGCTGCAACTGTATAGGGTATTGGTGAGGCCGCACCTGGAGTACTGCATGCAGTTTTGGTCACCTTACTTAAGGAAGGATATACTAGCTTTGGAGGGGGTACAGAGACGATTCACGAGGCTGATTCCAGAGATGAGGGAGTTACCTTATGATGATAGATTGAGTAGACTGGGTCTTTACTCGTTGGAGTTCAGAAGGATGAGGGGTGATCTTATAGAAACATTTAAAATAATGAAAGGGATAGACAAGATAGAGGCAGAGAGGTTGTTTCCACTGGTTGGGGAAACTAGAACTAGGGGGCACAGCCTCAAAATACAGGGGAGCCAATTTAAAACCGAGTTGAGAAGGAATTTCTTCTCCCAGAGGGTTGTGAATCTGTGGAATTCTCTGCCCAGGGAAGCAGTTGAGGCTAGCTCATTGAATGTATTCAAATCACAGATAGATAGATTTTTAACCAATAAGGGAATTAAGGGTTATGGGGAGTGGGCGGGTAAGTGGAGCTGAGTCCACGGCCAGATCAGCCATGATCTTGTTGAGTGCCGGAGCAGGCTCGAGGGGCTAGATGGCCTACTCCTGTTCCTAATTCTTATGTTCTTATGTTCTTATGTTCTTATGTAATACATGACAGGACCCATTAGGTGGATGTGCAATGGGTGGATGAGTGGTTTAAGGATGGTTTTGTGCAAAGGGTTTTTTTCCTGGTCATGACAGTGGACCGCAGGATTTTATTTGTTACCGTTCACACGAGGTGATCCTTCGCAATATTGGGACATCCTTGGTATCTCAGGCAGCATTGTAAGTGGCTGGTCTTGTAATAGGTGCCCCATCTTCATCCTCCTACTTCTCCTGCTCTTCCTCCTCTTCTATGTTCTCCACATCCGAAGAAGGGCAATGAGCCTCTAGTCCTCCTCCACCTGCGATCCGCTCTGCCAATGGTGTCCTGGCCAATATTTATCCCTGAAGCAATATAACAAAAACACAGATTATCTGATCAGTATCACATTGCTGTTTGTGGGAGCTTGCTTGCGCACAAATTGGCTGCCGCGTTTCCTACATTACAACAGTGACTACACTTCAAAAGAACTTCATTGGTTGTAAAGTGCTTTGAGACGTCATGTGGTCGTAAAAGGCGTTATATAAATCCAAGTTTTTCTTTCTTTCTCTCTCCTGCGCACCTCCCTCTCCTATGCACATCTCTCCTGTGCACATCTCTCCTGTGCATGTGCTGATCCCATCACAGCAAGCCATCACTGCCATGGATGGTGCTGGTCTTCCCCTTCTGATGTGCTGTCAAACACATCCAATGTGCCTCCCATCTTGATGTTCTCAGTTTGAAAGCCTCCAAGGTTGAAAAGAGCTGTATCCACATAAGAACTCTCTGCCAAACATAGTCACCAGCTGCAGTAAGTGAGCTTTTATTCAGATGGGACAATGACAACTTAAAATACCCACCTGAACATCCACTCAATCTCACCTCCATTTCACTAGTCAGTTTCCAAGCCCCGAGAAACCGTGCTGCACACCTTATATTTAGAGCCGAGTAAAAATGCGATTTGCAAAGACCTCATTGATGTCTGCTCAGGATGTTAATTGCACGAATAAAACCCGACCACCTGCTTTATTTAAATACCCGACTTCGGTGAATAGTTTTCTCGCTGGTGTCCAAACGCGGCTCCGTTAAAGATGGACGTGAGCATGATGGAGCAGGGTTACACTCTTGATCAAAAAATCTAAAATGGTAACACCCCCAGCTGCCCTAAACCCACCCATTCTTGGAGGTTAAAATTCCCCCGCAATGTGTTTATGTGCAATTGCTTTGTCCGATATTTTAATAAAGGTTTTAAATTAATTAAAATAATGGACAAAGGAACTCTCTAATCACATTAAGTGGTGATCAGCTAATAATCGCATGGCATCATTTCAAAGGTTGAAGAGAGGAGGCAACATGAATCAGGGGAGATTGTTCACCTAACCAGCTCTGTGGGAAACAAATGTAATCAGATTGGATGCCCGCTTTAAACGCTGCTCGATTTTATATTTCATTGAAGTCAGTAGAAAATAAAGTCCGGTGGTGAATAAAAAGGACACGTCTGTTTCCCGTCGGGTGGGTTAGGTTAGAAGTACCACCCACCCCCCCGTCAAGTTTCTAAAATCATAAAGGGAATTGGCGAGGCCGATTTGGAGTAATTATTTGTGCAAATGGTGAATAGAACTAGGGAATATAATTATTGTAGAGGAAACACAAACCAAATGTAAATCAAAAAATAGCTGCTTCACATTTGGTGATATTAACTGATGAAAACAAATAAGAAAAATAATTTGTTTTTAGGTGTCAATTATCCTTTGCTACCTGGTCCTAGTGACCATTATTGATATGTGATATTCGACAGTGAATATCAGCACTATGGATGAATTCAATAAAATCTTTATTCAAAGACCATACATGCACACTTCGAGTGATGGGAAGGGCAGGGATTGAAAACTCTCAGGAGAGGGAATCCTGCACACGATGGGCTGAACGACCTCCTTCTGTGTCATAATTTTCTGTGAAGACATCTCCTCCTTAAATTGGGGTATGGGTGTCAACTGTAACTGATATCAGCTAACTTACCACAAACCAGTTATTGAACTTGGAGTCAACAAGTTCGGCATGACTTAGCTGCTCATCAACTTGCTGCGTTACAGGGAGAGCCTTGATCCGTTTGAGTCTAATTTGAAATTGCTTCCTGACTTAAATAATTTAAATTTGGCCTGGATTTTGAGGTGGTAATGATGGTGAAACTGCATTTGCCGTTATTACCCCTCAGAAATTTACAGCAGCTTCAGGATTTAGTGCATGCACAGGTAAACGCAGAAATCCAGAAGTTGCGGTCAGTCATTCCATGTTACATAGAAACATAGAAAATAGGTGCAGGAGCAGGTCATTCGGCCCTTCGAGCCTGCACCGCCATTCAATGAGTTCATGGCTGAACATGCAACTTCAGGACCCCATTCCTGCTTTCCCACCATACCCCTTGACCCCCCTAGTAGTAAGGACTACATCTAACTCCTTTTTGAATATATTGGCCTCAACAACTTTCTGTGGTAGAGAATTCCACAGGATCACCACTCTCTGGGTGAAGAAGTTTCTCCTCATCTCGGTCCTAAATGGCTTACCCCTTATCCTTAGACTGTGACCCCTGGTTCTGGACTTCCCCAACATTGGGAACATTCTTCCTGCATCTAACCTGTCTAAACCCGTCAGAATTTTAAACGTTTCTTCCGAACTCCAGTGAATACAAGCCCAGTTGATCCAGTCTTTCTTGACATGTCAGTCCCGCCATCCTGGGAATCAGTCTGGTGAACCTTCGCTGCACTCCCTCAATAGCAAGAATGTCCTTCCTCAAGTTGGGAGACCAAAACTGTACACAATACTCCAGGTGTGGCCTCACCAAGGCCCTGTACAACTGGAGTAACACCTCCCTGCCCCAGTACTCAAATCCACTGTTCTGCCACAGGCTGCGCTGCGGAGCTCCCCAGAGCCAGCAATCAATCCACATCACACTGACGGATGAAAACATCCCCCATTATACTGGAATATCGCTGTAAAACACATCCCCACCCGCCCCGAAAAAGTTAAGCTTTGTTGAAAGAGGTGTAACTCGGTTTTTAACGGCATATTGACTGCTAAACAACCAACCTCGCCCTGAAAAACGAATTTTATATTTGTGGAATGTCTAATTTCTCCATTAATATATTTAAAAATTACATGTTTTTTTAAATAACTTATTTTAGAGTATATTTGTGATATTGCAGCTTCTACCTTAATCCTGTGTGTATATCCCAATCTTTATTTCATTCTTTAAAATTTATAAAATGTAAATTAGCAGCTGTGCATTTTACTTCCTGGTTTGCTGTCTGTGAGAACTCTTGTGATTGGCTGCTCAGCCTCCTTGATGACATCACTGTTGCTGGAGACTGGAGATTCACTTGCTTTGGTGTCAGATTCAAACTAAGGTCTGGAAAGTTGAAATTAACGTCACTGAGATTGCTAGATCATTGTGGGCAGCTTTCTTCGAGCTCAAAGGTGAGCGCCGTCACTTCACCCCTGACTGCAAATGCCAAGCCAATATGTTTTAATCAGCTTTAAATATACTAAATTAGAGTTTTTATTTGAAGCATCTGAAGCTGGGCAGAAACTCTGTGCACAACATTAATTTGTTGTTGTACATCGGCTCATTCTCTGGTGACTATTACCGCTTTAACACAATTGATGACAAATTGTAGCCTGCAATGTTAACTTAATTATTCTCATCAATAATAGAGAATTGATTGCTACAAATACCTTCTGTAAACATGTAATCCAGTGTAATGTGGTGCTCAAAGCGATTACTGTAATTGAAGTGGAGCAAAGAGGAGAGAAGCTATGTGTCACATGACAAGGATGTAGTCTCCTACCATATTTATTGACATCAGTTAACGTGGGCAGCACTGTTCAGTGCCATTCTGACTGTTCAACATAAATCTAGCTGCTTACAGCGTGTGTGTTCATCCATGAGAAGTGTAAAAATAAAAGTGATCCAGGCTCCAGGTGTAGAGATCTCTTGCAATTCCTGCTGTGTTATAACCTACGACAATGCCAGAAAAGCTGAGTTTCAGCTATCATACAGTGTGAGGTTTGCAAGCATTTGCAAGCGCTTCCCTTCCTGAAACTGGCACCAGAGTACAGCCAATGACAGTCCACACCTGTGACACACCAGCTGACAATCAGCATGAACCTCCTGCTGCAGGCAGAGGTAGAAGGTCAACGGCAATGTGTGATGGCTGATTGATGAGTTGCAACACTTGGTAAGAGGGTGCGATGTTGTAGGTTTGCAGAAGGAAGCCGCGGGGCTAGAAAGTGAGATAAAGAAAGGGTTTTTATGGCCACCTGACAAGTTCATGCTTAATTCTGGCTGATACCAGCTCTTCATTCCATATTT
This sequence comes from Pristiophorus japonicus, assembly GCF_044704955.1. Lineage (NCBI taxonomy): Eukaryota > Metazoa > Chordata > Chondrichthyes > Pristiophoridae > Pristiophorus > Pristiophorus japonicus. Next base: position 289,196,801 of record NC_091977.1, read on the forward strand.
TTTATTTAACTGAATTCACATTCTAAAACTGCTGTGGTGCGATTTGAACTACATATTCAATTATTCATCTAAGACCTCTGGGGTGCTGGTCCAGTAACATAACCATTTATGCTACTGCACTCCTATCAATAAATAGGGAGACTAATACATGCAGGTCAGGTAATAAGAAAGAAGAGCAGGGTATAGAAAAGCTCAAGAAATGGTCATTGGAAAAAGTAAGAGGGAGTTTGAGAGAAAATGAGCAAATAACATAAAGGGCAATACAAAAAGTTTACTTTAGGTACACAGATAGTAATAGAATAGTCAATTTAGTGTTTGGGTTTCTAAGAGTTTCAGAAGGCAAACTTGTCGTGGAACGTGAAGGAACTGCAAAAATACTAATGGGGGCTAAATTGGATAGCCGCCAAAAACAGGCACGGGGATAGTGATGCGTGATTAACCTGTGCCCATTGATTATAATACAGGCAGCATGCCAACTTCGTGCTGCCCGCTCATTATAATGATTTCTGCGTGCGCCAGTGATAACCACACTGGCTGTATGCATCAGCAGGGGGCAAAGATTGTTACCTCCTAGCATCACTTAAAGCTATCCTGCACTGCTTAAAGCTAGCCTGCACCTCATAAAGGTGAGGTGTATTGTGGCTGGAGCAGGTGCTGGGAGTCGTGCAGGAAGTAAATCTATCATGGGAAATAGTGAAGAATGGCACAACATGGGAGAGAGAGGGCTCCAAAGATTTCGGACGCTGCACTGGGGACAAGAGATGTCCAGTATCAACATGTGGGCAGAATGCCCTCCAGACTCACAGTCAAAAGTCAGTGGGGGCCAGATAGCCGTGAAGGTCAATGCAAGGAGTCTTGCCCCGAGGACCTGGTTGCAGTGCCGCAAGAAGTTTAATGACCTCACACGAGTGGTCAATGCCAGTGAATGCATCTTCAAATGCCATATCCCAACCACTGCACCAGTCGCTTCAGCCACGAATCAATGCACCACACCCTTATCACTCACCTACCAATTATCTCTATCAATCAGGATTCATATCTAACATTTATTTATTTCACCTCACCCTCACATATGCAGCACTGCTGAAACCCTGTTTCACATTGTTCTTCGCTGAGATTCAGGTGGAGAATTGCTCCCTGAAGACCCTGGGCAGATATGACCTCCTGCTGAGTGACCTTCTCTATCTCCTCCTCCTCCCTCTTCTAGCAGCCTGTCCTACTCTGCCTGGCCTCTGCACATTCTTCCAGTCATGCTCAATTCCAAGGAGAAGACCTACTAGTGCACCCATGTCTGGGAGCAACTGATTTGTGCAGAAGCCTTGAAGTCAGCAGCAAGTCCTTCAGCACTTGCCACACCCCTCCATGTACACTTTTATAATATGAAAGTACTATGGAAATCAGAAAACACTTGTAGAATAGTAGCAACAGCCAGAAGAAATCAACCAGCAACTAAGTTGTATGTAGCTGATGATCCCTTTACATAGCGCTGGTGGGAGGTCCCTCCGACTGCTGAATGGGTGTTCAGCTGTTCAAGGTTAAGAGAGGGCATTGGCTGGAGCATTGAGCTCCAAAGTGGCAGCGCTGGCGTCAAATCAGCTTTGCACGCTGACTGATGTTATGATTTTCCAGCTCTACATACTTCCAGCAGATGTTGCCTTACCGCATCTAACGCCCTCACCAATATTTCATCCGGCGTGATCCATGGCAGAAGTGTACGCTTTTAGCACAGGTTGATATTGGGATAGCAGAACAATCAAAGGTGGATGCGAAACTCTTAATGAAGGTTATTGTTCAAAGAGAAACAGTGCTGAATAAGTTACTCCAAGTTAGGGAGACAAATCACAGAGACCAAGTGGTTTATACAACTAGGGGGATAAATTCAGTATCTCCCGTTTGGGGTCAGTAACAGCCGCGAAATGGGAGTTCCTGTGCCAGGCACGGAAGTCCCCCGCTACGACCTACATTTGGTGGTGGGACACATAGTGCTGGCGCGTAGACAGTGCCTTCCTCTTCATTAAAAGGGAGGCTAAGCTGCCGACTCTGCAGGTGGGAAATGGGCCATCGCTGGACCAGCAAGGAGCAGGGAGCCGTGGCAACAGAATGGAACACAAGCGGAGTGCGGGGCTGCAAGATCGCGCCATGGACACCACAATGTACAAACAAGAAGGCCACAACGGGTAGGTCAGCCATTTTTTGGGGGCCGCCTACAACCTAGTACGCGTCCCGTGAAGTTGTCACTGTCGTCATCTGTGGCAGCTTCAGGGGGTGCTACCGAATTTTCACTCCGGGGTGAAAATGGATCACTGCGCTTAGTGATAGCACCTTCACCCCAGCAGGGCGCTACCAGTAAGAGTGGGGTGTTACCAGTTACCACCGCTGCTAAAATCCCGCGGTAACAGTGCTGCACACGGGTGAAAAGTCATTTGCGCTGTAACGGGAGGCATAAACATTCTGAATTTTCCCCCCTAGAACCATAGAATCATAGAATGATTACAGCACAGAGGATGCTTTTCAGCCCATTGAGCCCATGCCTGCACTCTGCAAGAGCACTTCAGCTAGTCTTACTCCCTTACATTTTCACCGCAACCCTGCAATTTTCTTTCCTTCCGGTATTTAACCAATTCCCTTTTGAAAGCCACAATTGAATCTGCCTTCACCAACCTTTCTGGCAGTGCATTCCAGATCCTAACCATTCGCTGAGTAAAAAAATTTTCCTCATGTCACCTTGGTTCTTCTGCCAATCACCTTCAATCTGTGTCCTCTGATTCTCGGCCCTTCCACCAATGGGAACAGTTTAACATAAGAACATAAGAAATAGGAGCAGAAGTAGGCCATACCGTTATGTAGGTTAACTGGGATTTACTTACCACCGGAGGGCGCAACTGTCAGAGTCCTAATGTTCACTGGCAGACATGTGCAAGCCGTGTATATAATGTTGGCAGCCATGTTGAATCCTCACTTTGAGAGTAAATAAACTGGAGTAAGGTCATGCCTGAACTAACTCACCATACTTAGCCTCGTGGAATTATTCGATACTTAACAATTGGCGATGAGTTAAAAATACGAACTTTCACGCAACCATGTCTGTTGCAATTTTGGAGAGATTCATGGAAGGGGAATCCTGGGAGCATTTCACTGATCAACTCGACCAGTACTTCGTAGCCAACCAATTGGAAGGAACCGATAACGCAATTAAGTGCAAGGTGGTTCTCCTCACCGTTTGTGGGTAAAAAACTTATGGCCTTATCAAGAATCTACTCTCACCGACTCGACCAATGGACAAGACTGATGATGAATTGTGTACGCTGGTTCAGAGCCACTTTAAACTGAAGGAAAGCATCATCATGGTGAAGTATCGTTTCTATATGCACAATCGCTCCAAGGGCCTGAACGTGGCAGAATTTGTTGCCGACCTGAGACATCTCGTTGGGCCGTGCAACTTCGGAGCTGAGTTGGAGGAAATGCTGCGGGACTTTTTCATGCTTGGCATTGGCCACAAGGTCATCTTTCGAAAGCTGCTGGCTGCAGAATCTCTAGACCTGAGCAGGGCCATCACGATCGCCCAGGCATGCATGTCCACAGACGAAAACTCGAAACAGATATCTTCCCAGCATCGAAACTCACCGGCAAGTTTTGTGCATAAAATAATATTGTCGGCAGGCAGAGCTGCACATGGCAGGGCCTACTCGTCCACATTCGTACGACCTGTAACTGCTCAAAGTCCACCATCAGGGGTGAATCAAATCTCGTCTTGTTGGCATTGCGGAGGCTATCATCGGGCCCATCAATGCCAATTCAAGCAATACGTGTGCAAAGGCTGTGCTACAATGGGGCACCTTCAGCGAATGTATCCGCAACCAAGCAAATGTGCTGCGACACACCACGTGGCTGAGGATGATCGATCCAGCGTGGATCAAGTGGCACAGGCAACTCAACGCGAGGTACAGAATGCAGAAGTGTATGGAGTATATTCTTTTACCTCCTCCAATAATGCTGGAAGTTAAATTAAATGGGGTTCCAGTATCCATAGAATTGGACACGGGTGCGAGTCAGTCAATAATGAGCCAGAGGGCTTTCGAAAAGCTGTGGGATACTAAGGCAAAAAGACCCAAACTGAGCCCAATCAATGCGAAGCTGCGTACCTACACCAAAGAGCTCATACCAGTCATTGGCAACGCGGCAGTAAAGGTATCATACGATGGAGCTGTGCATGATTTATCATTGTCGATCGTTCCAGGCAATGGCCCAACGTTGTTCGGCAGGAGTTGGCTTGAGAAAATTAAATGGAACTGGAACGATATTAAAGCCTTATCATCAATGGATGACGCTTCGTGTGCTCAAGTGCTGAACAAGTTTCCCTCATTGTTCGAACCAGGCATCGGCAACTTCACGGGAGCCAAGGTGCAGATCCACCTAGGCCCAGATGCAAAACCCATCCATCACAAGGTTCGGGCGGTTCCGTACATGATGAGGGAGAAGGTCGAGGTCGAACTGGACAGACTTCAATGGGAAGGAATCATATCACCAGTCGAGTTCAGCGAATGGGCCAGTCCAAGTGTCCCATTGTTGAAAAGTGATCGCACGGTCAGGATCTGCGGCGAATACAAGGCAACGAGCAACCGAGTCTCGATACAGGATCAGTACCTGTTACCCAAGGCTGACGACCTGTTTGCAATGCTAGCGGAGGTGACGACGTTCACCAAACTGGACCTGACCTCGGCTTACATGACACAGGAGCTGGTCGAATCTTCGATAAAACTGACGATCATCAACACGCACAAAGGACTGTTTATATACCACAGATGCCCTTTTGGAATTCACTCGGCGGCAGCCATATTTCAGAGAAACATGGAGAGTTTGCTGAAGTCTGTCCCGAGAACCGTTGTATTCCAAGATGACATCCTGATCACCGGTCGCGACGCCACTGAACACCTGCACAACCTGGAAGAGGTTCTACGTCGTCTGGACAGAGAGAGACTCAGGCTAAAACACTCCAAGTGCATTTTCATGGCATCAGAAGTCGAATTCCTGGTGAGAAAGATTGCATCAGATGGCATCAGGCCTACGGACTCAAAGACAGAGACCATCAAGAATGTACCCAGACCCCAGAGTGTGACGGAGCTGCGTTCGTTCCTGGGTCTTCTCAACTATTTCGATAACTTTCTATCTAGTTTGAGCACATTGCTAGAGTCCTTGCACATGTTGCTGAGAAAGGGTAATGACTGGGTTTGGGGCAAATCTCAAGACAGAGCCTTTGAGAAGGCCAGGAACCTGCTATACTCCAATAAATTACTGGTACACGATGACCCATGAAAGCGATTAGTACTGGCCTGCGACGCCTTATCATATGGGGTCGGTTGTGTGTTCCTGCAAGCCAATGTAACAGGTAAACTCCAACCAGTTGCATACGCATCCAGAAGTCTGTATAAGGTTGAAAAAGCCTATAGTATGGTAGAGAAAGAGGCTTTAGTATGCGTATATGGGGGTTAGGAAAATGCACCAAACCTGTTTGGGCTTCAGTTTGAGCTTGAAACAGACCACAAGCCGCTCATTTCATTGTTTTCTGAGAGTAAATGTATAAACACCAATGCCTCATCCCATATCCAAAGGTGGGCACTGGTATTATCTGCTTATGATTATGTCATCCACCACAGACCAGGAACTGAAAACTGTGCTGATGTGCTTAGCCGGCTACCATTGCCCACAACTGGGGTGGAAATGCCACAGCCCACAGACTTGCTGCTGGTCGAGAGCGAGGGGTCACCCATCACGGCTTGCCAAATTAGGACCTGGACCAGCCAGGATCCTGTACTGTCAAGAGTAAAAAGGTGTGTCCTAAATGGAAATTGGTCTGCCATTCCCAGGGAAATGCAGGATGAAATTAAGCCTTATAACCGCCGCAATCGTGAATTGTCTATTCAGTCTGATTGTCTGTTATGGGATAATCGTGTTGTTATGCCAAAAAAAGGCAGGGAAACTTTTGTGCAAGGTTTTCACAGTACCCACCCAGGCATTGTCATGATGAAGGCCATTGCCAGGTCTCACGTTTGGTGGCCCTGCATTGACTCGGACTTGGAGTCATGCGTGTATCAGTGCAACACTTGCATGCAACTGAGTAATGCACCTGTGGAGGCTTCACTGAATCTGTGGTCATGGCCATACAAGCCATTGTCAAGGATTCACATAGACTTTGCTGGCCCCTTTCTTGGCAAAATGTTTTTAGTGGTAGTGGACGCTTACTCCAAATGGATTGAATGCGTAATTATGTCATCCAGCACATCCACAGCCACTATTGAAAGCCTCTGGGCCATGTTCGCCACCCATGGGCTGCCCGACGTCCTTGTCAGCAACAACGGACCGTGTTTCACCAGTTCGGAGTTCCACGAGTTTATGATCCATCAAGCATGTCAGGTCTGCCCCTTTCAAACCTGCGTCTAACGGTCAAGCGGAGCGGGCTGTCCAAACCATTAAGCAGACCCGCTTGTCCCGCATTCTGCTCAGTTAGTGGACGAGGCCCCGCTCGCTCACCGGGGTCCCTCCTGCCGAGCTGTTAATGAAGAGATGCCGCAAAACCAGACTCTCCCTTGTACACCCGGATCTCAATGATCATGTCGAAACCAGAAGGCAACGGCAGCAATGGTACTACGATCGCACGGCCATATCACATAACATTGCTTTTCATGACCCTGTGTTTGTCCTGAATTATGGTCATGGTCCAAAGTGGGTTGCTGGCACGGTTTTGGCCAAGGAGGGGAACAGGGTGTTTGTAGTCAAACTGTTAAATGGCCAAACGTGCAAGAGGCACATCGACCAAACCAAACTGCGATTCACAGACAACCTAGAACAAATTGAAGATGACATCATCATCGACCAACCAACACACATCCAACCATCAGTTGACCCTTACGTCATTCACGAAGACGGACTTACCATCCCCGACAGTTCTGTCAGATTGACTGCTCCGCAATGCAGCAATGGTCCTACTAACTCACCCAAGCTTGGGTTTGAACTGAGAAGATCAACCAGGGAGCAGAAGGCCCTGTACTGTCTCAACTTATAAATACAATCTGTACCAAAACTTTTGGGGGGAATGATGTTACGTATGTAAACTGGGTTTCACCTGCCACCAGAGGGCGCAACTGTCGGAGTCCTAATGGTCACTGGCAGACATGTGCAAGCCGTGTATACAATGTTGGCAGCCATGTTGAATCTGCACTGGAGTAAGTTCATGCCTGAACTAGCTGACTATACTTAGCCTCATGGAGTTATTCGATACTTAACAAATACGATCATGGCTGATCCGATTATGGACTCAGGTCCACTTCCCTTCCCGCTCCCCATAACCCATTATTTCCTTATCGGTTAAGAAAGTGTATTTCTCGGTCTTAAATTTATTCAATGACCCGGCTTTCCCAGCTCTCTGAGGCAGCGAATTCCACAGATTTACATTGCTCTGAGACAAAATATTTAAATGGGCGGCCCCTTATTCTAAGATTATGCCCACTAGTTCTAGTCTCCCCTATGAGTGGAAACATCCTCTCTGCATCCACCTTGTCAAGCTCCCTCATAATCTTATTTGTTTCAATAAGATCACCTTTCATTCTTCTGAATTCCAATGAGTAGAGGCCCAACCTCCTCAACCTTTCCATATAAGTTAACCCCCCTCTTCTCCGGAATCAACCTAGTGAACCTTCTCTGAACTGCCTCCAAAGCAATCATATCCTTTCTTAAATATGGAAAACAAAACTGCACGCAGTATTCTAGGTGTGGCCTCACCAATACCATGTATAACTGTAACAAGACTTCCCTGCTTTTAAACTCCATCCCCTTTGCAATAAAGGCCAAGATTCCATTGGCCTTCCTGATCACTTGCTGTACCTGCATACTAACCTTTTGTGTTTCATGCCCCAGGACCTCCCAGGTCCTGCTGTACTGCAGCACTTTGCAATTTTTCTCCATTTAAATAATAACTTGTTTTTCGATTTTTTTTTCTGCCAAACTGCATAACCTCACACTTTCCAACATTATACTCCATCTGCCAAAGTTTTGCCCAGTCACTTAGCCTGTCTATGTCCTTTTCCAATTTTTTTTTCCTCCTCACACATTGCTTTCTCTCTGTTTAGACCCCTTATGATTTTGAACACTTCTATCTAATCTCTTTTCAACCTTCATTGCTCTAAGGAGAACAACCCCAGCTTCTCCAGTCTATCCACATAGCTGAAGTTTTTTATCTCTGGAATCTTTCTCGTAAATCCTTCTTGCATCCTCCCTAATAAGAACATAAGAAAATAAATAGTAGCAGGAGTAGGCTATACGGCCCCTCAAGCCTGCTCCGCCATTTAATATGATTATGGCTGATCTGATCATGGACTCAGGTCCACTTCCCTGCCCGCTCCCCATAACCCCTTAATCTCTAAGGTCTTCAAATCTTTCCTAAAGTGTGGTGCCCAGAATTGGACACTACTCCAATTGAGGCTGAACCAGTGTTTTATAAAGGTTTATCATAACTTCCTTGCTTTTGTACTCTATGGGCTTTATTTTCGCCACCATTGGATGCCGTTTTGTTGGCATCCGCTGATTTTTTTTGAGCAAGCTTGATTTTGCAACTTTCCTCAGCCAGATTTTTTGTACGTCAGATTTTTTTGGCGCAGGTCTGGTTGAGAACTGATTTCCAAGCCGTTTTTGGCCCTTTTTGGCTATTTAATAGTTTTTTGCCAACATCAATTTTTTTCAGGGCAGTGCATAGTGTCCTTAAATACCGATCAGAAAACCCCACATTAACTTCAGGAAATCAGCGCTGAGTATAGTTATGAGTTTTTGGAGCGAGGGGAAGAAGACATTTTAAATCACAAATTCAGGATCATTTTTGCAGAGGGAACTCGGAAAATAAGTCAGAAAGTTAATTTTTCCCACAGAATGTTATTGAGAATGGACAAATTGTGACTTCACCCCACCACAGAATCTGCTCACGGGGCTCCAGGCACACGTCGGAGGAGTGCCGGCTGGCCGGAGGCAGGATCACTTCCTCGGCCGGACATAAGCACAGAAGGTCGGCGCTTGGATTCCACCTGCCCCCCTCACCCCCCCGCCCCCCCCAGGCTCTGCTTGGAAAGATGGGGGGCGGCAGGGGGGGTTGGCGGTGGGTGCAATCCAAGTGCCAAGCTCCTGTGTTTCTATCCGGCCGAGGGAGCGATCCTGCCGGCATGCGCTCTGAACTGTGCATCGGAGATGGCACAGCAGCAAACATACGCATTTCAGCAAAGCTTTAATTAAAGTGCCAGAAATCACTGTGCTCGCGTTTCTATAGAGACAGAGCTTAGAGTTGTGCATGCGCAAACCTGGATATGGTCCGTTCTACTATGGCGTCAACCAGTAAGTACTGTCTCAGAATAACAAGAATAACAAAATAAGGATCAATAATTATGGGTGCAACTATTATTGCGCCTCATGTAATAAGGTTGATTTGCATGCATGCCATGCAGAGGCGACGGATAATATGACGCCAACATCACCGAAACCAAATCGCTCGGGCACTAATGGGGAGGAGGCCATACCCTGATTGAATCTACAACGACAGGCGCTCATACCCACACCTGAGTGAGGCAGACTGCATTCGCAGGCTGCGATTTAGAAAGGAGGTCGTCACAGAGATCTGCCAGATAATCAGTGCAGACATACAGCCAAGCAGTGGCAGGAGGACTGCCCTACCTGTGGAAGTGAAGGTCACTGCAGCGCTTGCCTTTTATGCTTCTGGCTCATTTCAAGCAGCAACTGGGGACATATGCTGCATCTCGCAGCATGCCACACATTGCTGTACTGTACGCCTAAAGGGACCATGTCATCAATTTCCCTATGTCTATGCAGACATTGCGAGAGAGGGCTGTGGGGCTCTCCAGAATTGCTGGCTTCCTAAAGGTTCAGGGTGTGATCGATTGTATCCACATCGTCTTGAGAGAACTCCGAGGTTTATCGCAATAGGGTTCCATTCCCTAAATGTCCAGCTCATCTGCGACGATCTGCATTGGATCATGGAGTGGATGCCAAATACCCAGATAGCATCCATGATGCTTTTATCCTACATGAGAGCGTTATATCTGCAATGTTTCAGGAGCTGCAGAAGGGCAGAGTTGATTGCTTGGGGACAAAGAGTATGGGCTCGCCACCTGGCTTATGACCCCTCTACGCAATCCCCACACTGGCCCAGAGTGTCGGTACAACATGTTGCACATAATGACACGGCGCATCATAGAGCGGACAATTGGCATACTGAAGCAGTGTTTCCGATACCTGGATCACTCTGGAGGCGACCTGCAATATGCCCCTCACCACATGTTAGTTCACTGTCGTGTGCTGCATGCTGCACAACTTGGCCATCATGAGGGGCCAAGCACTGAACATTGAAGATCCTCCTGAGGGGACAAGGGAAGGTGGGAGAAGAGGAGAAGGCTGAGGCTGAGGCTGACAATAAGAACGAGGAGGAGGCGGAGGAGCAGGAGGAGGAGGTGGACCAGCAGCAAGTGGAGGACGAACCCATGCCACCACCTGAACCCGCAGGACGATGGCGGTGGAGGCGGCCTCGTGCACCTATAGCCATAGCTAGAGAATTGCGTCAGCGGCTAATCCATGATCGCTTTGCTGCCTGAAGGCTAACCGGCCCGACAGTGTTGACACTTTGCACCTGTTAGTGTGAAAAAATAAAGTACTTAATAATGTAGATAATGTTATGTTGGTTTGTGTTGCTTTAATTCAAAAACTAATGTGCAGGATTCTGGTTAAATTTTAAAAATAGTTCGGTTTATTAAACATTTGTACAGTTTTAGTTAACTTTAATTAAAAAAATGTATATCAAACTTTAAACTTTTCAATGAAGAAAACAACAATAGCAGCAATAACCAAACAAACAAACTCCAGCTGCAGCCATCTCTCCTCCCCCTTACTCAAAGACCTTAGCGCTGTGTGCCCCTCTTGCCCCTGCTGATGCCTCTACCCTTACCCATGCCCGTTGTCTCAGACTTCTACTTCCTCCCCTGACCCCAAGGTTTTTCTGCTTTCTGTGTGAAGGTGAATTTGTTGTTGCTGGGGTTGGACAGGGACAGACCTAGCAGACAGCATTGTGGAAAGCCCGGGTTCCTCTTCGGACTCTTCTTCAGCCTGTGGATCAACCCACGGCACACTACCTGACTTTGGTCAGGGGATTGGAAAGTGATGCTGCCAATTTCTGCTGGGCAATGGCAGCTTGGGTGTGTCCACTTATTGCAACAGCTATCTCCGACATTCCCTCCCTAATCTCCGACATCCCATTATCATATGTCCCGACACTGCATCAGCTGCCTCCGACATTCCCTTCATAATGTCTGAAATTCCCTCCCTAATCTACGACATCCCCTCCCTCAACTGTCCCGACAATGCTCCCATTCCTCCAGACAATGTTGCGACTTCTACTGACAGTCCCACTAATTCTACCCTCACCCCACCCATGGTGGCCAGGAGTGATCTCGTTAGCTCAATGCTCTCACCACTCATTTCCAAGAGTCGTCCTATGACCCCTGCATCCTGCATTTCAGGTTGAGCTCTCCTTCCCACCCTCCTCGGCCGTCTCCCAGCTGTGGCTTGCTGCAACCCAATGGGACCCGCAGCCTCAGACAGTACACCATGAAATGTTGCGTTGGTTGTGTCATGTATCTCACACTACTGTATATAACTGTATCTTACCATGCTATACATGACTGTAACTAGATATGACCTGTAACCACAAGCATACTTTACCACCAGGGGTGCACTTGCAGGTGACACTGCATACCTGTTTCAAACAGGTATATAAAGGCAGGTCTCAGGCAAGTGTGGCACTCGAGAGCTGTGAAATAAAGGTGCAGGTCCAGAGTGACCTTGACTTCAGCATGTGCCTCGTGTAAGTCTGTACTGCAGGGTCAGGACTTTACAGATTGTATCGCTCAGCAAAGGGCTTGGTGCCCTTAGGGGGTTCACCGGCTACAATTCCAATGTAAACATCTCAGTATTGGGGTCTTCCTGCTGCTCTTCATTCTCCAGCTCATTCTCGTCCTAATGTTGATGAAGAATATCTGAACTGGCGGCTTCCTGATCATGCTCTGCTTCTACTTCTTCTTCAGCTTCTGTCTCTTCCTGATGCACAACATCTGCAAAACATAACAGAGCAGATGTTTGGTTAGCAGCAGGGGAAGGGACAGAGGGGGAAGGGTGACATGAGTATGCGGGTCACACAGTGCAGGCTCTTTTCAAAGATCACGACGCCAATCCAGACTGTACAATTTGCAGGGCTTACCCTTTGTCAGAAACCTGGACCCAACGTCCACTTTGGTGATTGATCTTCTCATGCAAGATTGAATCATATCAGCGATCCTCTGTTCCACTGCTGTTAGTTGCAGCCTACTTGGCGCACCTCCTCCAGTTTTTGACCTTTGTCGTTTGTTCTGTGACACCATCCTCTGCAAAGATGAAAATAGAACTTTTTAAGAGAGGGTCCTTCTGCTGTGGTGGCCCCATACACACACATATTAGTCACATTTACAATTGTAATTGCTGTGCATAAATAAAAATATTACTTATAGTAACTGCTTGGCCAAGGTCCTGCCACTTATTTTTGACCTGTGAGATGCTTCTCGGGGTCATGGCCACTGCATTAAACTCTTCTGCACCTTGGTCCCAAAGTTTTGCTGGTAGAGAGGGTTTTTGTTTCTTTTGTCCCATTCTCCCTTTGTTCTCAAGCACATCCCATCTCCTCTCAATGAGGTCTACCAGGGGCTCAATTTCTTCTGCTAGAAATCTCGGCCCTGCCCCCTTCCCCTTTTCCTTCTTCTTGTCTTTCTCCTTCTCCTTCCCCGTCCCCTTCCCTTGGATCTATCTCTTGCTAAAATTTAAATGTCCAGATCCAGCTCCGATCCCAATGTGTTCTCAAAAACTTTTGATCCAGACCAGGAAATTCACCGTGGATGCGCGGACACATCCACCATGTGGAAAAAGTGATTTTATTTTCCGACGCATGCTCAGTCACTTTTCACGCACACTTGAAGTTCCACCCACAGACTTAACTTCGGGTACCGCAGCGCCAAAATGAAATTTTAATTTGGCGAAAGTTGTTTTTTTTGGTGCAATCGAGCACAAAAAAATCGTCCGTTCATCCTCCTGGGTGCCAAAAATCGTCAAAGAAGAAAATTGGGCCCTATGCCTCTATTTATGAAATGCAGGATCCATATGCTTTTTTAACTGCTATCTCAACCTGCCCTGTCACCTTCAACCCTCTGGTCTGTCTGTTCATGCACCCCCTTTAGAATTGTACCCTTCAGTTTATATTGCCTCTCCTCATTCTTCCAACCATAATGTATCACTTCGCACTTTTCTGCATTAAATTTCATCTGCCACGTTCCACCAGCCTGTCTTTGTCCTCTAAAGTCTATCCTCTTCACTGTTGACTATCCTTTTTTTGTGTCATCTGCAAATTTTGAAATTGTGCCCTGTACACCCACATCCAAGTAATTAATATATATCAAGAAAAGCAATAGTCCTAGAACTGACTCCTGGGGAACACCAGTGTACTTGGCCCCAGTCCGAAAAATAACTGTTCACCACTACAAGGATCCTGAGGAAAAAATATGTTCTGATTCTAATTTTTCAACAGTCTGCAGAAAGGGAAATTGTGCAAAAGGACTGGAGAGTGATAAATTTGAATCATCTCTTCAAAAAATGAGACTGGAATAAGCCAAGAAAGTATAGACCAATTAATCGTATTTAAGGGGTTGTTAAACTGCTAGAACTTGTAAGGTAGAATAAAATGATTAAGCAGTTGGAGAAACATTAGTGAATGAAGGTCAGTCACTATAGATTTTTTTCAGCCTTGCAGAATTCTTTTAAAGAACAACAGTGAGGACAGAAATGCACTGAATGTGGTTTTAATGGGTTTTCAACAAGCACTTGATAAGATATCACTGTAGACACCATGGTAAAGATGCTGACACATGGAATTAAGAGACATTTGTGTACATGGACAGAGAGATAAAGGGCAGCAAGCATAAAATATAAGGGAAGCCGCTTATACCGGAAAGATGTGAGTGGTGTTCCACAGGAGTATGTGTTGAGGCTGCTGTTCTTTATTATATGCAGAAATGATATATTGACTCCAGGTTAAGCAATACCTCGATTTCAAAATTCTAATCCTTGTTTTCAAATCCCTCCATGGACTCACCCCTCCCTATCTCTGTAATCTCCTCCAGCCCCACAACCCCGCGAGATATCTGCGCTCCTCTAATTCTGCCCTCTTGAGCATCCCTGATTATAATTGCTCAACCATTGGTGGCCGTGCCTTCTGTTGCCTAGGCCCTAAGCTCTGGAACACCCTCCCTAAACCTCTCTGCCTCTCTACCTCACTTTCCTCCTTCAAGACACTTCTTAAAACTTATCTCTTTGACCAAGCTTTTGGTCACCTGCCCTAATTTCTCCTTATGTGACTCGGTGTCAAATTTTTAAATCTCATAATACTCCCGTGAAGCACCTTGGGATGTTTCACTACATTAAAGTTGCTATATAAATACAAGTTGTTGTTATTGATCTGGACTTAGGAATTCAGGGAACATTGAAATTTAGAAATTTGCTGATGACATAAAATTGGGGTAGAGCAATTTAGAAGGCTTGAAAGACTGCAAGAAGACACATTAGCAAGTAGGATGACCAGATAAATAACATATACTTCAGTGTAGATAAATGTGACAGAATACACTTTGGGCTAGACTTTCCACTATGATCGCTATCTACTAAAAATGGGTGATATTTCTGGCCTCAGCGTTTTTTTATTTTTCATGATCGCTGGAATATCGCCCATTTTAAAAAGCGTTAGTTTCACATTTTTATTTTGGGCGATAGCCCTAGCGATGTGAAATGGGCCTTAGCAATGTATTCAGTCATGCAAGACTGGCGTCCATAACAATGGGTGTTCTGTGCATGTGCTTTTGTTTTTAGCAAAAGTTTTCCCTTGATTCGGGAGTTCAGGGGTCATCTGCGCATGCTCAAAAGAGTGAAAGAGAGGGAGACAGAGAAGGAGCGAGAAAGCAAGCAGTCTGATACTTTTAACATTCCATCTGAGTTGATCATTTTCATTGTAAAGCATTTTGAAGGATTTAGTTGTAACTTGAGTAGCGCCCACATTTCTCAAAAACTTTACATACTCTTCTTAATTTTGGAGGTCTCTATATTAGTGGTACTGAAATATGTCGAGTGATACAAGTATGCAGCAGGGTAGCTGTCAGGGAGAAGGAGGGCAAAAGCCTTCTCAGATGAGGCAAATGAGACCATCGTAAATGAGGTGGAAAATAGTTGGGGACAATTAACCCGGGGTGGGTGTGGGAAACCTTGCCCTCGGACCGATCAAAAAATATGGACGATATCTCCAGCGTTGTTTCTTCAGTGGCTCACGATAGGCGTGAGGCAGACCAGTGCCACAAGAGGTGGAAAAGAACATAAGAAATAGGAGCTGGAGTAGGCCTTGTGGCCCCTTGAGCCTGCTCCGCCATTTAATATGATCATGGCTGATCCGATCATGGACTCAGGCCCACTTCTCTGCCTGCTCCCCGTAACCCCTTATTCCCTTATTGGGCTTAAATTTATTCAATAATCCAGTTTCCACAGCTCCCTGAGGCAGCGAAATCCACAGATTTACAACCCTCTGAGAGAAGAAATTCCTCCTCATCTCAGTATTAAATGGGCGGCCCCTTTTTCTAAGAATATGCCCTCTAGTTCTAGTCTCCCCTATCAGTGGAAACATCCTCTCTGCATCCACCTTGTCAAGCCCCCTCATAATCTTATACGTTTCAATAAGATCACCTTTCATTCTTCTGAATTCCAATGAGTATAGACTCAACCTTTCCTCATAAGTCAACCCCCTCATCTCCGGAATCAACCTAGAGAACCTTCTCTGAACCGCCTCCAAAACAAGTATATCCTTTCCTAAATATGGAAACCAAAACTTTATACAGTATTCTGGGTGTGGCTTCACCAATACCCTGTATAACTGTTGCAAGACTTCCCTGCTTTTATACTCCATCCCCTTTGCAATAAAGGCTAAGATTCCATTGGCCTTCCTGATCGCTTGCTGCACCTGCATAATATCCTTTCGTGTTTTATGCACAAGTACCCCCAAGTCCCGCTGTACTGCAGCACTTTGCAATTTTTCTCCATTTAAATAATAACTTGCTCTTTGATGTTTTTCTGCCAAAGTGCATAACCTCATACTTTCCAACATTATACTCCATCTGCCAAATTTTTGCCCACTCACTTAGTCCTTTTGCATGTTTTTTGTGTCCTCCTCACACATTGCTTATCCTCCCATCTTTGTATCGTCAGCAAACTTGGCTACGTTACACTCGGTTCCTTATTCCAAATCATTAATATAGATTGTAAATAGTTGGGGTCCCAGGACTGATCCCTGCGGCACCCCACTAGTTACAGATTGCCAACCAGAGAATGAACCATTTATCCCGACTCTCTGTTTTCTGTTAGTTAGCTAATCCTCCATCCATGCTAATATATTACCCCCAACCCCGTGAATTTTATCTTGTGCGCTAACCTTTTATGTGGCACCTTGTCAAATGCCTTCTGGTAGTCCAAATACACCACATCCACTGGTTCCCCTTTATCCACCCTGTTCATTACATCCTCAAAGAATGTCAAACGTGACTTCCCCTTCATAAATCCATGCTGACTCTGCCTGACTGAATTATGCTTTTCCAAATGTCCTGCTACTGCTTCTTTAATAATGGACTCCAACATTTTCCCAATCACAGATGTTAGGCTAACTGGTCTAGAGTTTCCTACTTTTTGTCTGCCTCCTTTTTCAAATAGGGGCGTTAAATTTACAGTTTTCCAATCTGCTGGAACCTCCACAGAATCCAGGAAATTTTGGTAAATTACAACCAATGCATCCACTATCCCTGCCGCTATTTCTCTTAAGTCCCTACGATGCAAGCCATCAGAAGATTTATCCACTTTTAGTCCCAATATCTTACAGCCTGGTTGCTTCGACAGTATTAAATTATTAGATTCTAAATTGTAATGATCCACTGAATTAATTTGAATGTAAATCTGCTGGATTGTAATTAAGCTGGATAATCTTGGGTAGCTTCCCTGCTAAGATTTGCACTGGGGTTGGAACCTCCACCCTTTAAGTCTAATTTTGCTGAGATGCCTTACATTTAATCATCAGTAATAATTATTATTATTAAAAGAATGACTGGAAACAGACAGACCGCAAACATTCAACATTTCTACCACGTTACTTTAGAAGGAGAATTTTTGTGTACTGTGAGCAAGTCTTTAGCTTGGGCACAGTCTCCTTTTTGGTTACGTTGGTGGATGGGGCACAACTGAGCACTGAGGGGTCCGGTCACCTTTACCCAGACTGTGTGAGTCTCTCCACTGCTGTCACTCACACTGTGACCCAGCCTGGACTGGGGGAGAGCTGCCCTGGCTCACTGTCTGCCCTGGGACACTTTGGGACATTAGCTCTGGCCATACGGAGGTCTCCGAGCACAGCCCATGGACACGGTGCCCCCTCCCATTATACTCCTGTCATTGCCGAGCTCACCAGCGATCCCGATTCCCCCCACTCCCCGGGGGACCTCCATAGATTTAAATAAACTGCCTACATCCCCTCAGGTGCTGAATGGCACGGCCCGTGGATGGGACCTTTCCTGGAGATTGTATATGAGAAGTTTGGTGTCGAGCATTAGTTCCTAAATACGATCTTATTAAATATTTTCTCTGAACATAGATGTTATAACCATGCATCCATTGTGGATACAAACCGTGTTAGCATATAACATTAAAGTTATGGATGTATAGAATGTGGGGTGACTAATTGTGGATGACAATATCTGTTGTGTTTCCGTAAAACTACCAAGTCAATTAGCTATGTCATGTTCTTATCACGTTTGCAGATGAAGATATCTCAGAATCATGCAGAGCAGAGGCGCAACGGAGGAGGCCCTTCTGAGCTCCACCCACTCACGGACTTGGAGGAATGTGCTGCAGCACTCGTGGGCACCGACAATCGTTCTGCCACCCATGGTGGTGCAGATCCTGTTGTTGCACCACGTGAGTAATGTGTAAAGCAGTGGTAAACCAGTGGTAATTTAAAGTAATTTAATGGCATTTTATTATAATATATGAATGATGTAATGTTATGCATGCAGCTTCTGTAATCTTAGGTTAATCATATATAATATCTCTCGTTCACAGTTATTGCAGTAATGTTGCTCCTCGTACATATGCCAGCACAGCGCAAAGATTCTCATGTGCAAAGATTGGAGGCCTGTGTTGGTGCCACTGAAAGTTCTTTGAATGCAGAAAGTGATGGAGGATATCTTGCTTCACAGGAACACATGCAAATTTTAAAAAATCTGCAACAAAAACAGAATTGTTTATTTGAAGGTAATATAGAGAGGGTTTACATAGAAACATAGAAACATAAAAAGGAGGACTTCAAAAGTAGTAATCTAAGGATTGCTACCAGTGCCACGTGCCAGACAGAGTAGGAATTACAGGATTGCTCAGCTGAATATGTGGCTTCAGGAGTGGTGCAGAAGGGAGGGATTCAAATTCCTGGGACATTGGAAACTGTTCTGGGGGAGGTGGGACCAGTACAAACCGGACGGTCTGCACCTGGGCAGGATCGGAACCAAGGTCCTGGGGGAGTGTTTGCTAGTGCTGTTGGTGAGGGGTTAAACTAATATGGCAGGGGGATGGGAACCTATGCAGGGAGACAGAGGGAAGTAGAATGGGGTCAGAAGCAAAAGATAGAAAGAAGAAAAGTAAAAGTGGAGGGCAGAGAAACCCAAGGCAAAAATCAAAAAGGGCCACATTGCAGCAATATCCTAAAGGGGCAAAGGGTGTTAAAAAGACAAGCCTGAAGGCTCTGTGCTTCAATGCGAGGAGTATTCGGAATAAGGTGGAAGAATTAACTGCGTAGATAGCAGTTAACGGATTTGATGTAATTGGCATCACGGAGACATGGCTCCAGGGTAACCAAGGCTGGAGCACAACATCCATGGGTATTTAACATTTAGGAAGGACAGACAGAAAGGAAAAAAAGGTGGGGCGGCATTGCTGGTTAAAGAGGAAATTAATGCAATAATAAGGAAGGATGATGTGGAATCTGTAAGGGTGCAGCTACGGAATACCAAAGGGCAGAAAACACTAGTGGGAGTTGTGTACAGACCACCAAACAGTAGTAATGAGGATGGGGACAGCATCAAACAAGAAATTTGTGATGCGTGCAATAAAGGTACAGCAGTTACCATGGGCGAGTTTAATCTGCATATTGACTGGGCTAACCAAACTGGTAGCAATGCGGTGGAGGAGGATTTCCTGGAGTGTATTAGGGATGGTTTTCTCGACCAATATGTCGAGGAACCAACTGGAGGGCTGGCCATCCTAGACTGGGTGATGTGTAATGAGAAAGGACTAATTAACAATCTTGTTGTGCGAGGCCCCTTGGGGAAGAGTGACCGTAATATGGTAGAATTCTTTATTACGACGGAGAGTGACACAGTTAATTCAGAGACTCGGGTCCTGAACTTGGGTAAAGGTAACTTCGATGGTATGAGACGTGACTTGGCTAGAATAGACTGGCGAGTGATACTTAAATAATTGACAATGGATAGGCAATGGCAAACATTTAAGGATCACATGGATGAACTTCAACAATTGTACATCCCTGTCTGGAGTAAAAGTAAAATGAGGAAGGTGGCTTAACCGTGACTAACAAGGGAAATAAAGGATAGTGTTAAATCCAAGGAAGAGGCATATAAATTGGCCAGAAAAAGCAGCAAACCTGAGGACTGGGAGAATTTTGTAATACAGTAGAGGAGGACAAGGGGTTTAATTAGGAGGGAGAAAATAAAATGCGAGAGGAAGCTTGCTGGGAACATACAAACTGACTGCAAAAGCTTCTATAGATATGTGAAGAGCAAATGATTAGTGAAAACAAACGTAGGTCCCTTGCAGTCAGATTCAGGTGAATTTATAATGGGAACAAAGAAATGGCGGATCAGTTAAACAAATACTTTGGTTCTGTTTTCACGAAGGAAGACACAAATAACCTTCCAAAATACTAGGGGACCGAGAGTCTAGTGAGAAGAAGGAACTGAAGGATATCCTTATAAAGCGGGAAATTGTGTTCAGGAAATTGGTGGGATTGAAGGCTGATAAATCCCTGGGGCCTGATCGTCTGCAATCCATAGTATTAAGGAAGTGGCCATAGAAATAGTGGATGCATTGGTGATCATTTTCCAACAGTCTATTGACTGTGGATCAGTTCCTATGGACTGGAGGATAGCTAATCTAACACTACTTTTTAAAAAAGGAGGGAGAGAGAAAACAGGTAATTATAGACCGGTTAGCCTGACATCAGTAGTGGGGAAAATGTTGGAATCAATTATTAAAGATGAAATAGCAGCGCATTTGGAAAGCAGTGATGGGATCAGTCCAAGTTAGCATGGATTTATGAAAGGGAAATCCTTCTTGACAAATCTTCTAGAATTTTTTGAGGATGTAACTCGTAAAGTGGACAAGGGAGAACCAGTGGGTGTGGTGTATTTGGATTTTCAAAAGGCTTTTGACTAGGTCCCACACAAGAGATTGGTGTGCAAAATCAAAGCACATGATATTGGGGGTAATGTACTGATGTGGATAGAGAACTGGTTGGTAGACAGGAAGCAGAGAGTCGGGATAAACGGGTCCTTTTCAGAATGGCAGGCAGTGACTGGTGGAGTACTGCAGGGCTCAGTGCTGGGACCCCAGCTCTTTACAATATACATTAATGATTTAGATGAAGGAATTTAGTGCAATATCTCCAAGTTTGCAGATGACACTAAACTGGGTGGCGGTGTGAGCAGTGAGGAGGACGCTAAAAGGCTGCAGGGTGACTTGGACAGATTAGGTGAGTGGACAAATGTATGGCAGATGCAGTATAATGTGGATAAATGTGAGGTTATCCACTTTGGGGGCAAAAACACGAAGGCAGAATATTATCTGAACGGCGGCAGATTAGGAAAGGGGAGGTGCAACGAGACCTGAGTGTCATGGTTTATCAGTCATTGAAAGTTGGCAGACAGGTATAGCAGGCAGTAAAGAAGGCAAATGGTATGTTGGCCTTCATAGCTAGGGGATTTGAGTATGGGAGCAGAGAGGTCTTACTGCAGTTGTACAGGGCCTTGGTGAGGCCTCACCTGGAATATTGTGTTCAGTTTTGGTCTCCTAATCTGAGGAAGGACGTTCTGGCTATTGAGGGAGTGCAGTGAAGGTTCACCAGATTGATTCCTGGGATGGCGGAACTGACATATGAGGAGAGATTGGATCAACTGGGCCTTTATACACTGGAGTTTAGATGGGTGAGAGGGGATCTCATAGAAACTTACAAGATTCTGACGGGACTGGACAGGTTAGATGCGGGAAGAATGTTCCCGATGATGGGAAAGTCAAGAACCAGGGGACACAGTCTTCGGATAAGGGGTAGGCCATTTAGGACTGGGATGAGGAGAAACTTCTGCACTCAGAGAGTTGTTAACCTGTGGAATTCCCTGCCGCAGAGAGTTGTTGATGCTAGTTCATTGGATATATTCAAGAGGGAGTTCGATATGGCCCTTACGGCTAAAGAGATCAAGGAGTATGGAGAGAAAGCAGGAAAGGGGTACTGAGGTGAAAGATCAGCCATGATCTTATTGAATGGTGGCGCAGGCTCGATGGGCCGATGGCCTACTCCAGCACCTATTTTCTATGTTTCTATGTTTCAAAATGAGGACAAGGTTTCGCTGTCAAGGTCGAGCGTCGACATAGGTTGAGAGCTCCTCCAGGCGCTTGCTGGGTTGACCGGCAACATTGCCACACTGTCCGCTCGAATAACGGAGGGCATGGAGCGGATAGTTGTGGCAATGGGGTGAATGACCGACTCTCTTGATGCCTTCCAAATTGCGATAGTTTCGGGAAATGGCTCTGCACGTCAAGGTGCCATACCACCAAGCATCACAACAGATACGAGACAGGAGGAAGATCTTCCTTCTGACTCGGTAGACGTTTCTCCGGAAACATAGAAACATAGAAACATAGAAAATAGGCGCAGGAATAGGCCATTCGGCCCTTCGAGCCTGCACCACCATTCAATATGATCATGGCTGATCATGCAACTTTAGTACCTCATTCCTGCTTTCTCTCCATAACCTTTGATCCCTTTCGCTATAAGGGCCACATCTAACTCCCTTTTGAATATATCTGATGAACTGGCCTCAACAACTTTCTGTGGTAGAGAATTCCACAGGTTGACAATTCTCTGAGTGAAGAAGTTTCTCCTCATCTCAGTCCTAAATGGCTTAACCCTTATCCTTCGACTGTGTCCCCTGGTTTGGGAATTCCCCAATATCGGGAACATTCTTCCTGCATCTAACCTGTCCAGTCCCGACAGAATTTTATATGTTTCTGTGAGATCCCCTCTCAGTATTGTAAATTCCAGTGAATATAAGCCTCGTCAATCCAGTCTTTCATCATGTGCCATTCATGCCATCATGGGAATCAGTCTGGAGAACCTTTGCTGCACTCTCTCAATAGCAAGAATGCCACACAAAAGGTTACTGCAGAAGATAAAGGTACGCGGAGTCAGAGGAAATGTATTAGCATGGATCGAGAATTGGCTGGCTAACAGAAAGCAGAGAGTCGGGATAAATGGGTCCTTTTTGGGTTGGAAATCGGTAGTTAGTGGTGTGCCACAGGGATCGGTGCTGGGACCACAACTGTTTACACTATACATGGATGACCTGGAAGAGGGGACAGAGTGCAGTGTAACAAAATTTGCAGATGACGCAAAGATTAGTGGGAAAGCGGGTTGTGTAGAGGACACAGAGAGGCTGCAAAGAGATTTAGATAGGTTAAGCGAATGGGCTAAGGTTTGGCAGATGCAATACAATGTCAGAAAATGTGAGGTCATCCACCTTGGAAAAAAAACAGGAAAAGGGAATATTATTTGAATGGGGAGAAATTACAACATGCTGCGGTGCAGAGGGACCTGGGGGTCCTTTGCATGAAACTCTTTTAGGAGTAAACAGAAAAACATTAAACCGTGCCCCACGATCTGGGGGAAACACCAACATTTACAATGTCTTTTTTTTTGGGCACAGAATCAATTTTTTTTTTCCAAGTGCCCCCTATAAAAGGGGAGGGGGACACTAAAAGCACCAGCAATTAAAACAAATTAACTTAAAAAACATAAAATCAAATTAAAATTTGCTTGCCGGGCGTGATGATGCACTCCAGTCCCTCCGGTGCCCACCTCTCGCGGAAGGCCGCGAGCGTACCGGTGGACACCGCGTTCTCCATCTCCAAGGACACCCTGGCGCGGATGTACGCGCGGAAGAGAGGCAGGCAGTCAGGTTGAACGACCCCCTCGACTGCCCGCTGCCTAGACCGGCTGATGGCACCCTTGGCCGTGCCCAGGAGCAGTCCTACGAGGAGGCCCTCGGACCTACCCGCTCCCCTCCGCACAGGGTGTCCAAAGATCAGGAGTGTGGGACTGAAGTGCAGCCAGAATTTCAGGAGCAGCCCCTTTAAATAATAAAAAAGGGGCTGCAACCTCGTGCATTCCATAAAAACATGGAACACGGACTCTTCCAGACCGCAGAAATTGCAGGCGGCCTGGGAGCCCGTGAACCGGCTTAAAAATTTATTGCACAGGACTGCTCGGTGCACCACCCTCCAGGCCAAGTCCCCGATAAATACTGGGAGGACTCCCGCGTAGAGTGCCCTCCATCGGGGACCCCCGCCTCCTCCGGACGGCAGGATGGTACGCCATGGCGTGTCCGGACGGTAGGCGAGGATGGCAAAGTTGAGAGTGTGCAGGAGCAGCCCGTACAGGAAACCCCTCCGCACGGAACTGAAAGGCACGGAGGGGATTTCCTCGAGGCGGCTCAAGTTGTGAGGCGCCGGCTCCCGAGGGAGGTTCTGGGGTTTGGCGCCGATGAGGAATTCCATCCGGACGGGGGTCAGTTCGGACGGGATCTCCCCACGTGCTTGAGCCTCCTCGATGCACCTAACAGAGTCGGGGCCCAGAGCTGTTTTTAGCAACTCGATGGCATCGGCCACGTGGCGGACGTTGGCAGAATTTAGGCGCCGCGCCAGCGTGTCTGGCGCCATCCAGCCCGCTCCTCCGCCACCGAGCAGGTCCCTGACACTGGTCACCTCACCAGCCACAGCCCTCTCATCCGACCGCCACCTAAAACCTCGGTCGTGGAGGTACGGATTCCCAAGCAGCGGCTTCTGCAGGACAGCCGCCACTCCAGCCGGTGGAGAGCTGCGCTTGGTGGAGACTTTGTTCCAGACCCTGATGAGTTCCTTGTAAAAGACAGGCAGCTCCCGGAGGGCGGTCCTGACGCCCCCCAAGCTCACAAACAGGAGCTGGGTGTCGTAGTTGAGGCCGTGCTGTTGGCAGAAGAAATACATCGCCAGAGCACGCCACCTAGGAGGGGGCTCAACGTAAAGGTATCTCTGCAGGGTCTGAAGACGGAAAGTCGCGAGCTGGGTGCTGACGCACACCAACGACTGACCGCCCTCCTCAAGCGGGAGCCTCAAGACCGCCGCAGAGACCCAGTGCTTCCTGTTGTTCCAGAAGAAGTCCACCAGCTTCTTCTGTATCTTGGCGACAAACGCAGGGGGAGGGGTCAAAGTGACCAGCCGGTACCACAGCATTGCGGCCACCAGCTGGTTTATGACTAGCGCTCGACCCCTGTAGGACAGCACTCGGAGCAGTCCTGTCCAGCGCCCTAGGCGAGCGGCGACCTTGGCCTCCAGCTCCTGCCAGTTCGCCGGCCAGGCTTCCTCATCGGGGCTAAGGTAGACTCCCAGATAGAGGAGATGGGTCGTGCTCTAGGCAAAAGGCCTGAGCTCCTCCGGCAGGAAGTCCACCCGCCACTGACCCACCAGGAGTCCGGAACATTTTTCCCAGTTGATTCTGGCGGAGGATGCGGCCGAGTAAATCTCCTGGCACTCACGCATCCTCCGCAGGTCAGCGGGATCCTCTACCACAAGGAGCACATCATCGGCGTAAGCCGAGAGGACGACCTCCACGCCCGGCCCTTGCAGAGCCAGTCCCGTCAACCTCGTCCGCAGGAGGCGCAGGAAAGGCTCCACGCAGACGGCATATAACTGGCCGGACATGGGGCATCCCTGGCGCACCCCTCTCCCAAAGCGAAGGGGCGCCGTCAAGGACCCGTTAACCTTAATCAGACACTCCGCGGCGGCGTACAATAGTCGAATCCTGGCGACGAAATGCGTCCCGAACCCGAAAGCGCGCAGAGTTCCGAGCAGATAGTCGTGATCCACCCTGTCGAATGCCTTCTCTTGGTCGAGGGATAGGAAGGCGAACGACAGACCAGCCTCCTGGGAATGATGGATGAGGTCTCGGACCAGATGGATGTTGTCGTGGATTGTCCGGCCCGGGACCGTGTAGGACTGGTCGGGGTGGATCATGTGGTCCAGCACAGCACCAAGGCGAGCAGACATCGCCCTGGCGAAGATTTTGTAGTCCGTGCTGAGGAGGGAGACCGGGCGCCAGTTCTTAAGGAGGCGGAGATCGCCCTTCTTAGGCAACAGGACGATGACTGCCCTGCGCCAAGAGAGGGGCATCTCCCCGGTCGCCAGACTTTCCCCCAGGACCCGCGTGTAGTCACCCCGCAGGACGTCCCAGAACGCCCTGTGGAACTCCACGGTCAGTCCGTCCAGCCCCGGGGATTTTCCCCTCGAGAGCCGGTCGAGGGCACCGGTCAGCTCCGCCAGGCTTAGCGGAGCTTCCAGATTTTCGGCGCCCTCCGGGCCGACCTTCGGCAGGTCCACCCACAAAACTCTACGCGCTTCCTCGCTGGACGGATCCGGAGAGAACAGAGCCCCGTAATATTCACGGGCCCTGTTGTTGACGCCCTCCGGATCCGAGACGAGAGAGCCGTCGTCGGCCAGCAGCGTCAAGAGCTGCTTACGGACACCCTGTCTTTTTTCCAGCGAGTAGAAGAAGGGGGAGCTGCGGTCCAGATCCCTCAGGAACCGGATCCGTGACCTCATGAACGCGCCTCGGGACCCGACGAGCTGCAGGTCCTTCAGCGTGGCCTTCTTCGCTTCGTACACCGTCCGCAGGGCCGGGTCCCCGACGACTTGACCGAGACTGGACTCCGGTTGAGCACCTCTTTTTCTAGGCGCCCGACCCTGGCCGCCCGCCTCTTGGTCGACCCCCTCGCGTACTCTTGACAGAAGACGCGGACGTGAGCCTTGCCCACGTCCCACCATAGCCTCAAGGAGGGGAAGCCCCCCTGCTTCCTTCTCCAGTCGGACCAGAATCGACGGAACGAGTCCTGGAACCGCACGTCCTCCAGCAGCCGGTTGTTAAAGTGCCAGTACGCGGACCCCGTCCTCGCGCGGAGCGAAGCGAGCTCCGCCCACACCAGGTGGTGGTCCGAACATGGCACCGGCCGCATAGAGGCTGCCGGGATGCAGGAAACGTACGCCTGAGACACGTAAAGGCGGTCGACTCTGGACCACCCTACTCCAGGCCTCACCCAAGTAAAGGCGCTGGAGTCGGGGTGGAGATTACGCCAGACGTCCACCAAGTCGAAGGACCCGACCAGGTCCCTCAACTTCTCCATCGCCGTCATGCTCTGCGGGGCACCGGAGCGGTCCCACGCCTCGAGGGTGCAGTTAAAATCCCCCCCGAGGACAATGTAGTCGCCGACGTCGACGGAGCCAAGAAGAGCGGACACCTCTTCGAAGAAGCGCGTTTGCAAGCTCCCACACACAGCAATGTGATAATGACCAGATAATCTGTTTTAGTGATGTTGATTGAGGGATAAATATTGGCCCCAGGACACCGGGGAGAACTCCCCTGCTCTTCTTCGAAATAGTGCCATGGGCTGAGGGGCGTACACGTTCACGAGATGAAGCGGCACGTCCCCCAGGCGAACCGTTACGTGCAGCAAGCGGCCTGGCACGGGCTCCTCGACCCCCAAGATCTCCGGCTGAAAATGCGGGGCCAGCAACATGGCCACCCCACTAGAAATGGCGGTGAGGTGGCTCATGCGGATCTCTCCTTGCCATTCCAGGAGCCATGTGGCTTCGTCTCCCAGAACGGTGTGGGTTTCTTGAAGGAAGCACGCCGCATATTTCCCCTCCCGCAGGAGCGAAAAATTGTTAAATCTACGGCGTGCCTCTCTGCCGCCGTTGATGTTGAGGCTGGCTATGGTTATCTTCATGACAAGAGCATAGTGCAACCTCTACCTAACCTATTGTGGGGGTGGGAGTGGAGTCGTTTGTTGACCTCCACTCCTTCAGCAGCCCAGCGAGGAACTTTTTGAGCCGGCGCAGCTCAAGGCCTTGCGCCTTTGATAAGGGCCAGCCCGCGGCCATGGTTTTAGCGGCGACGCGGACGGAAGCGATGAGCAGCCCCGGCTCGGACCATCTTTCCCGGGCCAGATGGGCTCGGTTGCGGCGACCTTGGCTCTGGACAAAAATGTCCCAGAGATCCTCTACGGGAATGAGGGGGGACTCAGCGGCGGGCACGAGGAGATCCACCGCCTCACTGGCGATGGACTCGAGATCTTCACCCGCATCCTCCACCGAGTTCCCGTCCTCCTCCGGGAGGTCGCCGCTAGCAGCCGGCCCGTCGACCGCACGAGGTACGGCAAATGGCCCGGCCGCTCCATCTGGCCCTGGCTCCGCCCCGATCCCACCCCCAGGATCGTCGGCAGAGGAGTCCCCACTGGGCTCTTTTAAAATTGGTGCTGGGTCAGGAAGCGACAGCGGAAGGGGTTCCTCCTCCGCCCCAGGAACCGGGGAACACGGAGAGACCTGGTCAAAGTAATGTTCCAGGTCCACCAAGTACCCCAGCTCCAAAGTAAGGGGCGAGGGTTGTTGTTCATCCCCCTCCCCGCCGCAATCCCCCGGCCCAGCGTGTACAGACTCGTTAAAATCATTCATTGCCGTTTCTTCCGGGCCGAGCGACACCCGGGGGAAGTTGGATAATAGCTGGGCGGGCTCAGGTTCGGCCTTTTCAGCCCCGCCCGCCTCAGTCCCCGGGATGCTCGACCCGGTGGCAACGCATTCCTCCGCTGGCCCCATGCCCCCCACGACAGGCAGATCTTTCACACCATCCCCGGGAGGCAGCGGCTGGGCAGCCTCGACTGCCTCATCCTCCCCGGGGACAGATTCCTCGTGCCAACGGCGCGGTTTGGGGACGCCGGTGGGGGACACGGGACACGCGCCGGGCACCGACTCCTCTGCGGAGGGATGTTGTTCCCCCTCCGCCTCATTGGAGTGGCACCTCCTTTTGTTCCTGGGGGTGCGCGGAGGCAGGGAGACCTCCATGTCTGCCGAGGCCTCCCGCTCCACCCCCCCTTTTTCTTATATTGCCCGCGCCCGAGCCCCTCTGCGATACTAGTCAAGGGCTCGGGCACGGGCTCAGGGCACCCCGCGCTTGCCAGTGACAGGGTTGGGCCGAGCGCGGTAAACAGCTTGTCTGGCGCACCGAGGGGACCCGCCTCTAGATGTTTCGTCTTCTTCCGCGCCTTCTTTCCGGCCGGACGCTCTCCCTCCCCGCCGCCGGAGGCCGTGAAAACAAAGGCCCCCGACGATGCCCGCGCACCCACAGCTCCTGGCACGCAGACGCTACGAGGGGGAGGGGTGGCGGCGGCGCCAGCCTTTCCCGCCCTCGGTGGTTTGGCGGCTTTGGAGGTGGGGCAGCTCTTGCGAACGTGCCCCACCTCTCTGCAGGCATGGCACCGCACGCCGTCCGACGTCCAAAAGACGTGGTAGGCAGTC
This sequence comes from Pristiophorus japonicus, assembly GCF_044704955.1. Classification (NCBI taxonomy): domain Eukaryota; kingdom Metazoa; phylum Chordata; class Chondrichthyes; family Pristiophoridae; genus Pristiophorus; species Pristiophorus japonicus. The sequence continues at coordinate 289,225,664 of NC_091977.1, forward strand.
CCCTCATGCACCACATTAAAATTTCCCTCCGTCGTCTCCTCCCGCGCCAGCCGGACAAAGAGCTGGCAGCGGAAGGAGAACACGTGGCGCAGGCTGTTCTCCCTGAGGCCAAGCGGTATGGGGTTGATTCCCGACCTTACCTCTCCCAGTTGGTGTAGGTGAGGGAGGAGGAGCTCAGCAGGAACAAAGGCCGGACGTTTGAAATGATGACCCTCTGCGCGGTGGCCTCGATAGGGTCCACCGGCAGGAACGCCCCGCCCACCGTGAGCCCCTTTTCAATGGCCAGGGACACCGTCCGCTCCGACCCCAGGAAGAACACGGCCTTCCCAGACATCTTGGAGGCTGCGGCAATGGCCGAGGGACCAACTACCCCAGCCATTGCCTGCACGCACTCCTCAATGCTCATTGTGGGGTGAGTGTAGCTCTTGACCCCGTGTTTTTTCGTGATCAGTCTGAATGGTGGCAGGGCAGCGGGTGGCGCAGGAGGTGCCGTGGATGTGGACGCCGCCTGCGCATATGTCCTTGCTGGCCCTGCCACCGGCGTGGATGGGGTCGCCATCACGGGGTCCCTTTAAGGGCTACACCCACCCCAAAGTCACAGGCCTTAATGGTCTTAAGTGGCCTTGTTTAATATTTGAACAGAGGGAGCTCTGAAAGAGGCTCATCTCTCCCCTTGTTGGCAATTGGGGAGGGGCCTTGCTCCCTCTGCTCAGTTGTCTTAATTATTTTTTTTAAAATTAGGAGGAAAGGGCTCTCAGAGAGAGAGGGGAGAGACAGAGAGAGAGATAGAGTGAGGGGGTGTGGGAAAGAGGGAGGCTGCAAGGGCAGGTCTCCCCTCACAGCAATGGGTGGGTGCTTCTTGGGGTGCACTCCCCAGATGGCAAAAAAAACCACAGTCTTTTCAGAATGGTCTTCGGGTGGGGGGAGAAGATGTCTTCACCTGGGGTAGCTGGAGCCACCCAGGCACACACTCCCAACGATCTTTAATAGGGTGATTAATAGTTTTCAGCCAGGTGGCTCCAGCTATCCCAGGCTAGGCAATGGGGGAGGGGTGCTTCAGTGGTGTGTGGGGCCTAGTTGTAAGCAAGACCCCCACACACACTTCCACACACACACGATGTTCCGGCCCTCGAAAGGTCTTCTTTCCTCCCCCCACCGATACAACAATGTCTTTCGGGGAATGCACCAACACCCACCTGTAGAATGTTGCCGAATCTCCCTCCTTCCACACAGGATGTTGCTGTTTTCCCCCTCCCCCCAACTCTCTGTAGTCGTAATAAATGTTAAATTTTTCAGCTCTCCTCCTCTCCCTCTGGATGTTGAGCTGTAGGAAGCCAGCCCCTTCCTCCTCTTCCTGGGCTGGTCTCAGGGCTCTCAAAGGCCTTCCAAACAGGAGCAAAAGCAGGTAGCTCCTTCCCTCACTGCTCGAGGCTCCAACTGAATAGGCCACGCCTCCAAAGTTCTACCATAGTTTGCAGGTGCAGTAGGTAATCAGGAAGACGAATGGAATGTTGGCCTTCATTGCGAGAGGGGTGGAGTACAAAAGCAGGGCGGTCCTGCTGCATAGTGTATTGGTGCGGCCGCACCTGGAGTACTGCGTGCAGTTTTGGTCACCTTACTTAAGGAAGGATATACTAGCCTTGGAGCGGGTACAGAGACGATTCACTAGGCTGATTCCGGAGATGAGGGGGTTACCTTATGATGATAGATTGAGTAGACTGGGTCTTTACTCATTGGAGTTCAGAAGGATGAGGGGTGATCTTATAGAAACATTTAAAATAATGAAAGGGATAGATAAGATAGAGGCAGAGAGGTTGTTTCCACTGGTCAGGGAGACGAGAACTAGGGGGCACAGCTTCAAAATACGGGGCAGCCAATTTAAAACCGAGTTGAGAAGGAATTTCTTCTCCCAGAGGGTTGTGAATCTGTGGAATGCTCTGCCCAAGGGAGCAGTTGAGGCTAGCTCATTGAATGTATTCAAATCACAGATAGATAGATTTTAAAAGGAGGTGGGGTAGCATTGCTGGTTAAGGAGGAGATTAAGGCAATAGTTAGGAAGGACATTAGCTTGGATGATGTGGAATCTATATGGGTAGAGCTGCAGAACACCAAAGGGCAAAAAACGTTAGTGGGAGTTGTGTACAGACCTCCAAACAGTAGTAGTGATGTTGGGGAGGGCATCAAACAGGAAATTAGGGGTGCGTGCAATAAAGGTGCAGCAGTTATAATGGGTGACTTTAATATGCACATAGATTGGGCTAACCAAACTGGAAGCAATACGGTGGAGGAGGATTTTCTGGAGTGCATAAGGGATGGTTTTTTAGACCAATATGTCGAGGAACCAACTAGGGGGGAGGCCATCTTAGACTGGGTGTTATGTAATGAGAAAGGATTAATTAGCAATCTCGTTGTGCGAGGCCCCTTGGGGAAGAGTGACCATAATATGGTGGAATTCTGCATTAGGATGGAGAATGAAACAGTTAATTCAGAGACCATGGTCCAGAACTTAAAGAAGGCTAACTTTGAAGGTATGAGGCGTGAATTGGCTGAGATGGATTGGCGAATGATACTTAAGGGGTTGACTGTGGATGGGCAATGGCAGACATTTAGAGACCGCATGGATGAACTACAACAATTGTACATTCCTGTCTGGCATAGAAATAAAAAAGGGAAGGTGGCTCAACCGTGGCTATCAAGGAAAATCAGGGATAGTATTAAAGCCAAGGAAGTGGCATACAAATTGGCCAGAAATAGCAGCGAACCTGGGGACTGGGAGAAATTTAGAACTCAGCAGAGGAGGACAAAGGGTTTGATTAGGGCAGGGAAAATGGAGTATGAGAAGAAGCTTGCAGGGAACATTAAGACGGATTGCAAAAGTTTCTATAGATATGTAAAGAGAAAAAGGTTAGTAAAGACAAACGTAGGTCCCCTGCAGTCAGAATCAGGGGAAGTCATAACGGGGAACAAAGAAATGGCGGACCAATTGAACAAGTACTTTGGTTCGGTATTCACGAAGGAGGACACGAACAACCTTCCGGTTATAAAAGGGGTCGGGGGGTCTAGTAAGGAGGAGGAACTGAGGGAAATCCTTATTAGCCGGGAAATTGTGTTGGGGAAATTGATGGGATTGAAGGCCGATAAATCCCCAGGGCCTGATGGACTGCATCCCAGAGTACTTAAGGAGGTGGCCTTGGAAATAGTGGATGCATTGACAGTCATTTTCCAACATTCCATTGACTCTGGATCAGTTCCTATGGAGTGGAGGGTAGCCAATGTAACCCCACTTTTTAAAAAAGGAGGGAGAGAGAAAACAGGGAATTATAGACCGGTCAGCCTGACATCGGTAGTGGGTAAAATGATGGAATCAATTATTAAGGATGTCATAGCAGTGCATTTGGAAAGAGGTGACATGATAAGTCCAAGTCAGCATGGATTTGTGAAAGGGAAATCATGCTTGACAAATCTTCTGGAATTTTTTGAGGATGTTTCCAGTAGAGTGGATAAGGGAGAACCAGTTGATGTGGTATATTTGGACTTTCAGAAGGCGTTCGACAAGGTCCCACACAAGAGATTGATGTGCAAAGTTAGAGCACATGGGATTGGGGGTAGTGTACTGACATGGATTGAGAACTGGTTGTCAGACAGGAAGCAAAGAGTAGGAGTAAATGGGTACTTTTCAGAATGGCAGGCAGTGACTAGTGGGGTACCGCAAGGTTCTGTGCTGGGGCCCCAGCTGTTTACACTGTACATTAATGATTTAGATGAGGGGATTAAATGTAGTATCTCCAAATTTGCGGATGACACTAAGTTGGGTGGCAGTGTGAGCTGCGAGGAGGATGCTGTGAGGCTGCAGAGCGACTTGGATAGGTTAGGTGAGTGGGCAAATGCATGGCAGATGAAGTATAATGTGGATAAATGTGAGGTTATCCACTTTGGTGGTAAAAACAGAGAGACAGACTATTATCTGAATGGTGACAGATTAGGAAAAGGGGAGGTGCAAAGAGACCTGGGTGTCATGGTACATCAGTCATTGAAGGTTGGCATGCAGGTGCAGCAGGCGGTTAAGAAAGCAAATGGCATGTTGGCCTTCATAGCAAGGGGATTTGAGTACAGGGGCAGGGAGGTGTTGCTACAGTTGTACAGGGCATTGGTGAGGCCACACCTGGAGTATTATGTACAGTTTTGGTCTCCTAACCTGAGGAAGGACATTCTTGCTATTGAGGGAGTGCAGCGAAGGTTCACCAGACTGATTCCCGGGATGGCGGGACTGACCTATCAAGAAAGACTGGATCAACTGGGCTTGTATTCACTGGAGTTCAGAAGAATGAGAGGGGACCTCATAGAAACATATAAAATTCTGACGGGGTTAGACAGGTTAGATGCAGGAAGAATGTTCCCAATGTTGGGGAAGTCCAGAACCAGGGGTCACAGTCTAAGGATAAGGGGTAAGCCATTTAGGACCGAGATGCGGAGGAACTTCTTCACCCAGAGAGTGGTGAACCTGTGGAATTCTCTACCACAGAAAGTTGTTGAGGCCAATTCACTAAATATATTCAAAAAGGAGTTAGATGAGGTCCTTACTGCTAGGGGAATCAAGGGGTATGGCGAGAAAGCAGGAATGGGGTACTGAAGTTGAATGTTCAGCCATGAACTCATTGAATGGCGGTGCAGGCTAGAAGGGCCGAATGGCCTACTCCTGCACCTATTTTCTATGTTTCTATGTTTCTATGTTTAACCAATAAGGGAATTAAGGGTTATGGGGAGCAGGCGGGTAAGTGGAGCTGAGTCCACGGCCAGATCAGCCATGATCTTTTTGAATGGCGGAGCAGGCTCGAGGGGCTAGATGGCCTACTCCTGTTCCTAATTCTTATGTTCTTATGTCCTTCCTCAGATTAGGAGACCAAAACTGAACACAATATTCAAATTGTGGCTTCACCAAGGCCCTGTAGAACTGCAGTAAGACCTCACTGCTCCTTAAGTCAAATTCTCTCGCTATGAAGGCCAACATGCCATTTGCCTTCTTCACCGCCTGCTGTACCTGTATGCCAACTTTCAATGACGATGTACCATGACACCCAAGTCTTGTTGCACCTCCCCTTTTCCTAATCTGTCACCATTCAGATAATATTCCACCTTTCTGTTTTTGCCACCAAAATGGATAACCTCACATTTATCTACATTATACTGCATCGGCCATGCATTTGCCCACTCACCTAACCTGTCCAAGTTACCCTGCAGCCTCTTAGCATCCTCCTCACAACTCACACTGCCACCCAGCTTAATGTCATCTGCAAATTCGGAGATATTACATTCAATTCCTTCGACTAAATCATTAATGTATATTGTAAATAGCTGGGGTCCCAGCACTGAACCTTGCGGTATCCCACTAGTCACTGCCTGCCATTCCAACTCTTTGCTTCCTGTCTGCTAACCAGTTCTCTATCCACGTCAATACATTACCCCCAATCCCATGTGCTTTAATTTTGCACACTAATCACTTGTGTGAGACTTGTCAAAGGCCTTTTGAAAGTCCAAATACACCACATCCACTGATTCTCCCTTGTCCACTCTACTAGTTACCTTCTCAAAAAACTCTAGAAGATTTGTCAAGCATGATTCCCTTTCATAAATCCATGCTGACTTGGACCGATCCTGTCACTGCTTTCCAAATGCGCTGCTAGTACATCTTTAATTATTGATTCCAGCATTTTCCCCACTACCGATGTCAGGCTAACAGGTCTATAATTCCCTGTTTTCTCTCTCCCTCCTTTTTTAAAATTTATCTACCCTCCAATCCATAAGAACTGATCCAGAGTCGATAGAATGTTGGAAAATGACTATCAATGCATCCACTATTTCTAGGGCCACTACCTTTATTACTCTGGAATGCAGACTATCAGGCCCTGGGGACTTATCAGCCCTCAATTCCATCAATTTCATGACACAATTTACTGATTAATAAGGATTTCCTTCAGTTCCTCCTTCTCATTAAACCCTTGCGACCCTAGTATTTCCAGATGGTTATTTGTGTCTTCCTTAGTGAAGACAGAACCAAAGTATTTGTTCAATTGTCTGCCATTTCTTTTTTCCCCATTACAAATTCACCTGATTCTGATTGCAAGGGACCTACATCTGTCTTCACTAATCCTTTTCTCTTCACATATCTATAGAAGCTTTTTCAGTCAGTTTTTATGTTCCCTCCAGCCATGTCTTCTCCTCCAGCCATTGAGGTCATTCTGCCAAAGTCACCCCCCAACCACCTTCCCCCCCCGCCCCCCACCACAGTAGCAGGCCTTGAGGTGCTCTGCTGCAAGACATCTTGGTCCCATTACTCGGGGAGTTAGTGGGAAACGGGAGGTTACTACAAAGGGCGGTTCAAGGTGCAGGAGCAAGCATGGGTGCAGGTAGGGATGGGGTGCTGTATATTGTTATTAAAAAAAAAATCGTTGAATGTTCACTGTTGGGGATGGAGAGGGGGTGTTATATATGTTTGTTAAAAAAAAATTTTATTACGTCTTCAATTATTAAACATTTTTATTGAACTTTAAAATTGTCGTGAAGTGTCTTCTAATAAAGTAAAGTAAAACATCAATACAATGGTTGGAAACAATGGCCATGGCCAGGCCAGGCCAGGCAAGAATGAATCGTAATGCAACTGTAACTGTCACCAATGTAAGTTCATGAAAAGCGTTCATTTATGAGCTGCTGACGCAAGAGTTTTGCAGCTGCGTATCTACCATGGGGCTTTTCCAGTGTTGCCTGGGGTGGGAGTGTGGGGTCATGGGTTCATCACCAGGCTGATTGTCTTCCCCGAAGTCCTCAGCCTCCTTCTCCTCGTCTTCCTCTTCTGCCTCCCTTCTCTCCTGAGTTGAACCGACGGTCCTATCTGGCAATTGTTGTCCTCTCCTGATAGCTAGGTTATGCAACATGCAGCACACCACAATGAACTCAGCAACCTGCTCAGGGTGGTATTGTAGGTTACCTCCTGAGTGGTCCAGGCATCTGAAGCACTGATTAAGCACTCCAATTGTCTTTTTGATGATATTGCGTGTAGCAACATGGCTTTCGTTGCAGCGCTTATCGACTTCCATCGAGGCCTTATGCAGGGCTGTCATGAGCCATCTGGCAATGCCATATCCTTTATCCCCCAGCATCCAACCGTGACCTTGTGGCTGACTCTTAAACAGGTCAGACACAGTGCTCTCACGCAAGATGTGCGCACCATGGATGCTCCCTGGAAAATTGGCATTTACTGCCATGATTATTTGCTTGTGGTCGACAACGAGCTGCACATTCAGGAAGTGGAATCATTTTCATTTCCGAAACACCTCTGTATCCTGTAAAGGTGCTCGCAGGGCGATGTGTGTACAGTCTATTGCTCTCTGCACCTTGAGGAAGTTTGGTATTCATGAGAAACCCAAAGCCATCTCAATCTGTGCCTCCCTGGTCATAACAGAGACAGAGAAACATAGAAAATAGGTGCAGGAGCAGGCCATTCAGCCCTTCTAGCCTGCACCGCCATTCAATGAGTTCATGGCTGAACATGAAACTTCAGTCCCCCCTTTCTGCTTTCTCGCCATACCCCTTGATCCCCCGAGTAGTAAGGACTTCATCTAACTCCCTTTTGAATATATTTAGTGAATTGGCCTCAACTACTTTCTGTGGTAGAGAATTCCACAGGTTCACCACTCTCTGGGTGAAGAAGTTTCTCCTCATCTCGGTCCTAAATGGCTTACCCCTTATCCTCAGACTGTGACCCCTGGTTCTGGACTTCCCCAACATTGGGAACATTCTTCCTGCATCTAACCTGTCTAAACCCGTCAGAATTTTAAACGTTTCTATGAGGTCCCCTCTCATTCTTCTGAACTCCAGTGAATACAAGCCCAGTTGATCCAGTATTTCTTGATTGGTCAGTCCCATCATCCCGGGAATCAGTCTGGAGAATCTTCGCTGCACTCCCTCAATAGCAAGAATGTCCTTCCTCAAGTTAGGAGACCAAAACTGTACACAATACTCCAGGTGTGGCCTCACCAAGGCCCTGTACAACTGTAGCAACACCTCCCTGCCCCTGTATTCAAATCCCCTCGCTATGAAGGCCAACATGCCATTTTCTTTCTTAACCGCCTGCTGTACCTGCATGCCAACCTTCAATGACTGATGTACCATGACACCCAGGTCTCGTTGCACCTTCCCTTTTCCTAATATGTCAGCATTCAGATAATAGTCTGTCTCTCTGTTTTTACCACCAAAGTGGATAACCTCACATTTATCCACATTATACTTCATCTGCCATGCATTTGCCACTCACCTAACATATCCAAGTCACTCTGCAACCTCATAGCATCCTCCTCACAGCTCACACTGCCACCCAACTTAGTGTCATCCGCAAATTTGGAGATACTACATTTAATCCCCTCGTCTAAATCATTAATGTACAATGTAAACAGCTGGGGCCCCAGCACAGAACCTTGCGGTACCCCACTAGTCACTGCCTGCCATTCTGAAAAGTCCCCATTTACTCCTACTCTTTGCTTCCTGTCTGACAACCAGTTCTCAATCCACGTCAGCACATTACCCCCAATCCCATGTGCTTTAACTTTGCACATTAATCTCTTGTGTGGGACCTTGTCGAAAGCCTTCTGAAAGTCCAAATATACCATATCAACTGGTTCTCCTTTGTCCACTTTACTGGAAACATCCTCAAAAAATTCCAGAAGATTTGTCAAGCATGATTTTCCTTTCACAAATCCATGCTGACTTGGACCTATCATGTCACCATTTTCCAAATGCGCTGCTATGACATCCTTAATAATTGATTCCATCATTTTACCCACTACTGAGGTCAGGCTGACGGGTCTATAATTCCCTGCTTTCTCTCTCCCTCCTTTTTTAAAAAGTGGGGTGACATTGGCTACCCTCCACTCGATAGGAACTGATCCAGAGTCAATGGAATGTTGGAAAATGACTGTCAATGCATCCGTTATTTTCAAGGCCACCTCCTTAAGTACTCTGGGATGCAGTCCATCAGGCCCTGGGGATTTATCGGCCTTCAATCCCATCAATTTCCCCAACACAATTTCTCGACTAATAAACATTTCCCTCAGTTCCTCCTCCTTACGAGACCCTCTGACCCCTTTTATATCCGGAAGGTTGTTTGTGTCCTCCTTAGTGAATACCGAACCAAAGTACTTGTTCAATTGGTCTGCCATTTCTTTGTTCCCCGTTATGACTTCCCCTGATTCTGACTGCAGGGGACCTACGTTTGTCTTTACTAACCTTTTTCTCTTTACATACCGATAGAAACTTTTGCAATCCGCCTTAATGTTCCCTGCAAGCTTCTTCTAGTACTCCATTTTCCCTGCCCTAATCAAACCCTTTGTCCTCCTCTGCTGAGTTCTAAATTTCTCCCAGTCCCCGGGTTCGCTGCTATTTCTGGCCAATTTGTATGCCACTTCCTTGGCTTTAATACTATCCCTGATTTCCCTAGATAGCCACGGTTGAGCCACCTTCCCTTTTTTATTTTTACGCCAGACAGGAATGTACAATTCTTGTAATTCATCCATGCGGTCTCTAAATGTCTGCATTGCCCATCCACAGTCAACCCCTTCAGTATCATTCGCCAATCTATCCTAGCCAATTCACGCCTCATACCTTCAAAGTTACCCTTCTTTAAGTTCTGGACCATGGTCTCTGAATTAACTGTTTCATTCTCCATCCTAATGCAGAATTCGACCATATTATGGTCACTCTTCCCCAAGGAGCCTCGCACAATGAGATTGCGAATTAATCCTCTCTCATTACACAACACCCAGTCTAAGATGGCCTCCCCCCTAGTTGGTTCCTCGACATATTGGTCGAGAAAACCATCCCTTATGCACTCCAGGAAATCCTCCTCCACCGTATTGCTTCCAGTTTGGCTAGCCCAATCTATGTGCATATTAAAGTCACCCATTATAACTGCTGCACCTTTATTGCATGCACCCCTAATTTCCTGTTTGATGCCATTCCCAACATCACTACTACTGTTTGGAGGTCTGTACACAACTCCCACTAACGTTTTTTGCCCTTTGGTGCTCTGCAGCTCTACCCATAAAGATTCCACATCATCCAAGCTAATGTCTTTCCTCACTGTTGCATTAATCTCCTCTTTAACCAGCAATGCTACCCCACCTCCTTTTCCTTTTATTCTATCCTTCCTGAATGTTGAATACCCCTGGATGTTGAGTTCCCAGCTGTGATCATCCTGGAGCCACGTCTCCGTAATCCCAATCACGTCATATTTGTTAACATCTATTTGCACAGTTAATTCATCCACCTTATTGCGGATACTCCTTGCATTAAGACACAAAGCCTTCAGGCTTGTTTTTTTAACACCCTTTGTCCTTTTAGAATTTTGCTGTACAGTGGCCCTTTTTGTTCTTTGCCTTGGGTTTCTCTGCCCTCCACTTTTCCTCATCTCCTTTCTGTCTTTTGCTTTTGCCTCCTTTTTGTCTCCCTCTGTCTCCCTGCATTGGTTCCCATCCCCCTGCCATATTAGTTTAACTCCTCCCCAACAGCACTCGCAAACACTCCCCCTAGGACATTGGTTCCGGTCCTGCCCAGGTGCAGACCGTTCGGTTTGTACTGGTCCCACCTCCCCCAGAACTGGTTCCAATGCCCCAGGAATTTGAATCCCTCCCTGCTGCACCACTGCTAAAGCCACGTATTCATCTGCGCTATCCTGCGATTCCTACTCTGACTAGCACGTGGCACTGGTAGCAATCCCGAGATTACTACTTTTGAGGTCCTACTTTTTAATTTAGCTCCTAGCTCCTTAAATTCGTTTCGTAGGACCTCATCCCTTTTTTTACCTATGTCGTTGGTACCAATGTGCACCACGACAACTGGCTGTTCTCCCTCCCATTTCAGAATGTCCTGCACCCGCTCCGAGACATCCTTGACCCTTGCACCAGGGAGGCAACATACCATCCTGGAGTCTCGGTTGCGGCCGCAGAAACGCCAATCTATTCCCCTCACCATTGAATCCCCTATCACTATCGCGCTCCCACTCTTTTTCCTTCCCTCCTGTGCAGCAGAGCCAGCCACGGTGCCATGAACTTGGCTGCTGCTGCCCTCCCCTGATGAGTCATCCCCCCCAACAGTACTCAAAGCGGTGTATCTGTTTTGCAGGGGGATGACTACAGGGGACCACTGCACTACCTTCCTTGCACTACTCTTCCTGCTGGTCTTCCATTCCCTATCTGGCTGTGGACCCTTCTCCAGCGGTAAGACCAATTCACTACACGTGCTACTCACGTCATTCTCAGCATCGTGGATGCTCCAGAGTGAATCCACCCTCAGCTCCAATTCCACAACGCGGACCGTCAGGAGCTCGAGGCGGATACACTTCCCGCACACGTAGTCACCAGGGACACCGGAAGTGTCCCTGAGTTCCTACATGGTACAGGAGGACCATAACACCCGACCGAGCTCTCCTGCCATGACTTAACTCTTAGATACACTTGAATTGGCAACAACAATGCTAAAAGTTACTGACTAATATAAAAAGAAAAAGAAAAACTACTCACCAATCACCAGCCAATCACTTCCCCCCTAGGCTGTGACATCACCTTTCTGTTTCTTTCTACTTCTTTTTTGCCTTCTCTCCCCGCTGTAGCTGCACAAGTACGCCTCACCAAAGAACTCCCGACACCTCTCGCGGCCTTTTATAGGCCTCCGACCCCGGACTCACGCCTCACCAACGAACTCCCGACGCCTCTCGCGGCCTTTTATAGGCCTCCGACCCCGGACTCACGCCTCACCAACGAACTCCCGACGCCTCTCGCGGTCTTTTATAGGCCTCCGACCCCGGACTCACGCCTCACCAACGAACTCCCGACGCCTCTCGCGGCCTTTTATAGGCCTCCAACCCCGGACTCACGCCTCACCAACGAACTCCCGACGCTTCTCGCGGCCTTTTATAGGCCTCCGACCCCGGACTCACGCCTCACCAACGAACTCCCGATGCCTCTCGCGGCCTTTTATAGGCCTCCGACCCCGGACTCACGCCTCACCAACGAACTCCCGACGCCTCTCGCGGCCTTTTATAGGCCTCCGACCCCGGACTCACGCCTCACCAACGAACTCCCGACGCCTCTCGTGGCCTTTTATAGGCCTCCGACCCCGGACTCACACCTCAACAACGAACTCCCGACGCCTCTCGCGGCCTTTTATAGGCCTCCGACCCCGGACTCACGCCTCACCAACTAACTCCCAACGCCTCTCGCGGCCTTTTATAGGCCTCCGACCCCGGACTCACGCCTCACCAACTAACTCCCAACGCCTCTCGCGGCCTTTTATAGGCCTCCGACCCCGGACTCACGCCTCACCAACGAACTCCCGACACCTCTCGCGGCCTTTTATAGGCCTCCGAATCTTATAAAATCCATCCTGTATGAGTAAAGGGCTTCAGTCACCTGTCGAATGCAGCAATGTGTGGCGTGCTGAGAGATACCGCAAATGTCACCAGCTGAGGCCTGAAAGGAGTCCGATGCATAGAAGGAAAGTGCCGCAGTAATATTAACCTCAACGTGCAGTGCGGTCCTGATAGAGCTGGTAGGCTGCAGATCTCCCTTAATTAGCTGGCATATCTCACTGATGACCTCCTTTCAGAAGCGCAGCCTTCTACCGCACGTGTTATCGGAAAAGTCCAGGTATGATCACTTATCCCTGTAAATGCATTGGGTGTAACATCTCCTCTGCAGCAGCAGTCTGCCATCTCTCTGATTGGCCACATAAAGCTCTTCTATACACCTTCTCCCATCTCTATTCTGCAGCATGTGATTAGTGATCAATACTGATCACTAGCATGAATAGAGGATTGACTAAATAGCAAAGAACAGAGAGTCGGGATAAATGGTTCATTCTCTGGTTGGCAACCAGCAACTAGTGGGGTGCCGCAGGGATCAGTGCTGGGACCCCAACTATTTACAATCTATATGAATGACTTGGATGAAGGGACTGAGTGTAATGTAGCCAAGTTTGCTGATGATACAAAGATGGGAGTAAAAGCAATGTGTGAGGAGGACACAAAAAATCTGCAAAAGGACATAGGCAGGCTAAGTGAGTGGGCAAAAATTTGGCAGATGCAGTATAATGTCGGAAAATGTGAGGTCATGCACTTTGGCAGAAAAAATCAAAGAGCAAGTTATTATTTAAATGGAGAAAGATTGCAAAGTGCTGCAGTACAGCGGGACCTGGGGGTACTTGTGCATGAAACACAAAAGGATAGTATGCAGGTACAGCAAGTGATTAGGAAAGCCAAAGGTATGTTGGCCTTTATTGCAAAGGAGATGGAGTATCAAAGCAGGGAAGTCTTGCTACAGCTATATAAGGTATTGGTGAGGCCACACCTGGGATACTGCGTGCAATTTTGTTTTCCATATTTAAGAAAGGATATACTTGCTTTGGAAGCAGTTCAGAGAAGGTTCACTAGGCTGATTCCAGAGATGATGGGGTTGACTTATGAGGAAAGGTTGAGTAGGTTGGGCCTCTACTCATTGGAATTCAGAAGAATGAGAGGTGATCTTATCGAAAGGTATAAGATTATGAGGGGGCTTGACAAGGTGGATGCAGAGAGGATGTTTCCACTGATGGGGGAGACTAGAACTAGAGGGCATGATCTTAGAATAAGGAGCTGCCCATTTAAAACAGATGAGGAGAAATTTCTTCTCTCAGAGGGTTGTAAATCTGTGGAATTCGCTGCCTCAGAGAGCTGTGGAAGCTGGGTCATTGAATGAATTTAAGACAGAAACAGACAGTTTCTTAAACGATAAGTGGGTAAGGGGTTATGGAGAGCGGGCGGGGGAGTGGAGCTGAGTCCATGATCAGATCAGCCATGATCTTATTGAATGGCGGAGCAGACTCAAGGGACTGTATGGCCTGCTCCTGCTCCTATTTCTTATGTTCTTATGTTATGATTGAAAAATGACAGGCCCCATCACTATAAATCGCTATAAATGCCCTTAATTTGTCCTCAACAATTACAAATGTGATTAGATGATTGGCAAGAGTAAAAAAGGTCCTTAAAATCACTCACAAATTGATTCTCCTGACAAGCACTTGGAGCAGCCTTTTATTACAGATCCTCTGAGTTAGAAAATGGCGTCCATTATGCCGAGCAGTGCTGAGTTAAGGTCAGGTGATTGCAGCTTTTCTTCAGCATCTTTTTGAGCCAGTGATCATTTGGGCGAATTGTAGGCGAAATGGCGAAAGTAGTGCTCGGCGATAATTTGGCCATAATCGGGCACTAATTTCCATTATAAACACTATTCTTGGCCTTGCATGAGGGTGACGTCATATTTTTTTTAAATAGACCTTCCACTGCAGCTCATTCATGTATGCCGAAAGTTGCCCCGGCGATAAATGGGCGATAATCGGGTGCTAGTTTCCATTTTTTTAGCCAATATGGGCGATAGCCTGCATCTCAGCACTTATATGGGCACTAAATAGACGATAAATTGGCGATGATGTGCTGAAAATCGTTGAAAATAAGAATGTGGTAAGGAAGTGCTCCTCACATGGTAAACTTTTAGGCACTCCATTATAACAATGTTATGAAAGCCAAAGAAAAGTTGTCACATCGATTTATGAGGATGTTGCCAGAATATATGTGAAGCACTAAATGGATAATGATCCTGTGTTACAGATTGTTAACTTACTTTCTGATTGTTTAGGCCATTTTTTTAGCCATTCATTGAAAAATCTAGGCTAGAATGTTTTGCAGTGATATAGCATCAAGGAGTTTGCTTTCTCCATGTATAAGAGCAAGAACCTTAAGCAACTCTCACATCTGTCCATTATTCATGCGGACAAGTCATAGGGGCCAAAATTGGTGACCTCTAAGGCCCGCCCATTTCTTGGCGTCCCCGGGCACATCCAACCTTTTTGTCTCCCGTTCCCGCTGGGGCCAGTTGGGAACGACTTTCTCCGCGGTTGTGTTGGCGGCAGTGGCAGGCAGCGCGAGTCGGTAGGTGGGAATGGGCAGCAGCGGGCAGCGGCAGCAGTGGGCGGTAGGTGCAGGCCTCTCGAGTTGTAAAACCTCGGAGGCCATGCACCGCACATGCGCAAGACTTGGGGATTTTTTTTGCAGTTTTCTTTGGCAGATTACGTCACTTTTGCCGCAATTGGGGCTGCTGGGACAGCTGCGCATAGTCATAAATACTGAGCACTTCCTTGCACCTGTCAGGTGAAGAGGGGTGAGTTTTGGAGATTATACAGATAAAAATGAATCAACAGCCATCCATCAAGGAAAGTAAAATTGAGTGGATAAAATGCTTCCAAGAAGACTGATAAAGCCAAGCCCAGAGCTCGCTGGTTTACTGATGATGAGCTGGAGGAGCTTGTATTTGAGGTGGAGTGCAGGTACAAGGACATCACCCGGGGTGGTCGTGGCAAGCCTCCACCACCCCAATACAGACGCATTTGGAGGAACATTGGTGAAGCCGTGTCCTCAGTGGGCAATATTGTGCGGGATGGAGACCAGTGTCAGAAACGTTGGAATGATGCGGTGGCATCAGCATGAGTTAGTAAACATTTATTGGACCACTCCCATACATCACCAAAATTGTATGTGCCAGATGTGTCTTTGTGTGTGAGTGTGTGTGCTGCATGTTTCTTTATGCAGAGGAAAAAACATCCAAGGCATCAAGCCTGAGTGCCATGGGAGGGGGCCAGATGTCATCGAGTTGAACAGCCTGGAGGAGCGTGCCTTGGCATTGGTGGGTGACCGCCACCATGCCACCACAAAGGGTGATGGAGATCCCGTGATAGAGCACGGTAAGCTTATACTAATCTCCACGTTGCGTGCAGCTCATGTCATGAAAGGTTATGCAATCTTAAGTCAAGTGCCTTTTAGTGCACAGTTTGTCGCGCATTAATGGTGTGCCCATGTAGCTATGGGACTCCTTAATGTCACAATGTGAGATGCGACGGCTCACACGTCAGCTTGACCAGCCCCATCCTGCAGATATAGACTGAAATGTTGTCCTCCACTTGCAGATGGTGATTCGGACAGCAACGAGCAATGCATACCATCCACCTCTGGCTCACAATGGGTGAGTGGACCCCAATGTCTCCCACCCCGACATTGTCACCAGCCCAACACACCAGCTCCTTCCTCCATCGCCCCCTAAGATCACCCATATCCACCACACCCACCTCCGCCACCCAGAGTTACGAAGACCAGGAGAGAAAGGAGGGTGAAGTGCCAGTGTTCGAGCCACTGGAGGTTGAGGATTTGGGAGATGAGGACACCAGCCTTCTGACATGTGTGCCACCTGTCTGGACAACATCGATGTCAGGGTCCGAAATCATGGGATCCGACTCGGATGAATCAGGAACAAGTGCTGGGAGGCGCAGAGGCCATGGCTGAAAATCAACCAAGCAGCATAAACCAACAAAGAAGCAACAAGCACCTGAGGATGCAGGACGGCTCGCAGCTATTGAAGCAATGGTCCAGCTGTCGAGGATGAGCATCGACCTAGGTCGCAATCTGCTAAAGACCACAGCTGGGAAAGCTGCCTGCATCGCAACCTTTGATGAGCACCAGACTCATTAATGCGATGGAGCACAACACCGAGTCTGTTGAGGCGATGAGGCAATTGACAGATGAGAGCAAGGACCAAGATCCTGCTTCTGCATCAGAGAATGTTGCAACCTCGGCACATCCCGCTCCCGTACCCGTGCAACCACCGCATCTGCCTACATTCCCTTAATAAGGCACTACCTGAGGAGCTCCTCGGCCAGGCGCCGTGGAGTGAGGCGGAGAAGGGGTAGAGGTGGAGAGACAAAGGGGAGGGGGGAAGGAAAGTAAGGTACATGTGCGCAGGTGATGGTTGTATTGTATCTCCATCTGACTGTATACAATTTGTTGCAATGTATGGGGGCTGGGGACCACACTCCTGCTTTGCCTTTGTATTCTGTGTTGCTGGACATGTTGAACATGTGATTTATGTCAATGGTGGAAAAAGTGCGTTGTGGGTGGGGGTTGGGTGTTATTGGCTGTGATACTTAGGATTTCAGACCAATGTTGGTATCAAACTTTTGTTATTGAACATAACCTTTTTGTGCATTGTTTCAGATAGCTGGACCATTACACACTGGTGATTCCTTAGCATGAAAGGGTTAAATACAAGTTAACATCAATCAACGTAAACATAAACTTTAACTGGCACCAAGGTGATGGGCACCATTGATGTCTGAGCTGCGCGCACACAGCAGTGTGTCAGCATTGTCACTCACATCAGCGCTCTTTCAGGTAAATCTTTCAGATTTCAGCTCCACACGTAAGAATGGGATTTAGCAAATGCCAGCCACACTGCTGCCGTTCGTTCCGGTTAGTTCCACATTTTGTGGACGGTTTCTTGGGCGAGCGATATTGTGGGCGAAATGTGTGCGAGGTGGTGAAATTGACAATGGACGATCTCCATGGCTGTTAGTTTGGGTAAATATGCTCTTTGTGACAAAAAACAGTGGGCCGGCATTAATATTGAATCTCGGCGTTAATTCGGTATGGAAAGTAACGCTGGGCGATATTCTGGACGTTGATTTCGCCCATTCTGATGATTCCGCTCAAAAAATGTGGGCGGACAGTAATATTTCTTCCTGGCATTAAGCACTTGGGGAAAGTAATGCTTGGCAATAAGTTTCCGAAAAATGCCCATCAGTTTTCATTTTGTGCCTAAATGGGCGATATCTGGGTGTTATACGTAATTTCAACGGTAAAATGGGCGTTACGTGGGCGTTAAGCATGCAAAAAAAGTGGAGGTTCTAGCCCTAAGAGTCACATGGAGCTAAGGGTTCGAAAGTGGATTTTGTACGATGTCTGTTACTGTGCGCAGGAGGCGGCTAGCGGGTGGCAAATGCCAACTGTCTTCAGTAAGCGGTATTGATGCCTCACCCTAGATTGAGTCGGATCTTTGGCAGAGATGCCAAGAGACAACACTGCGCCGGCTAACGCCACCCATGTGGTGACGTCATCCAGCATACAATGCCTCTTTGGTGTCTGTGTTGGGCCATTTGCTTTATACGGCTGCCGTACAAAGGCGGCCAGCTGTACAGCCTGGAAAAAGTTGTCGTAACAGAGTGGATCTCAGGTGGAATTGCCCAGAAAGGAAAGTACGTTTTTCTCTTTATTTATTTCTGCATGTTTTCATTAGTTTTAAGAGTGGGGAAGTGTGCTTGTGGATCGTAGAAGTTTTAGTTCTTTTTTTTCTTCACGTTTTTCTTCTAGCTTGGCAGCAGCCTCCCGTCGGGAAATTGAGTAGACCTCCTGAGCTCTCGTCCGAGGATGAGTGTGCAACACCTCTTTTTAGCGCTGCTCTCTCACCTTTGGGCGTAAAAACTGAATTTAGGACTTTGAGGCTGCACCTAACATCCCCGCTAACATCAGCACTCAGGCCGTGACACCACCTCAAAAACGGCCATAACCAATTCTGACCTTTAAGTCTTTGAGCTCTTTTGTAGCAATATTAAAACAATTATAATACACAGCTTTATCACTATTCAGATTCTTTTCCTTTTACCATTCACTTATTTTATAAATTAACTGAAGAAAATGAAGATTTTTCTTAAAATGACAAGCGAGGGCCAGTACTGCAAAACCATTCTCCTGGCTGGAAGCTCGCCTGCTGAGAGTTTACATAGGGGAACGCAGCCATGGTTTCCCGTACATTCCGTTTAATGGATAGAGAAATGTGGAAGTGGGAGCGGGCCAGTCATTTTCCAATATGTTGATGATGTCGTCAAACATAGGGCTGAGTCGAGCAGTCTGGGTGCTCAGGAGCTGGGATGTGAGATGGTAAAAGGAAAAGGTACTCGGCATAATGGCTGAGATGTGTTGGGTGGGGAGAGCGAGGACAAACTACACAGCATGAGATAGATGGAGGCTTGGTCAGGGAAAGGGGAAAGTTTGGAGGATGCAGAAGCAAAAGTGTGTGTAATGTACTTGCTTCATGGGTTCTTTGCTTAAGAATTCCTACCAACACATTGCTATTAAAAACTTGTTGGTTTATTAGCAAAGGTTTAACAATCACACTACATGTTACCAGTTCATCTACCAGGCTCACAACTTCAAACCTCATCATGGATGACCTAGACCCAACTGATTGGGCTTTTGTTGCGTTTTGTGAACATCACAAGCCATTCACAATGCAACAGCTCTTTAAACCTGTGAGCATCCTCATAGGTGCATACATTACAGTGGGGATAGTCTCTATTTTGTACACAAAGGAGTTTGTGCACTCCTCACATCTGGAGTCTAAGGTGAGGATAGAGGGTGCTGTGGAGAGAGGTCAAACAAGATGGTAGTGGTAGGGAAGATGAGTTTTTTTCCTGCTCTCCAATGTTATAAATATGCACTCATGGTTAGCTATGCGACATACCTCTGCCTATGAGGCAATGACTCGGGAGCCTACTATCAGCAAGGGCAGACATCGATGACGAGGTCCAATACCGCCTCCAATGTGTCAGCGCAGCCTTCAGTCGCCTGAGGAAGAAAGTGTTTGAAGACTAGGACCTCAAATCTGGCACCAAGCTTATGGTCTACAGGGCAGTAGTGATACCCGTCCTCCTATATGGCTCAGAGACGTGGACTATGCACAATGGACACCTCAAAGCGGCGGAGAAGTACCACCAGCGCTGCAGATCCTGCAAATCTACTGGGAGGATAGATGCACCAACATCAGTGTTCACGCTCAGGCCAACGTCCCCAACATCGAAGCACTGACCACGCTCGACTAGCTCCGTTGGGCAGGCCACATCATCCGTATGCCCGACACGAGACTCCCTAAGCAAGCGCTCTACTCGGAACTCCTACACGGCAAGCAAGCCCCAGGTGGGCAGAGGAAACATTCCAAGGACACCCTCAAAGCCGCCTTGATAAAGTGCAACATTTCCACCGACACCTAGGAATCCCTGGCCCAAGACCGCAGTGGAGGAAGAGCATCCGGAAGGGCGCTGAGCAGCTCGAGTCACGTCGCTGAGAGCATGCAGAAAACAAACGCAGACAGTGGAAGGAGCGTGCAGCAAACCAGACTTCCCACCCACACTTTCCTTCAACCATTGTCTGTCCCACCTGTGATAGAGATTGTAATTCCCACATTGGACTGCACTGTCACCTGAGAACTCACTTTTAGAGTGGAAGCAAGTGTTCCTCAATTTCGAGGGACTGCCTATGATGACGATGAGGCATATATCTGAACTGACCCAGTTTAGATTGACTTAAATTCAGAAGCAGCTTGTTAGTTATTCTCAAAAAGCCATAGTTCTGATTCTGAATTATCTTGGAGCAACATTGACCACAAATAATACTCACTCATGATTAAACTTATCGAGGATTACATTAGTTTTTCTCCACAGAAAATTTAGAAAACGAGTTGGGTTTATTTATTCATAGAATACTGGGAACTGAAGTGTATTCCAGAATATCGTACGATTCTCTAATCTAACTTCATAATAGTTTCAGATAAAAATTTGAAGATTAATTTTGCAGCCAAAGGTGATATTATTGAAAATATTAATTTTAAAAGGGAGAACTAACATTCACAAGACAAACTTTTAACGTATTTGTACATTAACCCAATCAGTACTCGTGCTGCACCTCTGTGTAATCTACTACGCCTGACAATGAAATGTTGATCCTTCATAGTGTGCAATAACAATTCTGGGAACAATTGATGGGCTGGGTTTCAGGCCTAGATTAAAATTCATCTGTGAGTCACACATGTAATGCGTTTCACTAGTTATCCAACACGTCTTGTGGTGACCATGCAGTCACAGAGCACATCACTTAAATAATGCAAACCTGGCACTGCTATCTTTTAGTAAACCCACATCTTACTGGCTGTGTCGTCTTCTTGGCACTGACAGTTGAGGTCTCGTTGCAACTCAGACCCATTCTGATCTTACAATTTCAAAAAAGATGGAGGGCAGGAAGTTAGTTCAGTCTGGGAAAGAATAATGTGCGAAAGGTGTGCAAGATTTCGATGGTCCAGAATAAGCTACAAAAATAACTGCGAGTTCTACGAGTGAGTTTCTATGCATTATTAATTTGTAGCGAGAAAGAAATGCACCGTGAGTTGTGGATCACCACAAATTTCGGGAACCTGTTAATGGGGAAAATCATTTTTCCAATGCTCTTCCACTTTGCAACTGGTTCGCAATTAATGATAATTTTTCGGTGCATGTCACATAAAGCATGCAACCAGGATGCAAGTTAAAACAGGGAACTCATAACAGAAAATAGGGGTGAAATTCATGATCACCCCATTTGGGGTCGGTATCTTTTGAAGGCTGGGAAACTTAGCACCAGGTGCTAACGTTTGCCCGCTCGAAGAAATTAGATTTAGCACTCCAGGAAGACAGTGTAGCACTAAACCAAGCACTCCGCTTGCTTCTTAGAGTGTCACGGGCAGGGCGGAAACGTCAGCAGTGCTGTACACTGGGCCGTGCAGCAGTGCAGCATTCAAAGGGCCCTTTCCTCCATTAAAGGGAAGTGTTGTATTCCTGACACAGATGAGACTGCACACAGGGAGGTTAAAGTAACAGTGACCTCAGTCTTTATTAAGACACTCCAGAGTGAGGAATAGGCCTTAGGGGCCGGCTTATATACAGTTCTCCCAAGGGATACTGGGATCCCTTGGGACTTCAGGGGCTGCGCTCCCTGGTGGTGGAACATGGGAGTGCATGCTTTACAGATACACAACATCACTTCCCCCCTCCAAAGACAAAGTGAAAACTATTTACAAGGTGAGGCGGTCGGGAACCTTTCTTTCCCTGCTGGACCGCCTCGGTACAAATGTCTGTTCTGGTGTGTTGTCTGTGCCCTCGCTGGACTGGCATGTTGTTGGCCCTGCAGGGCTGTTAGGTGAGCCTGGCCTTGCTGGGCTGTTGGGCGTGATGGGTTTGATTTCCTGGTCCGGGGTGGTGTCGTTGATCCTTTGAGTGTGTATTGTGGGCTCGAAAAAGGTGGTGTCTGCTGTGGGTTGTTCAGGGCAGTCTGTGAACCGCAGCCTCGTTTGGTCCAGGTGCTTTCTGCAAATTTGTCCATTGTCCAGTTTGACTACAAACACCCTACTCCCTTCTTTAGCTTTCACCGTGCCTGTGATCCACTTGGGACCATGTCCATAGTTTAGCACACACACAGGGTCATTCAGATCAATTTCCCATGACACAGTGGCGCGACCATCTTTTACATTTTGTTGCTGATGCCTGCTCTCTACCTGATCATGCAGGTTGGGGTGAACCAGTGAGAGTCTGGTTTTAAGTGCCCTTTTCATGAGTAGCTCAGCCGGGGGCACCGCTGTGAGTGAGTGGGGTCTTGTGCGGTAGCTGAACAGTACTCGGAACAGGCGGGTTTGGAGTGAGCCTTCTGTGACTCGTTTAAGGCTCTGTTTGATTGTTTGTACTGCCCGCTCTGCCTGCCCATTGGAGGCTGGTTAAAACGGGGCCGAGGTGACATGTTTGATCCCATTGCGAGTCATGAATTCTTTAAATTCGGCACTGGTGAAACATGGCTAATTTTCACTGACCAGTATGCCAGGCAGGCCGTGGGTGGGAAACATGGCCCTCAGGCTTTCAATGGTGGCGGTGGCGATGCTTCCTGACATTATTTCACATTCAATCCATTTTGAAAAAGCATCCACCGCCACCAGGAACATTTTACCGAGAAATGGGCCCGCATAGTCGACATGGATCCTCGACCATGGTCTGGAGGGCCAGGACCACAAACTTAGTGGTGACTCTCTGGGTGCATTGCTCAACTGAGCACCCACACTGCATTGCCGTATACCGGACTCTAAGTCAGAGTCGATACCAGGCCACCACATGTGGGATCTGGCTATCGCTTTCATCATTACTATACGCAGGTGTGTGCTGTGGAGATCCGAGATGAACATCTCCCTGCCCTTTTTGGGTAGCACTACGCAGTTAACCTACAACAGGCAGTCTGCCTGAATGGACAGCTAGTCCTTTCGGCGCTGGAACGGCTTGATTAGCTCTTGCATTTCAACGAGGATGCTGGCCCAGCTCCCATGCAGTACACAGTTTTTTACTAGGGAAAGCAGAGGATCTTGGCTGGTCCAAGTCCTAATCTGGCGGGCCGTGACAGGTGATTTATCATTTTCAAATGCTTCCATGATCATCAACAAGTCTGCGGGCTGCGCCACCATCAAAATGTTTGCAGGCTGTGTCATTACTTTTGAGTACAGGAACAGTCGGGCTGGCCCACTCACTGAATTCCACTGGGGAGATGATGTCCTCGCGTTGCAACCTGTCCAGCTCGATTTCCACTCTCTCCCTCATCATATGAGGTCCCGCTCGCGCCTTGTGATGAAAGGGTCGTGCCTCTGGGACCAAGTGGATCCGCACCTTCACCCCGGAAAAGTTTCCAATGCCAGGCTCAAAAAGGGAAGAAAATGTATTGAGAACCTGGGTACATGAGGCCTCATCGACATGTGATAGTGCTCGGATGTCATCCCAGTTCCAGCGGATTTTGCCCAGCCAGCTCCTTTCAAGCAGTGTGGGGCCATCGCCCGGGACAATCCAGAGTGGCAGTTCGTGCACCGTGCCCTCGTAGGTGACATTGACAATGGCGCTGCCCAGGACAGTGATAAGCTCTTTGGTGTATGTTCTCAGTTTTGTGTGGATGGGGCTCAGGGCTGGTCTGAGTGCTTTGTTGCACCACAGTCTCTCAAACATCTTTTTACTCATGATGGACTGGCTAGCGCCAGTGTCCAGTTGCATGGCTACGGGTAAGCCATTCAATTTTACATTTAGCATTATAGGTGGACATTTCGTCGAAAATGTGTGCATCCCATGTACTTTAGCATCTGCCTCCTCTCTCTGAGGCTCGAAATTGCTTTGATCCACCATGGACCGATCTTCCTCTGCCACGTGGTGGTTAGCAGGTTTTGCAGAGCTTGCAGCTCATCTGCAAGCTCATTGGAGGTGACCCATTCTTCCACAGCTCTTGCAAACATACCCTTTGAAGTGGCATGAATGGGCTGAATGGAAGCCTCCACAACGCCACCAAGGTGTGAATTGCCTTGCATTCATCCTTTGTTGTGGACTCTGAGTCATCTGGGTCACCTGAGGCCTGCTGGCAGTTGCAGACTCGTGATTTCTGCCCGATATATTTCTGCTCGCAAACACAGTTCCAGTTAATTTATGAACATTGCTAGCACTTGTGTGCTGAGAAATTTGTTTGGTGTTATCACTGGTGGACATAAACGCCTGTGCTATCGCAATGGCCTTACTGAGGGTCGGTGTCTCTACATTCAAAAGTTTTCATAGGGTGGTCTCGTGACCAATGCCCACTACAAAAAAGTCTCTGAGCATTTACTCCAGGTAGCCATCAAATTCACATTGTCCTGCAAGTCGCCTTAGCTCGACGACGTAGCTCGCCACTTCCTGACCTTCAGATTGCTGGCACTTGTAGAACCGATACCTCGCCATCAGCACGCTCTCCCTCAGGTTAAGATGCTCCCGAAGCAGTGTACACAGCTCCTCATACGACTTATCTGTGAGTTTCACCGGAGCCAGAAGATTCTTCATGAGGCTGTAGGTCGGTGCCCCGCAGACCGTGAGGAGGACCGCTCTCCTTTTTGCAGCACTTCCTTCTCCGTCCAGCTTGTTGCCTACAAAGTACTTGTCTAGCCATTCGACATAGGCTTCCCAGTCCTCACCCTCTGAGAACTTCTCCAGGATGCCCACAGTTTGCTTCACAGTTTGCTTCACAGTTTGCTCACACTCCAGAGTGAGGAACAGGCTTATATACAGTGCTCTCAAGGGATGCTGGGATCCCTTGGGACTTCAGGGGATGCACTCCCTGGTGGCGGAACATGGGAGTACATGCTTTACAGGTACACAACAGGAAGGGCCATCACTGCAGGCTCTGCAATTAAAAAATCACCTCCCTGGACCATCAAGGCCATGGCAATCCCATACGATCAGCCCGGCTCTCAAGCAGAATGTCCGGCTGAATGATCGCAGACAAGAACCAGCAAAGAAACTGGCATCAACAAAGGTCAGGTTTTTTTTACTTATCTCGGCCACCTGACCTTTAATCATCGCCCCCAAAGTGGCCGGCCGCTCGCTCCATGCCTCCTGCTGGTGTTTGCGCCCGGCAGGGGACAAAAGTGAATTTCGGGGCCAGGGTGTTAATGAGGCGATGGCGCTGATCATGGCGATGGTATCGCGATCTCTGGGCACAGGAGCTCAGGGCGTAATGCTGTAATGCCACTGTTAAACCCCCGCCCAATATGGTGGGAGTCGATGTCAGCATTGCGCCCGGTCACAAAGGAATTTGCGACCCATGAGCACCCTCGGGGCACTAACGCGAGGTGCAAATGCACCCAATTTCTCCCGCCATAAATCCTTCACAAAGGGAAAAAAAATAATTCAGGAATACAATTAATGATAGAATTGAAAGAAAAGAAAAGCAAATTGAAATGTGCAATACTCGATGCAAATGTCGCTGATTGAGAATACGTGGGCTAGTAACTGGCTGGCAAAGCAAGAAATGTTTTTTGACCAGCAGAAAGGAAGATCAACAAATTTGAGTTGTTGTGAAATACATAGCTTTTACATGTAGATAGCAGCTGCCTTCGGTTCCTGAATTTCTCGAATAAAAACAATTGGAACCCTTGGCAGGAGGTTGTTATAAGATTACTAATCTTCAGAAAAGCACCGAAGGAGACCATGAACTACAAATTGATTAATACAAGCTTTTGGAATTTAATACAAGCTTTCGGAATTAAGCTGGAAAATTGAGGACATTCTGTGGTCAGGAACCAAAACTGACTTCATGCATAACAACAATGGAGTTGGTACGTGAGGCCCTGAACTTGATTGACCAGGATGGGGAAAACAAGCTCACTGGAGACACCAAGTCTGTAAAAAGACTGGACAACAAAGGAACCACACCAGGTGCACATTTTTTGGGAACGAGGTGTTAAGATGAGAAATCAACTTGAGCCTTGCACATTTAGTGTGAAAATGGGAAAACATACGAGTCCATTATTACAGTCAATCAATCAAGGGGACTACAAAACAATGTATCGATGCAAACACTTTATCAGAAACTGCAGTGGCGGGAGATCAGTCAAAACCTGGATACAAATATGTGAGCTAGAAGCAGCTCAGTAGAAGACAGAAGAAGGACAGGAACAGGCGGAAGAAGAAGCACACAGAAGAAGTAGAAGGACACGTCTACAGATGGACACATGTCAAAAGAACCAACAGATGAACGGAGGGAAGGATATGTAGTACGGAATGTACACAGAAGGAACAGCACTGCAGAGAATGGCCAGAAGAAGAACCAACTGGTTACAGAACCAATAACCACGAACCTACAATAGCTACAGCCAGGAAGGGTGATTTTATGTTTTCAGTCGATTTCTCTCAGAAGTCTCGTCCTGTAGTTTCAGTCAGTTTTTGTGCGTAATGAAACTGACACTGGGTTAAGCCTAATTTTTATGCCACGTGTTGTCCTTTCCCACTATAAGTTCCAAGGTCTAAGAATCAGAGTAGAATGAAAAACAAACACCCTTGAGAAATTGTCGAGCGGCAGGACCTCGGCATTAGAAAAAGGATCACGGACACAAAACCAGGGCAAGAACCCCGAGGGAGGCTTTGTTAATTCGAAGTTCAGCTGAGGTAGTCTGCGCAGGAGTCTGAGAAAGACCAAAAGTTATCTTTTCAAGGGCGGCTAGGGGGACCAGGAGAGGACCAGTCTCTGACAGGCTGGAGTAGTCTCAGGTCGACTAGGATAGCCACCGAGAAAATAAGTCGCAGGTAGTCTGCGCAGGGTTCTCAGGGAGACCGTAGTACTCTCAAGGGCAGCTAGAGCAGCCAGCAGAGGAAGGAGTTAGTCTTGGGCAGGCTTGAGTAATCCCGGATTGACTAGAGTAGCCACCGAGAGTCTGTGAAGGAGTCTCAGGGAGATCCAAGTACTCCCAAAGGGGACTCGGGTCACTGAATAGTTCTGGCTGACTAGGGCAGCCACTGGGAGAAGTAGTCGCAGGAAGTCTGTGAAAGAAAAAGGATCGCAGGAAGGCCAAGGGTGATCTCAAGCGCGACTAGGGGACCAGGAGAGAAACAGTCTCTGGCAGGCCGGAGTAGTCTTGGGTCGAATAGGGTAGCCACAGACAAAAGCCTGAAAAACAGGAACGCAGGTCACTCCGAGCTGGTCTCAGGGGAGACCAAAGTAGTCAGGGATAATTTCTCAGCCAGAGGCACTGGAAATGGACTCACCGCAGCAAAACGCGGTAGAGCCAGTGGCTAAGAGCAGTCGTAAAAAGTCCATGGAGGCTAAGGTAGCTGCAGATATATGCAACAAACTGGGCATTTCGCAGCCATGGGCACGGAAAATGCTGCACTCTGGGAATCGGCAGGAAAAAGCGGCAGAATGGACAGTCAGTAGCAGCCACAAAGGGTCAGAAGAGAAGGCGATTTGGCTCGGGCACATCTGTTAAGAGAAAGGGTAGCTGGTAGGAAAGCTGGAGGAGGAGAAGAAAACGTTAAAAGGCGAGGAAGCCAGTTTCGAGAAGAAAAGGCAGGACCAGAGTTGGAAGGAAGAAAGGGTGCGGAATCACTTAGTTTATTTGCAGTGCCTAGTGACTGAGTGTAAAAAGCAGCAGCAAACCTAGAACGAACAAATGAAAGGCACTTAGAAAAAGCCAAAAATCCAGAGGATCAGCTCAGGAAAATCAAGATCCGTATCAGGTAGCGCAGAAATAGGGTTACGAGAGGGCAGATCACGGAATTTGTAAGGAAAAGATCCGCAGGCTAACGGCAGAGTTAGACGGGCCAAAGGAATGGTTTGTCTCATGGCACCAGGAGGAGCCGAGGAAGGTTGGGATCAAGAGGGGAAAGAATCAGACGATGGGCCGAGTATAGCGAGCATCGGCCGGCTCCCGAGGCACTGGGACCCCAGAAATCGATGTCTGCTTTGAGACAGCAGAAATTTGGCCAACCCCCACCAAATGGTGATCCGGCACCATTACAGAGTAACTATGTGATCCCATACACGCCGCTTCAGCTGCAGGAGATGCTGACAGGTGTAGTAAAGTTAAAGTAAGGAGGGGATGCCTCCGTTCATTTTTCTAATACAGAGCAGATAGGGAGTATAAAAAACTGCAGCGAGAAAGAGAAAGTGAAGCTAACACTCCTCTCGCTGGAGGGGAAGCTTTATCAGAGCTTGTCGACAGCCACCAAGTTAGGTGGAGGAACCCCACAGGGCTTAAAGGAGGAAATCTTGGCAGTGCTAGGGTACAGTCAGGGTAGTCCACTCTGGCAGGTAGAACAGACTAGGCAGCATTTTAACGAATCACCCGATACGTTTGCAGATAGACTGTGGCCTATTTATTTAAGGGCCACTGGAGGAAATCTGGTACAGGTAGGCTTACTAGGGGAACCCAGGAACCATTGGCTGAGAACCGTAATGGCTAACAGTTTGCCACGGCTCACAGCAAAGGTCGAAGCATGGTTTGACCCAGGCAATCTCCAAAATACTAAGGCAGGGGTATTGAGAAGATTAACTCCAGCTTTTAAGTCCAGGCAAGGGGAGGAGGAGAAACTAAAAGGGAAGGTGCATGACGTTAAAGGAGAGGTTAAGCAAAAGAAATAATGGAGACAAGAGGGAGGTAATGCGGTCGTTCTAAAGGCGAGTGTTTTAACTGTGGGAAGTTGGGACACTGGAGCAAGGATTATAGGTTCTCAAAAGGAGGGAAGCCAGGGTACGAGGGTGCTGAGGCAGGAAAAAGCTAGAAGAAGGTAGCCGACGACCCAGTACAGATTTTAGTGGCCGCATTACAGCAGGTTATGGGCATGGGTGGAGGAAAGCTGGCCGCAGCAGTGGGAGAACAGGGACCCAATGCGTCGACACCCCCACTTTGACGTTGCGCCAAGCCAGAATACCTGTGTCTGCTCATCTATGATAAGTGGGGCAGGCCATGTGTCGATGTGAAGGTGGAAGCAGTTAGGGGAAGGTATCTTGTAGATGCAGGAGCCTCTAGCATGGCTGTCCAGTCACCGAATCCGACCACTTCCCAGTGGAGTCCCATTTACACTGGTGGGTTTTATGGGTAATGAGCAGGCTGGGGCAGTGTCGAAACCCTTAACCATAGAGTTAGGACCTAACATAATGAAATGGTAGTGCATTTTAATGAAGTGGGAACAGCCCGGTTCGGGAGTTCTCGGGGCCGACTATATGTTGGCACCATACCATAGTGGATATGAAAACAATTGTCTATGGGGGGCAGTGGATGCCGATAGGATTGGAGAGATCGTAGTGATTTCCAGGGACAGTAAAGACAAAGGCAGCACCTGCTCGTTGAAGCCGAAAGGGAGTTATGACTTAGAAGGATTACTCGATAACATTCCAGCCCGGTATCAAGGGTATGTACGGGAGAATATGGATGGTGTGTTGAGGACCATAGCCACACATGTAAACTCACTCCTATGGCCAGTAAAGAAGCCCAATAACTCATGGAGGGCCACGGTAGATTACCGAGTCCAGCCTGTGCACCCACGATAGGGGTGGTAGCGGATTTGATAGGAAGTATCCCTGCAGCCGCTACAACTTTCACCCTGCTAGACATTTCAAACGGGTTTTGGTCCATTCCCCTGAGACAGGAAGACCGGTATAAATTTGCCTTTACCTTTAAGGGTCAGCAGTATACGTGGACATGTCTTCCACAAGGGTTTCACAATAATCCCTCAATTTTTCACCAAAGTATGGCCGAGGCATTAAAAGATTTTAGTCAACCAGATCGGTTGGTCCAATATGTGGATGACCTATTGTTATTCTCCGAAAGTGCAGAGGACCACAGGCCATTATTGAGTGAGTTATTGCATTTGTTGAAGGAAGCAGGTTTTAAAGTAAATCCCAAGAAAGCTCAAATAGGCAACGAGGAGGTGCAGTTTCTAGGTTTGACTATCAGGGCAGGAGAGAGAGCCATAGATGGAGCTAAGAGAAAGACAGTCCAGGAACTACCTGTTCCTAAGGATGTGTCCGGAGTAAGGTCTTTCCTGGGAATAACGGGTTACTGCAGGGAATTCATAGAGGGATATGCAGCCATGGCAGCTCCATTGTTGAGGCTTTTTAAGAAAGGAGTAGAGTGGGAATGGAGTGAGAGTTGTCAAGAAATGTTCGTTCAGTTAGAAGAGGTGTTACAGATAGCACCAGCGATGGGAGCAGTAAATGGGGACCAGGATACTAGTCCGGAGGTAGCAGCGACTGGGGACAGTTTGAGTGCAGTGTTACTCCAAGAGTGACACGGCAAGCTGAGACCAGTGGCCTACGCCTCCCGGGTTCTCATCAAAGTAGAAAAGAGCTTTTCAAACTGCGAACGACATCTGTTAGCAACTTTTTGGGCAGTAAAGCATTTTCGGTCAGTCACAGGGTTTGCTACAATAACTTTATTGACCTGTCACACCTCGACACAAATGTTACTGAATGGTAGAATGAAAGATGGGACAGTGAGCAGTAACAGGATTGCTCGCTAGACAAGGTTGTTTACTCAGTTAGACCTGAAGGTTGAGAGGCGAGGAGAACCAAAGCTAGCCCCGAACCTGGTTTATCAGGGGGCAGCTCACGTGTGTTCCGTGGAAGGAGTGTGGGATGTAAAGGTGGGATTCTGAGCAGGAGAACATCCGACAGAAAGGGACATCTATGTAGATGGATCTAGATCAGTAATAAAAGGAGAGAGAAAAACAGGTTGTAGGATTTATGTTCCTGAAACAGAGATAGAGAAAGCCATAAAACTCCCCAACACTTTAAGTGCGCAGCAGGCTGAGCTAACAGCGGTAGCATACATAGTCACACACCCTAACTGTCATGTATGTAGACCATGTATACTAACTGTATAGTCACATAAGGTGTGCCACTGCATGGGAGACCTGAGGGTCACTTGCATAGGTGTGCAGGGCCCAGTATAAAAGGCTGCCTACCACACTTGTGCCTCACTCTGGAGTTACAATAAATGAGACTAAGGTCACAATGGCTCAAGTACAATACTAGACCTCGTGGAGTCATTCATTAGAGTATTAAAGACATAACAACTGGCGACGAGATTAGGAACTTTCACGCAAAAATGACTAACGTTTGTGCATGAGAAAAGTTCTCAGAGGGTGAAGATTGGGAAGCCTTTATGGAGCAGCTTGACCAATATTTCATAGCAAACGACCTGGTAGGCGATGATCCAGCCACGCTGGCAGATAAGTGCAGAGCTATCCTGTTGACCAGTTGTGGGCCCGCGGTTTATGGGCTCGTCAGGGACTTGCTTGAAAACAACGACCAAGTCATACAAGGAGCTGAAAGTGCTAATCCGGGACCAACTCAAACCAAAGGAGAGCATCCTCACGGCCAGGCATCAATTTTATACACACCACCACCCCGAGACCAGGAAATTACGAAGTACGCTTCCGACCTCAGGAGTCTGGCAGGACCGTGTGAATTCGGCGCATCCCTCGCCGATGCATTGTGGGACGTCTTCGTGATTGGCATCGGTCATGAGGCCCTTCGTCACAGGCTACTGTCTGCCAAAATGACCGTCACTCTGCAGAAGGCCATCAGCATCAACCAGGCCTTCATGACCTCAAGCTGCTGCTCCAAACAGATGATGACTCACTCTCAGGACTCAAACCCGGCAAGTACTGTAAACAGAATGGCGCCTTTCACAGGCAGAACTGTTGAACGTGAATCTGTCCAGGGCAGAGCATACAGGCATACAGGCCCCCGAGTCCTTTAACTCAGAGTCCTCCGAGGGGTGCAAACGTAAGTCGAGTAGCACCATGCTGATGTTGCAGCGGAAATAACAGGGCTTACCAGTGTTGGTTCAGAGACTATGTGTGCAAAGGCTGCAGCACAAAGGGCCATCTCCAGCGAATATGCAAAAGAGCTGTGACTCACCACGTGGAAGAGGAGTCAGCAAATGGCTGTGAATCCAGCGCGGATTATGAGGAGATGGCTAGAGAGGCAACTCAGTCTCAGGACGAAGTGTATGGAGTATATACCTGCACCACAGATTATCCTCCAGTGATAATGGACGTCGAGATAAATGGTGTTCCAGTCTTCATGGAAGTGGACACAGGGACGAGTCAGTTAGTAATGAGCCAGGAAGCCTTTGAGAGGCTATGGAGCGATCAAGCTGAACGACCCAAGCTGGTCCCGGTTCAGGCAAAGCTGCGCACTGACACCAAGGAACTGATATCAGATGTTGGTAATGCAGATGTAAGTGTATCCCATGATGGCGCGGTGCACAATTTACCATTGTGGATTGTTTCAGGTGATGGACCAACGCTACTTGGAAGAAGGTGGATGGGGAAGATTCATTGGAACTGGGAAGACTTCATCCTTCCAGCGACCAATGTAAAAGTCCAGCTGTAACGAGCAAAATGTTGTTGAGCGATGTCGGGTGCAAATTGCAATCAGCCAATGTAGGGGGCGAACACCTAATGGTCGTATACAGGTCCAGCGGGCTACCCAATGCTGTAGCCTGCGTCACCGGGACCAGAACGAGGTATCATAAAATGTCTCCTCAGCTGACAGAAGTAGACAAGCTGCAGAGTAAATGATCCCCAGAGAGCAGAGGCACCGGTAGCGATACCCTGCCGCAGGCACCCGATGGCATGAACTGCCATGCGCCAGAAACAGTAAACTGCGCCGATGCTCGCAGTCGGCTACCGTCACCCACCACCCGGATGGAAAAGGCGCAGCCCACAAATCCACTCACCATCACGGCAATGCCCAAGAGCAAAGGGTCACCCTCAGACCAGCCAAGATCTCAAACTAGAGAGTGCTTACAACGGTGCCCTCAAGGAAAGCGAGTCAGCAGTCCCCTGCGAACTGCTAGACAAGACGAAGTAGCCCCACCGTCGCTTAGACGAAACGCTCACTCGCCCAGACCGCTTCCCAGGGCGCAGCAGTGACACTGTGCAAATGAAAAGGACAGGGAAGTCACAGACACATCAGCTGTCTTTGGGCCTGCCCGACATTAGGATTAACAGCAAGAGCCCTGAGCGCCAGCAACTCGAGCAAAATTAGCTCACCTCGCCCACAGACCCACTAGCATGGGGCACTGCGCCATCACCAGACGACCCGGATCTCATCCGGCTGTGCTGGAACTAGACTGTCCTTGTGTACCTGTACTGATATACATGTACTGATCATGTAATTGTACCACACAAAAAGAAACGCAACTGTAATCCATCCAACAAATGTACTAAGATGTAAATGTAAAACCCATGTGATGAACTTGAATGCAACTTGCATGTAACTAGCCATTAGCATGATCTCTGTGTGGGGGGAGAATGGAGTAATCATGGACTCGCAACGAGAAACCACGGGGATCTCCACTGGCAACAAATCTCACTACCAACCCACCCAAGCTAGAAGCGAGCCTCCAATGTTCAACCAGGAAGAGCAAAGCCCAGGTCACCGTCAATATACGAGTCAATGTGCATTAAAGACTTGGTGGAAGTGATGTCATGTATATAGACCATGTATACTAACTGTATAGTCACATAAGGTATGCCACCAGAGGGCACTGTGGTGGGAGACTTGAGGGTCACCAGCATAGATGTGCATGGCCCAGTATAAAAGGCTGCCCATCATGCTTATGCCTCACTTTGGAATTACAATAAATGGAACTAAGGTCACACCAGCTCAAGAACAATACTAGACCTCGTGGAGTCATTCATAAGAGTATTAAAGACATAACACTAACGAATCCCTGACTCCCTATACGATATGTTCGGACTCCATGTTCACTTGTAGCTCCTGCACAGAGTATTTAGCCATATGGGCTAGGCGAGAGTTTAAGTCCTCAGATGGAAAACCGTTGGTGACGGCTCCATTGTTAAAAGTCATTTTGGACGTCATGGGTAGGGACCAGAAGGATTACTACATCTAAAAGGTCAAAACACACTCTAAGACAGAGCCCAAGTGGAAAAAGATTGAAAAATCAGACACACTGGCTGTTATATAAGTCAACTTGTATTTACCCTGTAGAACCACCAGAGGGCTCATCCCCTGGAGTCCCAAGGGATCCCATAATCCCCTGAGCACACAGGAATTTAAGGAGGCTTCACAGGTTGGACAGGCGCTCTGGAGACCAGCAATAAAAAACTAAGGTCACACTTTACTTTGAGCTCACAGTGTTCAGTCTGGCTCATTCTCCATACTCAACAAATGGCGATGACATACAGATAGCGAACCCAAAGATGCAGGGAACAGTGGGCATCCTGGAGAAATTCTCGGAGGGAGATGATTGAGAAACCTTCGTGGAGCGACTCGACCAATACTTCGTGCCTAATGAGATAGATGGGGATGAGAGCGCTGCCAAACGTAGAGTGATCCTCCTCACCGTCTGTGGGGCACCAACGTATGGCCTCATGAAGAATCTGCTTGCTCCAGCGAAACACATGGAGAAATCATACGACAATTTGTGCACACAGGTCTGAGAGTATTTGAACCCGAAGGAAAGCGTTCTGATGGCGAGGTACCGGTTGTACACCTACAACAGGTCTGAAGGCCAGGAAGTGGCGAGTTATGTCGCCAAGCTAAGATGCCTTGCATGACATTGTGAATTTGAAGGACATTTGAAGCACATGCTCAGAGACTTTTTCATGCTTGGCATTGGCCACGAAACCATACTTCGCAAACTTTTGACTGTAGAGACCCCAACCTTGAGTAAGGCCATAGCGATAGCCCAGGCATTCATTGCCACCAGTGACAATACAAAGCAAATCTCTCAGCACACAAGTGCTGCTACAAGTACTGTGAACAAAGTGATGTTGTTTTTGAATCATAACGTACAGGGCAGGTCACACATACCTGCAGCTGCATGTCCGCAGATGTCTGAGAGTCCACCATCAAGGGTGATGAATGCAAAGCCATTAACTCCTTGTTGGAGCTGCGGGGGTGATCATCGTTTCCATTCATGCCGATTCAAAGGGTACGTTTGCAAGGGCTGTGGAACAATGGGACACCTCCAGCGAGTGTGCAGGCAAGCTGCAAAGCCTGTTAAACCTACAAACCACCATGTTGCAGAGGAGGACAGATACACAGAGGATCAGGACGAACCAGAGCCTCAGATCAAGGAGGCAGAGGTACATGGGGTGCACACATTCACCACAAATTGTCCCCTGATAATACTGAATGTTGAACTAAATGGACTCCTGGTGTCAATGGAGCTGGACAAGGGCGCGAGCCAGTCCACCATGGGCAAAATGACTTTCGAAAGGTTGTGGTGCAACAAGGCCTCAAGGCCAGTCTTAACTTCAGTTTACACGAATCTTAGAACTTACACGAAAGAACTGATACCTTTAATCGGCAGTGCTACTGTAAAGGTCTCCTACGATGGAGTGGTGCACAAGCTAACACTCTGGGTGGTGCCAGGCGATGGTCCCACGCTGCTCGGCAGGAGTTGGCTGGGAAAGATAGGCTGGGACTGGGACGACATCTGTGTTCTATCACCCGCTGACTACAATTCGTGTGCCCAGGTCTTAAACAAATTTCCTTCGCTGTTTGAACCAGGCATCGGGAAATTCCAAGAAGCAAAAGTGCAGATCCACCTAATTCCAGGGGCGCGACCCATCCATCACAAGGCGAGAGCAGTACTGTACATAATGAGAGAAAGAGTAGAGACTGAGCTAGACCGGCTGCAAAGAGAGGGCATAATTTCCCCGATCGAGTTCAATGAGTGGGCCAGTCCTATCGTCCCAGTCCTCAAGGGAGACGGCACCATCAGAATCTGTGGCGATTACAAGGTAACTATCAATTGTTTCTCCCTGCAGGACCAATACCCACTACAAAAGACCGACGACCTGTTTGCAACGCTGGCGGGAGAAAAGACATTCATGAAGCTGGATCTGACTTCAGCCTACATGACGCAGGAACTGGGGGAATCATCGAAGGCCCTCACCTGCATCAACATGCACAAAGGTCTTTTTGTTTATTACAGATGCCCGTTTGGAATCCGATCAGCGGCAGCGATATTCCAGAGAAACATGGAAAGCTTACTGAAGTCGGTCCTGCACACTGTGGTCTTCCAGGTTGACATCTTGGTCACAGGTTGGAACACAGTCGAGCATCTGCAGAACCTGGAGAAGGTTCTTAGTCGACTCAATTGTGTGGGGCTCAGGATAAAACGCTCGAAGTGCATTTTCCTGGTGACTGAAGTGGAGTTCCTGGGAAGAAGGATTGCGGCGGATAGCATCAGGCCCACCGTCAACACAAAGACGGAGGCAATCGAGAACGCACTGAGGCCACAGACTGTGACAGAGCTGCGGTCGTTTCTGGGACTCCTGAACTACTTTGGTAAATTCTTACCGACTTTCAGCACACTGTTAGAACCACTACATGTCTCACTACGAAAAGGGGATGAATGGGTTTGGGGCAAAAGCCAAGAAAATGCCTTTGTAAAAGCGAGAAAATTGTTAAGCTCAAACAAATTGTTTGTGTTGAATGATTCATGTAAGCATTTGGTACCAGCAAGTGATGCGTTGTCATATGGCGTCGGGTGTGTATTGCAACAAGCTGATGATTTTGGGAAACTGCAACCGGTTGCTTATGCATCCAATAGTCTGTCTAAGGCTGAGAGAGCCTACAGCATGATTGAGAAAAAAGCGTTAGTGTGTGTTTATGGGTAAAGAAAATGCATCAATACCTGTTTGAGCTAAAATTTGAATTGGAAACTGATCATAAGCCACTTGAATCCCTGTTCTCCGAGAGAAAAGGGATAAATACCAACGTATCAGCCCGCATCCAGAGATGGGCGTTCACATTGTCCACATACAACTATGCCATCCGCCACAGACCAGGCACAGAAAACTGCACCGACGCTCTCAGTAGGCTGCCATTGCCCACCATGGGGATGGAAATGGCGCAGCCCGCAGATCTAGCCATGGTTATGGAATTATTTGAGAGTGACCAATCACCCATCATTGCCCGGCAGATCAAAACCTGGACAAGTCAGGACCCCTTATTATCTCCATTCAAAAGCTGTGTGCTTCACGGGAGCTGGTCCAGTGTCCCAATGGAAATGCAGGAAGAGATAAAGCCGTTCCAGCGGCGCAAAGATGAAATGTCGATACAGGCAGACTGCCTTCTGTGGGGCAATCGAGTAATGGTCCCCAAGAAAGGCAGAGACACCTTCATCAATGATCTCCACAGTACCCACCAGGCATCGTAATGATGAAAGCGATAGCCAGATCCCACGTGTGCTGGCCCAGTATCGATGCGGACTTAGAGTCCTACGTTCACAGATGTAATACATGCTCGCAGTTAAGCAATGTACCAAGGGAGGCGCTGCTAAGTTTATGGTCTTGGCGCTCCAAACCGTGGTCTAGGGTACACGTTGACTATGCAGGTCCGTTCTTGGGTAAAATGTTCCTTGTGGTTGTAGACGTGTACTTCAAGTGGTTTGAATGTGAGATAATGTCGACTAGCACGTCCGCTGCCACTACTAAAAGCCTGTCGGCCATGTTTGCCACACACGGCCTACCCGATGTCCTGGTGATATGTTTTACCAGTGCTTAATTCAGAGAATTCATGACTTGTAATGGGATCAAACATGTCACATCTGCCCTGTTTAAACCAGCGTCCAATGGTCAGGCAGAGAGAGCAGTGCAAACCATCAAGAAAGGCTTGAAGAGGGTAACTAAAGGCTCACTGCAGACTCGCCTACCCCGAGTCCTGCTTAGCCAATGCATGAGACCCCACTCACTCACTGGGATCCCACCCGCTGAACTGCTCATGAAAAGAGCACATAAGTCAAGGCTCTCATTAGTTCACCCTGATCTACATGAACAGGTAGAGAGGAGGCAGCTTCAACAAAGTGCATACCATGATGGTGCAAATGTGTCACGTGAGATTGAAATCAATGATCCTGTATTTGTGTTAAATTGTGGACAAGTTCCCAAGTGGCTTCCCGGCACTGTCGTGGCCAAAGAGGGGAGCAGGGTGTTTCGGGTCAAACTTTCAAATGGACTCATTCACCGGAAACACTTGGACCAAATCAAACTCTGATTCACAGACTATCCTGAGCAATCCACCTTGGACCCTACCTTTTTTGATCCCCCAACATACACACCAGTGGCAACCGGCACCATGGTTGACCACAAAGCAGAACCCATCATCCATAGCAGCCCAGCAGGGCCCAACACACCAGGCAGTCCAGCAAGGCCAGCTGCACAGCAGCCCAACGAGGGCCCAACAAATGATTCAACAACACCAGCTTTCACACAGAGATGATCAACCAGGGCAAGAAGGGCACCAGATCGACTCACATTGTAAATAGTTACACTGTTGACTTTGGGGTGGAGTGTTGTTATAGATGTAAACTTGTATTTACCCTGTACAACCACCAGAGGGCTCATCCCCTGGAGTCCCAAGGGATCCCATAATCCCTTGGGAGCACAGGTATTTAAGGAGGCTTCACAGGTTGGAGATGCACTCTAGAGACCTGCAATGAAAGATTAAGTTCACACTTTACTTTGAGCTCACAGTTTTCAGTCTGAGTCTTTCTCCATACTCAACACTGGCCAAAACATGGGCAGGAGAAGAGACACTTTGGGATCAATATCACTGTGGACAGATTATGACTAACAGGCAAAGAGAGGCCCAAACAAGTACCATTGCCACCTGATTTAAAACAGGCTCAGTTATGGGATGCAGATCTTCGAGTAGCAATTAGAGACAAGATAGATGGGAAGTCTGTAGTGGGACCTTTGGGAGCTCTAGACGTAATAGTAAAGCAGGGAATGTTGTTTAAGGGAGATAGTTGGATCGTGCCAGGGCACTGCAGGGAAGAATTCGTACAATTAGCACATGGGGGTCCAGGAGCTAGACATCCAGGGCCAGAAACGACATGGAATAAAGTGGAAGCCATGGGATGGTGGCCCAGGCTTAGAAGTGACGTAAGGGATTATTGTCAGAATTGTCTGGTATGTGCCGCAAACAATCCAGACTCCCACCAGAGAAAGGCTTGGTTGGGACACAAAGGAAGGTAGAGGGGCCATGGCAGTCTACACAGGTAGATTTCATAGGGCCACTGCCCACCTCAAGCAGAGGCAATAAATATTGCTTGGTGTTGATAGATCTCTTTACAAAATGGGTAGAAGCTTTTCCTTGAAGGGCAGCCACCGCAGTAGTCACTGCAAAGATTATGTTGTGAGAAGTATTTTCTCGATGGGGACAGCCCCTGACAGTGGAGTCAGATCAAGGGAGTCATTTCACTCGAGTGGTAATGCAGACCACCCTAAAGCTGTTAGGGATACAGGGGAAATGGCATGTGGCATCGAACCGGCAATCGTCAGGCCCAGTAGAAAGGACAAACCGGACCTTAAAAGATAGGCTTAGGAAGGAAATAGGAAATACCCCGAAGCACTGGGATGAGATCCTACCATGAATACTGATCAGCCACTGAGCCAGTCTCTCTAAGAGTATGGGATACTCCCCACATGCACTGATGACAGGGAGACTTATGAGGACCCGACCCATATCCTAGCACCAGTCCTGATTGAAAAGCAGGTTAAAGAGGTCACACGGGATTGGTTTGTCAGAAATCTGTATGATAGAAATATAGAAACATAGAAAATAGATGCAGGATTAGGCCATTCAACCCTTCGAGCCTGCGCCACCATTCAATATGACCATAGCTGATCATGCAACTTCAGTACCCCATTCCTGCTTTCTCTCCATATCTCTTGATCCCTTTAGCCATAAGGGCCACATCTAACTCCCTTTTGAATATATTTAACAAACTGGCCTCAACAACTTTCTGTGGTAGAGAATTCCACAGGTTCACAATTCTCTGAGTGAAGAAGTTTCTCCTCATCTCGGTCCTAAATGGCTTACCCCTTACCCTTAGACTGCAACCCCTGGTTCTGGATTTTCCCAACATTGGGAACATTCTTCCTGCATCTAACCTGTCCAATCCCATCAGAATTTTAGATGTTTCTATGAGATCCCCTCTCATTCTTCGAAATTCTAGTGAATATAAGCCGAGTCGATCCAGTCTTTCTTTATATGTCAGTCCTGCCATCCCAGGAATCAGTCTGGTGAACCTTCGCTGCACTCCGTCAATAGCAAGAATGTCCTTCCTTAGATTAGGAGACCAAAACTACACAAAGGTGTGGCCTCACCAAGGCCCTGTACAACTGTAGTAAGACATCCCTGCTCCTATACTCGTATCCTCTTGCTATGAAGGCCAACATGCCATTTGCCTTCTTCACCACCTGCTGTACCTGCATGCCAATTTTTAATGACTGATGTAACATGACACCCAGGTCTCGTTGCACCTCCCCCTTTCCTAATCTGCCGCCATTCAGATAATATTCTGCCTTCCTGTTTTTGCCACTAAAGTGGATAACCCCACATTTATCTACATTATACTGCATCAGCCATGCATTTGCCAACTCACCTAACCTGTCCAAGTTATCCTGCAGCCTCTTAGCATCCTCCTCACAGCTCACACTGCCACCCAACTTAGTGTCATTTGCAAACTTGGAGAAATTACATTCAATTCCTTTGTCTAAATCATTAATGTATATTGTAAATAGCTGGGGTCCCAGTACTGAACCTTGTGGCATCCCACTAGTCACTGCCTGCCATTCTGAAATGGACCCGTTTATTCCTACTCTTTGCTTCCTGTCTGCCAACCAAATCTCTATCCACGTCAATACATTACCCCAATACCATGTGCTTTAATTTTGCACACCAATCTCTTGTGTGGGATCTTGTCAAAAGCCTTTTGAAAGTCCAAATACACCACATCCACTGGTTCTCCCTTGTCCACTCTACTAGTTACATCCTCAAAAAATTCTAGAAGATTTGTCAAGCAGGATTTCCCTTTCATAAATCCATGCTGACTTGGACTGATCCTGTCACTGCTTTCCAAATGTGCTGCTATTACATCATTAATAATTGATCCCAACATTTTTCCCACTACCGATGTCAGGCTAACTGGTCTATAATTCCCTGTTTTCTTTCTCCCTCCTTTTTTAAAAAGTGGTGTTACATTAGCTACCCTCCAATCCATAGGAACTGATCCAGAGTCTATAGAATGTTGGAAAATGACCATCAATGCATCCATTATTTCTAGGGCCACTTCCTTAAGCACTCTGGGATGCAGACTATCAGGCCCTGGGGATTTATCAGCCTTCAATCCCATCAATTTCCCTAACACAAAGTTCCTGACTAATAAGGATTTCCTTTAGTTCCTCCTTCTCGCTAGACCCTCGGTCCCCCAGTATTTCCGGAAGGTTATTTTTGTTTTTCTTAGTGAAGACAGAACCAAAGTATTTGTTCAATTGGTCTGCCATTTCTTTATTCCCATTATATATTCACCTGATTCTGACTGCAAGGGACCTACATTTGTCTTCACTAATCTATAGAAGCTTTTTATGTCAGTTTTTATGTTCCCTGCATGCTTACTCTCATACTCGATTTTCCCCCGACTCATTAAACTATTTGTCCTCCTCTGCTGAATTCTAAATTTCTCCCAGTCCTCAGGTTTGCTGCTTTTTCTGGCCAATTTATATGCCTCTTCCTTGGATTTAACACTATCCCTAATTTCCCTTGTTAGCCACGGTTGTGCCACCTTCCCCATTTTATTTTTATGTCAGACAGGGATGTACAATTGTTGAAGTTCATCCATGTGATTTTTAAATGTCTGCCATTGCCTATCCACCATCAAACCTTTAAGTATCATTCGCCAGTCTATCCTAGCCATTGGCGTCTCATACCATAGAAGTTATCTTCCTTTAAGTTCAGGACCCTAGTCTCTCAATTAACTGTGTCACTCTCCACCTTAATGAAGAATTCTGCCATATTATGGTCACTCTTCCCCAAGGGACCTCGCACAACAAGATTGCTAATTAATCCACTCTCATTACACAAAATGCAGTCTAGGATGACCAGCTCTCTAGCTGATTCCTCGACATATTGGTCTCGAAAACTAACCCTTATATACTCCAGGAAATCCTCCTCCACCATATTGCTCCCAGTTTGGTTAGCCCAATCTATATGTAGATTAGAGTCACCCTTGATAACTGCTGTACCTTTATTGCACATATCCCTAATTTCCTGTTTGATGCCATCCTCAACCAATCTACTACTGTTTGGTGGTCTGTACACAACTCACACTCGTGTTTTCTGCTCTTTGGTGTTCCGCAGTTCTACCCATACAGATTCCACATCATCCAAGCTAATGTCCATCCTTACTATTGCGTTAATCTCCTCTTTAACCAGCAATGCTACCCCACCTCATTTTCCTTTCTATCTATCCTTCCTGAATATTGAATACCCCTGGATGTTGAGTTCCTAGCCTCGTTCACCCTGGAGCCATGCCTTCGTAATCCCAATTACATCATATCCGTTAACAGCTATCTGCGCAGTTAATTCATCCACCTTATTATGACTGCTCCTCACATTGAGACACAGAGTCTCCAGGCTTGTTTTGTTAAAACTCTTTGTCCTTTTAGAATTATGTTGTAATGTGGCTCTTTTTGAATTTTGCTTTTGATTTTTCTGCCCTCCATTTAACTTTTCTCCTTTATACCTTTTGCTTCTGCCCCCATTTTACTTCCCTCTGTCTCCGTGCATAGATTCCCATCCCCCTGCCATATTAGTTTAAACCCTCCCCAACAGCACTAGCAAACACTCCCCCTTGGACATTGGTTCCAGTCCTGCCCAGGTGCAGACCGTCTGGTTTGTACAGTTCCCACCTCCCCCCGAACCAGTTCCAATATCCCAGGAATTTAAATCCCTCCCTCTTGCACCATTCCTCAAGCCACGTATTCATCTTAACTATCCTGCTATTTCTACTCTGACTAGCACGTGGCACTGATAGCAATCCTGAGATTAC
This sequence comes from Pristiophorus japonicus, assembly GCF_044704955.1. Classification (NCBI taxonomy): domain Eukaryota; kingdom Metazoa; phylum Chordata; class Chondrichthyes; family Pristiophoridae; genus Pristiophorus; species Pristiophorus japonicus. The sequence continues at coordinate 289,268,575 of NC_091977.1, forward strand.
TACCTTTGAGGTCCTACTTTTTAATTTAGCTCCTAGCTCCCTAAATTCAGCTTGTAGGACCTCATCCCATTTTTTTACCTATGTCGTTGGTACCTATATGCACCATGACAACTGGCTGTTCCCCCTCCCCCTCCAGAATGCCCTGCAGCCACTCTGAGACATCCTTGACCCTTGCACCAGGGAGGCAACATACAATCCTGGAGTCTCGATTGTGGCCACAGAAATGCCTACCTATTCCCCTTACAATAGAATCCCCTACCACTATAGCTCTCCCACTCTTTTTCATGCCGCAGCAGAGCCACCCATGGCGCCATGAACTTGGTTCTTGGCTGCTGCTGCCTTCCCCTGATGAGCGATCTCCCCCAACAGTATCCAAAATGTTTTGGAGGGAGATGACCGCAGGGGATCTCCACACTACCGGCCTACTCCTACTCTGCCTGATGGTCACCCATTCCCTATCTGCCTTTGTAACCTTTACCTGCGGTGTGACCAACTCACTAAACATGTTATTCACGCATCCTCAGCATTGCGGATGCTCCAGAGTGAATCCATGTGCAGCTCCAGTGCCACAATGTGGTCTGACAGGAGCTGCAGCTGGATACATTTCCCGCACTCATAGTAGTCAGGGACACTGGAAGTGTCCCTGATTTCCCACATAGCATAGGAGGAGCATGACATGGGGCTGGGCTCTCCTGCCATGACTTAACCCTTAAATTAAGTTAATGATACTCTGAAGGGGCTGCATTGAGATGCAGCTAACAATATGGGCAGACAGTACCAGCAGAATAAACTGCTGCTGGAACCCCGGGTTACACAGGAATGGAGGGTAGGAGATCAGGTAATGGTCAGGAATTATGCCAGAGTAGGGGTAATTGAACCATCGTACAAATGACCATGTAGCATTGTAGACAAGGCAAGCCCTATGGTGTACACAATCCAGCTGCCAATACATATACAATGGTTCCATATAAACCAGTGTAAGTTGTACAAACCCGGAGAGAAAAGTAAAAAGCGGGTGAAGGCCCAAGGAACAATAATGAGATTGATCAGTGTAAACTTTCCATGGATTATGGTGTTTGCAGCAGAGGAAGAGAAGTAAGGGTGAAAGGGGGCATGGTTTGCGCACTGAATAAATGCAGTCTTGATGACTGACCAGAGCTCAGAGTTGGGAAAGTTGAGGGAGCAACAGCTGGGAAACGTCAGTGTGAGTATGAGCCAAAGAAATTTGCTTTGATTTTCTGACAACTTTGGAGTTCATAATGGAGAGGGAGTGATAAGCCTCATTGGCACACATGGGAAAGCTGACCGCATGCTTGCAAATAATTGGGTAGATTTTATTAATTTGCACTCCCAGAGCAGAACTTCAACCCATTAAAATGAGTGAACAGAAGATCCTGCAAGACATCTTCGATCTCAGTGCTTGAATTCCTGATATTCATTTCTGGCATGCAAAGTCCTGTGCCAAAAGCACATATCAAAAGACCTATCCTAAAGTCATTGAGAGGCATGGGTAGATTAGGGAAGGCAGAGGATGTAGGCCTTGGACCCATTCCAAATGACCTTGTGTGGATTGTAGAAGTCACTCAAAGAGATGTAATGGTGACACTAGCAAGATAGGATTGGAACCAGGAGAGAGAAATCCCATGAAGATGAGCCTGAAGGCAATACAATGGGGGGAATGGAGTAGGCAACAGCATTGAGGTCAATAAGGCTCAAAATTGAGTAGAATGAGGAGTGACAACATATTATTGTTGCAATCACACGTGATGATAGTAATTCTGACCAGGGTAACCTCACTGCTATGGGCATAATAGAAATGAGAATGGAGGGACTCAGACAGTGGACTGCTGGAGGGCTGGGGCATAATTGAGCGATAATGACACGTTCAACAATCCAGGGACCAAAGCATAGGTTGAAAAAAGAATGATAGTTTGAGACAGTAGAGGGAGCATAGTAGGTTTTATTAGAAAGGGGTACTGGCAACACTCTGACAGGAGTGGGAATGGTGACAAAAGATAGGGAAACGTTGGCAATGCTGGTGCGCATAGAAATAAGATAGCATAAGAACATAAGAAATAGGAGCAGGAGTAAGCCATTCAGCCCCTTGAGCCTGCTCTGGCATTCAATAAGATCATGGCTGATCTTCTACCTCAACTCCACTTTCCTGCAGTGTCCCTCTATCCCTTGATTCACCTAATATCCAAAAATCTATCGCTCAACATCTTGAATATACTCAACAACTGAGCTTCCACGGTCCTCTGGGGGAGAGAATTCCAAACATTCACAACCCTAGTGAAGAAATTCCTCCTCATCTCAGTCTTAAATGGCTGATCCCTTATTCTGAGACTGTGACCCCTGGTTCTAGACTCCCCAGCCAGAGGAAACAGCCTCCCCGCATCTACTCTGTCACACCCTGTAACAATGTTGTATGTTCCAATGAGATCATCTCTCATTCTTCTAAACTCTAGAGAATGTAGGCCTAGTCGACTCAATCTCTCCTCATAGCACAATCCCCCCATCTCAGGAATCAGTGAGGAAGCAAGATACCTAAGAGTTAGGTCAGAATGTGCGTGATGTAATAGCTAGTGGGTTTCATGGAGGAAATGAATCTGCTGAAATTTGGAAGGGTAAATGTTGGAAAAGCCGCAAAGTGGGAGAGAGGAAGAAAGGGAGTCGGAGGGAGGAGGGGCAAGGGGAGAAGGAGAGGAGGCAGCAACAGCCAAGAAAATGACCTCAATTTTGGAAACAGAGACAATCCATGCACTTCTCATATTTAATGCCAGCGGTAGGGATTTAGGGTGCGGGGTAAGGGAGATCTGAGGAGATGCTTGGCAGTGGGGAAAAAAACTTTGCATTGCTCAAATCTTCCAAGATAACAGTAATTAAAAATGACATTTACTCAAACTAAAATAAGGGTTCTGTATGTTTCAACTTCAAAACAGATGTAAAAGGATTGGATAAGGTATAAGCGGTTTTGATCCTAGCCCAATTGCTAGACGACGGTTACGAAAATTCTATACCCGGGGATTATTATTCAGAGTGTAAATGGAATAAGTCACGGACAGGAATGCTTCGGTGTAAAATCGTACTTATGTTTATTTGGTCTAACATACACTGGCTAAAACATGCACTACTAAACAAAATCATTGTCTCTGTGGAGAATAAGATCCATGTTACAAACAATATACATACAGTACAGAACTGAGGACCTGTAACATGCAATAATTCCCTTGTTGTTATGGTGGATTATAACTCCACACCTACCAACGAATTACCCAGTCGCATAAGTCCCTTCACCTGGCTAAACCAAATGAAGCTTCCTCCCCAGAATAGCCCCGAAAAAGCTTCACTTCTGAAGAAAACCCTGAGCTCTTACACTTCACCCAGGCCACCTCTGGTTACTGGCTTGGGACACTCGCGACCATGCTCACCACCACACACAGTTAGTCTCGATTGCTCAGCTCAGCTGTGGGAAGTCGCTGCCTGGAGGCCGTACTCTGTGAGGGGTATGCGGTTCTCAGTCTCAGCGGCTTCTTCTGTGGAACTACAGCCTCCTCCTCTGGTACTTCTTCTTGTTACGTCGATCTTGGTGGAGTGAGAGCGAGAGGGAGTGAAAGAATGGTGAAAAAGAGTCTAACTTTATAAGAGTCTTGTTACCCCTATCTTTCCCGCCAATCTTAAAAATCCTTTTGTTTCTAAGTACTCCGGTGCTTAGTCAGTGATAAGCCATCATCAGACCCATGTACATTCCATGATTGGACTAATGGCCCAGAGTCTGGGACATATCTCGGTCTTTGTGTAGGGAAAAAAACTGTCTCCTCTTCGGCTAGGTTCATTGTTCTGCTTCTCTTCTGAGATGGAGGTGAGAAGTGCTTTTGCATATTAGAGTGGCTTTCTAATCTGGTTACTGCTTTCAAGTTAACGAGTGCCTCAGATTCCTGAGCCCCTTTGTCAATGGCCCCCTTCCTTTTGCTAGGACTGGCGGGTGAACCCGTACATCCTGGATTTTGTCACAGCCAACCACCATGCGGTCTCTAGAGTTTTAACAAACCAGCTTTTTCACGTATCTGCACAGGGTGATCCCATCACAGGGAGAATACCCTCAGAAAAAACCCATAAAGTCCACAAAATATTCAGGACTGTGTCCATTCTTTAAACAGAGACTTTGCGATCTCTTCAGTCCCCTGTTTGATGTTTTTACTTTCCATAAAGCATCACTCGATGAGAGAAAAGGCCAAAGTCCCGCACAAGTGAAGTTGTTCCCCTAGTTTTACGTTTTAAAACCCCGGAACCGTACCCCTTACTGCGTGTCACAGTTCCCTTCTACAGAGTCAAAACATCAGTGAAGAAGGCTTCTTCACACATTCAAATGGTTTGGACTAATCCACAAGACGTTACCAGAAAATCACCGCGCCCATCACACAGTACAGCATTGATAGATGGTAACACGTTACAAAAATCACAACAGCCAACATCGCGCAATACGGAGTATTGCCAGAGATATAACCAGAATATAATACACTTGCTTACAGAACTTTGGTACATTGCAAGTTTTAGCAGGGAGAAACCATTATCAACATAAATCAATTACACCTTTCCGGGTCGATCTAACACCCCTTGCCACCGCACTCAGAGCATCTGGCTCCGTCTCCTGCAGCTGGTGTAAATCAAGAAGCTTACAGGCAACAAGAGTATGATAACTAATGCATGGGAACAGACGCGGATCTAGGGAGGAATCTCTACACTCAGACCAATGTCTCACTACGGTGGCGAGATAATACCCTTGATCTCCTCCCCCACTTAGAAACATAGAAAGATACACAGAAAATAGGTGCAGAAGTAGGCCATTCGGCCCTTCGAGCCTGCACCGCCATTCAATGAGTTCATGGTTGAACATGCAACTTCAGTACCCCATTCCTGCTTTCTTGCCATACCCCTTGATCCCCCTAGTAGTAAGGACTACAACTAACTCCTTTTTGAATATATTTAGTGAATTGGTCTCAACAATTTTCTGTGGTAGAGAATTCCACAGGATCACCACTCTCTGGGTGAAGAAGTTTCTCCTCATCTCGGTCCTAAATGGCTTACCCCATATCCTTAGACTGTGACCCATGGTTCTGGACTTCCCCAACATTGGGAATATTCTTCCTGCATCTAACCTGTCTAAACCCGTCAGAATTTTAAACGTTTCTATGAGATCAACTCTCATTCTTTTGAACTCCAGTGAATACAAGCCCAGTTGATCCAGTCTTTCTTGATATGTCAGTCCCGTCATCCCGGGAATCAGTGTGGTGAACCTTCGCTGCACTCCCTCAATAGCAAGAATGTCCTTCCTCAAGTTAGGAGACCACAACTGTACACAATACTCCAGGTGTGGCCTCACCAAGGCCCTGTACAACTGTAGTAACACCTCCCTGCCCCTGTACTCAAATCCCCTCGCTATGAAGGCCAACATGCCATTTGCCTTCTTAATTGCCTGCTGTATCTGCATGCCAAACTTCAATGACTGATGTACCATGACACCCAGAACTCATTGTACCTCCCCTTTTCCTAATCTGTCACCATTCAGATAATAGTCTGTCTCTCTGTTTTTACAACCAAAGTGGATAACCTCACATTTATCCACATTATACTTCATCTGCAATGCATTTTCCCACTCACCTAACCTATCCAAGTCACTTTGCAGCCTCATAGCATCCTCCTTGCAGCTCACACTGCCACCCAACTTAGTGTCATCCTCAAATTTAGAGATACTACATTTAGTTCCCTCGTCTAAATCATTAATGTACAGTGTAAACAGCTGGGGCCCGAGCACAGAACCTTGCGGTACCGCACTAGTCACTGCCTGCCATTCTGAAAAGTACCCATTTACTCCTACTCTTTGCTTCCTGTCTGACAACTAGTTCTCAATCCATGTCAGCACACTAGCCCCAATCCCATGTGCTTTAACTTTGCACATTAATCTCTTGTGTGGGACCTTGTCGAAAGCCTTCTGAAAGTCCAAATACACCACATCAACTGGTTCTCCCTTGTCCACTCTACTGGAAACATCCTCGAAAAATTCCAGAAAATTTGTCAAGCATGATTTCCCTTTCACAAATCCATGCTGACTTGGACCTATCATGTCAGTCCATTTTAATGTTCCCTGCAAGATTCCTCTCATACTCTATTCTCACCTGCCCTAATCAAACGCTTTGTCCTCCTCTGCTGAGTTCTAAATTTCTCCCAGTCCCCGGGTTCGCTGCTGTTTCTGGCCAATTTGTATGCCACTTCCTTGGCTTTAATACTATCCATGATTTCCCTTGATAGCCACAGTTGAGCCACTTTCCCTTTTTTATTTTTACGCCAGACAGGGATGTACAATTTTGTAGTTCATCCATGCGGTCTCTAAATGTCTGCCATTGCCCATCCACTGTCAACCCCTTAAGTATCATTCGTCAATCTATCCTAGCCAATTCACGCCTCATACCTTCAAAGTTACCCTTCTTTAAGTTCTGGACCATGGTCTCTGAATTAACTGTTTCCTTCTCCATCCTAATGTAGAATTCCACCATATTATGGTCACTCTTCCCCAATGGGCCTCGCACAACGAGATTGCTAATTAATCCTCTCTCATTACACAACACCCAGTCTAAGATGGCCTCCCCCCTAGATGGTTCCTCGACATATTGGTCTAGAAAACCATCCCTTATGCACTCCAGGAAATCCTCCTCCACTGTATTGCTTCCAGTTTGGTTAACCCAATCTATGTGCATATTAAAGTCACCCATGATAACTGCTGCACCTTTATTCCATGCACCCCTAATTTCCTGTTTGATGCCCTCCCCAACATCACTACTACTGTTTGGAGGTCTGTACACAACTCCCACTAGCGTTTTCTGCCCTTTGGTATTCCGTAGCTCCACCCATACAGATTCCACATCATCCAAGCTAATGTCCTTCCTCACAATTGCATTAATTTCCTCTTTAACCAGCAACGCCACCCCGCCTCCTTTTCCTTTCTGTCTATCTTTCCTAAATGTTGAAAACCCTTGGATGTTGAGTTCCCAGCCTTGGTCACCCTGGAGCCATGTCTCCGTGATGCCAACCACATCGTATCCGTTAACTGCTATCTGCACAGTTAATTCGTCCACCTTCTTCCAAATACTCCTCGCATTGAGGCACAGAGCTTTCAAGCTTGCCTTTTTAACACACTTTGACCCTTTCGAATTTTGCTGTAAAGTGGCTCTTTTTTTTTTTGCCTTGGGTTTCTCTGCCCTCCACTTATACTCATCTCCTTTCTCTCTTTTGCTTCTATCTCCATTTTTTTTCCCTCTGTCTCCCTGCATTGGTTCCCATCCCCCTGCCATATTAGCTTAACTCCTCCCCAACAGCACTAGCAAACACTCTCCCGAGGACATTGGTTGCGGCCCTGCCTAGGTGCAGACCGTCCGGTTTGTACGGGTCCCACCTCCCCCAGAACGGGTTCCAATGCCCCAGGAATTTGAATCCCTCCCTGCTGCACCACTGCTCAAGCCACGTATTCGTCTGAGCTATTCTGCGATTCCTACTCTGACTAGCACCTGGCACTGGTAGCAATCCCGAGATGACTACTTTTGAGGTCCTACTTTTTAATTTAGCTCCTAGCTCCTTAAATTCGTCTCGTAGGACCTCATCCCGTTTTTTACCTCTGTCGTTGGTACCAATGTGCACCATGACAACTGGCTGTTCAATCTCCTTTTTCAGAATGTCCTGCACCCGCTCCGAGACATCCTTGACCCTTGCACCAGGGAGGCAACATACCATCCTGGAGTCTCAGTTGTGGCCGCAGAAACGCCTATCTATTCCCCTTACAATTGAATTCCCTATCACTATCGCTCTCCCACTCTTTTTCCTGCCCTCCTGTGCAGCAGAGCCAGCCACGGTGCCTTGAACTTGGCTGCTGCTGCCCTCCCCTGGTGAGTCATTCCCCCTCAACAGTACTCAAAGCGGTGTATCAGTTTTGCAGGGGGATGACCGCAGGGGACCCCTGCACTACCTTCCTTGCACTGCTCTTCCTGTTGGTCTTTCGTTCCCTATCTGGCTGTGGACCCTTCACCTGCGGTAAGACCAACTCGCTACACGTGCTAATCATGTCATTCTCAGCATCATGGATGCTCCAGAGTGAATCCACCCTCCGCTCCAATTCCGCAACGCTGGAAGTATCCCTGAGTTCCCACATGGTACAGGAGGAGCATAACACCTGTTCGAGCTCTCCTGCCATGACTTAACCCTAATTTGGCGACAACAATGTTAACAGGTTACTTACTGGAATAAAAAAGATAAAGAAAAACTACTCACCAATCACCAGCCAATCACTTACCCCTTTGGCTTCGACTATCTTTTGCTCTAAAGTATAAAAATGTTTCTGGGAGAGCTCAACTGTCTTTATTAACTCAGTGAGGTGTTCCGGCAGAAAAGGAATCGGGTACCCAAAATGCTCCACATAGTCCTGGAGATGCGTGAAGGTGTTGTTCACAGTGAGGTGAATGGTCGAGGGTTCGGGGATGGGAGTAATTCGCTCTTGTGCCACTTGAACCTCGGCCTTGGGTTTGAAACATCAGACACCAGATGTCGTGGCTGTACCGGTAGTGGAGCGCAATTGTGGTGACACAGTGTGTCCCATTCCCCATGTATGCTATCTGTGGAGGCACGTGATCTGGTGCCATCACTTCCATGGTGCAATTGATCGGTTCCGCACCTGCAGAAGCAAACCCACATTCTGACCGAGCAAAAGCATTCAAGTGCTGGAGACACAGTATTATGTGTACACCCCAGCTCTGGCATCCGGAGAGGTTAGTGCCTGTCATAGCATGCTTCCATTTTATGACATACGGCGGGACCGCTTTAAACTGAATGTGCACTTTTCCACGAATGACCCCGATATTCTTAACCCTGTATACCAGTGCTAGCTGGGATGACCCACCCATTACCGGCATCCTCACTACAATTCCCATCACTGTATGGTTGGACCGCCCGCAATCTACAGGGACAGGGTAGGCTTCAGAGGCTAAACGAAGCTGGCACGGACTCAATGAATTGCTATACAGGTGCAGCGCAGCGAGATGCTTGTTGCTTAACCATGAAGGGTCGCGACCTTGCCTCAGGTCCTCCAGGTTACTGCGGCCCTCGCCCAGCAACCATGCTCCATACAACGCACACACCTCATTCCGTGCAGCCTGCTCCGAGGCATTCCTGTCCTCCCGTATCAAATCATTAACAGTTTTAGCATGTCTCTCCAGCTCCGCAATGACCTCTTTTAAATGAATGGTCATTGCCTGGTCCTCATGAAGCTCTGAACCCACCACTGTGTTCTCTTCCCCTAGAATCTTATGCAGTTGGTTCTTTAACCCAGTGATCTGCATCTGGAGTTGTACATCATCCATACTATTAACAACACCTGCTCCTGTACTCAACGCTGTGGCTACATCGTTCCAGGTCCCTCTTCTCTGCCTCCCGGACCCCACACTATTCCCAACATTCAGATCATAAAGCTGTTCTTTATCTACATTTCCATAAACCAGGTCATAAAATTCCTGAAACATCACTTTTAACAGAGTTTCATAAAGCTTCTCCATCTTCTTCGGGCACCACACAGGCAGATGGACTTCAGTCAGGTTCAGGATCATGGATGCCATGGAGCAGTGCAGGTTCTGAAACAAAACTTTGTCAGTAGGGATTAATACCAACCCATTCCCCGGACCCCAGGTGGTGTGTGACACCTATCTACAGTCGTCTGTACTGTCGGGGCTCTGGGCGGGGGCTTGCTGGTGTATAAGATGAGCTCTGTGGCGTTGATGGTGTTCGGGGGATTTGGGATCACACAGGAGTCCACACTCCGATCCCAATCGATCCCACCCCCAGCATCCTGCCAGCGCCTGCTAAACGCAATCGACACACCTGTTGGGCAGATCTTTTCCGACCCCCACATACACACATAAATCCCTTCCTCGGATTCCCACCACTTATCCCAACACTCATTCACTCCTCCCTAAGAACCCGTGATCATCCGGTACGTGTCATTACTAGTCTTTCCCAGTCAGCTGTCTGGTTCCCCTGTGTCCGTGCTCAGTTTCCTCAGCCACCATCACCTTCCCAGTGGAATGTGTCCCCTACAGCTAAGGCACACCCGTTTACCCTCCGTTACCCTAACCCGGGAGGTGGTAACCTGTATTCTCGGGCATGGGATGGACGTTTCACCATAGGTGAACTTGTCATGGCTGGAATATCGAGTGGAATTCGACCCCAGCCATCCCCCCTCATGGAGATAGACGCTCGCCCCATCCTTTGAGCCACCTCCGGTGGTCATGATTGGTCCATCTCTGCTGGTGCAGCCAAAGAAAAAATATTCCTCGGTGTTGCCCCTGTGACTCGTGCTGGCTTCAATCATGGCGATCAGGATTAATATGGCTGACTTCATCTTGTTCTTAGGCGTTCCCTGAAAACACAGAGAATGCAACGTTGTCCTTGGGTTGATGCCTCACCTTTCCAGACGCTGCTACACATGATTACCTTTGGTAACCGGAATATATGTAAATCACAAACTATACAGACTAGCTAAGGCAAAAGATAGGAGAGAAAGAAGTTATGTACAGCGCCACCCGTCTCCAGGTGGCCACACTAGGTCTCCTCGACCCTGGGCCTCTTACGACTCCGGCTTCCTTTGTTCTCCGGTGTGTAAGGAGGCATCCACAGCGCCCTGGGCCGTGAGATCCTGGCACTCCTTCTCACTCCTGCCCCCACAGGCAGAAGGACTGGACCCTCTGTGGGCTCCACACAGTCCTAGGTTATGGACTGGAGACCCACACCTGTAGCGTAGCTCACCACTCCCTGCTGTTTCCTTCTCTTGTCAGCTTTTTCCCCAGGGTTGAAAAGCTTGCAATGATTGATACGGAATCACTTAGTGCGTCGGGGCATTTTGACCGCATATACTATCAGACTTGCCTTATCCACGATACTGTACAGTCCCATGTATAGCGGTTCAAAAGTCCCTACCCTGGCGAAATTTCTGACCTTTACTTGATCTCCGATCTTCCACTCATGGTGCTTCTGAGGCTCAAGCAATAAAGGATTTCTCTGATGTTGCTTCCCCATGTTACTGGCAGCTTGCCAATGGATTTGTTTGAGATGCTCAAACAGATTCTTAACAAAACTTTCCCGGCTCACCTCTCTCAACTGACCTTCCGTGAGAACCGGTGCCAGTACATGGCTGGGCGTTCTCATGACCCTACCAGTCATGAGCTCACGCGGGGAATAACCTGTGCTTCCAGACAGGCTGGCTCGGACTTCCATCAGAACCAACCACAAGACCTCCACCCATTTTCTAGGCAAGTCTCCCATCTCCTTCCGTAACCTTTCCTTGATGGTTCTATTCATCCGCTCCACAATCTCCGATGACTGCGGGTTGTGGGCGACGTGCCATTTACCCTCTACACCTAGCATCTTCAGAGTCGCCTGCATGACTGCCCCTGTGAAGTGACTCCCCTGATCAGACTCCACATACTGTGGTAGCCCCCACCTAGAGAACACTTCTCTCACTAGAATCCTTGCAGTCCCCAAAGCTGTGGCTGTTCGGCAAGGGAAGGCTTCTACCCATTGAGAGAACACATCTACCATGACCAGGCAGTGCTTGTAACCCCCTGCGTGGTGGGCAGTGGTCCGATATAATCCACCTGTATGGGCTGCCACAGTCCCCCCACTCTCCTAGTGTGTCCCATGGATACCTTCCTTTTCTGAGGTCAGGAATGTTAGCAGCACACACCAAGCAATGCACACAGAAGTCGTGGATGTCATCCCTCAGTGGCGGCCACCACCCTGCCTGTTCCACCCATTGCCAGGTGGTCTCTGGCCCGGGGTGCCCCACTCCTGGACCCTCGTGGGCCAACTGAAGGAATTCTCTCCAGTGCTACTGTGGAAATACCCACTGTTCCCTTCTGAAAACCATCCCTTCCTTTACCGTAATACCTGCCACTCCGTATGGACCCTCTACCTTAACTCCCTTAGCCAGTGTCTCCAGAACAGTCTTTAGGATGGGATCCTGTGCCTGGACCATCTTTAGGTCTGGGGCAAATGCTACCCCTGCACTCCCTTGTGTCCCATCTCTATCTCTGATTGCTGCTACCGGACTCGACCCATATGGATCCCAAAATGTGCCCGCTTGAGCACCTTCTTTGGCCAGTACGTCGGCCTGCTGATTGCCTTCTGCACTGGGCCTTGACTTTGTGGATATAGAAATCCTGCTGGGTTCCTATCGGTGTTATAATCTGTTGCAACAATGGCTTGGTTCTTAGGGGTTTCCCGTCTGCAGATATGAACCCGCGACGAGACCAAATGGCTAAATATTCTGTATACGAATTGCAAGTGAACATGCTGTCCGAGCAAATCATGTAGGGTGTCGGGAACTCTTCGGGCTGGGTAACCATATACACCACCGCCGACAGTTCAGCGTACTGGGCGCTCATGGTGCTCGGGAGTTTAATGGCCTTGGCAATGCCTGCCTTGGGTCAAAAATCCTGCATCCAGTGAGTTGCTCCCCTGCCACCACTGTACTGGACCCGTCTACATAGATCTCGGGCCCGTGGGATGGATCCCAGCCCGAAACCCTATGTCTACGTCCCATACTCCTTCAACAGAACATGTGTGAGCCACCCTGGCTAGATCAAATTCACGGCGAGCTTGCGCACACAGAGGCCTTTCACACTCAAATTTGTCTGAGAGAGCCATAAAGACCAGCGAGCAATGTGGCACTGCTCAGCTTGCCATCCTTTATCCTCCCATCCAGAAGCATCTGAGTGGGCGTATGATGGGTTAAGAGAGTTATTGGGGATGCCCCCGTGAAGATTTGTGATCTCTTCACGGCCCAATCTGTGGGAAGCAGGTGCCTCTCACAATTGGAGCACCCTCTCTCTACATCAGTGAGGATTCTTGATGAGTATACCACAGGCCTCAGCTTGCCATACTGCTCCTGGAGCAGCACTGCGCTCAAACTGTCCCCTGTGGCAGCTACCTCCAAAAAGAACTCCTCTCCTCCATCAATCGCACCTAAAGCCGGTGCGGTCTGCAGATCTCTCTTCAGACGACTAATAGCTGCCATGCAGTCCTCATCCCACTCCCAGCCCACTCCCTTGTGGAGGAGCCGGAGTAGAAGGGCTGCCGTAGCTGCATAGTCCTCTATGAAATCCCTGCGGTACCCTGTGAGACCCAGGAAGGATCTTACCCCCGTTACCATGGTCAGGACAGGTAGCCCCTTTACCGCCTTCCTCCTCGTCTCATCAATGGCCCTCTCCCCAGCACGCACGGTCAGCCCGAGAAAATTTATTTCCTGCTGGCCAATCTGTGCTTTCCTGGGATTAACCTTGAACCCAACTTCCTTAAACAGACTCAGCAGCTCAGCCAGCAGTGGGCCATGCTCCTCCCCCTCGTTGGAGAACAAAAGCAGGTTGTCCACGTACTGCACAAGCTGCTGCGGTCTGCTGAACCCTTTTAAACAGTTGGCCATACATTGGTGGAAAATAGAAGGACTGTTATGAAACCCTTGGGGAAGGCAGGTGCATGTGTACTGCTGACCCTTGAACGTGAATGTGAACTTATACTGGTCCTCCCTTCTGAGAGGGATAGACCAGAATCCGTTCGAAATGTCCAAATATCCGGGAATGTTTTCACGGATGCTGGGATACTCCCGATCAGGTCGGCTACGGTTGTGACCATGGGGGCACAGGCTGGGATGTTCTTATTAAGAACCCGATAGTCCGCAGTGGCTCTCCACGAATTGTCCGATTTTCTAACTGGCCAAACCGGAGAGTTCACATGGGCCGCTATGGGTCTCAACACACGCTGCTCAACCAATGATACCAATGCCGTCTCTAAATCCGCTTCTGCCTCTCTGGGGAAATTGTACTGTTTCTGTGGTCGGGCCATGGGGTCTCCTTCTACTCTGACCTCCGCCCCTGCTACCCTCCCACAGTCGTGCTTGTGTGTAGCGAATGCCTCAAGGTTGGCTCCGCCCTGTACTCCGCCGGGGTAGAAGTGACCAAAAGTTCAAGGTCATAACTATCCTTGGGCTTCATCGCATACGCAATTCCCTTGCCTTGCTTCCCTGGTATAACTACCAGCTACTTCTCCTTTCCCGAGCATACTGCCCCCCATAGACAGTGATTCCAGAAATCCACCAATATCTTGTGGGCCAGTATAAAGTCTGCCCCCAAAATGACTATTCCCTCCCACTCCCATCGCATCAGGACACATTTCCACTCCGTATGGAGTGTCCCCAGATCGATGGCTAGCGGGATGGAGAAAGACCCCGTTCGTTCGTTCCCAGTGAACCCTACCAAGTTATATGGGACCTGTTCGATAGAGGTGATGTGGTCGGGTTTTCCGCGTAGACAACAGTGCTTGAAGCTCCAGTGTCCAGCAGATAGGTCCCTTGCACCTTCTCCACCCCCATCTTCACGCACGGTCTTATCCAAGCATCATAACTTATTGGGCACAGATAAACGGGCTGAGAAGCCCCTAGTCATGGGTCAGGATTGTATGGGGCCGATGGGAGTACGCTGCCTGCTGCCATGTCCATCCTACCCTGCCCTGCCGGAAAGACTGCGAGGAGAGCAGCCATTAATACCGCGAATGGATCAGTGCTGCTTCCCGCCTCAGCTGCAGCTTTCTGAGCTGCGGCTTTCTGCACTGGCGCTGGAGGAATCCCTTTCCCGCTCTCTTTGTCAGGGACTGGGCAGTCTGTCCTCCAGTGCCCTTTACTCCCGCACCCATAACAACCCTGCTTCTTCTCTGAGCTACCCCCTTCCTGGCGCCACTCTTTTCTAACGCCTCCACTAGGTTTTGACTCGTGCACGCTGCCCTTTGGTTTGTCATCTTCACCCCTGCCATTCTTAAAAGAGAGAGGTAACTGCTGGATCACACTCTCTTCTGTTGTCTGGATACCCTGGAATCGAACCATCCCTCTGTTTTGGCCTTGAGCATGGGCAGGCTGTTCGCCACCAGGGTCCTCAGCCAATGAGCCCTAGGCTCCCTCTGCAGCTGCGTCCGGTCGGGCACCCCCACACAGGCACTCCGGTAGACGGGCCAAAGCCTGTCCGCTAAAGCGTGCGGTGCCTCCCCAGCTAACTGCAGTGTCCTTTCCACTCGGGAGAAGGGACTTCCATCGTTGAGGCCCATAGCTTCTAGGATGTCATCTTTTATCCCTTCTAACGTACCCTGCCCCTTCTTGCTACCCGCTGAAAGCGACTGGTACAACCTACTATCCAGGGAAAATAAAAGTAATTTGGCTGTCTCAGCTTCGTTACAATTATTGATCCACCTCACTTGCTCCACATCCGTAAAATGGACAGATGGGTCCCCTTTGCTGGTCAGCTTGGTTAGGTTAGAGACCATTGACTGCAGCTGGGAGGTCGTATACAGGACCACAAAGTCACTCTGCAGTGGTCATAGAAACATAGAAACATAGAAAATAGGTGTAGGAGTAGGCCATTCAGCCCTTTGAGCCTGCACCACCATTCAACAAGATCATGGCTGATCATTTTGCAACATTAGTACCCCATTCCTGCAGTCTCTCCATACCCCTTGATCACTATAGCCATAAGGGCCACATCTAACTCCCTTTTGAATATATCTAACGAACTGTCCTTGCTCTTGACCACCTATGGGCGCACCATATTTCCGCTGCCGGACAGGGCACATGGGTCCTGGTGCCGGCACTTCAGGTGGTGGTCGAGTGTCCTCCTCTGCCTCACAGCCCTCCTTATCTTCCTCATCTACCCGGGCCATTCCCGGAGCTACCAAGCAGACCATCCCTTTGGCCTTAGATAGAGCATTGGTCAAATTCCGGATCTGCTCCTGGCAAGGACCATTATTACCCGTATCAAACCCTCCAGTGTTGGCGACTCTGTATGCCACCTGAATATCCTTCAACTGCTCTTCCAGCACCTTTCCAGCATGTGACAAGCGAGCGTTCTCCTCCCGAACCACCCTCTTGTTCCCCTTTGGCTCAGTTACCTGGCATTGCAGGAACTCCTTATGGTTACGGAAGGTTTTCTCCTGGCTTATTCTTCCCAGCTTCTCATCTCTGAGCTCCGTGCATACCCTGCTCCCTACTACAGCCCTTACGTCTGACTGTGCCTTGGACTCCCTGAGTTCTGCCTCTAACTTACCAACCTGCTCATCGAGCAATTGGACTTGTCTTTGTAGACAGATGAGCCATATCACCTTTTCAATACTGAGCCTATGCTCCTTGCACTCTGTCCATGCTGTCACTGCGTCCACTGGACGCTCAGCACACAACAAGCCTAGCACCCATTTCTTAGTGATGTTAACCTTCTTAAATACATATTAAGAAATCCCTTCCTGCATTTGGGACCTTTTGCCAGGAGCACTGTCCATGACAGATTTACACTCCTTTAACCCAGGTCCTGCCGCGGTTTCCAAGAGATGTAAATGGTTTTGATCCGAGTCCAATTGCCAGATGGACGGTTCAAATCGCCCCCACCTTACGAAAGTTCTATACCCGGGGATTATTATTCAGAATGTAAATTAAATGAGTCACGGACAGGAATGCTTCGATGAAAAATCGTACTTATATTTATTTGGTCTAACATGCACTGGCTAAAACATGCACTACTAAACAAAATCACTGTCTCTGTGGAGAATAAGATCCATGTTACAAACAACATACATACTGTACAGAACTGAGGAACTGTAACATGCAGTAATTCCCTTGTTGCTATGGTGGATTATGACTCCACTCCTACAAACATATTACCCAGTCGCATAAGCCCCTTCACCTGGCTAAACCAAACGAAGCATCCTCCCCAGAATAGTCCCAAAAAAGCTTCACTTCTGAGAAAACCCTGAACCCTTACGCCTCACCCAGGCCACCTCTGGTTACTGGCTTGGGACACTCGTGACCATGCTCACCACCACACACAGTTGGTCTCGATCGCTCAGCTCAGCTGTGGGAAGTCGCTGCCTGGAGGCCGTACTCTGTGAGGGGTATGCGGTTCTTAGTCTCAGTGGCTTCTTCTGTGAAACTACAGCTTCCTCCTCTGGTACTTCTTCTTGTTAAGTCGATCTTGGTGGAGCGAGAGTGAAAGGGAGCTTGAGAATGGTGGAAATGAGTCTATCTTGCTAGGAGTCTTGCTACCCCCATCTTTCCTGCCAATCTTTAAAACCTTTTTATTTCTAAGCACTCCGGTGCTTAGTCAGTGATGGGCCATCATCAGACCCATGTGTATTCCGTGATTGGACTAATGGCCCAGAGTCTGGGACTTATCTTGGTCTTTGAGCTGGGAAAAAAAACTGGCTCCTCTTTGACTGGCCAGGCTAGTGGGTTCATTGTTCTGCTTCTCTTCTGAGATGGAGGTGAGAAGTGCTTTTGCATATTAGAGTAGCTTTCTAATCTGGTTACTGGCTTCAAGTTAACGATTGCCTCAGATTCCTGAGCCCCTTTGTCAATGGCCCCCTTCCTTTTGCTAGGACTGGCAGGCGCACCCGTACATCCTGGATTTTGTCACAGCCAATCGCCATGCGGTCTCTAGAGTTTTAACAAACCAGCTTTTTCACGTATCTGCACAGGGTGATCCCATCACAGGGAAAATACGCTCAGAAAAAAACCCATTAAGTCCACAAAATATTCTCTACTGAGTCCATTCTTTAAACAGAGATTTGCGATCTCTTCAAAGGATAATTGCAGTGCTTCAAATTCACGTAACTGCCCACAGCTCAGCATTGTGCATTAACCCAATGGAGAATTATGCACGTTCAAAATTATATTTTGATTATTTAGGTTTATCAAGGTAAATGTAAGTAAAGTGCTTTGACAGAATTCCATTTTAGAATAAGGCCTTCTATATAAATATTGTAGCATTAACAATGAGACAGTTAAAGATTGAAACCTTGTCTAGGCAAGCCTGTCCTTGGAGCTTTATTGAGTAAGGAAGCATCCATGCATTCTTGTTATTTTATGTTTTATAGACGGTTTCAAGAAAGGCCTGCAGAGTCAGGTACTGTGTGTATGTGATACCTCAGATGAGGTAATAGAGCAGATGGCCGTAAGGTTAAGACAAAGGCCACGATTGATGGGAGGCTTTCAGGAGAACAAGGATAGTTAGGAATGAGGTTGACTTTTTAATGTATTTAAGGAAGACATAAAGCCTAGACTACTAGAATGTTCTTGTAACCGGACTGGAAACACTCAGGCACAGTTAAGGCATACCAAGTTTGATCACCTCAGAACATTGTGATGTTAGTCAGTATCTCAACAGCTCATTCACTGTTTAACTGTTTAATAAGTGCAACTTTTGTATTTTATCTTCTTTATGCTGTGTTGTAGATTCTTTAATAACTATGGTAAACAAATATGGTCGCTAAATTCGGTAACAGCCGTGAGGCGAGAGTTCCTGTGCCAGACGCGGACGTCCCGTCCCGTTCGCGATATTGCGGTTACCGCCCCCGAGAGGAAGTGCAGCACAAAATATCATGCTCCACGTCCTCTCGGTGGTGGAGCACAAAGCCATGCAAAGCTCACAGTGCTACGTGGTGAGACGCATTGCACTGTCGCATAGACAGGACCCTCCACTTCATTAAAGGGGAGAGCCAAGCTGCCGACTCTGCAGGCCGGAATTGGGGGCCATTGCTCGAGCACCAGGGAGCGGGTGCTGTGGCAGCAGCCTGGCACACAAGCGGATTGCCGGGCTGCAAGATCGCGGCACGGACCCTGCGATATACTGTCAAGAAGGCCGCGACCGGTAAAGCGGATATTTTTTTTTCCTTCACCACTTCCGTTTTAATTATCGCCCCGCGAACGGCCTTCAGGGGGCGATGCCAAATGTTTGCTTCGGGGTGAAAATGGTTCATCATGGTGATGATGTCGTCACCGCCGGCACAGCGGAGCTTGGCGATACCAGTTACCGCCACCGCTAAATTGCACAGGAGTCGGTAGTGGTACCGTGCCTGGGTGAAAAGTTGTTTGCGCCCTGCATTTTTCCCCATTCACTTTGAAATTCACCGCCTTAGTGAAAAAATGGCGGCCGCCTTGCTTCTGTCCACTTCCAGAAGCTGCGGAATGCGGCAGCCGCCACTTTGGGCAGGTTGCCAGTGCTGCATTGCCTGCGCTCACTGCAAACATGGTAACTAGGATAATTGTGACGTCAATCAGCATACAACGCTGAATTGATGCCATGACCTGCTATTTTGGATGTCACTGCTCTTTTTAACCCCCTCTCCAAAGCACGCACGGCTGAAAGTGCATTCAGTTGTGCGACAGACGCCACATCAGTGCTTCTTAAAGGGACAAATGCAACTTTCAGGTAAATGTAGACTTTTGCTTTTGGACTGGTTTCTTTACATTTTCTTGAAGTAGCGGCTTGGTGCAATACATTTAAAATGTTGTTTGGGGATGGGGACGCAGGGAGTGCTGCTGTATGGTTGCAAAGCTTTGGCTCTTAAGGGAAGGCTTCTGAGAACAGCACTTGCCCCCAGTCCTGGGGCCTCTGGTTGCAGTCCCTCTTGGGTGGCAATATGACGCGGAGATGGAGCAGAGGCAGCAAAGGGGACAAGCCGCTCACAGAGGGAGGAGGAGGAGGAGAAGGAAGAAGAGGATGAAGCAGAAGAGGAAGAAGCGGAAAGAAGATGCAACCCAGAAAGCCCCTTTCTGGCCGGGATATATGGGATCGAATCATCTACCTGCGGTACCAGTGAA
The DNA here is from genome assembly GCF_044704955.1 of Pristiophorus japonicus. Classification (NCBI taxonomy): domain Eukaryota; kingdom Metazoa; phylum Chordata; class Chondrichthyes; family Pristiophoridae; genus Pristiophorus; species Pristiophorus japonicus. The sequence goes on from NC_091977.1 coordinate 289,288,298, forward strand.
CACAACCACAATTCCCTTTTCAACATTTGTTCCACACCTTACTTTCGCGCTGTTACTAACCATCACAGCGTCCTCTTGGCTACAATGCTGAAATAACAGCCACCACAAAGCAAACTTTCCAATCCAACTTTATCCATAGATACATCCAATATGACATCAAAAAATCAACTAATAACCCTTGTACATTCCCTGAGTGATTGTCTTGTGCCTTTTACAATCCTAGTGGTCCTACGCAGTACTACCCCAGTGGCTGCAGTGGCTGACGGAAAGCTTCAGCACTAAAATAAATGGCTCAGCAAGACAGGGAAGGGGCATCAAAGGTCTCGTACCCAGCACTCCAGCTTTGTGCAGGGGGTCAACACTGCAAGAGAGGTCCTCTACCCACAGGGTCCAGAAGGCCCTCCAGAAAGAACAATGTGGACCCCTTGGAGGAGACGGTGCTGACTATTCTTGGCAGGGACATTGAAGAGCCCTTGGCCACTGGTGGGGCTGAAAGGATAAAAGATGCTGATATTCTCATATGTTATCCTCCTTCTGGCATGTACCTCTTGATTTCAAGAAGAAGAAGAAGAAGAAGAAGAAGAAGAAGAAGAAGAAGAAGAAGATCACCATCACCATCACCATCACCCACGACGGACATGACACCAACTCTAAAATAGGTGCAGGAGTATGCCATTCGGCCCTTCTAGCCTGCACCGCCATTCAATGACTTCATGGCTGAACATTCAACTTCACATGCCCCTTGATCCCCCTAGTAGAAAGGACTACATCTAACTCCTTTTTGAATATATTTAGTGAATTGGCCTCAACAACTTTCTGTGGTAGAGAATTCCACAGGTTCACCACTCTCTGGGTGAAGAAGTTTCTCCTCACCTCGGTCCTAAATGGCTTACCCCTTATCCTTAGACTGTGATCCCTGGTTCTGGACTTCCCCAACATTGGGAACATTCTTCCTGCATCTAACCGGTCTAAACCTGTCAGAATTTTAAACGTTTCCATGAGGTCCCCTTTCAATCTTCTGAACTCCAGTGAATACAAGCCCAGTTGATCCAGTCTTTCTTGATAGGTCAGTCCCGCCATCCCGGGAATCAGTCTGGTGAACCTTCGCTGCACTCCCTCAATAGTAAGAATGTCCTTCCTCAAGTTGGGAGACTAAAACTGGACACAATACTCCAGGTGTGGCCTCACCAAGGCCCTGTACAACTGTAGCAACACCTCCCTGCCCCTGTACTCAAATCCCCTTGCTATGAAGGCCAACATGGCATTTGCTTTCTTAACCGCCTGCTGTACCTGCATGCCAACCTTCAATGACTGATGTACCATAACACCCAGGTCTCGCAGCACCTCCCCTTTTCCAAATCTGTCACCATTCAGATAATAGTCTGTCTCTCTGTTTTTACCACCAAAGTGGATAAACTCACATTTATCCACATTATACTTCATCTGCCATGCATTTGCCCACTCACCTAACCTATCTAAGTCACTCTGCAGCCTCATAGCATCCTCCTCGCAGCTCACACTACCACCCAACTTCGTGTCATCTGCAAATTTGGTAATAATACATTTAATCCCCTCATCTAAATCATTAATGTACAGTGTAAACAGCTGGGGCCCCAGCACAGAACCTTGTGGTACCCCACTAGTTACTGCCTGCCATTCTGAAAAGTACCCATTTGCTCCTGCTCTTTGCTTCCTGTCTGACAACCAGTTCTCAATCCATGTCAGCACACTACCCCCAATCCCATGTGCTTTAACTTTGCACATTAATCTCTTGTGTGGGACCTTGTCGAAAGCCTTCTGAAAGTCCAAATATACCACATCAACTGGTTCTCCCTTGTCCACTCTACTGGAAACATCCTCAAAAAATTCCAGAAGTTTTGTCAAGCATGATTTCCCTTTCACAAATCCATGCTGACTTGGACCTATCATGTCACCGCTTTCCAAATGCGCTGCTATAACATCCTTAATAATTGATTCCATCATTTTACCCACTACTGAGGTCAGGCTGACCGGTCTATAATTCCCTGTTTTCTCTCTCCCTCCTGTTTTAAAAAGTGGGGTTACATTGGCTACCCTCCACTCCATAGGAACTGATCCAGAGTCAATGGAATGTTGGATAATGACTGTCAATGCATCCGCTATTTCCAAGGCCACCCCCTTAAGTACTCTGGGATGCAGTCCATCAGGCCCTGGGGATTTATCGGCCTTCAATCCCATCAATTTCCCCAACACAATTTCCTGACTAATAAGGATTTCCCTCAGTTCCTCCTCCTTACTAGACTCTCTGACCCCTTTTTTATCCGGAAGGTTGTTTGTGTCCTCCTTAGTGAATACCGAACCAAAGTACTTGTTCAATTGGTCTGCCATTTCTTTGTTCCCCATTATGACTTCCCCTGATTCTGACTGCAGCAGACCTACGTTTGTCTTTACTAACCTTTTTCTCTTTACATATCTATAGAAACTTTTGCAATCCGTCTTAATGTTCCCTGCAAGCTTCTTTTCGTACTCCATTTTCCCTGCCCTAATCAAACCCTTTGTCCTCCTCTGCTGAGTTCTAAATTTCTCCCAGTCCCCGGGTTCGCTGCTATTTCTGGCCAATTTGTATGCCACTTCCTTGGCTTTAATACTATCCCTGATTTCCCTTGATAGCCACGGTTGAGCGACCTTCCCTTTTTTATTTTTACGCCAGACAGGGATGTACAATTGTTGTAGTTCATCCATGCGGTCTCTAAATGTCTGCCATTGCCCATCCACTGTCAACCCTTTAAGCATCATTCGCCAATCTATCCTAGCCAATTCACGCCTCATACCTTCAAAGTTACCCTTCTTTAAGTTCTGGACCATGGTCTCTGAATTAACTGTTTCATTCTCCATCCTAATGTAGAATTCCACCATATTATGGTCATTCTTCCACAAGGGACCTCGCACAACGAGATTGCTAATTAATCCTCTCTCATTACACAACACCCAGTCTAAGATGGCTTCCCCTCCAGTTGATTTCTCGACATATTGGTCTAAAAAACCATCCCCTATGCACTCCAGGAAATCCTCCTCCATCGTATTGTTTCCAGTTTGGTTAGCCCAATCTATGTGCATATTAAAGTCACCCATTATAACTGCTGCACCTTTATTGCATGCACCCCTAATTTCCTGTTTGATGCCCTCCCCAACATCACTACTACTGTTTGGAGGTCTGTACACAACTCCCACTAACGTTTTTTGCCCTTTGGTGTTCTGCAGCTCTACCCATATAGATTCCACATCATCCAAGCTAATGTCCTTCCTAACTATTTCATTAATCTCCTCCTTAACCAGCAATGCTACCCCACTTCCTTTTCCTTTTATTCTATCCTTCCTGAATGTTGAATACCCCTGGATGTTGAGTTCCTAGCCCTGATCATCCTGGAGCCACGTCTCCGTAATCCCAATCACATCATATTTGTTAACATCTATTTGCACAGTTAATTCATCCACCTTATTACGGATACTCCTTGTATTAAGACACAAAGCCTTCAGGCTTGTTTTTTTAATGCCCTTTGTCCTTTTAGAATTTTGCTGTACAGTGGCCCTTTTTGTTCTTTGCCTTGGGTTTCTCTGCCCTCCACTTTTCCTCATCTCCTTTCTGTCTTTTGCTTTTGTCTCCTTTTTGTTTCCCTCTCTCTCTCTGCATTGGTTCCCATCCCCCTGCCATATTAGTTTAACTCCTCTCCAACAGCACTAGCAAACACTCCCCCTAGGACATTTGTTCATGGCCTTCTTTGACCTTACAAAGGCCTTTGTCACTGTCAACTGCGAGGGTCTATGGAGCATTCTCCTCTGTTTCAGATGCCCCCAAAAGTTCGTCACCATCCTCCGCCTGCATCACGACGACATGCAGGCCGTGATCCTTCCCAACAGACCCAATCCACGCCTGGACCAGGGTCAAACAGGGCTACGTCATCGCCCCAACCCTCTTCTCAATCTTCCTCGCTGCCATGCTCCACCTTGCAGTCAAAAAGCTCCCCGCCAGAGCAGAACTAAACCACAGAACCAGTGGGAACCTGTTCAATGTCGTCTCCAGGCCAGGTCCAAGACTACCCCAACCTCTGTTGTCGAGCTACAATATACGGACGACGCCTGCGTCTGCGCACATACAGAGGCTGAACTCCAGGGCATAGTCGATGTACTTAAAGAGGCGTACGAAAGCATGGGCCTTATGCTAAACATCCATAAGACAAAGGTCCTCCACCAGCCTGTCCTTGCCACAAAGCACTGCCCCCCAGTCATCAAGATCCACGGTGCAGCTCTGGGCAATGTGAACCATTTCCCATACCTCGGGAGCCTCTTATCAACAAGAGCAGACATTGCGGACGAGATTCAACACCGCCTCCAGTGCGCCAGTGCAGCCTTCGGCCGCCTGAGGAAAAGAGTGTTTGAAGACCAAGCCCTCAAATCTGCCACCAACCTCATGGTCTACAGGGCTGTAGTAATAGCTGCCATCCGGAATGGCTCAGAGACATGGACCATGTATAGTAGACACCTCAAATCGCTGGAGAAATACCACCAACGATGTCTCCGCAAGATCCTACAAATCCCCTGGGAGGACAGATGCACCAACATTAGTGTCCTCGACCAGGCCAACATCCCCAGCATTGAAGCACTGACCACACTTGATCAGTTCTGCTGGGCAGGCCACATTTTTTGAATGCCAGACACAAGACTGCCAAAGCCAGCGCTCTACTCGGAACTCCTTCACGGCAAACGAGCCAAAGGTGGGCAGAGGAAACATTACAAGGGCACCCTCAAAGCCGCCCTGATAAAGTGTAACATCCCCACTTACACCTGGGAGTCCCTGGCCAAAGACCTTCCTAAGTGGTGGAAGCGCATCCCGGAGGGCGCTGAGCACCTCAAGTCTCGTCGAGAGCAAGCAGAAATCAAGCACAGACAGCAGAAAGAGCGTGTGGCAAACCTGTCCCACCCATACCTTACCCTCAATGACTATCTGTCCCACCTGTGACAGGGACTGCAGTTTTTGTATTGGACTGTTCAGCCACCTAAGGACTCATTTTTAGAGTGGAAGCAAGTCTTCCTCGATTCTGTGGGACTATCTATTAACATGATAGTGATGTCATGCAGTGCAACATGTTGCTGACTTTCAGTGGGGGACACTGCAGATGGCCTTGCTTGTCAACCTTGAGGATGGAGTTGTGGTGAGGGAAGCGAGGGAAAACAAGGGCTGCATGCTAACAACATTTGGAAAGCAATGACAGGATCGGTCCAAGTCAGCATGGATTTATGAAAGGGAAATCATGCTTGACAAATCTTCTAGAATTTTTTGAGGATGTAACGAGTAGAGTGGACAAGGGAGAACCAGTGGATGTGGTGTATGTGGACTTTCAAAAGGCTTTTGACAAGGTCCCACACAAGAGATTAGTGTGCAAAATGAAAGAACATGGTATTGAGGGTAATATATTGATATGGATAGAAAACTGGTTGGCAGACAGGAAGCAGAGAGTCGGAATAAACGGGTCCTTTTCAGAATGGCAGGCAGTGACTAGTGGGGTGCTGCAGGGCTCAGTGCTGGGACCCCAGCTATTTACAATACACATCAATGATTTAGATGAAGGAATTGAATGTAATATCTCCAAGTTTGCAGATGACACTAAGCCGGGTGTCGGTGTGAGCTGTGAGGAGGATGCTAAGAGGCGGCAGGGTAACTTGGACAGGTTAGGTGAGTGGGCAAATGCATGGCAGATGCAGTATAATGTAAATAAATGTGAGGTTATCCACTTTGGTGGCAAAAACAGGAAGACAGAATATTATCTGAATGGTGACAGATTAGGAAAAGGGGAGGTGCAACGAGACCTGGGTGTTGTGGTACATCAGTCATTGAAAGTTGGCATGCAGGTACAGCAGGCGGTGAAGAAGGCAAATGGCATGTTGGCCTTCATAGCTAGGGGATTTGAGTATAAGAGCAGGGAGGTCTTACTGCAGTTGTACAGGGCCTTGGTGAGGCCACACCTAGAATGTTGTGTTCAGTTTTGGTCTCCAAATCTGAGGAAGGATGTTCTTGCTATTGAGGGAGTACAGCGAAGGTTCACCAGACTGATTCTCGGGATGGCAGGACTCATATATGAGGAGAGACTGGATCAACTGGGCTTGTATCCACTGGAGTTTAGAAGAATGAGAGGGGATCTCATAGAAACATATAAAATTCTGACGGGATTGGACAGGTTAGAGGCAGGAAGAATGTTCCCGTTGCTGGGGAGTTTCAGAACCAGGGGTCACAGTCTAAGAATAAGGGGTAAGCCATTTAGGACCAAGATGAGGAGAAACTTCTTCACTCAGAGAGTGGAATTCTCTACTGCAGAAAGTTTTTGAGGCCAGTTCGTTAGATATATTCAAAAGGGAGTTAGATATGGCCCTTACAGCCAAAGGGATCAAGAGATATGAAGAGAAAGCAGGAAAGGGGTACTGAGGTTGAATGATCAGCCATGATCTTATTGAATGGTGGTGCAGGCTCGAAGGGCCGAATGGCCTGCTCCTGCACCTAATTTCTATGTTTCTATGTTTCCATAGAACATGTGCACTTTGTAAATCAGAAGATATTGTGAGATGAGGGGGAAGTGAGATGTTAGAAGGAGGTTAACATATGAAGATACCAGTATCTTGTATTCTTTCAGCCTCACCACTGGCCAAGGGCTCAGCCATACTCATAAGAACATAAGAACATAAGAAATAGGAGCAGGAGTAGGACATTTGGACCCTCAAGCCTGCTCCGCCATTTAATAAAATCACAGCTGAACTGCTCATGGACTCAGCTCCACTTTCCTGCCCACTCCCTATCACCCTTTATTCCCTTATCGCTCAAAAATCTGTCTATCTCTGCCTTAAATATATTCAATGACCCAGCCTCCACAGCCCTCTGCGGCAGAGAATTCCACAGATTTACAACCCTCTGAGAGAAGAAATTCCTCCTCATCTCAGCTTTAAATGGGTGGCCCCTTATTCTGAGACTATGCCCCCTAGTTTTGGTTTCCCCTATGAGTGGAAATATCCTCTCTGCATCCAACTTGTCGAGCTCCCTCATTATCTGAATTTGTTTCTATAAGATCACCTCTCATTCTTCTGAACTTCAATGTGTATCGGCCCAACCTACTCAACCTATCTTCATAAGTCAACCCCCTCATCTCTGGAATCAAACTAGTGAACCTACTCTGAACAGTCTCCAATGCAAGTATATCCTTCTTTAAATACAGAGACCAAAATTGTATGCAGTAATCCAGGCGTGGCCTCATCAAAACCCTGTATAGTTGTAGCAGGACTTCCCTGCTTTTATATTTCATCGCCTTTGCAATAAAGGCCAACATACCATTTGCCTTCCTAATTACTTGCTGGAACTGCTTACTAACTTTTTGTGTTTTACGCACAAGGACTCCCAGGTACCTCTGTACTGCAGCACTTTGCAATTGTTCTCCATTTAAATTATAATTTGCTTTTCTATTTTTACTGCCAAAGTGGATAACCTCACATTTTCCCACATTCTACTCTTGCCAAGAATGGCCAGCACTGTCTCCTCCAAGGGGTTGAGGTGAAACTAGGAATGGGAGGAGTGCCTCGTGTTTGGTAGAGATTGTTGGTAGATGAGTGATGGGGGGGGGCGGGTGGGTTGTGATTGAGCAGTATGTGAGGCTAGTGGTGCAGTTAGTAGGCGGCAGCTTTTGGGATGCATCCACTGACCTTCACCACTCATTTGAGGTCATGAAGCTTCTTTGGGCACTGGAGCTAGGTCCTGGGGGCAACCCTGCTGGCAATGACCACCTCGGTGATCTTGTCCCACATCCTTCTTTCTGGAGAGCCTCCTGGTCCGCTGTGGTAGAGGACCATTCTTCCAGTGTTGACCCCCTACACACAGCTTGAGTGCTGCGTCCGTGACCCTGAGTGCCCTTTCCCTGGCCTGTTGAGCCATTTGCAATAGTACTGAAGCACTTTTAGAACTTTTTAATCAGCAGAAGGCAGCTCACTTTAAAGAGGTACAGGCTGGCTTTAAGTAAAGCTAGCCTCTTTCGAACATCGAGAACTTGGGTCCCCTGCTGAGTGGTCAGCCTGTCAGCAGCACATATCGAATCTAATATAAATCACTTACAGCAAAGAATGACAATACTTTTGGGGGAATTTTGATAACTCATGATTCTTGCAGTTGATTTTAACTCCGATAACTAAATTGGCATTGCATCTCCAGATGCAAATTGAAAAACAATGTCATCAACTCGCACAGTTACTGTAATGGATTTATGTAGGACAATGGCATAGCTAATAAACATGACTAAATTTCAGATGTTCATTTGAATAAATTCTGAGTGGAATAATGATGTTCTACCTAAATATTATTTCAGCAAATTTATATACGGGACTCGGAAAATAATTAAAGCATGAATATTTTAGTTTACTCAAGGCATCATAAAACAGTCTGGAATCTTTTGTAATACTACTAGTGGATCTCCTTTGTTGTTGCTCATAGCAAGTCAGATGATACACTTTTAATAAAAGTATTATATCATGCATAATGTATTATATAATGTGATTGATCAGTTAAGACATTGCTGATCGACAAGATGTAGGGGTAAATTTGTCTCTCTTCCTGTAACCATTTGCCTGCTTGTCTCTCTCATTCTGTCTTTATGTTTGTCTTACACGCTATGAGGGGAATTTAAATCTGGACTAGCGCGTGGGTTTGGGTGCGAGTGAGGGGGAGACGGGAGCAGGGGGTAAAACGGGCAAAAATGTCAGCGACTTCCTGGTTTAACTGGAGCGCGTTAGGCTGTTTGCGCATAAATCCCTCGGAAGAGGTGGGTTGCCCCTTAACAGATGTTAATCGCTCAATTGGAGCGATATTTCATTTGCAGGTTTCCCAGGCTTCCTGCAACTCGCCAGTCAAGACAAGGTGAGAACACAGCGGCAATTGAAGGAGCTAAATCAAACTCATGGAAATACTGCAATAAATACTCAGTACTCGCAGCTGCTTTCTCACCTGTGGATGTTAAGAGGGTTTGTTCACAGTACTTTTGTTGAGAGGTTACTTTCCACACTTTCTCAATCACATCAGGATGGGTGGCGCTATAGTTACCTTAGATTGGACCTCGAATGCCCACCACCAGCACCGACACCAGTCTATGGTTCAGCAAAGATGGCAGCAACAAAGAGAGGAGCTCCAAAGATGGCAGCAGCAGCAGAGAGGGTCTCCAGAATGATCATAGTGTGTTGCGCTCTGCACAATATTGCACAGCAGCGAGGTTTGGACTTGCAGGAGTAACAAGGCGAAAACTTAGATCCTCCTTGGATGATTCGGATGGGGAGGAAAAAAAGACAAGGAGGAGAAAGCCAATGAGAGCACTGCATCCCCAGCTGCTCACATTGCTGCCCAGGATGCCAGAGTTGAGTTTATTAATGCAAGGTTCACTTCTCCTTGACCTTCTCGACCTGTCTGCAGCCTTTGACATGGTTGAGCACTCCATCCTCCTCCAATGACTCTCCACCATTGTCCAGCTGGGTGGGACTGCACTCACCTGGTTCCATTCGGAACAGGCCGGGGAGCAGAAGGAGCAGCATGATGGCCTGGCCCAGCAGGCTGAGCGGCCCCCAGCCTGCAAGCACCATCGGACAGGCCGGGGAGTGGAAGGAGCAGTGCAGCGGCATACCATTCCAGGGAGCAGCGTGTGCTGGAGCAGGAGAGCAACGACAGTGAAGAGGGACGTCACCAAGATCCAGGTCGGTGATTGCAGCGTGGGCAGGTACAGAGATTGCAGAGTGACATGATTGGGGCCCAGGACAGGCGCGAATTTGGGACCCAGAAGAGGCGAGGGCCCAGGGGCAGCATGGGCCAGCCCACACTGCGATATGTGTGCGCACTAGGTCTGTGCAGCAGAGCTGGTCTCCAGTTGTCTTGGTTAATCCTTGCCACTGGACCAAGACCTAGCTCTGGCAAACCCGTGCATGGTTGGTATGCAACGGTCACCACATGTTAAAAAATCCATGCACAGGCATCTTCCACCCTTCAAGATTTAGTTCAGCACCTGGAATTTTAGGTCCTTCATTGAAACAGCTGTGAACTTTTTGACGTGGAAGCAAGTCATCCTCGATTCGAGGGACCGCCTTTGACGATGATGATAGTTCCATTCTTAACTATCTAATCATAGCAGAAAATCTCCTGCAATGGCTTCTCTTCCCACCCCTGCATTGTTACCTCTGGTGTCACCCAAGGATCTATCTTTACCCCCCTCCTGTTTCTCATTTACATGCTGCCCTCGGCAACATTATCTGAAAACACGCCATCATTTTCCACACGTGTGCTGACGACACCCAGCGCTATCTCACCACCACTTCTCTCGACCCCTCCACTGACTCTGAATTGTCAGTCTGCTTGTCCCACATCCAGTACTGCAACTAAATATTGGGAAAACCGAAGCCGTTGTCTTCAGTCCCTGCCACAACATTTTCTCAGATACCCATGTGCATACCTTTATGCAACTATAAGGCCGCACTTTTCCTTTTCCTGCCACTCCTATGTGGTGCAACCCTTGTGCGTTGAGCAGAGGTGGGGATTGGCTGCTCAGATCCTGCTCTGAATGCTGAGGTGCTCTTGGCTGACATCCTCTGGGTTTTGGAGCCCGTGAGGGCCCTGGCAAAGACTGTTCCACCTACACCTGTGCAGGGGCAGACTAGGCCATTGTGGGAGGAGGCAGCATGTAGGCTGCTGACTGGGTATTGTGGGGTGGGGCAAGGGGTGAGAAGTGGAGGTACTTTGAGTGGAGTCCCCACTTGCATGTCCCTTTTCACTATCACCCCTCTGATGGCACAGCGGCATTTCACTGCTATCACAGTGGTGGTGAGCACTTCGCTGCAAATCAGTGGAGTGCTGTGAGTCCAAGGCCAAGGCTTAGGTATCTGACATCCTATTTAAGGCAGCTGACATGTTGGTATCCAGAGTGTGCACGGCCGTGGTTAAGGCACGCATGGACTCTGCTGATTGCCGCGTTTGATGTTCCACGGAGTTGGCCACTCTATCCACTCAAGAAGACATTGCTGCAATGCCCTATGACATCATCCCAATCATGCTTGAGGCGGATGCCTCCATTCTCCCTGCAATCAGCGTCAGTGTGCTTGGAAGGCCTGTCAGTGCATCGCACATTCTCTCCTGCTGCTCAATGATTCAACTCTTCATCGACGGCCAGCATCTATGTCCAGCTGAGCAGAGCTGGGAGAGTCCTTTGACATGGACTCTCCACTACTGCCCCTGTCACCACCATCTACTCCTGCTCACTTGTGAAGTGTGAGTCACCAAGTGAAAACCAAAATATCTGCCGACGCGGTCCCACCAAAGTGTGAGCATCTGAGCTGGTTCATGCTGTGAATTAGTGCTATGACGGTGCAACCTCAGAACAACTCAGCTCCTCTGAGGATTCGCCATCCAATGACTTCTGCTGTATGTGTGACATGAATTAACCGTGGCAAGGTAAGAATATGTTGCAGGTTATCGTTATGAAGCTGACCCTATTTCACTTGCTGTTGAAATCAAGTCATCATAAGAACATAAGAAATAAGAGCAAGGGTAGGCCATTTGGTCCCTTGAGCCTGCTCCATCATTTCATAAGATCATGGCTGATCTGATCATGGACTCAGCTCCATTTCCCTGCCCGCTCCCCATAACACTTTATTCCCTTATCACTCAAACATCTGTCTATCTCCACCTTAAATATATTCAATGACCCAGACTCTGCAGCTCTCTGGGGCAGAGAATTCCACAGATTTATAACCCTCTGAGAGAAGAAATTCCTCCTCATCTCAGTTTTAAATGGGCAGCCCTTTATTCTGCGACTACGCCCCCTAACTTTAGTTTCCCCTATGCATGGAAATATTCTCTCTGCGTCCACCTTGTCGATCCCACTCATTATCTTATATGTTTCAATAAGATCACCTCATTCTTCTGAACTCCAATGTGTATAGGCCCAACCTACTCAAGCTATCCTCATAAGTCAACCCCTTCATCTTCGGAATCAACCTTGTGAATCTTCTCTTAACAGCCTCCAATGCAAGTATATCCTTCTTTAAATACGAAGACCAAAAATTATACCCAGTACTCTAGGTGTGGCCTCACCAATACGCTGTAGAGTTGTAGCAGGACTTCTCTGTTTTTATACTCTATCTGCTTTGCAATAAAAAACAACATTCCATGTGCCTTCCTGATTACTTGCTGTACCTGATTACTAACTTTTTGTGTTTCATGCACAAGGAGCCCCAGGTCCCTCTGTACTGCAGCACTTTGCAAATTTTCTCCATTTAAATTATAATTTGCTTTTCTATTTTTTCTGCCAAAGTGGATAACCTCACATTTTCCCATATTTTACTCTCTCTGCCAAATTTTTGCCCACTCACTTAAGCTGTCTATATACCTTTGCAGATTTTTTGCATGCTGCTCACAATTTGCTTTCCCACCCATCTTTGTATCATCAGCAAACTTGGCTACATTACACTCGGTCCCTTCATCCAATCATTCATATAGATTGTAAGTAGTTGAGGCCCCAGCATTGATTCCTGCAGCACCCAACTAAATATTGTTTGCCCATCAGAAAATGACCCATTTATCCCGACTCTCCTTTTTCTGTTAGTTAGCCAATCCTCTATCCATGCTAATATATTACCCCCAACCCTGTGAACTTTTATCTTGTGCACTAAACATTTTATGTGGCACCTTATCAAATGCCTTCTGGAAATCCAAATACATCACATCCACGGGTTCCCCCTTAACCACCCTGCTCGTTACATCCTCAAGGAACTCCAGCAAATTTGTCACACATGATTTCCCTTTCATAAAACCAGGCTGACTCTGCTTGATTGAATTTTGCTTTTCCAAATGTCCTGCTACTGCTTCCTTAATAATCAACTCCAGCATTTTTGCAACAACAGATGTTAGGCTAACTGATCTATAGTTTCCTGCTTTCTGTCTGCCTCCTTTTTTAAACAGGGGCGTTACATTTGCGGTTTTCCAATCCACTGGGACCTCCCAGAATCTTGGGAATTTTGGTCGATTACAACCAATGCATCCACTATTTCTGCAGCCACTTCTTTTAAGATCGTAGGAAGCAGGCCATCAGGTCCAGGGGACATATTCACCTTTAATCCCATTATTTTACCGAGTACTACTTCTTTCGTTATAGTGATTGTTTTTAATTCCTCCTTCCATATAGCTCCTTGATTATCCACTATTGGGATGTTTTTAATGTCTTCTATGGTGAAGACCGATGCAAAATATTTGTTCAAAGTCTCTGCCATTTCCCTGTTCCCCATTATTAATTCCCTCGTCTCATCCTCTAAGCGACCAACATTTACTTTAACCACTCTTTTCCTTTTTATGTACCTGTAGAAATTCTTACTATCGTTTTTTCTATTTCTTGCTAGTTTGCTTTCATAATCTATCTTCCTTCTCTTTATTATTTTTTTTAGTCGTTCTTTGCTGGCTTTTAAAAGTTTCCCAATCCTCCGGCCTCCCACTAGTCTTGGCCACTGTGTATGCCCTTGTTTTCAATTTGATACCATCCCTTAATTCTTTAGTTAGCCACAGATGGTTATCCCTTCTCATACAGCCTTTCCTTCTCATTGGGATATATTTTTCTTGAGAGTTAGAAATATCTCCTTAAATGTCTGCCACTGCTCATCAACCGTCCCAAACTTTAATCTATTTTTCCAGTCCACTTTAGCCAACTCTGCCTTCATAACTTTATAGTCTCCTTTCTTTAAGCTTAGGACACAGATTTGAGATCCAACTTTCTCGTCCATCAACTGAATTTGAAATTCAACCATGTTATAGTCACTCATTCCCAGAGGATCCTTTGCTAGGATATCATTTATTAATCCTGTCTCATTACACAGTACCTGCTCCCTGGTTGGTTCTGTAACATACTGTTCAAGGAACTCCTCCTCAAGGCTACCCTGGCCAATTTGCTTTGTCCAATCAATATGAAGGTTAAATCGCCCTTGATTATTGCCATTTCTTTTTTACAAGCCTCCATGACTTGTGCCATATGACATGTGGGTGGTTGATTTTTAATTGTGTCACTGAGTAGCTGGGAGCTGCCCGTTTCCCCATCTCCAAAGACCAGGATCACCAAAACGCTACTGATTTCTACTGCCTCCTCCTCTGCGCTTGTCAGTTGTGAGATGTTTGGAGGACCACCTCCAGTTCTCTGCCTCTCCCTGGTGTTCTGTGCAACGTGGGAATGAACAGACCCATGAGTGATTTAATGGCCTGAGTTCACCTGATGGATGGTGTGCATTTGGTGAGGGTGAATATGAGGGTGAGGCATGACATTGCATAAATGTGAAACTGTACCAGTAATTACTGGTGAGTATCAGTGGTGGATCTCCCAGTTAATATCAGGCTTTTGCCTCACTCTTTCTCTATACACCTTTCACAGGGTTTGATTTTCATCTCAGCTTCTCTGGGTTTATCTTAGATTTGCATTCAATCTCTGTTCCTTTGTTGAAGGCTCTCTTTGATTTTATCTCCCACTCTCTATGTATGCCTCTGTGTTTTGGTCTTTCCCTTTGTCTTTTTATCTCTGCATGTCTGTTACTCTATCTGCCTCTCATACACTTTCTCACCATGTCCAGCTTTCTACACACATCTGTCTCATTCTTCTACATATTTCATGTGCCTTCCTTTTCCTCTCATGGAGACAGATCATGAATAGCAGGAAAAATGATTGCATCTTCCTTTGAGAGTGAGAGCCAACGATGTGAATGCTTGAATACGAAGGGTACAAGAAGCTGTAGCATGAGACTGGGATACAGCTCATGTTTGAGGATACAGCTCTGCCTTTATCTTTATCTAGATTATTTAAATTAGCACCGTAGCACATGTTTCACACCCATCACATCAGACTTCCTACAGACTTCAGCATCACACTTCAATGGGTCGTCACACTTTTTGATTACTTGCATTTAAAGAAAAATACAATTTTGTATCAATACTCAGGAAAATCTACCAATTAAAAACAACACCAAACATTTAAGCAATCAACTCGCTCAACATACTGTTGGAAAGTTTTCTGGAGATGACGGTATATGTTTTCTCTCAGCTGACTACAGGCACAAAATTAAGTTTCTTGCTTACATAGTGCACAGTAGCATGATTAAACCTACCTGCAAAATTGTTTTCTATGACTGAGTACCTCCATAAATGTTTCTACTTGGCGACCTCAGCCATTCTCCAGTACCTGGGGGACTTGATATTTTTCCCGCGCTCTCACTCTGGCAGCTTACCAATTACCCCATGCCTATAATTTCCAAGGTGCCACTGTATGAACATGTGCACCATGTAGTATTACCCAGCAGGCTACGGCATGGTGCTCAGTGTGGCATAGTGTCTCCTCGTGCTGCAACAAGATTTATCAGTTCAATCACTATTCCAAGTGATTAGAAAAGAAAGTAGAAAATTGTAAAAGCGTATTTACTGGTAGAGTTTCACATTTAAAGTAGCACCAAGTGTTTAGTGTTAACTTTAAAGAGTGAGACCAGCCCAGAGACAAAGGAAGTCGTAACATTAAATGTGCTTTTTTAAAATCTGTAGTCAGAATTCCACAACAATGATTGTTTACACATAATGCTTATATTTTGCTCAGTATAAATGTTAAATTGTGTGTGGGGAGAGGAATGATTCAAACTTAAGAAATGCTTTGTGAGTGGATTGGATTTTATGTAACAGACAGTTCCCCTTCAACTTTGAAGGTCTGGAATATCAGAAACCTAGGAGGTATCTGTAACAGTTTTATGCCATATTACAAAATGATCCTGTCTGATTTGAGGTGAGGGTCATGGAGAGGAAGTCATTTTAAATAATGTCAGGAGATAGAACCGGCCTATTTGGAACTCCGTAAAAAGGAAAAAATAATGTTTTGAATTGCAACACAGGGGGCACTGAAAGAAAGTAAAGACTAGAGGGGTGAATTTCCATAGGGGTTCTCCTGCTAATCTGCCATAATTTTGTTTCCGTCATTTCTTTCCAGCTCTTCTGCCACATTTATGGCACAAGTGGAAGCATACTCACAGAAATTCATCTCTAATTTTATTTTAAAATTGTTATCAAAAGAATGACTTCGTTCCTAAGAGATGCAACTTTTTAAATTATTTTGTCCACTTAAGGAGTGAGATGAAAGAATACCTGTTGTAAAGATATGGGGTCTGAAATCGTGGACGGAGGCTTCCCGCGGGCAATTGCCTCCGACCTGAAACATTTCTACGAAGGCACCTGATGGTCCGGGAGGAGCATGGGATTCCTTTGGGGAGGCCTTCTCTTCCCGTGCTGCAAAGCTCGCTCCCATCCTCCAGGTTCGGACGCAAAAGGTGCAGTCATGTGTGACTGCTCAGCCAATCAGGTACAGTTTTCCACAGCTTTCTCATTAGTAGCAATGGTAACTCTGTATTTACGAGTTCTTATTGCTATTAATGAGAAAAAAATAAACACACTAAATACATAGAATAAAAAGTAGAAAGCACACCTCACATAATTAAAATTAAAGTTAGAGAATAAAATTAGAGAACAAAATTTTTTCCGAGCTTTTAAAAAGTTTTTTTAATTATGGTTTAAAATAAATGTAACGCAGTGGGCAGGGTTTTTTAAAATATGTGTTTTTTTAATTTAATTTAATTATATTTTTGTATATTTTTAAACTCATATGCCTATAAAAGTAAGCTATACGTCTGCTTTTATCAGGCGCAAGAATTTTGAGGACATTTGCTGGGCAAGATATGGGTAAATACCGCAATCTTGCCCTTCCAAATGTCACCGCATCCGATATGCGTTGGATCTGTCAAGTTCCAGCTTGACAGATCGGAAAAGCCGGTTTTCAGCGCATGTCCGTACAGACCCGGGCAGGCCAGGATTTCCATGCCATGATCTTATATAACTGACTTCACTGATTATTCATCTGTAAATTAAATTTGCTTGCTATTTTAAAATTAAAATGATGTGATGCTGTACTATTTTCAAAGAACATAAGAACATAAGAACATAAGAATTAGGAACAGGAGTAGGCCATCTAGCCCCTCGAGCCTGTTCCGCCATTCAAAAAGATCATGGCTGATCTGGCCGTGGACTCAGCTCCACTTACCCACCCGCTCCCCATAACCCTTAATTCCCTTATTGGTTAAAAATCTCTGTATCTGTGATTTGAATACATTCAATGAGTTGGCCTTAACTACTTCCTTGGGCAGAGAATTCCACAGATTCACAACCCTCTGGGAGAAGAAATTCCTTCTCAACTCAGTTTTAAATTGGCTCCCCCGTATTTTGAGGCTGTGCCCCCTAGTTCTAGTCTCCCCGACCAGTGGAAACAACCTCTCTGCCTCTATCTTATCTATCCCTTTCATTATTTAAAATGTTTCTATAAGACCACCCCTCATCCTTCTGAACTCCAACGAGTAAAGACCCAGTCTACTCAATCTAGCATCATAAGGTAACCCCCTCATCTCCGGAATCAGCCTAGTGAATCGTCTCTGTACCCCCTCCAAAGCTAGTATATCCTTCCTTAAGTAAGGTGACCAAAGCTGCACACAGTACTCCAGGTGCGGCCTCACCAATAGCCTGTACAGTTGCAGCAGGACATCCCTGCTTTTGTACTCCATCCCTCTCGCAATGAAGGCCAACATTCCATTCGCCTTCCTGATTACCTGCTGCACCTGCAAACTAACTTTTTGGGATTAATGCACAAGGACTCCCAGGTCCCTCTGCACCGCAGCAAGCATGTTGTAATTTCTCCCCATTCAAATAACATTCCCTTTTACTGTTTTTTTTTCCAAGGTGGATGACCTCACATTTTCCGACATTGTATTCCATCTGCCAAACCTTAGCCCATTCGCTTAACCTATCTAAACTCTTTGCAGCCTCTCTGTGTCCGCTACACAACCAGCTTTCCCGCTAATGTTTGTGTCATCTGCAAATTTTGTTACACTACACTCTGTCCCCTCTTCCAGGTCATCTTTGCATATTGTAAACAGTTGTGGTCCCAGCACCGATCCCTGTGGCACACCACTAACCATCAATTTCCAAGCCGAAAAGGACCCATTTATCTCGACTCTCTGCTTTCTGTTAGCCAGCCAATTCTCGATCCATGTTGACACATTTCCTCTGACTCTGCGTACCTTTATCTTCTGCAGTAACCTTTTATGTGGCACCTTATCAAATGCCTTTTGGAAATCTAAATACACCTCATCCATCGATACACCTCTATCCACCATGCTCGTTATATCCTCAAAGAATTCCAGTAAATTAGTTAAACATGATTTCCCCTTCATGAATCCATGTTGTGTCTGCTTGATTGCACTACTCCTATCTAGATGTCCTGCTATTTTTTCCTTAATGATAGCTTCAAGCATTTTCCCCACTCCAGATGTTAAACTAACCGGCCTATAGTTACCTGCCTATTGTCTGCCCCCTTTTTTAAACAGAGGCATTACATTAGCTGCTTTCCAATCCGCTGGTACCTCCCCAGAGTCCAGAGAATTTTGGTAGATTATAACAAATGCATCTGCTATAACTTCTGCCATCTCTTTTAATACCCTGGGATGCATTTCATCAGGACCAAGGGACTTGTCTACCTTAAGTCCCATTAGCCTGTCCAGCACTACCCCCCTAGTGATAGTGATTATCTCAAGGTCCTCCCTTCCCACATTCCCGTGACCAGCAATCTTTGGCATGGTTTTTGTGTCTTCCACTGTGAAGATGGAAGCAAAATAATTGTTTAAGGTCTCAGCCATTTCCACATTTCCCATTATTAAATCCCCCTTCTCATCTTCTAAGGGGAAGACAGCAGTGAGATCTTATCAAGACATAGGTTAAGTCTGGTCACTAAAATCAACTACCAGTCAGGGTTTGCATCTGAAAGCACATTACTGAAAGCTTACCTAGATCTCAAGGCACAGATAGAGACTCTTAAGGTATAGAAACATAGAAACATAGAAACATAGAAAATAGGTGCAGGAGCAGGCCATTCAGCCCTTCTAGCCTGCACCGCCATTCAATGAGTTCATGGCTGAACATGAAACTTCAGTACTCCCTTCCTGCTTTCTCGCCATACCCCTTGATCCCCCGAGTAGTAAGGACTTCATCTAACTCTCTTTTGAATATATTTAGTGAATTGGCCTCAACTACTTTCTGTGGTAGAGAATTCCACAGGTTTACCACTCTCTGGGTGAAGAAGTTTCTCCTCTTCTTGGTCCTAAATGGCTTACCCCTTATCCTTAGACTGTGACCCCTGGTTCTGGACTTCTGCAACATTGGGAACATTCTTCCTGCATCTAACCTGTCTAAACCCGTCAGAATTTTAAACGTTTCTATGAGGTCCCCTCTCATTCTTCTGAACTCCAGTGAATACAAGCCCAGTTGATCCAATCTTTCTTGATAGGTCAGTCCCACCATCCCGGGAATCAGTCTGGTGAATCTTTGCTGCACTCCCTCAATAGCAAGAATGTCCTTCCTCAAGTTAGGAGACCAAAACTGTACACAATACTCCAGGTGTGGCCTCACCAAGGCCCTGTACAACTGTAGCAACACCTCCCTGCCCCTGTACTCAAATTCCCTTGCTATGAAGGCCAACATACCATTTGCTTTCTTAACCGCCTGCTGTACCTGCATGCCAACCTTCAATGACTGATGTACCATGACACCCAGGTCTCGTTGCACCTTCCCTTTTCCTAATCTGTCACCATTCAGATAATAGTCTGTCTCTCTGTTTTTACCACCAAAGTGGATAACCTCACATTTATCCACATTATACTTCATCTGCCATGCAATTGCCCACTCACCTAACCTATCCAAGTCACTCTGCAGCCTCATAGCATCCTCCTCGCAGCTCACACTGCCACCCAACTTAGTGTCATCCGCAAATTTGGAGATACTACATTTAATCCCCTCGTCTAAATCATTTTCCCCTCGTCTAAATCATTAAGAGTGTTCTGACTCTGTCATGAGATAATGATCGATGCGATGAAAGAAGAAGTAATCTAGGTTAAGTTTAGAAAAGACCCAAAATGCTTCTGTGGGCATTTGGCATGCTTTATTGCCTGCTCAGCCAACTACATTGCACATTTTTGCTAACAATTCCAACAGAAAATTGTTACAGGTTAAAGATGTGAAACATAATCAATAGTTGACCTATCAAAGAGGGACTCATAGGAGCAGTGTAGATGGGTGTCTTTCACAGTCCTGGATGATGTCCATTAAATTTATTTACAATTTTTAAAGATATGTCAACCTAAAAAAAGGGCCAGGTGCTAAAAAATGACTTTTTAACATGCTAATAAGATCTTTAATAATCATTTTATCACCTAAAAAAAGTACATTACATTGCTAGAATTCTGTCCGTCAATAAATGCAGTCATAGGATGACCAGCACAAATGAGAAATTAGATAAGCTAGCATTTTACAATCAGAGATTATGACAAGAAGGAAGCAGGCCAATTGGCTCATCAAGTCACAGTGGTGTTTAAGGTACACCTTTTGAATTGCATTATATCCTTCCTGCTATAGAGTGCCGAAATCTGCAGAGTAGTCAAACTGTGTTATAACCAAAGTTTTATAAAATTAAACATTAAATCTTGTTTATTTTTCCATTCTATATCTGTGAAATACAAAACCAATGAATTCCATTTGTATCTTTATGATGTTATCTCCATGGCTTTAATGATTTGAGCACACCAAGGTCTTTCTGTTCCTCAACTTTATTTTTAAATTTACCGTTGAAAGATCATTTCCTTTCTCTGTTTTCGCTTCCAAATTGTATTACTTCATAAGACTATGCACTGAAATATATCTGCCACTTGCTTACCAATCTATGTCGTCCTTCAATCTTTCAGTCTTCCTACCAGAATTTGCCATAACCCCCAATATGGTTTCATCAGAAAATTTTAATTTTGCTTTCTCAGTTCCTAAGTCCAGATCATTTATGTATCTAGTAAGTAAAAATGGCCCCAATACAGATTGAAAGCCACTTGCCACATCATTCCAGTTTAAGAAAAACTATCTTCTGTAACATTTTGGGATTTTTACCGATATGAGCTGGGATGAATTTTATTTTAACTCATTTTATAATATTGATAAAAGGTTAGATAGCTCACAAAGATACAAAAGCCATTTAATTAGGAGTGCCATTGAGCAGATCCCATAAATGTTCATATCCTGATGCCAGATTGGTCTGTTGAATGAACATTACTGGTGCCATGAGCTGCCAAACAAAAGGGTCAATTTTTTATTCAAGGTGATCACTTTAATTGGCAGCTTGGTAGACCAATCATTTCACTCCTGACCTCTGGACTGGTAGACTGAGTCAGAGAGAGGCAGAGATCTCATAGTTTAGTCAGTCAGAGAGATTGAGCGAATCCGAGGGTGATTTTTGTCAAATATTTTAGGCACTAAAACGTAAAGAGGTGGACAAGCTGGGATCTTAAGCTGAAACGCAGTGTATAGCCTGTGTATAGTGCCAGAAACCATCTCCCAGCACTCGGAATGGCCACCTGGAGGCTTGTTAAACAGCTGATTGCCACTTAAAATGTTTGTTAGCACTCATGAAAGAGGCTACACAACATTTTAGTGGCTACTGCTTCAATGAACACCCTCTCCTAACAGTGACCAGCTGTTTGGGAGTAAACATGGCATTGATGTCGTTGAAGGGGATAGAACATGTCCAAGGAACAATAGATCAGCCATCTTAACATTGGTGGTGGGAAAAATAATGGAATCACTATTAAAGAAGAAAATACAAAAACATCCCAAAATGAAAAATATAATAATAAATAAAGTGCATGGATTTCAAAAGGGAATGTCTTGCTTGACCAACCTCATTGACTTTTTTGAAGAGGTAACAGGGAGAGTAGACAAGGGTAATACTGTAGATATAATTTATCTAGATTCTCAGAAGGCCTTCGATAAGATGTTTTAAAATTTCATTCATGGCATGTAGGCATCGCTGGCAAAGCCAGCAATTATTGCCCATCCCTAATTGCCCTTGAAAAGATGGTGGTGAGCTGCCTTTTTGAACCACTGCAGTCCGTGTGATGGAGGTACTCCCATAGTGCTGTGAGGGAGTGAGTTTCAGGATTTTGACCCAGCGACGATGCAGGAATGGTGATATACTTCCAAGTCAGGACGGTGTGAGACTTGGAGGGAAAAATAAAAACATAAGAAATAAGAGCAGGATTAGACCATTTGGCCTCTCGAGACTCCTCCACCATTGAATAAGATCATGGCTGATCTGATCATGGAATCAGCTCCACTTGCCCGCTTCCCATAACCTGTTATTCCCTTATTGTTTAAAAACCTGTCTATCTCCGCCTTAAACATAATCAATGACCCAGCCTCCACAGCTCTCTGGGGTGGAGAATTCCATAGATTTATAACAGTCTGAGAGATGAAATTCCTCCTTATCTCAGTTTTGAAACTATGCCACAGAGTTCTAGATTCCCCTATAAGTGGAAATATCCTCTCTGCATCTACCTTGATGAGCCCTCTCATTATCTTAAATATTTCAATAAGATCACCATTCATTCTTCTGAACTCCAATAAGTATAGGCCCAAACTTCTCAACCTATTTTCATAAGTCAACCCCCTCATCTCCAGAATCAACCGAATGAACCTTCTCTGAACTGCCTAAAATGCAAGTATATCCTTGCTTAAATAAGGAGACCAAAACTGTATGCTATACTCCAGGTGTGGCCTCATCAATACTTTGTACAGTTTTAGCAGGACTTCTCTGCCTTTATATTCCATCCCCCTTGCAATAAAGACCAACAGTCCATTTACCTTCCATATTACTTGCTGTATCTGCATACTAACCTTTTGTGTTTCATGCACAAAGACCCCCAGGTCTCTCCGTACTGCAGCATTTTGTAATTTTTCTCCATTTAAATTATAATTTGATAAGGGAGTAAAGGGTTATGGGGAGCAGGCAGGGAAGTGGAGCTGAGTCCATGATCATATCAGCCATGATCTTATTGAATGGCGAAGCAGGCTTGAGGGGCCAAATGGCCGACTCATGCTCTTATTTCTTATGTTCTTATGTTCTTATAATTTGCTTTTTAATTTTTCTGTCAAAGTGGATAACCTCACATTTTCCCACATTATACTCCATCTGCCAATTTTTTGCCCATTCATTTAGCCTGCCTATATCCCTTTGCAGATGTTTTGTATCCTCCTCACAACTTGCTTTCCCACCCATCTTTGTATCATCAGCAAACTTGGCTACATTACACTCGGTCCCTTCATCCAAGTCATTAATATAGATTGTAAATAGTTAAGGCCCCAGCACCGATCCCTGTGACACCCCACTAGTTACTGTTTGCCAACCGGAAAATGACCCATTTATCCTAACTCTCTGTTTTCTGTTAGTTAGCCAATCTTCTATCCATGCTAATATATTACCCCCAACCCTGTGAACATTTATCTTGTGCACTAACCTTTTATGTGGCACCTTATCGAATGCCTTCTGGAAATCCAAATACACCACATACAATGGTTCCCCCCTATCTACCCTGCTCATTACATCCTCAAAGAACTTCAGCAAATTTGTCAAACATTATTTCCCTTTCATAAGAACATAAGAAATAGGAACAGGAGTAGGCCATACGGCCCCTTGAGCCTGCTCCACCATTCAATAAGATCATGGCTGATCTGATCATGGACTCAGCTTCACTTCCATGCCCACTCCCCTTAACCCCTTATCCCGTTATCATTTAAGAAACTGTCTATTATAAGAACATAAAACCATGCTGACGCTACTTGACTGAATTATGCTTTTCCAAATGTTCTGCTACTGCTTGCTTAATAATGGACTCAAGCATTTACCCAATGACAGATGTTAGGCTAACTGGTCTACAGTTTCCTGCTTTCTCTCTGCATCCTTTTTTATATCGGGCCGTTACATTTGCGGTTTTCACTTCCGCTGGAACCTCCGCAGAATTCTGGGAATTTTGGTAGATTACAACCAAGGCATCCACTATCTCTGCAGCTACTTCTTTTAAGACCCCAGGATGCAAGCCATCAGGTCCAGGGGACTTGTCCACCTTTAGACCCATTATTTTACCGAGTACTACTTCTTTTATGATAGTGATAGTTTTGTTCCTCCCTCCCTATAGCTCCTTGATTATCCATTATTGGGATGTTTTTAGTGACTTCTACCGTGAAGAACGATACAAAATATTTGTTCAAATCTCTGCCATTTCCATGTTCCCCGTTATTAATACCCCAGTCTCATCCTCTAACGGTCCAACATTTAATTTAGCCACTCTTTTCCTTTTTTTATACCTGTAGAAACATCTAAATAACTGTTTTTATATTTCTTGCGAGATTACTTTCATAATCTATCTTCCCTTTCTTTGCTGGATTCAATCCATGGCCTCCCACTAATCTTGGCCACTTTGTATGCCATTGTTTTCAATTTGATACCATCCTTTATTTTCTTAATTAGCCATGGATGGTTATCCCTTCTATTAAATTCTTATCTTCTCATTGGAATATATTTTTGTTGAGAGTTATGAAATATCTGCTTAAATTTCCACCACTGCTCAGCAATCTATTTTTCCAGTCCATTTTAGCCAACTCTGCCTTCATACCTTTGTAGTCTCCTTTATTTAAGCTTAGGACACTGGTTTGAGATCCAACTTTCTCACCCTCCAACTGAATTTGAAATTCAACCATGCTATGATCACTCTTTCCTCGAGGATCCCCGACTATGAGATCATTTATTAATCCTGTCTCATTACACAGTACCAGATCTAAGATTGGTTCCACAATGAACTGTTCAAGGACACTATCCCAGATATTGTCTATAAACTCTTCCTCAAGGCTAACTTGACCAATTTGATTTGTCCAATCAATAAGAAGATTAATATCACCCATGATTATTGCCGTTCCTTTTTTACAAGCCTCCATGATTTCTTGATTTATCCATCCAACAATGTAACTACTGTTAAGGGGTCAATAGATTAGCCCACCAGTGAATTTTTCCCCTTATTTTTCCTGATTACTACCCAAACTAATTCTACATCTTGATCTTCTGAGCCAATGTCATTTCTCACTACCGCACTGATCTCATTCTTTATTAAAAGGACTACCCCACCTCCTTTTCATTTCTGCCTGTCATTCCAAATTGTCAAATACCACTGAATATTTAGTTCACAGCCTTGGTCACCTTGCAACCACACCTCTGTAATGGCTACCAGATCATACCCATTTATAACTATTTGTGCCATCACCTCATCTATTTTGTTGCGAATGCTGTGTGCATTCAGATAAAGAGGTTTGAAAATTTTTAAAATCATATTTCCTGCTTTGACCCCACTTTCTGATATACTCTTATGTTGATAAATTCTGTCCCTTCCTGTCACACTCTGGCTATCATTTCCCCTAGTGCTACCCTGCTCTATTGCCTTCTCCTTGCTCTTTGACTTATTAATTAGTTTAAAGCCATATCTACGGCTCTCGTTATTCGATTCGCAAGGACACTCGTCCCAACATGGTCTAAGTGGAGCCCGTCCCAACGGAACAGCTCCCTCTTACCCCACACTCAGTCAAATGCAACCTTGAGGGCAAGTCACTCTCACCTCACCTCTGGAATTCAGATCTTTTGTCCATAAGAACATAACATAAGAACATAAAAATTAGCAACAGGAGTAGGCCATCTAGCCCCTCGAGCCTGCTCCGCCATTCAACAAGATCATGGCTGATCTGGCCGTGGACTCAGCTCCACTTACCCGCCCGCTCCCTGTAACCCTTAATTCCCTTATTGGTTAAAAAACTATCCATCTGTGATTTGAATATATTCAATGAGCTAGCCTCAACTGCTTCCTTGGGCAGAGAATTCCACAGATTCACAACGCTCTGGGAGAAGAAATTCCTTCTCAACTCGGTTTTAAATTGGCTCCCCCGTATTTTGAGGCTGTGCCCCCTAGTTCTAGTTTCCCCAACCAGTGGAAACAACCTCTCTGCCTCTATCTTGTCTATCCCTTTCATTATTTTAAATGTTTCTATAAGATCACCCCTCATCCTTCTGAACTCCAACGAGTAAAGACCCAGTCTACTCAATCTATCATCATAAGGTAACTCCCTCATCTCTGGAATCAGCCTAGTGAATCGTCTCTGTACCCCCTCCAAAGCTAGTATATCCTTCCTTAAGAAAGGTGACCAAAACTGCACACAGTACTCCAGGTGCGGCCTCACCAATAGCCTATACAGTTGCAGCAGGACCTCCCTGCTTTTGTACTGCATCCCTCGCCCAATGAGGGCCAACATTCCATTTGCCTTCCTGATTACCTGCTGCACCTGCAAACTAACTTTCTGGGATTCATGCACAAGGACCAATTGTGAAGCAGTGGAGGCGTGCCCTGCTCAGTTGGAGCTGTGAGCAGTGAGGAGAGCAGCTATCAACTTGAGCTCCTGCCTGGAGAGCCCTGAGACCAGCCCAGGAAGAGAAGGAAGGAAGGGGCTTCACCACCAACTTTTACCCAGAGGGAGAGGAGGAGAACAGAAAACTTTTTTAACAACTTTACCATTTCTGCAAGGAGTTGGAGAGAGGGGGAAAAACCAACAACATCCAGTGTGGAAGGAGGGAGACTCTACACTTTCTACAGGTGG
This sequence comes from Pristiophorus japonicus, assembly GCF_044704955.1. Lineage (NCBI taxonomy): Eukaryota > Metazoa > Chordata > Chondrichthyes > Pristiophoridae > Pristiophorus > Pristiophorus japonicus. Next base: position 289,314,954 of record NC_091977.1, read on the forward strand.
GTGTGGGTGCATTTCCCAAACAGACTTTGTTGTATCGGTGGGGGGAGGAAAGAAGACCACTGAGGGCCGGAACATTGCGGTCGGTGTGTGTGTGTGTGGAAGTGTGCGTGGGGGCCTTGCTTACAACTAGGCCCCCCCCCCACAATTGGAACCCCCCCCACCCCCCCACATTTGCCTAGCCTGGGATAGCAGGAGCTACCAGGCTGAAGTTTCTTTAAATCACCAATTAACATCGTTAGGAGTGTGTGCCTGGTGGCTCTAGCTACCCCAGGTGAAGACATCTTCTCCCCCCACCTGAAGACCAACCCAAAGACTGTGCTTGTGTGTTTTGCCATCTGGGGAGTGCACCCACCCACAGCTGCGAGGGGAGACCTGCCCTCGCAGTTCCCCCCCCCCTTCCCACCCCCCTCTCTCCTTCTCCGTTACTCTCTGTTTCTCCCCTCTCTCTCTGAGAGCCCTTTTCCTCCCAAATCGATTAAAAAAAAAACAAACAATTGAGACAACTGAGCAGAGGGAGCAAGGCCCCTCCCCAATTGCCAACTAGGGGAGAGGTACCTCATTAAGGGCTCCTCTGCTCAGTCTAATCAAACGAGGCCAATTAAGACCATTAAGGCCTGTGACTTTGGGGTGGGTGTAGCCCTTAAAGGGAACCCGTGATGGCGACCCCATCCACGCCGGTGGCAGGGCCAGCGAGGACATATGCGCAGGTGGCAACCGCTTCCACGGCACCTCCTGCGCCACCCGCAGCCCTGCCACCTTTCAGATTAATCACCAAAAAACACGGGGTCAAGAGCTACACTCACCCCACAATGACCATCGAGGAGTGCGTGCGGGCGATGGCTGGGGTACTCGGCCCCTCGGCCATTGTCACAGCCTCCAAGATGTCTGGGAAGGCCGTGTTCTTCCTGGGGTCGGAGCGGGCGGTGTCCCTGGCCCTTGAAAAGGGGCTCACGGTGGGCGGGACGTTCCTGCCGGTGGACCCTCTCGAAGCCACCGCGCAGAGGGTCATCGTGTCAAACGTCCCGCCCTTTGTTTCCGCTGAGCTCCTCCTCCCTCACCTACACCAACTGGGGGAGGTAAGGTCGGGGATCAACCCCATACCGCTCGGCCTCAGGGAGAACAGCCTGCGCCACGTGTTCTCCTTCCGCCGCCAGCTTTTTGTCCGGCTGGCGCGGGAGGACACGACGGAAGGGCACTTTAATGTGGTGCACGAGGGGACTGCCTACCGCGTCTTCTGGACGTCGGACGGCGTGCGGTGCCATGCCTGTAGGGAGGTGGGGCATGTTCGTAAGAACTGCCCCGCCTCCAAGGCCGCCAAACCACCGAAGGCGGCCAAGGCTGGCGCCGCCGCCACCCCTCCCCCTAGTTGCGTCCGCATGCCGGGAGCCATAGGTGCGCGGGCATCGTCGGAGGCCTTTGTTTTCAGGGCCTCCGGCGGGGGGGAGGGAGAGCGTCCGAGCGGAAAGAAGGCGCGGAACAAGAAGAAACATCGAGAGGCGGGTCCCCTCGGTGCGCCAGACAATTTGTTTACCGCGCTCGGCCCAACCCAGTCACCGGCGAGCGCGGGGTGCCCCGAGCCCGTGCCCGGGCCCTTGAATAACACCACAGAGGGGCCCAGGCGGGGGCAAGAAAAGGAAAAGGGGGGGGCGGAGCGGGAGGCCTCGGCAGACATGGGGGTCTCCCTGCCTCCGCGCGCCCCCAGGAACAAAAAGAGGCACCGCCCCAATGAGGCGGAGGGGGAACAACATCCCTCCGCGGAGGAGTCGGTGCCCGCCGCGTGTCCCGCGTCCCCCACCAGCGCCCCCAAATTGCGCTGCAGGCGCGAGGAGTCTTTCCCCGGGGAGGGTGAGACAGTTGAGGCTGCCCAGCCTCTGCCTCCCGGGGATGGAGTGGAAGATCTGCCTGTCGTGGGGGGCGTGGGGACCGCGGAGGAATGCGTAGCCGCCGGGCCGGGCGTCCCGGGGACTGAGGCGGGCGAGGCCGAAAAGGCCGAACCTGAGCCCGCCCAGCTATTACCCAACTTCCCCCGGGAGTCGCTCGACCCGGCAGAAACACAATTTATGGGTTTTAATGACACTGTAGATGCTGGGCCGGGGGGTGGCAGCGGGGAGGGGGAGGAACACCCACCCTCGCCCCTTACTTTGGAGCTGGAGCACTTGGGGAGCCTGGGGATCTCCTATGGCCGGGTCTCTCCTTGTTCTCCGGTTCCTGGTGCGGAGGGGGAACCCCTTCCGCTGTCATTTCCCGACCCAGCACCATTTTTAAAAGAGCCCAGTGGGGACTCCTCTGCCGACGATCCTGGGGGTGGGATCGGGGCAGTGCCAGGGCCGGTTGGAGCGGCCGGTTCATTTGCCGTACCTTGTGCGGTCGATGGGCTGGCTGCTGGCGGCCACCTCCCGGAGGAGGACGGGGACTCGGTGGGGGACGCGGGTGAAGACCTAGAGACCACCGCCAGTGAGGCGGTGGATCTGCTCGCGGCCGCCGCTGAGGCCCTCCTCATTCCTGCAAAGGAACTCCGGGACTTTTTGGCCCAGAGCCGGGGTCGCCGCGACCAAGCCCGACTGGCCCTGGAAAAATGGTCCGAGCCAGAGCTGATCAAGGGGTCTGTCCGCGCCGCCGTTAAAACCTTGGCCGCGGGCGGGCCCTTGACAAAGGAGCAGCACCTTGAGCTGCGCGAGCTCGAGGGACTCCTCGCTGGGCTGCAGAGGGAGCGGAGTTCAACAAAAGACTCCGCTCCCTCCCCCACAATAGGCTAAGGTAGAGGTTGCACTATGCTTTTGCCATGAAGATAACCATAGCCAGCCTCAACATCAACGGCGGCAGAGGGGCACGCCGTAGATTTGACAATTTTTCGCTCCTGCGGGAGGGGAAATATGCGGTGTGCTTCCTGCAAGAAACCCACACCGTTCCGGGAGACGAAGCCACGTGGCTCCTGGAATGGCAAGGAGAGGTCCGCATGAGCCACCTCACCGCCATTTCTAGTGGGGTGGCCATCTTGCTGGGCCCGCATTTTCAGCCGGAGATCTTGGGGGTCGAGGAGCCCGTGCCAGGCCGCTTGCTGCACGTAACGGTTCGCCTGGGGGACGTGCCGCTCCATCTCGTGAACGTGTACGCCCCTCATCCCGGCCCGCAGCAAACGCGCTTCTTTGAAGAGGTGTCCGCTCTTCTTGGCTCCGTCGACGTCGGCGACTGCATTGTCCTCGGGGGGGATTTTAACTGCACCCTCGAGGCGAGGGACCGCTCCGGTGCCCCGCAGTGCATGACGGCGATGGAGAAGTTGAGGGACCTGGTCGGGTCCTTCGACTTGGTGGACGTCTGGCGAAATCTCCACCCCGACTCCAGCGCCTTTACTTGGGTGAGGCCTGGAGTTGGATGGTCTAGAGTCGACCGCCTTTACGTGTCTCGGGCGTACGTTTCCTGCGTCCCGGCGGCCTCCATGCGGCCGGTGCCGTGTTCGGACCACCACCTGGTGTGGGCGGAGCTCGCTTCGCTCCGCGCGAGGGCGGGGTCCGCGTACTGGCACTTTAACAACCGGCTGCTGGAGGACGTGCGGTTCCAGGACTCGTTCCGTCGATTCTGGTCCGACTGGAGAAGGAAGCAGGGGGGCTTCCCCTCCTTGAGGCTATGGTGGGACGTGGGCAAGGCTCACGTCCGCGTCTTCTGTCAAGAGTACGCGAGGGGGTCGACCAAGAGGCGGGCGGCCAGAGTCGGGCGCCTAGAAAAAGAGGTGCTCGACCTGGAAGCCCGTCTCGGTCAAGTCGTCCAGGACCCGGCCCTGCGGACGGTGTACGAAGCGAAGAAGGCCGCGCTGAAGGACCTGCAGCTCGTCGGGTCCCGAGGCGCGTTCGTGAGGTCGCGGATCCGGTTCCTGCGGGATCTGGACCGCGGCTCCCCCTTCTTCTACTCGCTGGAAAAAAGGCAGAGTGTCCGTAAGCAGCTCTTGACGCTGCTGGCCGACGACGGCTCTCTCGTCTCGGATCCGGAGGGCGTCAACAACAGGGTCCGTGAATATTACGGGGCTCTGTTCTCTCCGGATCCGTCCAGCGAGGAAGCGCGTAGAGTTTTGTGGGAGGACCTGCCGAAGGTCGGCCCGGAGGGCGCCGAAAATCTGGAAGCTCCGCTAAGCCTGGCGGAGCTGACCGGTGCCCTCGCCCGGCTCTCGAGGGGAAAATCCCCGGGGCTGGACGGGCTGACCGTGGAGTTCCACAGGGCGTTCTGGGACGTCCTGGGGAGCGACTACGCGCGGGTCCTGGGGGAAAGTCTGGCGACCGGGGAGATGCCCCTCTCTTGGCGCAGGGCAGTCATCGTCCTGCTGCCTAAGAAGGGCGATCTCCGCCTCCTTAAGAACTGGCGCCCGGTCTCCCTCCTCAGCACGGACTACAAAATCTTCGCCAGGGCGATGTCTGCTCGCCTTGGTGCCGTGCTGGACCACATGATCCACCCCGACCAGTCATACACGGTCCCGGGCCGGACAATCCACGACAACATCCATCTGGTCCGGGACCTCATCCATTGTTCCCAGGAGGCTGGTCTGTCGGTCGCCTTCCTATCCCTCGACCAAGAGAAGGCGTTCGACAGGGTGGATCACGACTATCTGCTCGGAACTCTGCGCGCTTTCGGGTTCGGGACGCATTTCGTCGCCCGGATCCGACTTTTGTACGCTGCCGCGGAGTGTCTGATTAAGGTTAACGGGTCCTTGACGGCGCCCCTTCGCTTTAGGAGAGGGGTGCGCCAGGGATGCCCCATGTCCGGCCAGTTATACGCCGTTTGCGTGGAGCCTTTCCTGCGCCTCTTGCGGACGAGGTTGACGGGACTGGCTCTGCAAGGGCCGGGCGTGGAGGTCGTCCTCTCGGCTTACGCCGATGACGTGCTCCTCGCGGTAGAGGATCCCGCTGACCTGCGGAGGATGCGTGAGTGCCAGGAGATTTACTCGGCCGCGTCCTCCGCCAGGATCAACTGGGAGAAATGTTCCGGACTCCTGGTGGGTCAGTGGCGGGTGGACTCCCTGCCGGAGGAGCTCAGGCCTTTTGCCTGGAGCACGACCCATCTCCTCTATCTGGGAGTCTACCTTAGCCCCGACGAGGAAGCCTGGCCGGCGAACTGGCAGGAGCTGGAGGCCAAGGTCGCCGCTCGCCTAGGGCGCTGGACAGGACTGCTCCGAGTGCTGTCCTACAGGGGTCGAGCGCTAGTCATAAACCAGCTGGTGGCCGCAATGCTGTGGTACCGGCTGGTCACTTTGACCCCTCCCCCTGCGTTTGTCGCCAAGATACAGAAGAAGCTGGTGGACTTCTTCTGGAACAACAGGAAGCACTGGGTCTCTGTCGCGGTCTTGAGTCTCCCGCTTGAGGAGGGCGGTCAGTCGTTGGTGTGCGTCAGCGCCCAGCTCGCGACTTTCCGTCTTCAGACCCTGCAGAGATACCTTTACGTCGAGCCCCCTCCTAGCTGGTGTGCTCTGGCGAGGTATTTCTTCCGCCAGCAGCGCGACCTCAATTATGACACGCAGCTCCTGTTTGTGAACTTGGGGGGTGCCAGGACCGCCCTCCGGGAGCTGCCTGTCTTTTACAGGGAACTCATCAGGGTCTGGAACAAAGTCTCCACCAAGCGCAGCTCTCCGCCGGCTGGAGTGGCGGCCGTCCTGCAGGAACCGCTGCTCGGGAATCCGTACCTCCACGGCCGAGGTTTTATGTGGCGGTCGGAAGAGAGGGCTGTGGCTGGTGAGGTGACCAGGGTCAGGGACCTGCTCGATGGCGGAGGAGCGGGCTGGATGGCGCCAGACACCGCTGGCGCGGCGCCTAAATTCTGCCAACGTCCGCCACGCGGCCGATGCCATCGAGTCGCTAAAAACAGCTCTGGGCCCTGACTCCGTTAGGTGCATCGAGGAGGCTCAAGCACGTGGGGAGATCCCGTCCGAACTGACCCCCGTCCGGACGAAATTCCTCATCGGCGCCAAACCCCGGAACCTCCCTCGGGGGCCGGCGCCTCACAACTTGAGCCGCCTCGGGGAAATCCCCTCCGCGCCTTTCAGTTCCGCGCGGAGGGGTTTCCTGTACGGGCTGCTCCTGCACACCCTCAACTTTGCCATCCTCGCCGGCCGTCCGGACACGCCATGGCGTACCATCTTGCCGTCTGGAGGAGGCGGGGGTCCCCGATGGAGGGCACTCTACGCAGGGGTCCTCCCACTATTCATCGGGGACTTGGCCTGGAGGGTGGTGCACGGAGCAGTGCCGTGCAACAAATTTTTAAGCCGGTTCACGGACTCCCAGGCCGCCTGCAATTTCTGCGGTCTGGAGGAGTCCGTGTTCCATGTTTTTATTGAGTGCACGAGGTTGCAGCCCCTGTTCCATTATTTGAAGGAGCTGCTCCTGAAATTCTGGCTGCACTTCAGTCCCACTCTCCTGATCTTTGGGCACCCTGTGCGGAGGGGAGCGGGTAGTTCCGAAGGCCTCCTCGTAGGACTGCTCCTGGGCACGGCCAAGGGTGCCATCAGCCGGTCCAGGCAGCGGGCGGTCAAGGGGGTCGTTCAACCTGACTGCCTGCCTCTCTTCCGCTCTTACATCCGGTCCAGGGTGTCCTTGGAGATGGAGCACGCGGTGTCCACCGGCACGCTCGCGGCCTTCCGCGAGAGGTGGGCACCGGAGGGACTGGAGTGCATCATCACGCCCGGCAACCAAATTTTAATTTGATTTTACGTTTTTAAGTTTAATTTGTTTTAATTACCGGTGCTTTTAGTGTCCCCCTTCCCTTTTATACGGGGCACTGGGGAAAATTGTGATTTTAGTGCCCAAAAAAAAACCAAAAAAAAGAAAAACACAAAAAAAAAGGGGGGAAAAAAAAAAAAGGGCCTTGTAAATGTCTGGAGTGTCACCCAGGTCGGGTGGCACCGTTTAATGTTTTATGTTTTCGCAGGTAAACTCAAAAGAGTTTCATGCACAAGGACTCCAGGTCCCTCTGCACCGCAGCATGTTGTAATTTCTTCCCAATCAAATAATATTCCCTTTTACAGTTTTTTTTTTCAAGGTGGATGAACTCACATTTTCCGACATTGTAATCCATCTGCCAAACCTTAGCCCATTCACTTAACCTATCTCAATCTCTTTTCAGCCTCTCTGTGTCCTCTACACAATCTGCTTTCCCATTAATCTTTGTGTCATCTGCAAATTTTGTTACACTGCACTCTGTCCCCTCTTCCAGGTCATCTATGTATATTGTAAACAGTTGTGGTCCCAGCACCGATCCCTGTGGCACACCACTAACCACCAATTTCCAAGCCGAAAAGGACCCATTTATCCCGACTCTCTGCTTTCTGTTCGCCAGCCAATTCTCGATCCATGCTGACACATTTCCTCTGACTCCGCGTACCTTTATCTTCTGCAGTAACCTTTTGTGTGGCACCTTATCGAATGCCTTTTGGAAATCTAAATACACCACATCCATCGGTACACCTCTATCCACTATGCTCGCTTTTCCTCAAAGAATTCCAGTAAATTAGTTAAACATGATTTTCCCTTCATGAATCCATGTTGTGTCTGCTTGATTGCACTATTCCTGTCTAGATGTCCCGCTATTTCTTCCTTAATGATAGCTTCAAGCATTTTTCCCACTGCAGATGTTAAACTAACCGGCCTATAGTTACCTGCCTATTGTCTGTCCCCTTTTTTAAACAGAGGCGTTACATTAGCTGCTTTCCAATCTGCTGGTACCTCCCCAGAGTCCAGAGAATTTTGGCAGATTATAACGAATGCATCTGCTATAACTTCCGCCATCTCTTTTAATACCCTGGGATGCATTTCATCCAGACCAGGGGACTTGTTTACCTTGAGTCCCATTAGCCTGGCCAGGACTACCCCACTAGTGATAGTGATTATCTCAAGGTCCTCCCTTCCCACATTCCCGTGACCAGCAATTTTTGGCATGGTTTTTGTGTCTTGCACTGTGAAGACCGAAGCAAAATAATTGTTTAAGAGACATAGAAACAGAGAAAATAGGTGCAGGAGTACGCCATCCGGCCCTTCAGGCCTGCACCGCCATTCAATGAGTTCATGGCTGAACATGCAACTTCAATACCCCATTCCGGCTTTTTCGCCATACCCCTTGATCCCCCTAGTAGTAAGAACTACATCTAACTCCTTTTTGAATACACTTAGTGAACTGGCCTCAATAACTTTCCGTGGCAGAGAATTCCACAGCTCACCACTCCCTGGGTCAAGAAGCCCCTCCCCAACTCGGCCCCAAATGGCCCACCCCCCATCTCCAGACTGTGACCCCTGGCTTGGACTTCCCCAACATTAATAAGAACATAAGAACATAAGAACATAAGAATTAGGAACAGGAGTAGGCCATCTAGCCCCTCGAGCCTGCTCCACCACCCAACAAGATAACGGCTGATCTGGCCGTGGACTCAGCTCAACTTACCCGCCCACTCCCCATAACCCTTAATTCTTTTATTGGTTAAAAATCTATCTATCTATGATTTGAATATATTCAATGAGCTAGCCTGAACTGCTTCCTTGAGCAGAGAATTCCACAGATTCACAACCCTCTGGGAGAAGAAATTCCTTCTCAACTCGGTTTTAAATTGGCTCCCCCATATTTTGAGGCTGTGCCCCCTAGTTCTAGTCTCCCCTACCAGTGGAAACAACCTCTCTGTCTCTATCCTGTCTAGCCCCTTCATTATTTTAAATGTTTCTATAAGATCACCCCTCATCCTTCTGAACTCCAATGAGTAAAGACCCAGTCTACCCAATCTAGCATCATAAGGTAACCCCCTCATCACCGGAACCAGCCCAGTGAATCGTCTCTGCACCCCTCCCAAAGCTAGTATATCCTTTCTTAAGTAAGGTGACCAAAACTGCACGCAGTACTCCAGGTGTGGCCTTACCAATACCCTGTACAGTTGCAGCAGGGCCTCCTTGCTTTTGTACTCCATCCCTCTCGCAATGAAAGCCAACATTACATTTGCCTTCCTGATCACCCGCTGCACCTGCAAACCAACCCCTTGGGATTCATGCACAAGGAACCCCCGGTCCCTCTGCACCATAGCATGCTGCAACCTCTCCCCACTCAAACAATACTCCCCTCCACTGTCTTTTTTCCCAAGATGGATGAACCCACACCCTTCGACACTGCAATCCATCTGCCAAACCTTAGCCCATTCGCTTAACCTATCTAAATCTCTTTGCAGCCTCTCTGTGTCCTCTGCACAACCCACTTTCCCACGAATCTTTGTGTCATCTGCAAATTTTGTTACACTACACTCTGTCCCCTCTTCCAGGTCATGTATGTATATTGTAAATAGTTGTGGTCCCAGCACCGATCACTGTGGCACACCACTAACCACTGATTTCCAACCCGAAAAGGACCCATTTATCCCGACTCTCTGCTTTCTGTTCGCCAGCCAATTCTCGATCCATGCTAATACATTTCCTCTGACTCCACGTACCTTTAACTTCTGCAGTAACCTTTTGTGTGGCACCTTATCGAATGCCTTTTGGAAATCTAAATACACCACATCCATCGGTACACCTCTATTCACCATGCTCGTTATATCCTCAAAGAATTCCAGTAAATTAGTTACACATGATTTCCTTTCAATGAATCCATGTTGCATCTGCTTGATTGCACTATTCCTATCTAGATGTCCCGCTATTTCTTCCTTAATGATAGCTTCAAGCATTTTCCCCACTACAGATGTTAAGCTAACCGGCCTATAGTTACCTGCCTTTTGTCTGCCCCCTTTTTTAAACAGAGGCGTTACATTAGCTGCTTTCCAATCCGATGGCACCTCCCCAGAGTCCAGAGAATTTTGGTAGATTATAACGAATGCATCTGCTATAACTTCCGCCATCTCTTTTAATACCCTGGGATGCATTTCATCAGGACCAGGGGACTTGTCTACCTTGAGCCCCATTAGCCTGTTCAGCACTACCCCGCTAGTGATAGTGATTGTCTCAAAGTCCTCCCTTCCCACATTCCCGTGACCAGCAATTTTTGGCATGATTTTTGTGTCTTCCATGTGAAAACCGAAATAAAATAATTGTTTAAGGTCTCAGCCATTTCCACATTTCCCATTGTTAAATCCCCCTTCTCATCTTCGAAGGGACCAACATTTACTTTAGTCACTCTTTTCCGTTTTATATATCCGTAAAAGCTTTTACTATCTGTTTTTATGTTTTGCGCAAGTTTACTTTCGTAATCTATCTTTCCTTTCTTTATTGCTTTCTTATTCATTCTTTGCTGTCGTTTAAAATTTTCTCAATCTTCTAGTTTCCCACTAACCTTGGCCACCTTATACGCATTGGTTTTTAATTTGATACTCTCATTTATTTCCTTGGTTATCCACGGCTGGTTATCCCTTCTCTTACCGCCCTTCTTTTTCACTGGAATATATTTTTGTTGAGCACTATGAAAGAGCTCCTTAAAAGTCCTCCACTGTTCCTCAATTGTGCCACCGTTTAGTCTGTGTTTCCATCTACTTTAGCCAACTCTGCCCTCATCCCACTGCAGTCCCCTTTGTTTAAGCATAGTACGCTCGTTTACTTCCTCACCCTCAATCTGTATTACAAATTCAACCATACTGTGATCACTCATTCCAAGAGGATCTTTAACTAGGAGATTGTTTATTATTCCTGTCTCATTATACAGGACCAGATCTAAGATAGCTTGCTCCCTTGTAGATTCTGTAACATACTGTTCTAAGAAACAATCCCATATGCATTCTATGAATTCCTCAAGGCTACCCCGTGCCAATCAATAGCCAATTGTCGTAGTGCACATTGGTACCAACGACATTGGTTAAAAAAAGGGATGAGGTCCTACGAAACAAATTTAAGGACCTAGGAGCTAAATTAAAAAGTAGGACCTCAAAAGTCGTAATCTCGGGATTGCTACCAGTGCCACGTGCTAGTCAGAGTAGGAATTGCAGGATAGCGCAGATGAATACGTGGCTTGAGCAGTGGTGCAGCAGAGAGGGATTCAAATTCCTGGGGCATTGGAACCCGTTCTGAGGGAGGTGGGACCAGTACAAACCGGACGGTCTGCACCTGGGCAGGACCGGAACCAATGTCCTAGGGGTAGTGTTTGCTAGTGCTGTTGGGGAGGAGTTATACTAATATGGCAGGGGTTGGGAACCAATGTAGGGAGACAGAGGGAAACAAAAAGGAGACAAAAGCAAAAGACAGAATGGAGATGAGGAAAAGTGGAAGGCAGAGAAACCCAAGAAAAAGAAAAAAAGGGCCACCGTACAGCAAAATTCTAAAAGGATAAAGGGTGTTAAAAAAACAAGCCTGAAGGCTTTGTGTCTTAATGCAAGGAGTATCCATAATAAGGTGGATGAATTAACTGTGCAAATAGATGTTAACAAATATGATGTGATTGGGATTACCGAGACGTGGCTCCAGGATGATCAGGGCTGGGAATTCAACATCCAGGGGTATTCAACATTCAGGAAGGGTAGAATAAAAGGAAAAGGTGGTAGGGTAGCATTGCTGGTTAAAGAGGAGATTAATGCAATAGTTAGGAAGGACATTAGCTTAGATGATGTGGAATCTATATGGGTAGAGCTGCAGAACACCAAAGGGCAAAAAACGTTAGTGGGAGTTGTGTACAGACCTCCAAATAGTAATAGTGATGTTGGGGAGGGCATCAAACAGGAAATTAGGGGTGCATGCAATAAAGGTGCAGCAGTTATAATGGGTGACTTTAATATGCACATAGATTGGGCTAACCAAACTGGAAGCAATACGGTGGAGGAGGATTTCCTTGAGTGCATAAGGGATGGTTTTCTAGACCAATATGTCGAGGAACCAACTAGGGGGGAGGCCATCTTAGACTGGGTGTTGTGTAATGAGAGAGGATTAATTAGTAATCTTGTTGTGCGAGTCCCCTTGGGATAGAGTGACCATAATATGGTGGAATTCTGCATTAGGATGGAGAATGAAACAGTTAATTCAGAGACCATGGTCCAGAACTTAAAGAAGGGTAACTTTGAAGGTATGAGGCGTGAATTGGCTAGGATAGATTGGCGAATGATACTTAAGGGGTTGACTGTGGATGGGCAACGGCAGACATTTAGAGACCGCATGGATGAACTACAACAATTGCACATTCCTGTCTGGCGTAAAAATAAAAAAGGGAAGGTGGCTCAACCGTGGCTATCAAGGGAAATCAGGGATAGTATTAAAGCAAAGGAAGTGGCATACAAATTGGCCAGAAATAGCGTGAACCCGGGGACTGGGAGAAATTTAGAACTCAGCAGAGGAGGTCAAAGGGTTTGATTAGGGCAGGGAAAATGGAGTATGAGAAGAAGCTTGCAGGGAACATTAAGACGGATTGCAAAAGTTTCTATAGATATGTAAAGAGAAAAATGTTAGTGAAGACAAACGTAGATCCCCTGCAGTCAGAATCAGGGGAAGTGATAACGGGGAACAAAGAAATGGCAGACCAATTGAACAAGTACTTTGCTTCGGTATTCACTAAGGAGGACACAAACAACCTTCCGGATATAAAAGGGGTCAGAGGGTCTAGTAAGGAGGAGGAACTGAGGAAAATCCTTATTAGTCGGGAAATTGTGTTGGGGAAATTGATGGGATTGAAGGCCAATAAATCCCCAGGGCCTGATCGACTGCATCCCAGAGTACTTAAGGAGGTAGCCTTGGAAATAGCGGATGCATTGACAGTCATTTTCCAACATTCCATTGACTCTGGATCAGTTCCTATCGAGTGGAGGGTAGCCAATGTAACCCCACTTTTTAAAAAAGGAGGGAGAGAGAAAACAGGGAATTATAGACCGGTCAGCCTGACCTCAGTAGTGGGTAAAATGATGGAATCAATTATTAAAGATGAAATAGCAGCGCATTTGGAAAGAGGTGACATGATCGGTCCAAGTCAGCATGGATTTGTGAAAGGGAAATCATGCTTGACAAATCTTCTGGAATTTTTTGAGGATGTTTCCAGTCGAGTGGACAAGGGAGAACCAGTTGATGTGATATATTTGGACTTTCAGAAGGCTTTCGACAAGGTTCCACACAAGAGATTAATGTGCAAAGTTAAAGCACATGGGATTGGGGGTAGTGTGCTGACGTGGATTGAGAACTGGTTGTCAGACAGGAAGCAAAGAGTAGGAGTAAATGGGCACTTTTCAGAATGGCAGGCAGTGACTAGTGGGGTACCACAAGGTTCTGGCTGGGGCCCCAGCTGCTTACACTATACATTAATGATTTAGATGAGGGGCTTAAATGTAGTATCTCCAAATTTGCGGATGACACTAAGTTGGGTGGCAGTGTGAGCTGCGAGGAGGATGCTATGAGGCTGCAGAGTGACTTGGATAGGTTAGGTGAGTGGGCAAATGCATGGCAGATGAAGTATAATGTGGATAAATGTGAGGTTATCCATTTTGGTTGTAAAAACAGAGAGACAGACTATTATCTGTATGGTGACAGATTAGGAAAAGGGGAGGTGCAACGAGACCTGGGTGTCATGGTACATCAGTCATTGAAGTTTGACATGCAGGTACAGCAGGCGGTTAAGAAAGCAAATGGCATGTTGGCCTTCATAGCGAGGGGATTTGAGTACAGGGGCAGGGAGGTGTTGCTACAGTTGTACAGGGCCTTGGTGAGGCCACACCTGGAGTATTGTGTACAGTTTTGGTCTCCTAACTTGAGGAAGGACATTCTTGCTATTGAGGGAGTGCAGCGAAGGTTCACCAGACTGATTCCCGGGATGGTGGGACTGACCTATCAAGAAAGACTGGATCAACTGGGCTTGTATTCACTGGAGTTCAGAAGAATGTGAGGGGATCTCATAGAAACGTTTAAAATTCTGACGGGTTTAAACAGGTTAGATGCAGGAAGAATGTTCCCAATGTTGGGGAAGTCCAGAACCAGGGGTCACAGTCTAAGGATAAAGGGTAAGCCATTTAGGACCGAGATGAGGAGAAATTCCTTCACCCAGAGAGTGGTGAACCTGTGGAATTCTCTATCACAGAAAGTTGTTGAGGCCAATTCACTAAATATATTCAAAAAGGAGTTAGATGAAGTCCTTACTATTAGGGGGATCAAGGGGTATGGCGAAAAAGCAGGAAGGGGGTACTGAAGTTGCATGTTCAGCCATGAACTCATTGAATGGCGGTGCAGGCTAGAAGGGCTGAATGGCCTACTCCTGCACCTATTTTCTATGTTTCTATGTTAATATGTAGGTTGAAATCCCCCATGGTTACTGCCGTGCCTTTTTCACATGCCTCCATTATTCCCTTGATTATTGCCTGCCCCACCTTGAAGTTAATATTTGGGGGCCTATAAACTATGCCCACCAGTGACTTTTTCCCCTTGCTATCTCTAATCTCCATCCACAATGATTCAACATTTTGTTCATTAGAGCCAATATCGTCAACACAACTGCCCTGATATCATCCTTTATTAACAGAGCTACTCCACCTCCTTTCCCTTTTTGTCTATCTTTCCGAATTGTCAGATACCCCTGTATGTTTAATTCCCAGTCTTGGTCCCCCTGCAACCATGTTTCTGTAATGGCCACCAAATCATACCCATTTGTAATGATTTGTGCCTTCAACTCATTTACTTTATTTCGAATGCTGCGTGCGTTTCGGTAGAGTATTTTAATACTAGTTTTGAAACCATGATTTTTAGTTTTGACCCCTCCTGCAGCCCCTTTATATTCATACATATTGTCCCTTCCTATCACCTTGTGGTTTACACTTACCCCAGTGCTACTCTGCTCTGTTGCCTCCTGCCTTTTGCATTCTTTCTTGGAATCCTGTTCATCTGAGCTCTCACCCACTCTGACTAGCTCAGAGCCCTCTCCTGGGTTCCGAATACTCCTTGCATTGAGGCACCGAGCTTTCATGCTTGCCTTTTTATTACACTTTGACCCTTTAGAATTTTGCTGTATAGTGGCCCTTTTTGTTTTTTGCCTTGGGTTTCTCTGCCCTCCACTTTTACTCATCTCCTTTCTGTCTTTTGCTTTTGTCTCCATTATGTTTCCCTCTGTCTCCCTGCATTAGTTCCCCTCCCCCTGCCATATTAGTTTAACTCCTCCCCAACAGCACCAGAAAACACTCCCCCTTGGACATTAGTTCCGGTCCTGCCGAGGTGCAGACCGTCTGGTTTGTATGGGTCCCACCTCCCCCAGAACCGGTTCCAATGCCCCAGGAATTTGAATCCCTCCCTGCTGCACCACTGCTCAAGCCACGTATTCATCTGAACTATCCTGCGATTCCTACTCTGACTAGCTCGTGGCACTGGTAGCAATCTCGAGATTACTACTTTTGAGGTCCTACGTTTTAATTTAGCTCCTAGCTCCTTAAATTCGTCTCGTAGGACCTCATCCCTTTTTTACTTATATCGTTGATACCAATGTGCACCACGATAACTGGCTGTTCACCTTCCCTTTTCAGAATGTCCTGCACCGGCTCCGAGACATCCTTGACCCTTGCACCAGGGAGGCAACATACCATCCTGGAGTCTCGGTTGCGGCCGCAGAAACGCCTATCTATTCCTCTTACCATTGAATCCCCTTCACTATCGCTCTCCCACTCTTTTTCCTGCCCTCCTGTGCAGTAGAGCCAGCCACGGTGCCATGAACCTGGCTGCTGCTGCCCTCCCCTGATGAGTCATCCCCCTCAACAGTACTCAAAGTGGTGTATCTGTTTTGCAGGGGGATGACCACAGGGGACCCCTGCACTACCTTCCTTGCACTGCTCTTTCTGCTGGTCTTCCATTCCCTATCCAGATTGGATTTGTCCTGCTTTTTATGGACAAGACGTACCTTGGAAGTTTTCTACATTGTCGGAGAGATGCCAGTGCTGTAGCTGTATTGGAACAGCTTGACTAGAGGTGCAGCTAGTTCTCTAGAGCACAAGTCTTCAGCACAACAGTCGGGATGTGATTGGGGCCCATAGAATTTGCTATATCCAGTGCGCTCAGCTGTTTCTTGATATCACGTGGAGTGTATCGAATTGGCTGAAGACTGGCTTCTGTGGAGATGGGGATCTCAGGAGGAGGCCGATATGGATCATCCACTTGGCACTTCTGGCTGATGATGGTTGCAAATGCTTCAACCTTGTCTTTTGCACTCATGTGCTGGGCTACCACAAAATAGACTAATGAATAAGGTCAGGGAATGCAGAGTCAGGGGACAAGTAGCAGAATGGATATCTAGCTAGCTTCAAGACAGAAAGCAAAGTGTAGGGGTAAAGGGTAGCTATTCAGAATGGCAGAAGGTGGGAAGTGGTGTTCCTCAAGGATCAGTGCTGGGACCACTGTTGTTTACAATTTATATTAATGATTTAGACTTCGGAATCAAAAACACAATTTCTAAATTTGCGGATGACACCAAATTGGCAGGGGGGATAGCAAATACTACAGAGGAATGCAGCAAATTACAAGAAGACATTAATAAACTTGCAGAATGGACATATAATTGGCAAACGATGAAAGTGAGGTATTACATTTTGGTTAGAAAAGTAGGGAGGTCACATATTACTTGCAAAATAAGAATCTAAATGGGAGGAGCAAAGGGATCTCAAATACACAAATCACTAAAAGTATCGACACATGTTAACAAGGCTATAAAAAGGCCAACCAAGCACTAGGGTTTATTTCTAGCGGGATAGATTGGAAAAGTAGTGAAGTTATGTTAAACTCGTATCAAACCTTGGTTAGACCACACTTGGAATACTGAGTACAATTCTGATTGCATATTATAAAAAAGATATAGAGGCACTGTCGAGGGTGCAGCGAAGATTTACAACGATGAAGCCAGAAACGATGAACAGACTGGGGGCTAGAACCGCCACTTTTTTTGCATGCTTAACGCCCACTTAACACCCATTTTACCAGAGAAATTACGTATAACGCCCATATATCACCCATTTTGGCACAAAATGGAAACTGACAGGCATTTTTCGGAAATTTATCGCCGAGCATTACTTTCCACATGTGCTTAATGTCGGGGAAAAATATTGCCGCATTCCCACTCTTTTTGGGTGAAATCATCAGAATGGGTTATTTCAACCCCCATATTATTGCCCAGCATTACTTTCCACACGGAATTTAAGCTGCGATTCAATATTAATGCCCAGCCACTGTTTTTTGTCGTAAAGAACATATTTATCCAAACTAGCGGTCATAGAGATCGCCCATCGTCAATTTCACCACCTCGCACACATATCATCCACAATATCGCTCGCTCAAAAAACCGCCCAAAAATGTGGGACTAACCGGAACGAACGCCAGCGGTGTGACTGGCATTTGTTAAATCCCACTCTTACGTGAGGAGCTGATATGGTGCAGGCTCGAAGGGCCGAATGGCCTATTCCTGCACCTATTTTCTATGTTTTTCTATGATATCTGAAAGATTTGCCTGAAAGAGTGCTGATGTGAGTGACAACGCTGACACACTGCTGTGTGTGTGCAGCTCAGACATCAATGGTGCCCATCAACTTGGTGCCAGTTAAAGTTTAGGTTAATTGATGTTAAGTTATATTTAATCCTTTCATTGTAAGGAATCACCAACATGTAACGGTTCAGCTATCTGAGACAATGCGCTACAAGGTTATGTTCAATAACAAAAATTTAACACCAACATTCTTCTGAAATCATAAGTATCACAGCCAATAATACCAACCGCCGCCCACACCCAACTTTTTCCACCATTGACATAAATCACATGTTCAACATGTTCAGCAACACAGAATACAAAGGTAAAAGTAGGAGCGTGGTCCCCAGCCCCCATACATTACAACAAATTGCATACATCCAGATAGAGATATAACACAGCCATCACATGCGCAATTGCATCTCACTTTCCTTCCCCATCTCCTTCTTCTCCCCACCTCTACCTCTTCCCCTCCATGGCACCTGGCCGAGGAGCTCCTCAGGTGGTGTCTCATTGGGGGGCATGAAGGCAGATGCGGTGGTTGCACGGGTACGGGAGCAAGGGGTGCCGAGGGTGGCAACATTCTCTGATGCAGAAGCAGGATCTTGGTCCTTGCTCTCATTTGTCATTCGCAGTGGTGGTGCGGAACCTAGGGGTGGAGTGCCGCGCTTGGAGACCACTGTGGCAGCAGTGATCCTGACTATCGCATCCAGGGAATCCTTCATGCATGGAATGAAATCGGTCATGGTGGCTAGCTGCCGGGATATGCCCCACAATGCTTTGATGAGCTGATCACCAAGATCTACAGTCCTCCTGGACAACTGTACCATATCTCCGCTGTCATGTCGTGCTCGCGGAACAGACCTGCCGCGTCCGCAAGGCCTCCGCGGGGTCGGCGCCATCCTGGAGACAAATGGAGTGTCCTGTGGTGAGGTGCTTGGGGCCAGTACCTCCAGAGTGGAGGCGGGAATGACTGGAGTACCACTAGGTGGCCTTGGGGTGGAATGGCTTCCGGAACGTGGTGATGCAGGTTCTTCGAAGTCTGCACTCTCATCGTGGAGAACAGACCCAGCGGATTGACGGGCGACAATCGGAGCTCCTCAGCACCAGATGTAGTAGGATCGTCCACCGACACCTGTCCCACGCCCCCACCTTCTGGCCTCTGTGGTCTTGCCTGGGACCGCACTGCTGGCTGAGCTGCAAAACACAAATGAAGTTATTGGAGGAGAAGGGGATGGTAGGGTGACAAGGTGAGTCCAGCGCTACACACAGCATATGCACGACAAAAGCATCACCACTATCAAAAACAGAAGAGATATCACGTTCCATGACCATCAACACATTGTGCATTACAATGATTTTCATTAGGCCAGCATTATTTCTATGACACTTTTAGAAATCATCTATCATATATGATTCTTTGGATATGAATGGGTGTGGCTTCTATAGACTTTACATGACGCAATGGTGTAAGCTTTACTCATGTGGCATCACATCAGGGTCTGCAGATGCATCCGTGGCTGTCCGGGGGTGCTTTCCCACGAGTGCGAGCACACACTCATCCATGTCAGTGATGTCGCTGGTGACTGGTGGCCCCCCACCCGTTCACCTCTGCACGGACCTCATCATCGATAGCTTCTTCTGTAAAAGGTGACAGGACGACATGGTTGAAGATCATTGCCTGATATCATTGCTAGGTACTGTCACAGACACTGATACAACACATAACCGACATATGTAATCATGATTATTATGATAATTATCATTCTTTACCTAAAGATGTACACCGTGACCGCAGGCTTTGAGTACAACATTCCCGGTAAAAGTGCAAGACCTCACATCTTCTGATAGTCACTCATGACTCTTACAAATCAAATTATATAAATAGATAAGTACATGTAAATCAATGTAATACTTACTCTTGCAGATCTCAAAAGGTCGTTGCATCGTTTGCGGCAATGGTACCTCGTTGGTCACCGATGAGACCACCTCTGCTATCTCGGTCCATATCTTCTGGTAGGCCTTTGGGGTGGGCTTCCCACACCCTCCCTGTGTCAACTTACTTGAGCGTAACTCGACCTCCTGCAGGAGGGAGGCATTTGCCTCGTCCGAGAACCTCCTGGCTCTTTTGCAGCCTCCAATGTGCTCCTCTCCCATCTCACTGCTCTCTCCAGCATCAGTCTCTGCAGCGTGCTGTGATGCCTCCTCCTCTCTCTCCATTTGTTATGTATACAATAAAGGTTCAAACTGAGTACGGTTTAACGAAGCAAGGTACAACCTTGTTTCTGCTTTATTTAGGCCCAAAGTGCCTGACTCTCAAAATGGCTGGCCTTTTATACCTGAGCAGCACCATGTGCGTGCTGCTCAGTGGCCTCCAACAATGACGCCATCTGGTGGCTACAAACAGAATGTACATGCATGACAATACCCACCTCTGAGATCTTATCACTGTCTTTCACAGGTTGACACGGTCCAGTGTTTGCGCTCCCGGGTTGAACGTCTCAGTTCGATTCCAGCCTTGGGTGAGTGTGCGGAGTCTGTTGTGATTGATGGCTAGGTGACTGACTTGTTGAGGGTGGCAATGGCCATGTCAGGAATTGCAAGTCCATTTTTATTGAATGGGTCCATGATTGAAATTCTGGGTTCACTGATGACCCTTAGTCCTCTGAAGACTGCTAGTAGGTTGGTTGGTCATCGATGGTTTCTTCGTCCGACTGTTCTGGCTCATCTGTGTGCCTTAGCTTTGCCTGATCCATGTGTTTCCTGCAAGTTTGCCCATTCTTGAGCTTAATAACGAATACTCTGTTGCCCTCCTTGGCCATGACCGTACCAGCCATCCATTTGGGACCCTGACCATAGTTCAACACATATAAAGGATCATTAACAGAAATCTCGCATGACACAGTTGCGCGATCGTGGTAACCTTGTTGACTTTGTCTTCTGTATTCAACATGATTTTTCAATCCGGGTGTACCAGAGATAGCTTGATCTTAAGACCTCTTTTTATCATGAGCTCAGCAGGCGAGACCCCTGTGAGTGTGTGGGGTCTTGTCCTGTAACTCAGCAGTATGCAGGACAAGCAGGTCTGCAGTGACCCTTGGGTCACTCTCCTCATGCTTTGCTTGATAATTTGTACTGCACATTCAGCTTGCCCATTGGACGCAGGCTTGAACTGTGCTGACCTTACATGTTTTATGTCGTTAAGTTTCACAAACTTCTGAAACTCCATGACCCATTGTCACTCACCACTATGTCAGGCAGACCATGTGTCACGAACATGACATTGAGATTCTCAATGTTTGCCGTGGATGTGCTGGATGACATGATGATGCATTCTATCCACTTCAAATAAGCGTCCACCACCACTAAAAACATCTTGCCCGGAAGGGCCCTGCAAAATCTATACAGATCCTGGACCAAGGTTTGGATGGCCACGACCACAGACTCAGCGGCGATCCTGCTGGTGCTTTGCTGAACTGCATGCAAGTGTTGCACTGATGCACGCATGCTTCCAGCTCAGAATCAATTTCTGACCACCATACATGGAACCTGGCGATGGCCTTCATCATCACTATACCCAGATGGGTGCTGTGTAACTCATGCACAAACTTCTCTCTCCCTTTCTTGGGCATTACAACGCGATTGTCCCACAGTATGCCATCTGCTTGAATAGACAGTTTGTCCTTGCGACGAATGTACGGTTTGGCCTCCTCGCACATTTGCTTAGGTATGGCAGTCTAATCCCCTTTTAGGATGCAACCCTTTACCACCGATAAAATCGGGTCCTGGCTGGTCCAGGTCTTAACTTGTTGAGCTGTGACAGGGGTTCCTTCACTCTCAAAAGCATCGATGATTAACATTAGATCCGCCAGTTGTGGCGTTTCCACCTCCGGTGTGGGCAACGTCAACCGGCTCTTGCATCGGCTGTGGGATGAAGTGTTGGTATTGCTACCTTTGCTTTCAGAAATCAATGAAATGAGCGGCTTGTGATCAGTCTCTAATTCGAACCTCAGACTAAAGTTATTGATGCATCTTTTTAACACCATACACGCACATTAAAGCTTCTTTTTCTACCATGCTGTAGGCTCTTTCTGCTTTCGACAAACTTTTGGATGTATACGCGACAGGTTGAAATTTCCCCAACTCATTGGCTTGTTGGAGTATGCAACTAATTTCATATGATGATGCATCACAGGCCAAAACTAAACGTTTACATGGGTCATAATGTACCAGCAGCTTGTTCGAGCAAAGCAGATTGGTGGCTTTCTCGACAGCTCTGTCTTGCACTGCGCCCTACACCCAGTTATCGCCTTTTCTCAATAGCATATGTAGTGGTTCTAGTAAGGTGCTCAATTTAGATAAGAAGTTACCAAAGTAGTTGAGTAGACCCAGGAACGAATGCAGCTCCGTCACATTCTGCAGCTTGGGTGCATTTTTGATGACCTTGATTTTCATGTCAGTAGGTCTGATGCCATCAGCGACGATTTTCTACCTGAGGAATTCGACCTCCGGTGCCATGAAGACGCACTTCGAGCGTTTCAGTCTGAGTCCCACTCTAACCAAACGCAGTAGAACCTCTTCCAGGTTGTTCTGATGTTCCTTGGAGTCACGACCGGTGATCAGGATGTCATCTTGGAACACGAAGGTTCTGGGAACGGACTTCAGTAGACTTTCCATATTTCTCTGGAATATTGCTGCAGCCGAGCGAATTCCGAAAGGGCACCTGTGGTAAATAAACAGTCCTTTATGCGTATTAATGCACGTAAGCCTCTTCGATGCCTCGACCAACTCCTGTGGCATATAGGCCGACGTCAAGTCCAGCTTTGTGAACGACTTCCCTCTGGTTAGCGTCGCAAACAAGTCATCAGCCTTCGGTAATGGGTACTGATCTTGTTCCGAAACCTGGTTGATTGTAGCCTTGTAGTCATCACAGATTCTGACTGTGCCATCATCTTTCAGCACAGGATCAATGGGGCTGGCCCATTCATTAAATTCAACCGATGATATGATCCCTTCACGCTGGAGTCTGTCCAGTTCAATTTCGACCTTCTCCCTCGTCATATACAGCACTGCCCAAGCTTTATGATGGACAGGTCTTGAATCTGAGTCCACATGGATCTGCACCTTGGCTCCCGTGAAGTTGCCGATACCCGGTTCGAACAGCGAGGGAAACTTGCTCAATACTTGGGCACATGTATCTTCCTCCGGTGACAATGCCTTTATGACGTTCCAGTCGCATCTGATTTTCTCCAACCAGCTCCTGCCGAGCAGCATTGGGCCATTGCCTGGAACAATCCATAGCGGTAACTCATGAACCATACCATTATATGACACGTTAATTTGTGCACTGCCAATCACCTTTATCAGTTCTTTGGTGTATGTGCGCAGCTTGGTGTTAACAGGGCTCAGCCTGGGCCTCTCAGCCTTAGTATCCCACAGCTTATTAAATGCCCTCTCGTTCATGATCAATTGACTCACCCCCGTATCCAGTTCTATCGATACCGGTATCCCATTAAACTTCACTTTAATCAAAATTGCTTTACTGTTGGTTATGAAGGAGTACATTCCATACACTTCCCCCTCTGGCATCTAGGATTGTGTATCCGTACCCGCGCTAGTCTGACTCTCATCCTGCACGTGGTGTGTCGCAGCTCACTTGCTCATCTGCAGACACTTGCGCTGGAGATGCCCCACTCTCAGACAGCCTTTGCAACTATATTGCTTAAATCGGCACTGCTGGTGGCGATGATTTCCCCCACAACACCAACACGGAGAAGTCAGATACATTCCCGCTGGTGGACTTTGGACAGCCACAGGTTTCACGATTGCAGCCGGATTGGCCCTGCCATGTACCGCTCTGCCGAACGACGAATCAATCGCATTTACAGTACTTGGTGAGGTTCGGTTCTTCACCGCTATTTGCTTTAGACTCCTGTCTGTCATCATACATGATTGAGCGATCTGGATGGCCCTTTTAAAATCCAACTCCTCCACCACCAGAAGTTTGTGCAGGATCACCTCGTGGTTGATACCGATAACAAAGAAGTCCCGCAGTATATCTGCCAACACCGTCCAGAACTGGCACGGTCCCGCTAGACGTCTCAGGTCGGCAATGAATTCCGCCGCGCTCTGGCCCTCCGATCAAACGTGTGAATAAAACCTGTATCTCGAGATGATGATGCCATCGTTTGGCTTGACGTGCTCCTGTACCAATGTACACAACTCCTCGTACATTTTCTCTGTTGGCATGAGTAGATTCTTTATCAGATTGTAGATCTTTGAACCGCACACAGTGAGGAACACGGCCCGGTGCCGATCTGCATCGTCGACCCCCTCCATTTTGTTGGCCACAAAGTACTGGTTCAAATGGCTCACAAAGCCTGCCCAATCATCTCCCTCCACGAATCGCTCTAAAAATCCAATCATGCTCATGTTGCAAACAAAGGTTCTTGTATTCTCGTCGCCAAATGTTATGTATGCAATAAAAGTTCAAACTGAGTACGGTTTAACTAAGCAAGGTACAGCCTTGCTTCTGGTTTATTTAGGCCCAAAGTGCCTTACTCTCAAAATGGCTGGCCTTTTATACCTGAGCAGCACCATGTGCGTGCTGTTCAGTGGCCTCCAACAATGACGCCATCTGGTGGCTACAAACAGAATGTACATACATGACACCATTATAGGCCAAATTTGGTCAAATATGTGGCTGGTAACACCTACTTTTTGTTTGCCTACTTGCTGTGAAGCTCTAAACTCTCCCTCCTTCCTCCCAAAGCAGCCACGGTACATCCAGCCATGTCTTCAGTCCATCTGTGCTCCTTCTCTCGCTGTCTCCTCTTCTGCGCATGTCATGTTGACCCTTGACCTCCAGAAACGCAGGAATAGAGCATTGCCATGCTGTTGCTAAGGCTGGCCACATTTTATGGCAAAAGGTCAAAAAAATGTAACTCTACCGCCCATTTTATATCGCTCGCGGTAATGCCCATTTTCAAAAGTGGAGACTAGATGGTTTGAGAATGGGCGGGAAGCTGGTGATCTTTTACTGCCCATGCCGGAAACTTTGGCCGATAACCACAAAAGTGGAGGTTATAGCCCTGGCTCTCTTGTCTCTTGAAAAGAGAGGGCTAAGGGGTGACCTAATAGAGGTCTTTAAAATCATGAAAGGTTTTGATAAAGTAGACACAGAGAGTGTTTCCTTTTGTGGGAAAGAGCATAACTAGAGGCCATCAATATAGGATAGTCACCCAGAAATCCAATAAAGAATTGAAAATAACTTTCTTTACCCAGAGAGTGGCGAGAGTATAGAACTTGCTACCATAAGGAGTGGTTGAAGCGAATAGTATAGATTCATTTAAGGGGAGGCTAGACAAGCATATGAAGAAGAAGGGAATAGAGGTTTACGCTGATAGTGTTAGATGAGGAAAGACGGGAGGAGGCTCGAGTGGAGCATAAACACCAGCATAGACTGGTTGGGCCAAATGGCCTGTTTCTATGCTGCATATCCTATGTAATCCTATGTAATCAAGCGCAACTTAAAGGGATAATCATGACTTAAAAGGATACTCACCATTTCATGGTCATTGATGCTGGAGCTGCGAAGAGGACCATTGAAACACATCAGGTGACTTTCTGAGACACTTTGTCAAGACTTTGCCAACACTCGAGCAACATTTATTCCGGAAATTCTCTGAGGACTTCACCTAAAGAGAGTAAATGGTGTGTCACTCCACCTTATAGGAGTAACCAGGAGAGAGGGACTGCTTGATCATGGGCCTCTTGCTAATGGTCCCTCCTTGGTCTGGACGAAGGATGGGAGGAGGAGATGAAGCCAGGCAGAGCAGCACCAGCTGCTGCAGAGAGAGGAACAGGAGGGTGATGAGGGTAAGATAGCGTCTTCCTTCCTGTGGGTACAGGACATCCTTCCTGCTCTGGACCTCCTCCTCCAGGACCTCCTGTGCTGTGTCCGAGAACCTGTGCACTCTCTCCCTCGGTCCCTGAGCCATCCTGCAACGTGCCGCTGTGGGCCAGCCAGAGCAATCCACATCTTCGGTGAAAGTGGGTGCGAGGAGTCCATATATAACTGCTCCATGAAAATTGGGTCTAATCAGTGCTCGAGTGCTAAACCTGCAGGGCCTAGAAATTCCTCTCGAGGGTTGCCGCAAAACGGACGGTATCGGATCAGCCGCCCGTTACACACAGCGCCACTGACTGCACTGGAACTGAATATCAAGCGCTGCGTATAACGAGAGGCCAATCCGATACCGCCCATTTTATGCCACCATCCATGGCGAATTTCTAGGCCCTGGAGTCTGTTTAGCACCTCCAGGCAAGTTCAAATAATGGAGATCAGCAATTAGGACCAAAATTGTGTGCTAAATCCACACTTTCAAACAGACGTGACTTATTAGCACTGCACCCACTTTGCATCTGTTTTCACCCTTTGGCCAAAATAAACCCTCCAAGCCCAGCTATGAACACATATGGTACAAAATAGTTAACGGAAGAAAGACAGAATCCGTCACAGTAAACAATTTTTACTTACTTTTGAGCAACGCCACAGGAAATAAATAGTTACTAATACTGAAAGAGTCAAGGGTTATGGGGAACGGGCAGGGAAGTGGAGTTGGGGCCAAGATCAGATCAGCCATGATCTTTTTGAGTGGCGGAGCAGACTTGAGGGTCCTAATGGCCTACTCCTACTCTTATTTCTTATGTTCTTATGAAAGGTGCATTATCAGTGTGAGAGCTGTCATGAGAGATGAGCTGTTCTTTCAGAACCTCTATCTTTGGGAGAGAGAGAGTCAATGATGCTTTATACTACAAAGAACTACTTCACATAAAAGAACTAACAAGTAATTTAATGAAGGGCATTTCTTGCACCTTTAACATCTGTCCCAAAAATATGTTGAAAACATGGGTGGTCTTATATGCCTGCTGCCATCTTTCATTCTTACACACAACCATCTGTTGTTATGGCCGTGTTGTCAGGTACACAGATGGTCATGTGAAGTGTTGGTTAATATTGTATGAGTGCGACAGAAAAAAGAAAGCTACTTCAATCTACCGATGTGCCACAAAAGGCATGCGAGACACGCCTGTAGTTGACTGAGTATATTCAGATATGGAGATGATGTTACTATCATTCTGTTTTTTTTCATTTTATTAAATCCTTTCAATACTGGCCTTTACTGACGTTTAAAGCCAATCACTGACTCTTTTATTTCCTAACTGCTTGGCATGTCATTTATGTTTCACACTAAACCTTCATTGAAATGTTTTGTGAATTGAAAACATTGGGGGTGAAATTCGACTTAGGCAGAAGCGCAAAAGGGATGGTGGAGAATCGTCAGCCTGCTTTACGCCCCGCCAGATTTTATTTTCCATCAAAGCTAATGGAAAAGAACATTGGGAAGATAGTAAAATGTGCTGCCAGGTCACCATTGCCCAGGATATTCTACTGCCCAAAATGAATTTCATGCCTATTGTGTTTGGCCTGGTATTATATAGGAACATTTGTCAATGATCCTCTGTGCGCGACTACATAAAAATGGCAGAACTCTGCAGGCAGCCAGCTCTCATTCCACTACTTCTGGCCCAATGACACATAAGAACATAAGAAATAAGAGCAGGAATAGACCATTCGACCATTGAGCCTGCTCCACCTTTCAATAAGATCATGGCTGATCTTCTACCTCAACTCCACTTTCCTGCACTATCCCCATATCCCTTAATTCTCTTAATATCCAATAATCTATTGACCTCTATCTTGAATATACTCAACGACTGAGCATCCACAGCCCTCTGGGGTAGAGAATTCCAAAGACTCTGTACCCTCTGAGTGAAGAAGTCTCTCCTCATCTCAGTCCAAATGGCCGACCCCTTATTCTGAGACTGTGACCCCTGGTTCTAGACTCCCTAGCCAGGGGAAACATCCTCCCTGCATCTACCCTGTCAAGCCCTGTAAAAATTTTATATGTTAAAATAAGATCACCTCTCATTCCTCTAAACTTTAGAGAATATAGGCTTAGTCTACTCAATCTCTCCAATCATACCCAATCATCACGTGTTGTATGCCGGGGATAGCACTAAAATATTTAAAGGAGCTGACTTGGCATTATTATACCACTGGAGAGGTGGCCGTGACCTCACTAACATCCCACCTTACCATGGCCCCAGTGCATAGGGCAAACATTTTTTCATCTGTGGTTGCCTGAACTTACTTTCTGTTGATTTTGTTTTTAATGTCTGTGATTATTACCAGTTTGGATCTGACCAGTCTTCTCAGTCTGAATGCATTTAATGTTTCTTCCAGCATTTTCCAAAGTTGGTTTCTTTCCATCATTTTTTTTTGCAGTGACCATCTTAAACAATTATACAAACATTTTATTCCTTGCATTCATAAAATCATAGAAATTTACATCATGGAAGGAGGCCATTTCAGCCCATCATGTCTGCGCCGGCCAACAAACAGCGATCCAGCCTAATCCCACTTTCCAGCTCTTGGTCCATAGCCCTGAAGTTCACGACTCTTCAAGTGCACATCCAAGCACCCCGTAAATGTGATGAGGGTTTCTGCCTCTACCATACTTTCAGGCTGTGAGTTCCAAACCCTCACCACCCACTGAATGAAGAAATTTCCCCTCAAATTTTCTCTAAACCTCTTACCAATTACTTTAAATCAATGTTTCCTGGCTGTTGACCCCTCTGCCAAGGCATTCTTTTTCTTTTAAATGGTGCTCCATTTCACTCACCTCCACAGGGCAACTCACTTCTCATTTTCATGGTTCATCCATGCAACCTGCTTACATTGTGCTCCATGCTTCCCATTAGCCAAATCCTTTTAAAAAATACATTTTCACCGTACTCCTCAATTTGCAGAAAGATAAGAGGCCGAAATTTCCCACCGCCCTAAACGAGGCGCACCTAACATTTTTGAAGTTTTCTGGCCGCCCAATGCAATTCCGGGAAAGGGGCAATTTACCGAGGGGAAATTTCGGGAAGGGATCCCTGCCAGTTGGTAAGCGGTCGGCGTGTGCACACCGTGGCGGGAAGATGGGCAGAGCGGTCCCGGACACTACTCCAAACCTGAGGAAGGGCAATGTTCAAAATGGCGGCCCCTCCTCGGAGACTCGGCGGCCATTCTGCGGCGACCCATGACCGCCACTTTAAGGCAGCCAGGGTCCTTACAAAGAGGGGCAATTTTGGCCTCAAGATGTGAACTTCCACCGCTGGGTATAAAACTGGCGGTAGCGGATCGGTGCAGGGATACAAATGTTCCAGTGTTTCGTGGACCTGGACAGTAGTTTTTGCTTTGGGTGCGGGGCCCCTTTAAGGGGCTGTGTGGCACACTCACAGTTTTGTACGAACTTTAACATTGAAAAAGCCGCCCTGGGCTGAATGGGGCCAGAAGAGAGCAGCTTAGCCACGTGGCCACACAGGTTACAGGGAACAGTGGGAGCCAATCACAGACATTCACACCACTTCTTATTCGAAGACTGTGACCCCTGGTTCTAGACTCTTCGGCCAGAGGAGACATCCTTCTGCATCTACCCTGTCAAGCCCTGTAAGAATTTTGTATGTTTCAAAGAGATTACCTCTCATTCTTCTAAACTCTAGAGAATGTGGGCCTCGTCTACTCATTCTCTGCAATTACGCCCAACTGTATGTTAATCAATCAAAGTTAACTTTAATGATTTAACATCACATACAGCATTAAAACAGTTTACACAAGCAAAAAGACAACATCAACCAAAACATGAAGTTCTGGGAAAGATGGGCATGGATTTGGGAAGGTGACAACGCATTTAACGGGGGGGAAATTAGCCTGCGCCACGATTGGGAGCAATAACCAGCTGGGGCTAGGGACTATTTGTACCTGGCATAGAAGTCCTGCCCTCGCCACTGAATTGTGCTTACCACCCCTCAAGGGAAACAGAGCACATTCTCACCTGCTCCACTTCCTTTTGGGGCAGTTCCTGGGTTGGTGAGGGAAGCGCAACACGGATGCTCCATGTAGCACTGGTATCCTTCAACGCCTCTCCCCTTCATGTAAAGGGGAGGGCCGCTGCACACTCTGTAAGGCCTCTGATGGCCTCCAGAAGGTAATTAGGGCAGCGTGGGACTGAACCCACAGCCCAGCACCCAAAACAGAGTGCGGGGCTGCACGATGGTGGCCCGGACCATGCTAGGGCCGCCATCGTAGAGCCTACCCTAGAGTTGGCAATCCAGTAAGGATGGCAGCTGGCGCCTTCCCCTTTAAGTAACACCCCGAGAGCGGATGCCGGTCAGCTTCAAGAACCGCAACGCTGGTGTTGACATCTGCTGGCACCTGCCTCGCGGCCTGCGGGGCAATTTCACACGTGGGGCAGAAAGGGGTCAGCGCGGGGTGCTGAGGGTCGCCATGCATGCTGATGACATAATTGCTGGTTGCACGGCGGCACGGGGTGCTACCCACAGGGTGCAACGCTTCCATGACAGCGAATCTGCAAAGCCCCTTTCACCTCTTGGCGAAAAGTATACTCTGCTAATGGCTAATGGCTAATGGTATCTGCCCCAGAGGTGCAAACGGTCCTCTAAAAATGGAGCCATTTCTTCCCCAAAGACTTTGAAGAGGAAAGGAGTTAGGAGATGGAAGAGTAGTTTGCAAGGGCAATGGGGTCAAAGTTTGTTTCTTGAGAAGAGGGGTGATGAAAGCAGATTTGAAGGGGAGGGGAAGAGTACCTGAGAAGAGTATCAGCTAACATGGGGGCCAGGAAGGGAAGTTGGGTAGTCAGCAGTTTAGTGGGAATAGGAAGTGGGTTCCATGAGCAAGATGAGCACAGAGAGAGCAACAGACCGTAAGTGAGTAGGGGCAAATGGAGACAGTACAGGAGATGCAAGAAACACCTGGCTGTTATGTTTTCTGTATGACTTCACAAACACACAGGCTTTAAGATGGCTGATAACTTCAGGAAGCCTTGTCAGGTGACCTGAACTGTTTATTGTTGTAAACAGCAATGGTTGCAATACCACAGTAGTCCACCTGGTGGAGCTATATATATTAAACTTCTCCTTCCTTAATGAAGAATTAATTATAACAAACAATCATCATACATAAATTGCATGGTTATACATAAAAAAAATGTATGGACTTATTGTGCCATATTTACAAATCAAGCTTAACCACTTGTTTCTGTTTCGAAGAGGATACCTTTGCTCTTGAACAGAACCTTCCAAACATGGTGTCGAAGTTAGACTCATTCTAGGCTGATCATGAGGAAAGTTTTCCTCCAATGGATACCCTTGATTTACATTTGAACTCTCTACAACTTCAGAATGTTTGTCTGCCTGACTCAGGCTCCGACTTAAATTCTGACTTTCTCTTGGACTTGATTCCAGTACATTTGATGTAGGATATGCTTCTGGTACTTAACTTGTATCAAAACTATTTGATGAGTCAGAAATAATTGAATCATTCCAACCTTCAACTCCTTCCACGTCTTTAGGTAAAATATGATCAATATGAACAAACCTAACCTGTACATTATCAAACACCTTAATCAAATATGTGCGAGTACTACATATCTTCATCACTCTTCCTGGTAACCACTTTAACCATTTATGGTGATGGTTCTTCACTCTCACCTTCTGATTTAATTTCACACCTCTCTCTTTTACTCTACCTCTATCATGATTCTCTTTCTGTCTTAATTGTTTCTCTTCTACGGATTGTGCCAAGTTTGGTTTTAACAACGAGAATCTGGTTCGTGGCTGTCATTTGAGAAACAACTCTGCTGTTGTTCTACAAGTAGATGTATGAGGCGTATTACGATACGTAATCAGAAAATTAGCAAATTTGTGGTCCAAGGACAGCTGTCGTTTCTTTGGATTGGGATCCAACATCTGTTTCATGAGGGTACGTTTTACAATTTGTACAGTGCACTCTGCTGCACCATTCGAGGCAGGGTGGTATGGTGGAACCTTGGTATGTTTCACACCATTTTTGCTCGTGAACTGTGCAAATTCTTCTGAATACAATTGTGGTCCATTATCAGAAACAATTTCTTCTGGGAGGCCAAATGAAGAAAATCATCTTTACAAAATGGCTAATGTTTTACTTGTTGTTATTTTCCACATTGGAAACACCTCAACCCACTTCAAATGGCTATCAATCACAATGAACAATTGTTGTCCTTCTAGCTCAGCAAAACTGATATGTAACCTTTGCCACACCCTGGGAGGCCATTTCCATGGTTGTAATGGTACTGATGGTGGTTGCTTGCTTACCGATTGACATGTCGTACACTGACTCACGATGTACTCTATATCTTTATCTAGACCTGGCCACCATAAGTAACTGCATGCATAACTCTTGGTCAAGCACATTCCCAGGTGCTGGTCATGAAGATCTCCTAATAATTTGGACCTGAATTTATTTGGTATACCACTCTGGCACCCCACATGATACAATCTTCATCGACTGATAATTCATTCTTACGAATGAAGAATGGATGAGTATCTTTGTCTGTTACCTGGTTTGGCCAGCCATTTGCAATATACTCATAGACCTTTGACATCACTGGGTCACATTTAGTTGCTCTACCAATCTCTTCAGCTGTGACTGGCAGTTCATCAATGTATGAAAAATAAAACACTTCTTCCCTATCGGGTGTAACATGTGATGGGGAAGACAATCTAGACATTGCATCAGCATTACTGTGATCAGCTGATCATCTGTATTCAATATCATATGTATATGCTGACAAAATCAAAGCCCATCTCTGCATTCGGGCTGCAGCTAATGTTGGAACTGGGGACTTTAGATGGAGGATTGCTGTCAGGGACTGATGGTCCGTAACGATGGTAAACTTAGCATGGTATACATAGCAACATAGAAACACAGAAAATAGGTGCAGGAGTAGGCCATTCAGCCCTTCGAGCCTGCACCACCATTCAATAAGATCATGGCTGACCATTCCCCTCAGTACCCTTTCCTGCTTTCTCTCCATCCCTTGATCCCTTTAGCCGTAAGGACTATATCTTACTCCCTCTTGAAGATATCCAATGAACTAGCATCAACAACTCTCTGCAGTCGGGAATTCCACAGGTTAACAACTCTCTGAGTGAAGAAGTTTCTCCTCATCTCAGCCCTAAATGGCCTACCCCTTATTCTTAGACTATGAAATTCCCCTGGCTCTGGACCTCCCCAACATCGGGAACATTCTTCCTGCATCTAACTTGTCCAGTCCCATCAGAATTTTATATGTTTCGATGAGATCCCCTCTCATCCTTCTAAACTCCAGTGAATACAGGCCCAGTCGATCCAGTCTCTCTCCTATGTCAGCCCTGCCATCCCGGGAATCAGTCTGGTGAACCTTCGCTGCACTCCCTCAATAGCAAGAACGTCCTTCCTCAGATTAGGAGACCAAAACTGAACACAATATTCCAGGTGAGGCCTCATTAAGGCCCTGTACAA
Organism: Pristiophorus japonicus; assembly: GCF_044704955.1. NCBI lineage: Eukaryota > Metazoa > Chordata > Chondrichthyes > Pristiophoridae > Pristiophorus > Pristiophorus japonicus. The sequence goes on from NC_091977.1 coordinate 289,347,796, forward strand.
CTGCAGTAAGACCTCCCTGCTCCTATACTCAAATCCCCTAACTATGAAGGCCAACATACCATTTGCCTTCTTCACCGCCTGCTGTACCAGCATGCCAACTTTCAATGATTGATGTACCATGACACCCAGGTCTCATTGCACCTCCACTTTTCCTAATCTGCCACCATTCAGATAATATTCTGCCTTTGTGTTTTTGCCACCAAAGTGGATAACCTCACATTTATCCACATTACACTGCATCTGCCATGCGTTTGCCCCCCCACTCACCTAACTTGTCCAATCCCCCTGCAGCCTCTTAGCATCCTCCTCACAGCTCACACCACCACCCAGCTTAGTGTCATCTGCAAACTTGGAGATATTACACTCAATTCTTTCATCTAAATCATTAATGCATTTTGTAAATAGCTGGGGTCCCAGTACTGAGCCCTGCGGCACCCCACTAGTCACTGCCTGCCATTCAGAAAAGGACCCGTTTATCCCGATTCTCTGCTTCCTTTCTGCCAAACAGATCTCTATCCACATCAGTACATTACCCCAAGGCCATGTGCTTTAATTTTGCACACTAATCTCTTGTGTGGGACCTTGTCAAAAGCCTTTTGAAAGTCCAAATATACCACATCCACTGGTTCTCCCTTGTCCACTCTACCAGTTACATCCTCAAAAAATTTTAGAAGATTTGTCAAGCATGATTTCCCTTTCATATATCCATGCTGACTTGGACCGATCCTGTCACTGCTTTCCAAATGCGCTGCTATTTCTTTAATAATTGATTCCAACATTTTTCCCACTACTGATGTCAGGCTAACCGGTCTATAATTACTCGTTTTCTCTCTTCCTCCTTTCTTAAAAAGTGGTGTTACATTAGCTACCCTCCAGTCCATTGGAACTGATTCAGAGTCAATATACTGTTGGAAAATGATCACCATGCATCCACTATTTCTAGGGCCACTTCCTGAATTACTCTGGGATGCAGACTATCAGGCCCCAGGGATTTATCGGCCTTCAATCTCATTCGTTTCCCTAACACAATTTCCTGCCTAATAAGGATTTTGTTCAGTTCCTCCTTCTCATTAGACCCTCGGTCCCCTAGTATTTCTGGAAGGTTATTTGTGTCTTCCTTCGTGAAGACAAAACCAAAGTATTTGTTCAACTGGGCTGTCATTTCTTTGTTCCCCATTATAAATTCACCTGAATCTGACTGCAAGGGACCTACATTTGTCTTCACTAATCTATAGAAGCTTTTGCAGTCAGTTTTTATGTTCCCTGCAAGCTTACTTTCATACTCTATTTTCCCCCTCCTAATTAAACCCTTTGCCCTCCTCTGCTGAATTATAAAATTCTCCCAGTCCTCAGGTTTTCTGCTTTTTCTGGCCAATTTATATGCCTCTTCCTTGGATTTAACACTATTCTTAATTTCCCTTGTTGGCCACGGTTGAGCCACCTTCCCCGTTTTATTTTTACTCCAGACAGGGATGTACAATTGTTGAAGTTCATCCATGTGATCTTTAAATGTTTGCCATTGCCTATCCACTGTCAACCCTTTATATATCACGCGCCAGTCTATTCTAGCCAATTCTCGTCTCATACCATCGAAGTTACTTTTCCTTAAATTCAGGACCCTAGTCTCTGAATTAACTGTGTCACTCTCCATCTTACGAAAGAATTCTACCATATTATGGTCACTCTTCCCCAAGTGGCCTTGCACAACAAGATTGCTAATTAGCCCTTTCTCATTACACATCACCCAGTCTCGGATGGCCAGCCCTCGAGTTGTTTCCTCGACATATTGATCGAGAAAAAAGTATTTGGGGAACTTCTTGACCCAAAATTTAATGCTGGAGCTTCCCTTTCGATTTGCGCATAATTACGCTCACTGGCACTGAGAGTGCATGAAGCAAAAGCAATTGGTCTCTCCTCCCCACTATGTAGTACATGAGAGATCACTGCCCCAATTCCATACGGAGAGGTGTCACATGGAATCTTGATCTCCTTAGATACGTCATAGTGAACTAACATGGTGCTCTCTACCAATCTGCTTTAACACTCCTTGAATGCTGTGTCACATTCTTCTGACTACTTCCAATGGACCTGTTTTTTCAATAGTTCATTCAGTCGATGTTACACTGTAGCTAAATGTGGTAGGAACTTTCCATAATAGTTCAAAAGACCCAGAAATGATCAAAGTTCAATTATATTCTTGGGAGTGGGAGCATTTCTGATTGCATCCAGCTTTCCCATGGTTGGATGTAAACCATCTTTGTCAACTCTGTGCCCTAAGTACTCCACTGAGTTTTGAAATAACTCACACTTGCGAGCAGTCACTCGTCCTCTGTGCTTCTCTAGCCATTTGAGCACTTCATTCAATATGTTATTATGAATTTTCCTGTTTGATGCTGAAATTAGTATATCATTTAAATAACATACTACCCCTTCAATACCTTGCAAAATCTGGTTCATCACCCCTTGAAATATGACTTGGGTGGAAGACACTACAAATAGTAACCTATATTGATATAGGCCTAGATGAGTATTTATAGTCAAGCTTGACTTGGACTTCTCATCTAGTTCAAGTTGTAAGTAGACATTCGGAAGATCCAACTTTGAGAAGATCTGACCACCTGTCAGTGTTGTGAACAAATCTTCTACATTTGGCAATGTATTGGGGAGATTACCCTCCAGAACCTAGTTTACGGTTAATTTATAATCACCACATAACCTTACCTTATCATCAAAATTAGGTAAAACAACAATGGGTGTAGCCCAATTACATAGATCTATCTTAGAGATAATGGCCCAGAAATCGCGGGCTCCCCGGGTCCGTACAAAGTTTCTACGGACCTGGGAAGACTTCAGAAAAGCTGGTGTTCAGCGCACAATGTGCATGCACTGAAAACCAGCTTTTCAGATCTGTCAAGCCGGAGCTTGACAGATGATCCACATCTCAGGAGCGAGGACATTTGCACAGGCAAGATTGCAGTATTTACCCATATCTTGCCCAGCAAATGTCCTCAAAATTTTGTGCCTGAAAAAACATTCACAAATATAATAAAATTAAATTAAATAAACATATTTCATTTTTAAAAACTCTGCCCACTAAGGTAAGTTTATTATTAAGCCGGATTACAAAACTTTTTTAAAAATCGGAAAAATATTGTTTTTTTCGAAGCCATTTATTAACTTTAATTTCAATTAATTTTAATTATGTGAGGTCTGTATTTTAATTTTTATTAGTGTGTTTGTTTTTTTTCTCATTAATAGCAATGCGAACTCGTAGATATGGAGTTCTCATTGCCATTAATGGAAAGCTGTGGAATACAGTACCTGATTGGCTGAGCAGTCACACATGACTGCATCTTCTGCGTGGGAACCCTCCGAATGGGAGCGCACTCGCAGCGTGGGAAGAGAAGGCCTCCCCAATGGAATCGCAGGCTCCTCCCGGACCACCAGGTAATTTCGTAGAAATGTTTCAGGTCGGAGGCAATTGCCCGCGGGAAGCCTCCGACCACAATTTCCGGGCTAATTTTTCAGTCTCTAGTCTTTAGGGTTCTTGCTCAACTTTCTCCTTGAGTGCATATGGTAAAGGACATGGCTTGCAGGATAATGGTCTAGTGTCTTTCTGTACTCTGACACGCGCCTTGAAGCCTTGGAACGGACTGCCTGTTTCACAGAAAACCTTCGGTACTTCTTGATGACATCATCCTTTGATGTAAATCTCGTTTCAACTCGAAAAATCTCACTCCAATCCAGCTTCAGTGATCCCAACCAATTTCTTCCTAGTAAGGCAGGCTTGTCTCCTGCCACTACTAAGAGAGGCAAGCTCTGAGATTGATCCTTCTATTTCACCGGTACGGTGATACGACCTTCCACAGGAATGTTCTCTCCCGAGTAGCCTCGAAGCTCTATCTTGGATTTCTCCAATGGGAAATCACGCAATTTGTTGAGGTATAGTGATTCTGGTACTGTACTCACGGATGCACCAGTGTCAATTTCCATGGGTATCTTGGTTCCTGCAACATCTACGTGGATGATAATACTTTTTGAATCGCTGTTAGATACCCTCATGCTTCTGATGATGTGTAGCTCTAAAACCTCCTCGTCCTGTTATTTTTCTTCCATGCCATGTAGTCTCTGGGGATTTCTACTTATAGCTTTGAACGTTGGTTTACTCTTAAGTTGGCATGCCTTCGCAAGATGCCCAATTTTTCTGCAGAAGAAACACTCTGCTTTCACATATGGACATCATTGAGCAATATGTTGTTCCAGGCACCAATGGCATGACTTCAATGCTCTGTTACCATTGCCAGTTGCTGAGACCTTGGGGCCCAACTGCCTTTTACTTTCAACCTGCAGACGATTCACCTCGCTTGTCTGATGACTGGAAATGGTATGAAATTCTCGGGAATATTGGTTGGCTATGTCCATTGACATAGTTGTCTAACAAGCTAAATCAAAAGTCAAGTTAAGAGTTGCATTAACTTTCTTCTGATCGCACCATTTTTCTTCCCGCAAACAAAGCGGTCACACAATGCTCGGTCCTGAAAGTTTCTGAAATTACAGCTTTTTTAATGCTACCATGTACTCACTGATACTTTCTTTGGTTAACTGATCTCATATTCCGAAACGATAACTTTCAGCAATTTCAATGGGGTCAGGACTGTAGTGCTGTTCTAACTTAGTTAGAATCTGCTTAAATGATGTGTCCTTTGGCTTGACAGGCACAAGCAAATTTTCAGGGTTTCATATACCTCGTTAAGAAAATAGCCCGTTTTCTTTCCAACGCCACCCGGTTATGGTTTTCATTATTGGGGAATTCGATTATATTATTTGCGGTGAAAAATATTTTTAGCCGCTCCACATACGCTCCGAAACTTTCATGGTCGCATTGAAACTCCCCCAAGTGCCCTATTATTCCCATAGGCATGGCCATCTGGACTCTGGCAGTTCAGCCAAGTGTGCTTGTAATTTACCTTGAATTTGTAGCTGTTAATCCAAACAGAAAAGCTTTCAAAGTCTCTCTGAATCATCCACCAACTAAAATTTCAGCTATGTTATGCGATTATCCTATCCTCATCACCAATTGTTATGTTATGACCTCACAAACACACAGGCTTTAAAATGGCTGATAACTTCAGGAAGCCTTGTCAGGTGATCTGAACTGTAAACAGCAATGATTGCAATGCCACAGTAGTCTACCGGGTGGAGCTATATATATTATACAGGCCAGAGCAATTCACAGGGAAGGTATCCTGGGACTCAATTTTCCCCAGTGATTTGCGCTGTTTTTTTGGCACACGCCGTTTTTTTTTGGCGTAAGTGAAAAAATGTAAGTTTCCCCAAAGAATGTGCACCAGCGTAACTCAGTTAGTTATGATTTCTTTAGGTTAGGTTTTTTTTGTGTCATAGGGGGCATAATCTGATATCTGGGCCAGTTTTTATCAATTATGTAAGTTTTCCCAAAAAAAATTTCTCCTCAGTCGGTGCATGTGACCACTCCCGAAAAACCTTCTGGTGAATTAAGAAAAATAAATGTGCATTGAAAAATCAGCACAGAAAGAAGCCATTGTTTTTCAGTGAAGTTTTGGAGGGAGTCAAGAACACTTAAATACGCATAATAAAGATTTTTTTTTTAACCTTATAATGCAGTAAATGGAAATTTGATGGAATTCTGTAAGTTTTCATTTTCTTTCAACTGACACGCCACCACTGAATATTTGCAAACAGGGCTCGAAGGTCGGAGCGCCGGCTGCCAGAATCGGTCCCGTGCCAGGACACGGGATTCAGGGCTTGGCTGTAAAAGAAGCACGGAGGGCGGGGTGGGGGGGTGTGTGGAAGGCATCAGAAGCCTGCACTATGCATCAAATGTAGCCCAGGGGGTTGGTGGGGTCGGGGTTCCCGATCACTGTGCCTGCTCAGACCTGGGTGTAGTCCATACAGTCCTTGTGGGGAGAGAGAACAAAGAACCTTTTCCTGCCTGCCTGCCATTTTGAGCTTCATGCAGAGGTAACATTTAAGCATGGGGGCAATACTGACAATGCCATACCTTGTGCAAGCCTTTTGCATGATGGTGCTGCGGAGGAGACAATTGATTCGACATCATCGCATGAGAAACCACAGAGCACGTAGCGTGATAGGCAGGAGGCCTTCCCCATGTCGGATATCTCGACACAGGCATTCTTACCTCCTCCTGAGTGATGCAGACTGTGTCAGAAGACTGCGTTTCCACAAAGTAGTTGTAACTGAGATCTACGAGTTAGTAAAAGCAGACCTGCAACTGCGGAGCATCAGGAGGACTGCTTTGTCAGTTGAAGTGAAAGTTGCAGCTGCACTTTCATTCTATGCATCTGGATTGTTCCAAGCTACAACCAAGGATGTGTGCACCATTTCGCAACATGCAACACATATCTGCATTTGGCAGGTGACTGCTGCATGATATGCCCGGAGGAATGACCACATAAAGTTTCCCATGACCACCCAGGCAATGCGTGACAGGGCTGTAGGCTTCTTCAGGATTGCTGGCTTCCCAAAGCTACAGGACTGCATTGATTGTACCCACATCGCCTTGCGAGCACCTTTGGAGGATTCCGAGATGTACAGGAACAGAAAAGGCTTTTACTCCATTAATGTGCTGCTCGTGTGTGACATCATGCATCGCATCATGTCAGTTGATGCAAGATACCATGGGATCACCCATAGTGCGTTCATCCTATGTGAGAACATTATATCAGCCATGTTTCAGCAGCAGCCAGAAGGGCAGAGCTGGCTACCACCTGGCTCATGACGGCCCTGCGCTTAACCTGGACGGAAGCTGACTAGGAATACAACATGTCGCACATTGTGACACGCAACATAATAAAGAGGACCATTGGCATATTGAAACAGTGTTTCCGATGCCTGGACCATTCCGGAGGCTCCTTGCTATCAACATCATCATAGGCAGTCCCTCGAATCGTGGATGACTTGCTTCCATATCAAAAAATTCACGTGTTTCAATGAATAACCTAAAATTCCAGGTCCGAACTAAATCTTGAAGGGGGGAAGATGCCTGTGCTTGGATTTTTTTTAACGTGTGGTGACTGTTGCACACCAGCCACCACACGGGCTTGACAGAGCTAGGTCTTGGTCCAGTAGCAAGGGTTATCCAAGACGACTAGAGACCAGCTCTGCTGCACGGACCTAGTGCACACACATATTGCAGTGTGGGCTGGCCTCTTCTGTGCCCCGAATTCATGCCTCTCCTGGGCCCTGATCAGCTCCGTCTACAATCTCTTGCCACTCCTTCGCCCTGACCTCACCGCTCCTTCACCCCGACCTCGCTATTCCTGCAGTACCTGCCCATGCTCCAATCACCGACCTGGAACTTGATGACATCCCCTTTCACTGCCTTTGCTTTCCTGCTCCAGCACGTGCTGCTCCCTGGAGTGGTATGGCACCAGGTTGCTCCTTCCACTCCCTGGCCAGCTCCGATGGTGCTCGCAGGCTGGGGGCTGCGCAGACTGCTGGGCACCCCTGCATGCTGCATAACTTAGTATCATGAGGCAGCAGCAGCTGGTAGGAGAAGACCCACCTGCGATGAGAGTGGCTGAAGATAATGATGAGGAAGATGCAGATGATGAGGAGGACGAGGACGAGGAAGGCATGCAACTACCTGAACCTGGAGCACGATGGCAGAGGAGGGCGGGCCATCATGCCTCTTTAACGATTGCATGAGCCTTGCACCAGCAGCTCATCCGTGAACGCTTTGCTGCCTGAAGGCTCAGCGGCAACTATTCCACATGGACCATGTTTACTATTCCGTAATGTTGTGCTGTGTTAATGGAACAAATGATGGAAATTATTCCTGTTTACTTCAAAAAGTTGTGTCAATAATCGAACAAATAATAGAAATGATTCAGTTATAATTTAAAATATATTTTATTCAAAAGTTCAGCAAACATTTGTTTATACTTAACTTAACTTTAATAAACATATTATTTTATCAAACTTTAAAGCTTTCACTTAAGATCACTTACAAAAGTTAAGATCACTTACAAACTCCATGATGACTTGCAAACTCTAAGATTACTTAAAAACTTTAAGATCACTTACTAACTTTTACTAACTTATAAATTTACATAACTTACAAAAAACTTTTAAATTGAGAACCGTTACAACAGTAACAACAATAATAATAACAACAACAGCAGCATAGAAATGCTGCACCCATCTCTCCTGCACCTTATTCTTAGAGCACCCACTGCGCTTGGTCTTGGTGAATCCACCGCCCCTGCCCGTGGCGCAGTGTTTCTCGGGTTGGTACCAAGCTTATTCTTTTGAACATCTCGGGTAATGCGCACTTCTTGATGGGGCGGAGCGAGTGGTGGTGGCAGCAGCCGGTAATGTGGAAGGCCTGGCTTGGGGCTCGTCAGAGGCTGGTCTGGGGATTGGAGTGGGAGTGGCAGTTGATTCTGTCAATGGGCGCAGGGTCTGGGTGTGTTCCCTTATTGCAGCAGCTAACTCCAACATTCCCTCCCTCATGTGCCCTGACGGTGTGTCAACTATCTCCAACATTCTCTCCCTCATGTTCACCGACAGTGTCTCACCTACCTGTGTCTTGCCGTCCCTCATGTTGACCAAAAGTGTGTCAACTGCCTGCAACATTCCCTCCCTCATGTTCACTGACAGCGTCTCAGTTACTTGCGACATTCCCTCCCTCATGTGCAACGACATTGTTTCTGCTGATTGAGATATTCCTTTCCTCATGTTCCCGGACAGCGTTCCCATTTCTCGTGAGGGTGCTGTTGCTTCTCCCGACAGTCCCGATACCTCATCACCTACCCCACTGATATTGTCCAGGAGTGATTGGATAAGGTCAATGCTCTTTGCACTCATTGCCATCATGTGAACCACATTTGTTAGATCCTGCACCTCAAGAGAGCGCGGTCGAGCTCTCCTTCCCTTCTTCACCCTGGTTGTGACTCACAGCATCCCATTGGGACCCGCAGTCTTGGACAGTGGGGCCCTGGGTGTGCCCTTGTTGCATCCCACTGGGACCCGCAGCCTCAGGTGGTAGGGCCCGAGGTGTGCCTCGCTGCACTCCACTGGAATCCCCAGCCTCAGACGGTGGGAAACCATGGAATGTCCCACCAACACTAAAACACTACTCAGGGAAGGGGCTAACACCTCAATGGGTGGCACCTGCACCTCCTCCAAAGTGAGTACAACAGTGGGAACTTCATCCATCCCCTTCCCCTCCCCCTCACTCCCATGCTCTTGGTCTGGAAGGTGGGATTATCCTCGTCTGAATCTTCTTCTGCATTGTCAGGGTTGGCCTTAAGTTCCTCAAAATATAACAAATGGTTAGTAGCAGAGGAAGGGGCAGAGTGGCATAAGTAGGCTCACACAACGCAGGCAACAGGCTGATTTTAAGGACCACGATGAATGATAGCACATTGCATCAACCGAAGCGTAGCTGAAGGAGGCATCCCCATGATCCGAAGCATGGCTAGCCCACACAGTACTTAACATTTAGCAAAGCCAGACTGTGGAATTTGCAGGACTCACCCTCTCCCTCGAGTGTGGGCACAGCTTGTGCAGTGGTGGTTGCTTTTCTCCAGGCAGGACCCATCAAAGCAGTGACCCTCTCTTCCAAGGGTGTCAGTGGCTGCAGATTTGCCGGCCTCTTCCTGTTCGAGTTCTTTCCCTTTTGTTGTGTGCCCCTTTCCCTTGCAAAGATAAAAATAGAACTTTTTAGAGATGGTGTCTTTCTGCTGGGTGGGACATACAGATGGTCACATTTACAATTACAATTCAATTGAAAAATGAAAATATTACTTGCACTAACTACTTGACCCAGGTCCTGCCACTTCTGTTTGCACTAGCCTCCAGACTTCGGGATGGTCACCACTGCACAGTAATCTTCTGCAAGTTGGTTCCAGCGTTTCTTCATTTCTTTGGATGGAACTTTTATTTGAGTTCTGCTGATGTCCAACTCCTGCCATTTGCCCTCAAACTTGTATTGCAGCTCCGATTTTTCCAATGAGAATTAAAGTTCTCACACACAATTGGCTGTTTAAAAATGGACGATTGCGGACTGGGAGCTGTACTGTGCATGCGTGCCCATAGCAATCACGTCAAAAAGCTTATTTTTTTTCCCCACATGAGCAGAACGGGTGGCATCGTTTATTCGGTGCAGATATTTGGCTCCATCCCCTGAGGCTACAGAACAGGCTGAGCGACACCAATTTAAAAAAATAGAGCGGGGAAACTTGGCACATTTATTTTTGGAGCAGTTGTTGCCTAGAAAAACGGGTTTAATTCTGGCAATATGCCAGAAAACGGCTTTGGGCAAAATTGAGCCCCTGATCTCTAAAGAAGCAAAAGATAGAAGAAAGAAAGAGAAAAAGAAAGGCTGACATTTACATAGCGCCTTTCACAACCACGGGACCTCTCAAAGTGCTTTGCAGCCAATGAAGTACCTTTTGAAGTGTAGTCACTGTTGTAATGTGGGAAACGCGGCAGCCAATTTGTGCACAGCAAGCTCCCACAATTAGCAATGTGATAATAAGCAGATAATCTGTTTTTGTTATGTTGATTGAGGGATAATTATTGTCCAGGACACCGGGGATAACTTCCCTACTTTTGTTAGATTGTTAGAATCATTGCGAGACTTGCCAAGAAACTTTCAGTACATGACAACTAGTGAAGGATTGCACAATCTGCATATGTTGGGGGTTTCATGGACAGTATTAAAACTGCTGTCTGTTTTGGATTACATGGACGTGTACAATGCAGTCTCTCGGGGCAGAGATTGTAATGCCATTCTTCGCATCTTGTGCAGGTCTGGAGTTGCTGTGTCACCTCCTTTTTGGACAGGCTAGTTGAATAAACAGAGCCATCAATAGTGACTCAACAATGCCATTGCTGTAATGAGATCTGCTATCGCACAGACAAGCAGGCACAGTAACGGCAACAGTGCCAGGCTTGAACCAGCAATCTCCTCCACACATTACTGCCGTTCAAGCCTGACTTCACAGACTAAAAAGTGGGCAGGACCAGTCTGCTCCCCACCCCCCGCACTTACAGAAGTGTTGCAGCCAGGTACAGGACCACCTATACAGTCAACAAAGAGACTGAGAGCCACCCACTCAGCTACCAGCCACCTCACAAGCTTCAGTTGTGGAGATTTCGCTGACATGCAGCAATTAGGTAGTCTTGGACACAACACAGACCATTAGGGAGAGCAACAACAACAACATTATATAGCACTTTTAACACAGTGAAATGACTCAAGGCACTTCACAGGAGTATTATGAGATTTTTAAAAAATTTGACATCAAGCCGCATAAGTAGAAATTAACACAGGTGAACAAAAGCTTGGTAAAAGAGGTAGGTTTTAACGAGCGTCTTGAAGGAGGAAAGAGAGGTAGAGAGGCGGAGAGGTTTAGGCAGGGAATTCCAGAGCTTGGGGCCTAGGCAACAAAAAGCAACAGAGCGATTATAATCAGGATGCTCAAGAGGGCAGAATTAGAGGAGCGCAGATATCTCGGGGGTTTGTGGGAATGGAGGAGATTACAGAGATAGGGAGGGGCAAGGCCATGGAGGGATTTGAAAATAAGTATGAGAATAGTGGGCACTAGATTCAGAAACATTTTGGCAAATAAAAATAAAATGCTGCCAAATGTGTGCACAGTTTGCGTTGAGCAGCTGGTATATTGAAGAGGAGTGATCAGCCAGGCAGATAAGTAGTGTGGCAGTTCAATGTTTATTATGAGTTATTGCAGGGTAATGTAAAATAAAAACAATGAATGCAGAGATTGATTAACCCGAACAGGAAATTTAATTACAAGGCAAAAGGTGACTGTTTAGTTCGGGGATAAAGTAGAAGGGTTAATGGCCCAGATAATATCAAATGCCATCGTCCAGACTGCTTGGCTGCTATGCAAACCAAACCATTTTTGGGGACACTAAATAGAGTACTGAAAGTACAGACTAAATCCATCTTGCTAAAAGGAAAAGAGGAAGCCAGGCAATGGAATCATGTACTAAAGTTTTTATTAGCGTTTAATGCTGACATGATTAACATTGGCTTATTATATAAGGTACTTAAACAAAGGTCATTAACTGACAGACTTGTACAGCTGATACATTAATATCTTGAAACACAACTTGGTCCACCTCTGTACACTCAGAGTGTAGGCGTTGTCAAAGGTGAAACATTTATGGCATGAAATTGCCCTGCGTCCCGAATGGAGGCGGTAACTGTCAAGGGCCAGGACTTCCTGCGCCCACGAAGCTGGCGTTGGCACCAGATCACGCCAGCCTCGCGGGCAGCGGGGCAATTTCCCCCGTGGGGCAGTACGGGATCGGTGAGCGGCGCTGAAGTGTCACCGCGCACGGTGATGACGTCATCCCTGGTTGCACGGCCACCCAAAGCGCTACCTGCGAGGTGCGGCATGCCGTGAATGCGCCTCCACAAACTCCTGGCCAATTTCCCGGGAGCCGATTGCACCCCCCCCCCCACCCACCCGGGTGAAAAGTGTTCTGCGCCCTGTTAGCACCGCCCAGAGGCATAAATGGGCCTATGACAAAGGGGCAATTTCTCCCCCTTACTATTATCAATAGACTTTTGCTTTTAGTACTCTGGTGGAAAATCAATGGCAAATTACCAAATACATTACTGTTTTGTGCAGCTCTGGTGAACATGAGTCCTGATTTTAACTCAGAGCGGGAATCAGGTGGTTCAGGTGAGCACCAAACCCAATATCTTCGGCAGTGTGAGACTGAAGCGATTTTAACTCCTGGGCCTGATGTGCATTCCCCTTGACAGTAGCCTTCCCGGCACTCAGTTAAGTCACAGGGAGGGGCTTTCAGAAGGATCTCACAACTGGGAAGTGGGAGGGGGGATGGGTATCCTGGAGCAAGCAAGGCCTAAACTTTCATAGTGGGGTCCGGTGGAGCACTGATCTCTTTGGGTTCTGATTTCTCTTTGTGCTCGGCCCACCTGGCAGGAAAGCCACAGTAGTTTCTCTGCTCAGGCCACCAGTTAAAATTGTAGTCGGGGACCAATGCTATGAGACTGATTTCTGCTTGGGGGGGGGGGGGGGGGAGGAGGGGCTAGGGTTAAAATCGACTCTAGCTGAGCCTGTTAGGTCTCGAACTGCTGGCATACAACTGCTTCTAAAATAGCTCACAATTTGGTGAGAAGAAGAGTCACTATATCATGAGAACGCCATCATCTCCAAGTTCTCCTCCAAGTCAAACATCATCCTGTCTTCGACAAATATCAACATACCTTCATTGCTGCTCGGCCAACGTACTGGTATTCCCTAGTTAACTGTGAGAGTACTATCAGCATAAGGACTTCAGCAGTTCATGTAGGCCCACCACCTTCTCAGAGCAACTCGGGATGGGCAATAAATGTAGCTTGACCAGCATTGTCCACATCCCAACTACAAATTAAATGTCAAGAACATCACCAACTCAGCAAAGATCACTTGTCATTTATATTTCAGCTAAATATAAAATAATCTGTTGGGTATTAGAAACTATGGGGGAGAAATTGGCCTGGTTTGCACCTCCCAGTAGCGCTGCAGGGGGGCGGGGGGTGGAGTAATGGGGCACTCAGCAGTTACCGACATGGCACGGCAAAATCACAGATACCCGGGAACTTCTCTGGCAGTTTTGCACTGGCGCTAACACTTACCGCCTCGCTCTCTTGATAGGCATGCACACAGAGATGATAGGTGCAACGGCAAGGATGCCTGAGCGCCTCTCAGCAATGATAAGGAGCGTGGAGGAGTCAGTCTCCAAAATTACACAAGGCTCTGCGCACATCATGGAGCCCATCGTTTCCAGTCTGCAAAGGATGGTGGATTCCCAGAGAGACCGTGGCGACCCAGGAGGACAACTTTCTTGCTCCCACCACTGCCACTCTGCCATTGTCCTTGTCGCTGCCTGTCATCCAGCCAGCCCAGACTGCTGCCGCCCATGCTGAGGTGGTGCAGTCTGCAGCTGGGCCTTCCAGGCCCAGAATTGGACGAGGGCGTCCTGCAAGGCCATCTGAAGTCTCCCGTATGGAAACTCAGCAGCCTTCCATCAGCCACTGGGCCAACACTTCGTAGGAGCACTAGAGCAGGAAAAGGCACAGTAAGGAGAGGCACTAAGGGATTGCATAAAGGTGAATAGTTAATATTTGTGTTGTAAATATGTGTTCACTGTTTTTGATAAATTTATTCATTCAGTTTGGATTCTTTTGTGGTATCTCTGATTTCAGCTTTGTGTTGTGTTATGGCCTGAGACAGGGATGGAATGATGGGGATGTGGTGAGCAATGGGGATCTGGGGTTTAATTTATTGGAACCGCAGTCTGATGAGGCTAATTTAGTGGCTGCCTCCTCCCTCGCTCCTGTTCCTCCTCCTCTTCCTCGTGCTCCTCATCTACCTCTTCGTCCTCCTCCGCCTCTCCCTCTCCCTCCTCCTGAGGTGGTGCTGCAATTCCTGGTGGCAGGGGCTGGACCCTCATGATGGCCATGTTGTGGAGCATGCAGCAGACCTCCACAAAATGGGACACCCTCTCAGCCGAGTACTGGAGGGCTCCTTCCAAGTGCTCAAGGCAGCAGAACGATTGCTTGAGGACTCCAATGGTCTACTCGATAATGCTCCTGGTGGCAGCATGGCTTTCATTAAATAAGTGCTGAGCAGGAGTGTTGGGGTTGCAGAGGGGAGTCATGAGCCAGGTGGAGTGCAGATAGCCCTTGTCTTTGATCAGCCAGCACCGAGCTTAACATGGTGGCTTGAAGAGAGCTGGTGCAGGATGAAGGCATCGTGGCTGCTGCCAGGATCGCATACATTGATATTGAAGATTCGCTGTCTGTGGTCGCACACCAACTGCACATTAAGTGATTTGTAGCCTTTGTGGTTACAGAAGGTTTCGGGATTGCCACATGGGTGCACTCAATGATGCCCTGCACCATGGGGAATCCCGTTATCCTGGCAAAGCCACATGCACGCTCGTCCTGTTTCTCTCTGGTGATGGGGAAGGAAATTTAATCCCTTCTCCTGCTGCAGAGAGCATCTGTGTCCTCCTGGATGCAGTGCTGGATGGCAAACTGCGAGATATTAGCTATGTCTCCTGTCGCAGACTGGAAGGATCTGCTGGTGAAGAAATTGAGGGCCACAGTGACTTTGACTGCCCACTGAGAGAGCCGTGGTCGCCCAGATCTGAGGCTGGAGGTCTGGTTGCAGAAGGTGACAGAGTTCTGTGACCACCTCCTTGTTGAAGTAGAGCCTTCCTTGCTTAATTGGAGTCAGAGAAGTGCTCTCGGAATACCCTCAGAGGGTAAGGCCTCCTGTTGAGAGCCCTGATGGCCCTCCTCCTTCCTCTGGGCAATATTCCAGACTTTCTCGCAGCCTATGCTCCCTCCGCCATAGATCCTGAAGGGCAAGGTCGACTGGCAGTACAGCCCCCATTAATGTAACCATGTGTAGCAGTTTGATTTTTTAAAGAATAAATGTAGCTACTTTTTAGTTGTCTCAACACTCCTGATACTAAATAATGTTGAAATTATGGAAGAGACTTTTGCACTATGTGGAACTGACAAGAAAGCACTGAAACTCCACTAACCTACAGCTGCGACACAGGTGATCCCTTTAATGAACGTCCGTGGAGCCGGCTTCTTGTTGCTTCACGCCAGCTCTCCCTGTCGCTGTTTCCTCCAGGCGCTAAGGTAGGTGGCCACAAACAATTTTGCAAATTGGGCGCTCCGTGTATGTTGCATACTCTGATGTCACGATCCACCTGGCGTTGAGGCTCCGGTGATAACTTAGCGGCAGCACAGCAGGGAGCGGAATTTGGCGTGCAGCATTAGATTCGCCTCGCCCCGGAGATAATGCTCTAGCTTGGTACTAATGGAGGGCACTAAGGTACCAAACTTTTCCATCAGAATGTATTAATTTTTTGCATCTCAATTTACTGTTGATGGTAATTTAAGCCATCCAATGAATTGGCTTCCTCAAAGTAATTGATTAATTTCTAGTATATTAATTAATCACCTGACACTAGTAGGTTAGTACCTGTTTATACCAGGCATATATTCAGAGATGGAGGCAAAACAACAGGCAAACAACACTTCAGAGGCTAGGATAGGACAATAGAGAAATTGCTGAAAAGCTGACAGGCAGCTTTTGAGATTCAATCTAATTATGTTTAGAGGCCATGGAGTGGCTTAGGAAGTTGTGGCCATACAGGTAAGCCTAATTTCCCCAATAAGCAGCTATACACAAACAATATTGGGGTACATTTCCTCAAAATTATGTTCATTTTTGGTCATATTTAACAACTATTCATTGAAATAGCAGGAGCTCCGACTTTAATTTTTCAAACTAAATTAGAATAAAAGGAATGACTATCATTAAAACATGGTATTGATTCCACACTTCTCAACAACAACAACAACTTGCATTTCTATAGCTCCATGAATGTGGTAAAACATCCCAAGCAGTGATTATCAAAAAAAATTAACACCAAGTCTTATAAGGAGATATTAGGACCAGTGACCAAAAGCTTGGTCAAAGAGGTAGGTTTCAAGGAACATCTTAAACGAGGAAAGAGAGAGGCAAAGAGGCAGAGAGGTTTAGACAGAGAATTTCAGAGCTTAAGGCCCAGGCAATAGGAGGCACAGCCACCAAAGGTGGACCAATTAAAATCGGGGATTCTCAAGAGGTCAGAATTGGAGGAGCATAGAGATGCGGAGAATGGTAGGGCTTCAGGAGGTTACAGAGATAGGGAGGGGCGAGACCATGGAGGGATTTGAAAACATGGATGAAAATTTTAAAACTGATGAATTGCTGGACTGGGTGCCAATGTAGGTCAGCAGCACAAGGGTAATGGGTGAGTGAGACGTGGTGCGAGTTAGGATTCAAGCAGCAGAGTTTTGGATGAGTTCAAGTTTATGGAGGGTGGAAGAAGGAAGGCTGGCCAGGAGTGCAGTAGAATAGTCAAGTCTTGAGGTAAAAAAGGCATGGATGAGGGTTTATTAATTAAACATCTGACCCCAGTAGGTTAGTACCTGTTTATACCAGGTCGTAATATATAGATGGAGGCAAATCAACAGGCAAGCAATATTTCAGAGACTAGGATAGGCCAATTGCTGAAACTGGTGAAATCTGGCAGAGATATCGAAGGCTTGTAGGGCTATAGGAGATTACAGAGGTAGGGAGGGGTGAGGTCATACAGAGACTTGCAAACAAAGATGAGAATTTTAAAACCGAGGAGTTGCTGGACCACGAACCAATGTAATTCAGCGAGCACAGGGGTGATAGTTGAACAGGACTTGGTGTGTGTTAGTGCAAAGGCAGCCGAATTTTATATGATCTCAAATTTATGGAGGATGGAATATGAAGGCCGACCAGGCGTGCATTTGCATACTCAAGTCCAGAGGTAACAAAAGCATGGATCAGGGCTTCAGCAATGGTTGACCAGAGGCAAAGACAGAGAGAGGCGATGTTACTTAGATGCAAGGAGACAGTCTTGGTGATGGAACGGATATGTGGCAATGTCTACTGTTCATCCAGGACTGGATACCAGACAAACAGCGTGACAAATCAGAGATGGTGCAGGAGTCAAGAGAGGTGGTGGTGAGGTATACCTGGATGTCGTTAGCGTACATGTGGAACTTAACGTGTTTCGAATGATGTTACCAAGGGTCAGCATTTCAAGAGAAATAGGAGGGTGTCAAGGAGAGATGCTTGCGGGACTTCAGAGCTAATGGTGCAGGGAGTGAAGCCATTGCAGGTGATTCTCTGGCTACGATTCGAAAAAAAAGAATGGACCGAGGCAAAGGCAGTCCACCCAACTGGACAACGGAGGAGAGGCGTTGGAGGAGGATGGAGTGATCAACTATGTCAAAGGCTGCAGACAGTTTGAGAAGGGTGAGAAAGAATAGTTTACCACATTCAAGGACTTTGTAGAGGAAAGGGAGGTTAGAGATGGGGCGGTAGTTTGCAAGGACAGAGGTCAAGGGTGGGTTATTAAGGAGGGGAGTGATGATGGCAGATTTGAAGGGAAGGGTGTAAGGGGGTGTCTCGGGGATCAGGTTCACCTCTGACCATCTGAGAATTTCGAATCGCTTCCACTCCCTTGGGTTCTAGACTCTGGATTTATTTGGAGGAGATGATAAAGTGCAAGAGACAACTTGTTTGGTACAAAAGAACTTTGATTTTATTAAAGACAAGAAAATACAATGGCAAACTTATAATCACTCAAAATAAAGAACATTACATCACATATTCAAAGGGGTTAGAGTGAATAATACACCTCCCACCTCACAATACCTAAACTGACTAGATTAACTTCCAGGGCAAACAGGGTTTATGCTTACCAATCCTTTATGGTCAGTTGGCAGTAGTTCGCGATTTTGGAGTTTGCTGAATTCTGTAGGTTCTGCTTGCCGTCGTAGAAGAATTCTTACTGCGTAATCTTCAGTTGGGTGGTGTCCGCTGATGCGGTAGGGCGCGTTTTGGACTTATGGGGTAAGTACCTATTTCTTTCGTTAGAAATAGGTTTCAAAGTCTTTTTAGATAATGTTTTCACTTGTTGGTAGTCAGGCCTAGGTTGTAGAGTGGAAATTTTCGATTCTTCAATTTCTTCCTTGTGGAGTTTTGTTTCGAAGTTGGTCAATCGCGGTGCTTCTGGTGGTACCATGTTGGCTGTGGTTGATTGCTGCCACGATGGTGATGCTTTTCCTTCCTTTTCGATTTCAGGATGTCGGGGCTGGAGAAGTTAGTTACAACTGCTGCGGTGGTATCTCTCCTTTCTTGATGCTAGGCTGCTGTGTGCATACCTTCTGCTAAGCATCCCTAGCAGTGTCTTCTGAGGCAGTAGCATTCCCTTTGTTAAAACAGAGCCCAATTATACTGTTGGAGCTGTTCTAATCTTCGCGTCAAATTAGCCCGGATTCTTTGTGTAATTTTTGGTGGGCTTGATATTTCTTTGTCATATTTTGGCGGGCTCATTAAAATGTTAACCTGTCTCAGGTGTGTCGATCTTCTAAATCTGTTCCTTGATGGAAATATTAGTTTGGTATTTGCAATGCCTGTCTGTGCTTGTTTTTTTTTACGTGGGCTGGATAGGCCTTTGTTATTATGCATATGCTAAAATGGCTTTCCAGATTCAGGATGATGGTTAGGTATCTCTGGGTTAATTGTTGCTATGTTAATGTCTCTTGTGGAGAGGGGTTTTCAAAATCCACAATTCTCCAGACAATTTACTTTAGTTTTAATGCCCGAGACAGCTTCAATACTCAAACTGGTTTCTTTGTAGGATAGTCATCCTTTAGTTCTCTAGCCCTGCCCACACAGACTACATTTGTCTCGTAAAATCCCAAATTTGATTAAAGTTCATAGTTTCTTCCATGGGTACTTTAGAATTTCAAACTTTCTGGTAGATAGTTCCAAATTAAATTTCCTTTCCAATGAGTCCAAACACTGGGGTGGTTTCCCACAAATTTTGCAACCTTCAGTCCACCCTGTGACACTGTACACACTTGAGTGTCATGCTAGGTGAGAAAAATTCCTGATTTTCCGAGAGTCAACCTTCCTTGTATTTACCTAGCTAAAACTTTAACGTGCATCCCCCTTTGAAATGCAATGCAGTTTACAGGCAAATACAGTCATTACAATTCAGTTACAGCATAGAGGGGGTCCGACACCCCTCCCTCACTCTTTTTTTACAGTAAAATAAAGATACATAGTCAAACACATTTTGAAGTAACATTATTACAACACTCGATATCTGCATTTTTACAGCAGGTGAAAATTAAAACAAATCAAACATGGTAATATGTTGTTATCCCTCCCTGTGCGATCCCCAAGTTTGGCCAGGGAGCGCGCAGCACCCTTTGGTGCCTGACCTGACGGCCTCTGCGTTTCACTCGGCAAATGAGGCACCATAAGTAAAGAATAATCGCGCATTGACAGACAACCAAAATGTGGGAAGCTATCCTGATCCTGGCAGGAACTTCTATGTTTCTGAAAATGTCCCACCAAGGTGGAATTGTGATCTCCAGAATCTTTCTCCCTATCTCAATTGTTTTCTGTTCGAGAGTATAGAAATGTTTTTGTGAGATTACTACAGCTTTTAGCAGAGCGGTAAGATGTTCGGGTAGAGGGGGAATTTCATAGCCAAAATGTACAACATAATCCTGCAAGTTTGTAATGTTTCCCCTCACAGTGAGGTAGACAGTGGAGGTTTCAGGAATGGGAACAATCCGTTCCTGGGCCACTTGAACTGATGCCGCAGGTTTAAAGCAAAAACTGCTGTCATTCACCGGACACCAGATGTGTCCATGTTGGTAGTGGGGCACTGGTGGTGACACAATATGTCCCACCCCCTATGTATGCTACATGTGGAGGAACATGGTCTTGTGCCATTACCTCCATGGTACAGTTGATAGCTGTGCGCCAGCAGCTTTAAACCCACACTGTGGTTTAGAATAGGCATTCAAGTACTGGGGACAAAGTATTATGTGTGCACCCTGGCTCCGGCACCCGGAGAGGTCAGTACCTGTCATAACATGCTCCCACTTTATGACATAGGGTGGGACCACTGCGAAACGAACGTGTGCATCTCCTTGAATGACTCCAATATTCTCCACCCTGTATACCGGTGCAGGTCTTCAGTCCTACCCATGACCGGCATCCTTAGTACTATCCCCATGATGATGTGGTTAGATCTCCCACAATCTACTGGGACAGGGTAGGCTTCAGAAGCTAGGTGTAGCTGGCATGGGCTTAGTTAATTACTGTATGGGTGGAGGGCTGCAAGGTGCTTGTTGCTGATCCAGGAAGGGACTAAACCTTGTTTTAAATCCTCCAGGTTGTTGCGGCACTCGCCGAACAACCACGCCCCATACAGCACGCAAACCTCGTTCAGTGCAGCCTGGTCGGAAGTATTCCTATCCTCCCATATGAGTGCATTCACTGTCTGTGCATGTTTTTCCAGCTCAGCCACGATTTCTTTTAAATGGACCGTCATAGCCTCGTCCTCGTGTAGCTCTGAGCCTAGTACTTTGTTTTATTTTTTTAGGATCTTTCTCAGTTGATTCTTTAGACCATTTATCTGCGTTTGCAGTTTTATATCATCTAGGCTATTTATCACAGAGGACCCTGTATTATATGCAGTAAAAATGCCGTTCAAGGTTCCCCTTCTAAGTCTCCCTGTGCCCATGGTGTCCCTAGTGTATAGGGTGTATAGATCTGCTTTGCCTACGTTCCCAAAGTCTAACTCATAAAATTTCTTGAACATTTCTCTAACTAGGGCCTGATATAGCTGCTCTGTTTCTTTCAGGCACCATGCAGGTAAGTGCACCTCGGTAATGTTTAAAATAACTGAAGCTACTGCATAGTGTACCTCCTGGTATAACACCTTTTCGGTCGGTGCCAATACTAATCCGTTCCCTGGTCCCTTGGTGGTGGTAGGATACCTTTGTATTATTATTCGTATTGGCGGGGTCGTGGGCAGGGGTTTCTTAATGTGTGCTCTAAGTTCGGTGGTGTTAATTGGGAGTGGGGAGTGTGGGACCGCACACCCGTGTAGGCTGGAATCCCACCCATCCCTTCCCCCTCATCTTGCCATTGCCTGGCGAAGGCGATTGATGTGCCTGCGGGACAGATCTCTTCTGACACCAACATGCAGACGTAAATTCCCTGTTCAGACTTCCACCACTTGTTCCAACACACCTTCACTCCTCCCAGTGTCTCCGTGATGGTACGGTACGTGTCATTACCGCGTCTTTCCCAATCAGATTCCTGGTCCCCCACATTCTTGCTCAGCTACCTGAGCCACCACCATCTACCTAGGGGAATCTGCCCTTTACAAGTCAAACACACACGTTTCCCCTCCGTAACACTGACCTGCTCAGCAACGACCTGTATCCTGGGGCATGGAATGGATGCCTCTCCATAGGTAAACCCTTCCTGGCTGGAGTAGTGAGTGGAATTAGACCCCAGCCACCTTGGCCACCTTCCCTCGTGGGTGTAAATGGTGAGCTCTTCCACACCCGGTGTACCATCCCGGCGATTATGATCCATGCTCTCTCTCCTGAGCACCCATAAATGAGGGATTCAACCATGTCTCCTTGGCCGCCGCTGCTCATCCTTATCAGGGCGAGCAGAAACAGGACCCTTCTCATGTTATTCTCCTACCTGTTGGGGCACATAAAACACATTGTCCAACCCTGAGAAAAGCTCTCTGGCTTGACAAAGATGACCGAGTTCCAATTTGGGCTCATTTCTTCTCAGACACACAATACAGTGTTTAATTGACTGGCTGTCTTATTCAGTTCCTTATGGAACCGGTATCTGCTTTTAATTTTTGTCTCATAGAAACATAGAAACATAAAAAATAGGTGCAGGAGTAGGCCATCCTGCCCTTCGAGCCTGCACCACCATTCAATAAGATCATGGCTGATCATTCCTTCAGTACCCCGTTCCTGCTTTCTCTCCATACCCCTTGATCCCTTTAGCAGCAAGGGCCATATCTAACTCCCTCTTAAATATATCCAATGAACTGGCATTAACAACTCTCTGCGGTAGGAAATTCCATAGGTTAACAACTCTCTGAGTGAAGAAGTTCCTCCTCATCTCAGTCCTAAATGGCTTAGCCCTTATCCTTAGACTGTGTCCCCTGATTCTGGACTTCCCTAACATCGGGAACATTCTTCCTGCATCTAACCTGTCCAGTCCCGTCAGAATTTTGGGGTAGGGAATTCTTCGGAGTGTGTGACTACGTACACCACCGCAGACAGTCCAGCATGCTGGGCGCTCATAGTACTGGGGAGTTTAATCGCCAGGGCAATGTCTGTCTCGGGGTCATAAACTCCGCAGCCTGTGAGTTGTTCACCCGCAGATACCGTGCTTGAATCGTCCACATAGATCTCTCGGCCTGTGGGGTGTAACCCAGCTCAAAAGCCTATGTTAATCTCCCATATCCCTTCTATGGAACACCAGTGGGCTGTCCCTGGTTAGATCATGTTGGCTGCGAGTCTTGGCTCGGAGAGACCTTTTACCCTTAAGTCCATTTGAGAGAGGAGCAGGGTCCAGCGAGCAATGCGGGCACTGCTCGCTGTGCCGTCCTTGATTCTCCTGTCCAGGAGCATTTGGGTGGGCGTATGATGGGTAAGGAGTGGGATAGGGGACCCCCCTGTGAAGATCAGTGATCTTTTCACAGCCCAGTGAGTGGCTAGGAGGTGCCGCTCACAGTTGGAGTATCCCTTCTCCACATCCGTGAGTATCCTGGAGGAGTAGACCACTGGCCTCAGCCGGCTGTGCCACTCCTGGAGTAGTACTGCACTCAGACTGTCCCCACTGGCTATTACCTCCAGGAAAAACTCTTTACCCCCATCAATAGCCCCTAAAGCTGGCCCAGTCTGCAGGTCTATCTTGAGTTGGATAAATGCTGCCTCGCAACCTTTGTCCCATTCCCACTCCACTCCCTTGTGTAGGAGTCGGAGCAGAGGGGCTGCTGTGGCTGCACAATCCTCAATGAAATCTCTGCAGTACCCAGTTAGCCCTAGAAAAGATCTTACTCCTGTTACTGTGTTGTGGGCTGGTAACTTCTGCACTGCTTCCCTTCTAGCTTTGTCAATGGCCCTTTCCCCAGTGCGCACAGCCAGTCCAAGGAATTTTACTTCCTTCTGTGCCTTCTTGGGAATAACTTTAATCACTTCATCTTTCAGCAGCTCCAGCAGTTCAGCCAGCAGTGGACCATGCTCCTCCCCCTCATTGGTGAACAGGAGCAGGTCATCCACATACTGTACTAGCTGCTGGGGTCTGCTGAAGCTCATTAAACAGTTGATCATACATTGGTGAAAAATGCTAGTGCTGTTGTGGAAGCCCTGAGGGAGGCAGTTCCAAGTGTATTGCTGTCCTATAATGGTAAAAGCAAACTTGTACTGAGCTTCTCTTCTTAAAGGTATGGACCAGAACCCGTTGGAAATATCCAGCACCGTGAAGGTGGTCGCGGAGGCTGGGATACTTCCAATGAGGTCGGCGACGGCAGCCACGGTGGGTGCACAGGCGGGGATGTTACGGTTGAGTACTCGATAGTCCACCGTGGCTCTCCAGGAGTTGTCCGGTTTCTTAACCGGCCACAATGGAGAGTTCACATGGGTAGCTATTGGTCTCAATATCCCCTGTGTAACCAAAGAACCCAAGGCTGTTTCCATGTCTGCCTCCGCCTCCCTGGGGAAGTTGTACTGTTCCTGCGGTCGGGTTATGTGGTCCCCATCTATGCTAACCTCCACCCCGTTTATCCTCCCACATTCGTGTTTGTGAGTGGCAAAAGCTGCAAGGTTTGCCCTCACATACTCTTGGTACTCCATCAGAGTGTTACTGACGAGTGATTCAAGGTCGTAACCCTCCTTTGGCTTCATGGTGCACACCGTCCCTTTTCCCCGTTTTGCTGGGATAACCACCACCTCACTCTCCTGTCCCATACATACTGACCCCAAAAGATAGTGGTTTTTTAAATCCACTAGGATCCCTTGGCCTAGAATGAAGTCAGCCCCCAGGATCCCTCTCAATTCCTGTTCCCACTTCATGAGCCTGCTCAGCGCCTGTGAAATCCACCAAGGGGACCCCGCTAGACAGAGGTGAGGCGGCGGGGTTAGCTGCATAGACGAGGGTGTTTGAGGCACTATTTTCCAGGAGGTATGTCCCTTTCACCTTTTCCACCTCCATCTGAATGGTCGGTCTCCCCCACGCATCATACTCGAGGGAGCACAGGTGAACAGGCTGTGCCTATCCTAGTCACTGTTTTGGCTGGGATGGGGCAGATGGGATTTCGGTACCGGTGGCGGTGGCTACCTTCCCAGGGCCATCTAGCATTGTTTGGAGCACAGTCAGGAAAGTATCAAACGAGTGGGAAGGGACTGGCTTCTCGGTCTCGGTCTTTTGGGCAGGGGCTGGAGAATTCGTCCCTGCGCTAACCTTTTTCCAGCGCCTACTCTTTCCGCACCCGAAGCAGGTACGTTTTGTATCGGAGGGGTTGCCACCTTCGTGGCGCCATTCCCTCTTATCCTGTCTAGGTCTGACCTCATGGACCCTTCCCTTGGGTGGGTGCTCTTCCGTCCCCCTGCCATTCCGGTAGGCTAGGGTCAGTTGCCTGACCACTTCCTGCTCGGTGGCCTGGGGATCTCTCAAGTCAAACCATGCCTCAGTCTTTGTTCTTATTCATGGTGAACTGTTTGCCACCAGGCTTCGGAGCCAGTGGGCTCTCTCGTCCTGGCTTAAATGATTCTGGTTGAGGACCCTCCACAGGCGCTCTGGTACACAGGCCACAGTCTGTCCGCGAAAGCCTGTGGGGTTTCCCCTGTGAGCTGCACTGTTTTCTCTACTCAGGAGAAGGGACTCCCGTCATTACAGCCCATGGCTTCTAGAATGTCTTCTGCCCCCTTTTGCATGTACTATGCCCCTTTTTGCTCTCGGCAGAGAAGGACTGGTACAGCTTGCCATCCAGTGAGAGGAGGAGCATCTTTGCTATCTCGGCATCATCACACCCGTTAATATCCCCTGCCTGTTCCACTTCCATAAAGTGAACCGAGGGGTCTCCCTTTGGAGTGAGCTTTCCCAGGTGATCTATCATAGCCCTAAGCTGTTGGGTAGTGCGGGGGACCACAAACTAACTTTTCAGGGGCCCCAGACCCCCAGCACCGGTGGGTGGGCCAAACATTTGTTGCCGGACCGGGCACATTGGCCCTGGTTCCAGCCCTTCCTGTTCTGGCTCGCCTACCCCTCCTCCCTGCTGCCAAACTGAGCTGAAACTCGGCACCACAGGTGGTGGTGGTTCACTATCCCTGTCTGCCTCACAACCCGTTCGCCCCTCCTGCTGCTGAACCGGTGTAGTCACCGATGCCACAGGTGGTGGCTGAACAGATTCTTCCTTCTCTTCCAGGTTTAACTGGGCCGTACCCGGGTTTATTAGGCATACCGTGCCTTGTGCCTTGGACAGAGCAAGGTTTAAACTTTTGATTTGTTGCTGGCAGGGACAGAGGTCTCCTGACTCAAACCCATTAGTGCTGGCCACTTTATATACTGCCTGTACGTCTCTTAATTTCTCCTTCAGCTCTTTTACTTGTAGGGTGAGGCGAGTGCTTTCCTCCCGCAATATCTTTTCATTATTTTTAGCCTCGGTAACCTGACACTGAAAATAGTTCTGACTGTTCTTAAACCTTTCCATTAGCTGGGCCTTTCCATGTTTTAGCTTACGGAGTTCTCCCCATAACCTTTCTTCTGCCATAGCCCTTTCCAGTGATGTCACTGCGCATTCCCATTGTTCTGCCTGTAGTGACTCAACGGTTTTTCTAGGAGTTGGACCTGTCGCTGTAATCAGACCAACCAAAATGATTTTCTACTGATTCATTATGGTCCTTGCTTGCTGTCCACTGGGCTGCAGCATCTACTGGACACTCACCGTGCAATAGACCAAGCACCCATTCTTTAGTGACATTCACTTTCGTTTACACATAGGATAAAATTCTCTCTTCCATCTTGGTTCTTTTACCCAAACCAGCACTCTCTGCATCACATCCCTTATACCAGAATCCTGCCACGGTCGCCATTTTCTAAGAGGTCTCTCAGGGGTCAGGTTCACCTCTGACCTTCTGAGAGGTTCGAATCGCTCCCACTCCCTTGGGTTCTAGACTCTGGATTTATTTGGGGGAGGTGATAAAGTGCAAGAGACAACTGGTTTGGTGCAAAAGAACTTTGATTTTATTAAAGACAAGAAAATACAATATCAAACTTATAATCACTCAAATAAAGAACAGTACATCACACATTCAAAGGGGTTACAGTGAATAATACACTTCCCAATACCTAAACTGACTAGATTAGACTCCAGGGCAAACAGGGTTTATGCTTACCAATCCTTTATGGTCAGCTGGCAGCAGTTCGCAATTTCGGGGTTTCTGTAGGTTCTACTTGCCGTACCCCGAACGTTGTAGAGGACTTCTTACTGTGCAATCTTCAGTTGACGTGGTCGGGCGTGTTTTGGACTTATGGGGTAAGTACCTGTTTTCTTTCGTTAGAAATAGGTTTCAAAGTCTTTTTCGATAATGTTTTCACCTGTTGGTAGTCAGGCCTCGGTTTCGATCCTTCGGTTTCTTCCTTGTGGAGTTTTGTTTCGAAGTTGATTGATCGCGGTGCTTTTGGTGGTACCCATGTTGGCTGTGGTCGGTTGCTGCCGCGATGGTGATGTTCTTCCTTTCTTTTCGATTTCAGGAAGTCGGGGCTGGAGAAGTTAGTTACAACTGCTGCGGTGGTGTCTCTCCCTTCTTGATGCTAGGCTGCTGTGTGCATACCTTCTGCTAAGCATCCCTAGCAGTGTCTTCTGAGGCAGTAGCATATCCTTTGTTAAAACAGGGCACAATTATACTGTTGGAGCTGTTCTAATCTTCATGCCAAATTAGTCTGGATTCTTTGTGTAATTTTTGGTGGGCTTGATTTTTCTTTGTCATATTTTGGCGGGCTCTTTAAAATGTTAACCTGTCTCGGGTGTGTCGATCTTCTAAATCTGTTTCTTGATGGAAATATTAGCTTGGTATTTGCAATGTCTGTCTATGCTTGGGTTTTTTTATGCGGGCTGGGTGAGCTTTTATTATTATGCATAAGCTGAAATGGCTTTCCAGATTCAGGTTAATGGTTAGCTATTTCTGAGTTAATGTCTCTTATGGAGAAGGGTTTTCGAATATCCACAATTCTCCAGACAATTTACTTAAGTTTCAATACCCCAGACAGCTTCAATACGCAAACTGGTTTCTTTGTAGGATAGTCATCCTTTAGTTCTTTAGCTCTGCCCACACATTTGTCTCGTAAAATCCCAAATTCAATTAAAGTTTGAAGTTTCTTCAATGGGTACTTTAGGATTTCAAACTTTCTGGTAGATAGTTCCAAATTAAATTTCCTGTCCAATGAGTCCAAACAAATTTTGTACCCTTCAAGGAGGACAGTAGCTGAGCAAGTAGATCTGTTAACAATGTCAGTTAACATGGGGTCAGGAAGGGAAGTTGGATTGTTTGCAGTTTTGTGGGAATAGGGTCAAGGGAGCAGGAATTGTTTCTCATGGACAAGATGAGTGCAGAGAGATCAAGAGAGGAGATTTGAGAGCAACTAGAGAAAAATGCGAGTTCAGAGTTTGGGCAAGGGAGAACCTTAGGGGAAGTTTGGCCTGGGGGTGGGGCTAGGGGCTGGGGAAGTGGCAGAGATAGCTGATCAGATTATCTCAATTTTAGTGACAAAGAAGTCCATGAGCTTCTCGCATTTGTCGTTGGAGGTGAGGGTGGACGAGGCAGGGGAGAGGGAGAAGAGGGTTTATAGTAAAAAGAAGACGGGGTTATATTTGGATTCCAGGATGATTTTGACATAGTGAGCAGTTTTGGCAGAGGAAAGGAGGACACGGTAGTCCAGCCAGATTTGGTGATAAATGGTTAAACCAGTTGTCCACTATTAATATTCAATTCTGCATCTCTTGGACTTAAGGAAGTGGAGTTGAAGGCCGTGCCAGGGGGAGCGACCAGTATGAGAGAGAGAGTCATGGTTTTTAGCTGATGAGGGCATCAAAGGTTGAGGTGAGGGTGTGATGGAGTCGATTGGTAGATTCCGAAATGTCCTGGTGAATGGATGGCCAAAGGCTGGACAGTTGGTAATGCAAAAGTGCCGTTGTAAGTGACTTGGGCAAGAGTTTTTTCCTGGGTCGACACAGAAGGAAGTGGGGTATAGAGGAGTAAGGAGGATGTGGGTGGAAAGGGATACAAAGACATCATCAGAGCTGGTGAGACCACACCTGGAGTATTGTGTACAGTTTTTGTCCCCTTACCTAAGGAAGGATATACTTGTGATAGAAGGTTCACCGGACTGATTCTTGGGATGGGGGATTGTTCTATTAAAAGAGATTAAATAGACTCGGCATATATTCTCTAGTGTTTAGAAGTATGAGAAGTGATCTCATTGAAACATACAGAATTGTTACAGAGCTTGACAGGTAGATGCAGGGAAGATGTTTCCCTTGGCTGGGGAGTCTAAAACCAGGGGTCACAGTCTCAGAATAAGGGGTTGGCCATTTAAGACTGAGATGATGAGAAATTTCTTCACTCAGAAGGTGGTGAATCTTTGGAATTCTCTACCCCTAAGGGCTGTGGTGTCTCAGTTGTTGAGTGTATTCAAGTCAGAGATCGATAGATTTTTGAATATTAAGGGATTTAAGGGACCTGGGGATAGTGCAGGAAAGTGGAGTTGAGGTGGAAAATCAGCCTTGATATTGAATGGCAGAGCAGGCTCAAGGGGCCTGCTCCTACTCCTGCTCCTATTTCTTATGTTCTTATGGCCTTATCTGTGATTGACACGACGAGAGTATTGAGGCCACATCCATTTAAAATCAAGCAATTAAAAGTTCACAGTATTTTATTCCAACCCAGCCAGGCAAAGCTGAAATCAAAACAGCCCAACTGTTTTACGAAGATCATCACAGCAGAGAGATCCAATTAAATAGTTGGATTGAATGGGTGGCACTACAAGTCAACTGCTCAAGTCCACCATGATTTCAAACATTTGAGTGTGTAAACTGTTTACAGCTGTCAGCCAATCGATAATGGAGGTGATAGACATATGAAGGTCTCTTGGGGAATAAAACAATGTGGTAAGACTGCATCTGCTTTGCTGTTAGTCAACCATGTGGAACTATATATAGGTGGATACAAGAATGGAGAAAAAGGCTGCTAATTTACCTTAATATTACTTTGGATTGTACAGTGACTAACAAGTTCGGTTGATTCCCAGAGGACTATGTGCATAAAAGTGGTGATGTTTATTGTTACTGGTGGTGCAGTGGAGGGGACTAACTGTCCCTGCAGGTCATTGTGGACCCAACAGACAACATTTTCCATCGCATCCTTGGTGAGCCGATCCTTTTCATGCACCGAGTCATCCATCAGTTCCAGATAACTGATTCAGCTGTGGTAGACTTATTGCATCAAGTATCTTATTCTCTGAGCAGTTCAACTCCTTTGCCTGCTGCACTGTCGGGCTGTCATCTTGATAAGGAAACACAAGCACAAGCTGTGGATCCTTGCTGAAGGATGGAAACCCTGCTATATATTCTGGTTATACATTCCGACATTTCAACAGTGACTATACTTCAAAAAGTACTTCATTGGCTGTAAAGCACTTTGGGATGTCTGGCAGTCGTGAAAGGTGCTATATAAATGCAAGTCCTTCCTTCCTTCCTTTTCCTTCCTTTCTTTTCCTTCCTTCCTTTTCCTTCCTTCCTACCTTCCTTTTCCTTCCTTCCTCCCTTTGTGATATATTCACAGAGCACAAGCACACACAGCTTCCAACATGGCAGGCAGCTCTTTCGGAAGCCTCCGGAAATCTGCCTGGTTCTGTTTATTATTAACCCTGCACTTGCAGTACACAATACGTCCACATCCACAGTGTGGCGCTACAAACATTACAAGCTGACAGACATTACACTTCTCCCTCCTTAATGAAGAAGCCATCATAACAAACATGATACATAACTTTCATGTTTATAAATAACACAGGATATAAACTTATTTTTTTTCCAGATTTGCAAGTTTAACTTTATCACTTGTTTTCTGTTTTGAAAAAGATACCTTCACTCTCAAACAGAACCTTCCAAACAAGGTGTTGATTTCACACTCATTCGAGGCTCATCCTGAAGAACGTTTTCCTCTATGGAATTTCCTTGATTTTCGTTTGAACTCACTCTAACTTCAGGCTCTTTGTTTGCCTGATTCGGACTCAGACTTTCATTCTGATTCTCTCCTGGATTTGTTCCCAGTACATTGGATTTAGGATTTGCTACTGGTGTATCAAAACTATCTGATGAGTCAGAAATAATTGAATCATTCCCACCTTCAACTCCTTCCATGTCTGTTGGTAAAATATGATCAATATGAACAAACCTAACCTGTCCATTATCAAACATCTTTACCAAATATGTGTGAGGACCACATATCTTCACCAGTCTTCTGGGTAACCATTTTAACCATTTATGGTGATGGTTCTTCACTCTCACCTTCTGGTTTAATTTCACACTTCTCTCTTTTACTCTACCTCCATCATGATTCTCTTTCTGACTTAATTGTGTCTCTTCTATGGACTGTGCCAAATTTGGCTTTAACAATGAGAATCTGGTTCATGGCTGTCGTTTGAGAAACAACTCTGCTGGTGTTCTACCAGTAGTTGTATGAGTAGTATTTCGACATGTAATCCAAAAATTAGCCAATTTGTGATTCAATGACAGCTGTCATTTCCTTGGATTTGGATCTAACATTTGTTTTATGAGGGCACGTTTTACAAGTTGTACAGTGCGCTCTGCTGCACCATTCGAAGCAGGATGGCATGGTGGAATCTTGGTAGGTTTCACACCATTTTTGCTTGTGAATTGTGCAAATTCTTCTGAACAAAATTATGGTCCATTATCCAAACAATCTCTTCAGGGATTTGTAAAATGTCCAATGTTTAACTTGTTGTTATTTTCCACATTGGAAACACCTCAACCCACTTCGAATGGCTATCAATCACAATGAACAATTGTTGTCCTTCTAACTCAGCAAAATCAATATGTAGCCTTTGCCACACCCTGGGAGGCCATTTCCATGGCTGTAATGGTACTGGTGGTGGTTGCTTGCTTACCGATTGACATGTCGTACACTGACTCATGATGTACTCTATATCTTGATCAAGACCTGGCCACCATAAATAACAGCGTGCAAAACTCTTGGTCAAGCACATTGCCAGGTGCTGGTCATGGAGGTCTCCTAATAATTTGGACCTGGATTTATTTGGTATAACCACTCTTGCACTCCACATGATACAATCTTTATCGACTGATAATTCATTCCTACGAATGAAGAATGGATGTGTATCTTTGTCCGTTACCTGGTTTGGCCAGCCATTTGTAATATACTCATACACCGTTGACATCACTGGGTCACGTTTGGTTGCTCTACCAATCTCTTCAGCTGTGACTGTCAGTTCATCAATGTATGAAAAATAAAAAACTTCTTCCCTATCGGGTGTAACATGTGATGGGGAAGGCAATCTAGACATTGCATCAGCATTACTGTGATCAGCTGATCATCTGTATTCAATATCATATGTATATGCTGACAAAATCAAAGCCCATCTCTGCATTTGGGCTGCAGCTAATGTTGGAACTGGGGACTTTGGATAGAGGATTGCTGTTAGGGCTTATGGTCCGTAATGATAGTATTTGTGAAACTTCTTGCCCCCCAAAATTAATGCCAAAGCTTCCCTTTCAATTTGCGCATAATTACTCTCACTGGCACTGAGAGTGCGTGAAGCAAAAACAATTGGTCCCTCCTCCCCACTACTTAATACGTGAGAGATTACTGCCCCAACTCCATATGGAGAGGCATCACATGCTAGCTTAATCTCCTTAGATATGTCATAGTGAACTAACATGGTGCTCTCTACCAATTTGCTTTTGCACTCCTTAATTGTTTTTGAATTCTTTTGACCACTTCCAATGGACCTGTTTTTTCAAAAGTTAATTCAGTGGATGTAATACTGTAGCCAAATTTGGTAGGAACTTCCCATAATAGTTCAAAAGACCCAAGAATGAACGAAGTTCAGTGACATTCCTGGGAGTAGGTGCATTTCTGATCACATCCAATTTTTCCATGGTTGGATGTAAACCATCTTTGTTTACTCTGTACCCTAAGTACTCCACAGAGTTTTTAAATAACTCACACTTACGAGTAGACACTCATACTCTGTGCTTCTCTCGTCGTTTGAGGACTTCATTCAATATGTTATTATAAATTTGCCTCTTTGGTGCTGAAATTAGTATGTCATCCAAATAACATACTACCCTTCAATACCTTGCAAAATCTGCTTCATCACCCCTTGGAATATGGCAGGGGCGGAAGACACTCCAAACAGTAGCCTATTAAATTGGTATAGGCCTAGATGAGTATTTATAGTCAAACATGACTTGGACTCCTCATCTAATTCAAGCTGTAAGTAGGCATTCGTAAGATCCGGTTTTGAAAAGATCTGACCACCTGTCAGTGTTGTGAACAAATCTTCTATATTCAGCAATGTATTGGGGACATTTCCCTCTAGAACCTGGTTTACAGTTACTTTATAATCACCACACAATCTTACCTTACCATCAGACTTAGGTAAAACAACAATGGGTGTAGCCCAATTACATCGATCTATCTTACAAATAATGTTCTCAGTCTCTAGTCTTTTGAGTTCTTGCTCAGCTTTCTCCTTGAGTGCATATGGTACGGAATGTGGCTTGTAATAAACCGATCTAGCGTCCTTCTATACCCTGACACTCGCCTTGAAACCTTGGATCGGACTGCCTGTTTTGCAGAACACCTTCGGATACATCTTGATAACCTCATCCATTGATGAAAATCTCACTTCCATGCAGAAAATCTTACTCCAATCCAGCTTCAGTGAGCTCAACCAATTTCTTCCTAGTAAGGCAGACTTGTCTCCTTTCACTACTATTAGAGACAAGTTCTGAAATTGATCTTTATATTTCACCAGTACAGTGATACGACCTACCACAGGAATTTTCTCTCCCGAGTAGCCTCGCAGCTTTAACTTGGATTTCTACAGTTGGAAATCACGCAATTTGTCGCGGTACAGTGACTCTGGTACTACACTCACGGATGCACCCGTGTCAATTTCCACTGGTATCTTGAATCCCGCAACATCTATGTGGATTTTGATGCTTTCCGAATCGCTGTGCGTTAACCTTGTGCTCCTGATGACGTGTAACTCTAACATCGCCTCGTCCTGTTGTTGTTCTTCCATGCTATGTAGTCTCTTAGAATTTCTACTCATAGCATTGAATGCTGGACTCATAGCGTTTAAAGCTGTTTTACCCTTCAGTCGGCATGCCTTCGCATGATGCCCAGTCTTTCTGCAGAAGAAACACTCTGCCTTTAAGTATGGACAACTTTGAGCAATGTGTTGTCCCAAGCAACTATAGCACGACTTCGAAGCTCTGTTAGAATTTCTAGTTTCTGAGACTTTCGCCCCTGCCCGTCTCTTACTTTGAACCTGCAGGTGATTTACCTCGGTTGACTGATGGCCGTAATTATTATTTAATTCTCGGGAATATTGTTCGACCATGCCCATTGACCTCGCTGTCTGACAAGCAATCCCAAATGTCAAGTCATCCATCATCAATAACTTCCTTCTGATCACATCATTTTTCACCCCACAAACAAAATGATCCCATAATGCTTGCTTTTGAATGTTTCCAAAATTACAGTGCATCGATAGCTTTTTTAATGCTCGGGTGTTATCACTGATACTTTCATCAGCCTTTTGATTCCAAATCCTGAAACGATAGCTTTCAGCAATTTCTAATGGTTTGGGGTTATAGTGCTACTCCAACTTTATTAAAATCTCTTTACGCATTGTGTCCTTTAGTTCTTCAGACACAAGCAGATTTACAAGAGTTTCGTATTATGCCGGATCTGCCTCTGATAAGAAGATCGCTTTCTTACGTTCCAACACAGCCCAGTTCTGGACTGCATTGTCTGGAACTTCGATTATGTTATTTGCAATGAAATACATTTCTAGCTGATCCACATATGCATTAAAATATTCCCGGTCATGTCTATATTCACCCAAATGTCCGATTACACCTGCCATTTTAATCTCGAGCTGTTCACACCGTGTACTGTATTTTACCTCGGATTTTTGTAGCTTTTCCCAAAGACGGAAACTTCCAAAGTCTCTCTGTCGGCTGGCTGAATCCTTTACCAACAAAATTTAAGCTTTAAATCATCCTAAAAATCCCATCCTCGTCACCAAATGTGATATATTCACAGAGCACAAGCACACACAGCTTCCAACATGGCAGGCAGCTCTCTCAGAAGCCTCCGGAAATCTGCCTTGTTCTGTTTATTATTAACCCTGCACTTGCAGTACACAATACGTCCACATCCACAGTGTGGCACTACAAACATTACAAGCTTACAAGCATTACACCCTTCTTTCCTTCCAACTCCACCTTGCCACTTTGCTCTCTGCTGTTAAAACCATCCTCTTTGGTTCCCCATCCTCGTCTCTCCATTCCTGATGCTCAGTGCCCACCTTCCTTCTTATTGTAAAAGCCCTTGGAAGGGTCTTCTTGCACACAAGTAATACTATATTAATGCAAGTTGTCAATTGGTCTTCAACAAACATAGACACATAGAAAATAGGTGCAATGCTCAACAAAGCCTTTAATGGTTTATTTTCATGAACACACTTAGGATGAGTACAAGAAGCAGGGTAATGGTAATAGACAAAAGTTTACCTCTTAAAAACAATACAGAGGAAAATATACTGCAGTTTAGAGGAAATCTTAGATCATTTAGAAATATATCCCAGAGACTGTGGCTTTTTCCTCAAGTTCAATTTCAGTCACAGGGGATGCCCATATCAAGATTCTTTCTGCTAGCTCTGTTACCAGTGTTACTATACAAGAGGAACTATCAGAAGGAACTGAGCAGACAATGAGATCTTCAGGGCCAATGTGAAATCAAATCACTGAAATAATACAAATAAGCCACATTGTATGCAAACTATGTAAATACACATTATTGGATGGTGAATTTCAAGTAGTGTTTCCATTATATGTTGTGTATTAATATTTTGGTCTGAACAAACAGAAGGGCAAGCCAGTCTTGTTTGTAAGCACAGTAAGAAGCATTGTTATTTAAATAAAAGACATGGGGCTAGATTTTCCACTTTTTTGCATGCATAACGCCCACTTAACACCCATTTTACCGCTGAAATGACATATAACGCCCATATATTAACCATTTAGCCACAAATGGAAACTGACGCCCATTTTTCATATACTTATCGCCGAGCATTACTGTCCCCATGTGCACAATGCCGGGAAAAAATGATACTGTCTGCCCGCCCACTTTTTTTCGGCAGAATCATCAGAATGGGTGAAATCAACGCCCATAATATCGGCCAGTGTTAATTTCTGTACATAATTAACTCCGAGATTCAATAAAACCGTCCGCCCACTTTTTTTTGTCGTAAAGATCACATTTGCCAAAACTAACGCCCAGGAGATCACCCAGTGTCACTTTCACCACCTCGCACACATGTCGCCCACAATATCGCTCGCCCAAAACACCGCTCAGAATCACAGCAGTGTGGGTGCCATTTTTAAAATCA
The DNA here is from genome assembly GCF_044704955.1 of Pristiophorus japonicus. Lineage (NCBI taxonomy): Eukaryota > Metazoa > Chordata > Chondrichthyes > Pristiophoridae > Pristiophorus > Pristiophorus japonicus. The sequence goes on from NC_091977.1 coordinate 289,384,023, forward strand.
CAGGTCGCTTCATTCAAAAGGCAGCTTCAACTTCGGAGGTGTTTGGATTGACTCTGGAGTTCTTCTCAGGTGAAGTGACCATCTCAACAGACATACTTTCAGGCTCTGGACTATTGGGAGTTTACTGTAGGTATATTTTAGTGAGGAAATTATTGCTTCTGATCAATTATTATTATAATTTCATTGCAATGGGGCCAGCCATTTCTCAGCCTGCATCGATTAATATGCAGATGCTGTAGAGTGCAAAGGCCCAATGTGTGATGCACATCATTATGTGCCCAATTTAAGATGTGCCAGAATGAGAAGGAGGTCCAGACCATACGCACCTCGCACTTATAGTGAAAAGAGGTCTTACCTCCACTTGTCCGGGCATACCTGCCTTCGGAGACTGCGCTTCCACAAGACGGTGATCAATTAAATATGTGAGCTCATCAGGCCATGTATGCATCCTGCCATCAGGACATCAGTGTCAGTCAAAGTCAAGGTCACCGCGGCACTATCTTTCTTTGCGTCCGGTTCCTTTCAGGCCTCCGCAGTCGAGATTTCCCCTCTGTCTCGCCATGCCACCCATCGCTGCATTCGACAGGTCATGGAGGCCCTGTATGCGTGAAGGATGTACTTTAACAGCTTCCCCATGATCACAGAGGCTCAGACTGACAGGGCAGGAGCATTCTACCACATTGTTAAGTTCCCCAGGGTGCAGAGAGCAATACAGTGCACTCACATCGCCATGTGGGCACTTTCTCAGGACCTAGCTTTTTCGTAACAGAAAAGGATTTCACTCCCTGAAGGTCCAACTAGTTGTCGACCACAACCAGATAATAATGGCAGTTAATGCCAAATGTCCGGGCAGCTTTGCTGAGGCTCACATCCTGCGTGAGAGTGCTGTCTCTGACATGTTTAAGAGTCAGCCACAAGGACAATTCTGGATGCTTGGTGATAATTGATATGGCCTAGCCACCTGGCTGATGACTTCCCTGCGTGACACCCACACCGAGGCCGAGAAGCGATACTACCAGAGTCACAGGGACACACGCAATGTGGTTGAAAAAACAATAACTGTGCTAAAGTAGTGCTTCAGATGCCTGGACCACTCAGAAGGGGAGCTACAATACAACCCTGAGCAAGTAGCTAAATTCATGATCGTGTGCTCCATGCTGCACAACCTGGCTATCAGGAGGGGCCAAGAATTGCCAGAAGGGACTGATGGTCCACCTCAGGAGAGAGAGGGAGAGGAGGACGAGGGGCTGGACGCTAATCTGGGACCAGACAATCAGGCTGGCTATGCAACCATGCCCATTCCCCCCCCCCCTCCAGACTGCAGGAAAGGGCTGTTACGTGAGGAGCTGATATCTGAACGATTTGCCTGAAAGAATGTTGTTGTGAGTGACAACACTGACGCACTGCTGTGTGTGTGCAGCTCAGACATCAATGGTGGCCATCACCTTGGTGCCAGTTAAAGTTTACGTTGATTGAAGTTAAGTTTTATTTAACCCTTTCATGTTAAGGAATCACCAGTGTGTAACGGTCCAGCTATCTGAGACAATGCGCAACAAGGTTATGTTCAATAAAAACATTTTTATACCAACATTGTTCTGAAATCATAAGTATCATGGGCAAAAACACTCCATTCCAGCCCACACCTCCTTTTTCCACCACTGACATCAATCAAATGGTCAACATGTCCAGCAACACAGAATACAAATGCAAAGCAGGAGGGTTGTCCCCTCCCCCCATACATTACAACAAATTGCATACATGCAGGTGGAGATATAACATAGCCATCAGCTCACTTTCCTTCCACCCCTCCCTTTCTTCTCCCCACCTCTACCCCTTCCCCTCCTCGCTCCACACCGGCTGGCCGAAGAGCTCCTCAGGCAGTGCCTCATTGGGGGGATGAAGGCAGAGGCGGTAGTTGGACAGGTACGGGAGCAGGGGGGGTGCAGAGGGGGGAACATTCTCTGATCTAGAAGCAGGATCTTGGTCCTTGCTCTCATCTGTAATTCGGAGTGGTGGAGTGCCGCGCTCCGCGCCCACTGGGAGGCCTGTGCCAGCAGTGTTCCTGGCTATCGCCTCCAGGGTCCCCACCATCCGCAGAATGTACTCAGTCATGGTGGCCAGCTGTTGGGATATGTATCGAGGAGCTGGTCACCAATGTCTACAGTCCCCCTGGACAAGTCTACCATCTCTCCGCTCTCATGTCGTGCTCATGGACCAGACCTGCTGCGTCCATGAAACCTCCGCGGGGTCGGTGCCATCCTAGGGACAAATGGGGTGCCCTGTGGCGAGGTGCTTGGGACCGGTACCTCCAGAGTGGAGGTGGGAATGAGCGGAGGATCACTAGATGGCCTTGGGATGGAATGGCTTCTGGAGCGTGGCGATGCAGGTTCTTCGAAGTCTGCGCTCTCATCCATAGAGAACAGACCCAGCGGATTGACGGGCGAGAATCGGACCTCTTCGGCAGATGTAGTATCGTCCGCCGAGTCCGGCCCTACGCCTCACCTTCTGTCCTCTGTAGTCTTGCCTGAGGCCGCGCTGCTAGTTGAACTGCAAAAACAAATGAGATTATTGAAGGAGAAGGGGGTGCTAGGGTCACAAGGTGATTCCTGCGCTACACACAGCATAGAAACATAGAAATTTACAGCGTAGAAGGAGGCCATTCCCACCCATCGTGTCCGTGCCGACCGACAAAGCGCCACACAGCCCTTGGTCTGATGGAAAGGCAAAGAGCACCCAGCCCAACCAATCCACCCCACCACAACTGCAACACCCCTTATACTAAAACATTCTACACTCCACCCTAACCGGAGCCATGTGATCTCCTGGGAGAGGCAAAAATCAGATAAAAACCCAGGCCAATTTAGGGAGAAGAAATCTGGGTAAATTCCTCTCCGACCCATCCAGGCGCTCGAAACTAGTCCAGGAGATCACCCTGGCCATATGCTATTCCCTGCAGTACTTATCATTATATCTGCTCCGTCCAACAAAAGATCATCCACTCTCATCCCAATTACCAGCTCTAGGTCTGTAACCCTGCAGGTTACTGCACTTTAAGTGCCCATCCAACCATCTCTTAAAAATAGTGAGGGTTTCTGCATCCACCACTCTTCCAGGTAACGAGTTCCAGATCCCCATAATCCTCCACGTAAAGAAGCCCCCCCCCCACCCTCAAATACCTTCTAAACCTTCCACCAATCATCTTAAAACTATGTCCCTTCCTAATAGACCCCTCCAACAATGGAAATAGACCCTTACTATCCACTATGACCAGGCCCCTCAATATGCACGACAAAAGCACCACCGTTATCAAGATCATCACAGACATCACATTTCATGACCATCAGCACATTTTGCATTGCAATGATTTTCATTAGGTCAGCATTATTTCTAGGACAATTTTAGAAATCATCTATCATATATGATTGTTCAGATATGAGTGGGTGTGACATTTATTGATTTCACGCAATGGTGTAAACTTTACTCACGTCACATCACTTCAGGGTCTGCAGATGCTTGCGTGGCCGTCCAGGATGTTTCCCCACGAGTGTCAGCACCCACTCCTCTATCTCAGTGATGTCGCTGGGGACTGGTGGCCCCCCACCCATTTGCCTCTGCACGGACCTCATCTTCGAGAGCTTCTTCTCCAGAGGTGACAGGACGATATGGCATTCTCATTGCGTGATATCATTGTTAGGTACTGTCACAGAGATTAATACAACACATAACTGACAGAAGTAATCATGATTATTATGATAATTATCATTCTTTACCTAAAGATGTACACCGTGGCCACAGGCTTTGACTACAATATTCACGGTAAAAGTGAAAGACCTCACGTTTGCTGATAGTCACTCATGACTGTTACAAATCAAATTATATAAATATATAAGTACATGTAAATAAATGTAATACTTACTCTTGCGGATCCTACAAGGTTGTTCCATCGTTTGAGGCATTGGTTGCCCTCAGTCACCTCGTTGGTCGCCGACGATACCACCTCTGCTTCCTCGGCCCATATTTTCTGATAGGCCTTTGGGGTGGGCTTCCCACGCCCTTCCTGGGTCAAATCACCCCAGTGTAAATCGACCTCTTGCAGGAGGAGGCATTTGCCTTGACCGAGAACCTCCTGGCTCTTTTGCGCCCTCCAATGTGCTCTTCTCCCAGCTCACTGCTCTCGCCAGCGTCAGTCTCCACAGCCTCCTCCTCTCCCTCGATTATAGGGCAAACTCAGGCATATATGTGGCTGGTAACAGCTAATTTTTGTTTCCCTATTTGCTCTAAAACTCTAAACTCTCCCTCCTTCCTCCCAACGCAGCCACACCACACCAACACATGACTTCAGTCCCTCTCAGCTCCCTCTCTCTCTGTCTCCTCTTCTGCACATGTCATGATGACCCTTGACTTCCTGAATCGCAGGAATCGAACATTGCCATGCTGTTGCTAAGGACAGCGACACTTTATGGCAGAAGATTAGCGAGATTTAACGTCACTGCCCATTTCATATCGCTCGTGGTAATGCCCAGTTTGAAAAATGGAGACTCGGGGCTTTGAGAATGGGCGACAAGCCAGCGATCTGAAAACCCATTTTTACCGCCCTGAAGACCCAACAAGAAATAAAATTCATATAAGACTAAATTGTATGTACTGATCATATCCCTTCAACATATTCGTTCCTTCTCCTTTTATGTAATTTTCATGGTTGAACTTCATGTAGAATTTTGACCAGGAATTTCTAGGAATTATGTAATTGGCAACTTATGTCATGGGTCACCTGGCTCAGATGCAGATTGTCTCTTGGAAATGATTTTGCAAATGCCGCAGCCGATATAGCTATGTTCCATGGCCCTCAGAAGTGGCATGACCAATGGCGACCTTGGGTGGAAGCACTATAAAAAGCTTATAACAGTTGTCTCCTGCCATGGCACCTCACGTGCTGTGCCTCCTACCTCTGTCTCCTACTTGTGTTCCCCCTCCTCCTTGTCCATAATAATAGTGAACAGGGGAATGGCCAGTAGGATGGCTCTTGCAGCTACTTTGCCTTTCTGAACACGTTGAGCGGGGTGGGGGTCCTAGCAATATTGACATTAGACACTCACAGAACTCTCATCAGGAGATAAAGTTCAATAGTCGTCCCAAGCCACGAATCATATGAGAGCCGTAAATTACGCTGCTAACCCACCTGCACCTAGATTTCTCAGCATAACTGGAATCCATGAGAAAACAAGATAAATCCAGGAAATTTGTGCATGTGGTTGTTTCGAATTAACTTTGGAGGGTTTCAGTGATGGTCTCGGCGAAGCAACACAAAAGTACCAGGAAATTGCTGGGTAGTGAGAAAACTGCCTTAATTCCACATTTAACGGCATATTTTCCTTGGATTTTTGTTCTGAGAAACGGCTTTAAGACAATTTTTCAAGCATTTCCCAGCCAAAGTGTTCTTCATACTTGAGAATGATTTCTAAAGCCGAGAGTTTTGATTTTGGTGTACTATATATTGTCTTTCAGGGCAAGAGCCTGGATAACGTTTACCTGTATTTCAGAGATCACTCCAATTGCATCATCATATCTCTAAATTGATGCTAAAGTCTTTCCTCATGTAGATCCACAATGATCCCAAAGTATAAATATTGTGCCAATACAAACAATACAAACAGGGGCCAAAATTGCCCCCGCCCAAAACTGAGCGCACGCACCCCATTTCAATTGTTTTCACTGCAGCTGTGGTTGAGGCCGCCTCTTGAGCGAAATTCCGCTCTTTACATTTTTTTAAATTTGGATCCGGAAGTCACTCCTCATGGGGACAGTGATTACACGAGAGGGGCGGATACGCAGCTGTGGCAACACCTGAGAGGCGGAAGTTGGGGGTGGTGCAGAATGAATGCCGCAATGATGTCATCACAGCGCTGCATCACCACGGCTCTCCCCTTCATTTAAACAGGAGAGCCTCCGAGATTTAAAAACTTCGTTCCACTGGACCACCAGGGAGGGTTTCGGCCAGGCCAGCGGCCTGGCATCCAAGAGGGGGTGCCAGGCTTCCTGATAGTAGCCCGGCCAAATGCCTGGCAGTCGGCTGACAAAAAAAACATGGCGGCAGCGGCACTGCACCTTCCCCTTTAAGGAAAGCATTACTGCCATTGCAGAAGGCCACAGCCTCACTGGACCACCGGGAAAAAACAGATTTCGGCACCGCCAGGTGGACCGAAGGATTTTAGAGGGGAATGTCGCCATCTGGGGGATAGATCGGGGTGTGCACGGTGATTGGCAGCAGCGGAGTGGGGGGTACCACAGGGAAACCTCGGAAGGGCAATTGGGCTATCAACAGCTATTCCACGAAAAGTTGGCGGCCACTCCATCCACAGCGTAGCCGCCAATTTGCGGTGGTAACAGGCCTTAAACAGAGGGGCAATTTTGGCCCCTAAATGCCTGGTATACCTTATGTGATAGCCGTCAGTACACCTCACAAGCTGACTATGCAAAGGAAATATACTTTAAGCAACACGACTATCCTTTCAGTAACTGAACAAATGACTTTATATTATATCTGATATATGTGTTCTGCAGAACAGCTTAGACTAGAGCGTGGAGTCAAGCAACTTACATTTCATATCCACCCTCTCCCAATAACAGTCCCTTTACTGGCCACAAATTGCGACAATGCGGCATCCTGCAGCATGCCCCATGAGTGGGATTTTTTTTCTCACCCTTCAGCTTGAAGATTTTTAGTGCCACAAATTGCTGGACATGCGAGTAGATTACAGGGCCAAGAGTGAGATTTCCTTAACCAATGAGATTTGGAGGTATGGAAAGAAACAGAGGAACGACAGAGAACAAAAGTCAAATTAGATTCAGAAGAAGAAATTAAGAGGGACAGAAAGATTGGATTAAGTGAGAAAAAAAGAGACAGAAAAGAAAACGAAAGTAAATAACATTTTAAATTTACCAAACCTCTTGAAATTATTTACAACCAGCAAGAGTGAGACTCCACAGTTTCAATTGTTCCCTTCTTGGCCTCTGAATTTGAGTTGCATTGCAGGAACATGAATCTCATCATTAATAAAGTCCTTACATTGTTAAATACCGGCCCTTACTTTCTGCATAAATTCGTTTTTATGCCGCAAAGCCAGCAATTTCTTGGAACTCAAATGAGATTGACGGAGAGCTCCAATTTTTGCGAGGCTAACGGTGGAGTGGAGCAAATTGACCAGCAACTCATGCTGACCGAGGGTCGCGTGGTTCTTTGTCGGCCGGCGGAGACACGATGGGCTGAAATGGCCTCCTTCTGCGCTGTAGATTTCTATGTTTCTATGTATCTCTTTCTCACCACAAACTGCTGGGAGTTTTATGCACTAATAACGACAATAGCACCGTGAACTCACCGTTACTTTCCCAGCTAATTCTGGGCCTTTGTTTCATTTCTCAAAGGTTCTAGGCAGAGTAGATTGAGCAGGGATTGCATGCAATAAAGGTCTGAGGGGGGCAATTTGCTTAATGCTCAATGGTGATAGTCTGAATATTGCCAATGTACTTTTATGGAATAAAATTCCATCTTCAATGAAACAGGAAATGCCATCAAGTACTGGTACACCCTGGGTCAACAATGATACAGTGAATAGCACTAAGTACCCTTCAAAATGAGCTGTGGCACAAAATTGGTCACTAAATGCTGCTGCCATGCTGGTTGGAATATATTGAAATGTACTCATGCAGGGTATCTGTCACCTCCTGTAATTGTTGATAGTTGACTGATGGATCCCGGTATAAATCACCATGAGGAGCTTGAAAAAAAGCAACATAAAAATCTAGTGACAGTGACTTTCCCAGTTACAGGCAAAACAATTACTACAACAGAGTGATCCTAAGTCTGACTACAACTAGTGACATTGTCCTGCAAGAACCCATTCATTTAAGTACAATTGCCTCAGACACTACTGTTGTTCCAAAGCCAAAGAATATGTCCTTTACCAGTCAAAGATTTGAGCTGAGCAAATAGTTCAGATCCGTTCCTTCTACTGTAATCTATTTGCTGCCAAAACAAAGATTCCATCCCAATAATTCTGCGCCTTTCTGTATAGGCCAAGAACCCACTGTATGCAGAAGCACTGTAAAACTTTACTTCTATGGCCATAATTGTCCCCTTATATTTCTGGCTTATTTTGGGCTGAAGTGTATTATTACTGAGGGAGGAAAAAAAATCAGTTTTCTACCTGAGTACAAAGGGCTCAGCCGAACTCCCTCACCTAATGTGACAAAGTGACTCTTTAACATTGGTTCTACCAATTCTTCTCCCAATTCCTGCTCAATGTTCTATTTCTTGTTTTCCTCTGACTGACAGACAGTCTTGGGCCTTGGACAAAACCTTGGGCCTTTCATGTTCCAGGCTACCCTCCCCCAAACCACGATGCTCTCCTGACCCTTCCTCCAAGCACTTACCTGACTTCCAGGGACAATTCCTTCAGGTCCCCGGTGGTGGCCTCATGGGGCCCGAAATCCTGTTAATGTATGTTGACCAGCTAACTCTTCCCGCCATTAGGCAGGTGACTGACAGCAGATGAGGCCTGAAATTCAAATCCATGCCTCAAGCTGCAGAGGGCCGGATGGTTTCCAATCTGCCCAGGCCTCTACCCGCACCGCGCTATCTGGGAGTTAAAATTAGGGCATAAATTGTTCACTAAATAACTTTTGGTCTGAGCTGCTATGGTGTGCCCTTCACCCTTTCCCCAAAAACCATGTTTGGCACTGTTAAAAGATGCACTGCATCATTTTAGGCACTGCTATAAATCTGGAACGAGATCCCAGAAAGTTGCTCTACCATCTCAGTCTTGTAACTCCACACAGAGTGGTTGTGGGATGCACATGCAGGGAGTGATACCACAATTAAGTAATTTGTAAAGAAGTGAAGCTCAGACCTCTTTGGAGATGAAGGTTGCTGAAAGTCTTGAGTGCAAGGAAGAATTAGGTTCGCTTCAGCATGATGTAATATCTGGTCACTCTCTCAGTTAAAGTGGCCACAACAACAACTTGTATTTATATAGCGCCTTTAACGTAGTGAAATGTCCCATGGTACTTCACAGGGGTATTATGAGATTCAAAACATAATTGATACCGAGCTGCATAAGTAAAAATAAGTAAAAATTGACACCAAAAGCTTGGTCAAAGAGGTAGGTTTAAAGGAGTGTCTTGAGGGAGCAGAGAGATAGAGAGGCAGCGAGGTTTAGGCAGGGAATCCCAGAGCTTGGGGCCTAGGCAACAGAAAGATGAGTGGCCAATGGTTAAGCAATTATAAACAGGGATGCTCAAGAGGGCAGAATTAGAGGAGTGCAGGCATCCCTCCTGAAGTCCCGGAAGTGCTTAGGGGAAGGGTCAGGAGAGTGCAGGCCACTGACAACAATTGAGAGAACTCCATTTCAGTAAAATAAATATAAAGGCCCCGGGCTGACAGCCAATAGAAACTTTGGAGAGCAAGAAGCTGAAGTCTGTGGGAAACAATAACTGGGGAGGTTGAAAAAAGATAAGTTTGGAGCTGTTAAGCTTCAACAAACATGAGTGATTAATGTATTATATAACAGCCCCGTATCTCCACCTCTAACTGTAGATATTTCCATAACTACCTTAACTATTTGATGTTAGCCAAAGCATTTATATACTTACAGTCTACAAAATGGCTGTTTGTATACTTGCACACTATCTGAATACAGTAAAATTTGATTTAAATAGAGATAGAGGCTACTCTAGAAACACTCTATCTTGGCCTGGGAGAATGACCCAAGTAATGGTGGGGGTAATGGTGGGGGCGGGGGGATGGGGGGGTGGGGGGGGGAAGAGAAATCAGTGGACACATTTTAGGAGCACATAGGTCACAAGAAAAATCAATAAAGTAGCACAGGAAGAAGCAGGGATCGAATATGGCAGATCTCCAGAATGCCCAATAAATATTAGCAAAATGAGAATTCTTCATTAGGCAGAAGGGGTGGAAATTCAGTTGGAGGCTAATTAGGGCGTTAATGATGGCGGGACAGTAAATTTTGCGCCGGGTAATGGTTTGCGTCTACAGCCACAAAATTCATCAGTTGGGCCCTGAGTGTGGAGCGGAGCGCTAAGAGAGGGATTCCACACCTCTCTTAGGGTGCTAGGGCAGCTGAGCAACTGAAAATCCCTGGCTAAAGAGCCGGCCTCGAAGCACCCCAAGAGAGGCTTCCCTGTGAAAAAAGAAATCCTCAAAAATAACACCAAAAACATTCCCAATACTTTGTTCACCCCACACAAACATAAATCACAAAAAAAACAATCAAACTTACCTCAGGTATTCATTCCTTCCCTCACCACGGTCAGAACAGCTCGGACCGCCCGCTTTGCCAGGGGGCGCTACGGGAATGTGTGGAAACCAAAGAACAGTAACAGTAACAGTAACAGTTCTCCCAGAAAATAAACTTAAGAATGGTGTCGACACTGGGGGCGTTACATACCGGCTCACCTCTCCCGGGCGGTACTGCTCCATGCCCCCACAAAATTGGCACGGAATGTCCTTGTGGGACGCTGGAAGCTGGCCGCTCGCCCGGAAATGCTTCCCGGAGGGGTGCCATTACTGCCCCTCTGGGGTGCATACAGAGATGGCAACAGGTCAAATTTCCACCCCAAAATCTTTGTTGAAAAACAGACGATGGGGGAAGTGGGGGTGGGTGGGAGGAGAAAGAGTTAATTCTGTACCAAAAAGTAAAACACAGTCACTCCTCCCTCAACTGCTTTTGAAACTTTAGGAGAAATCTTCAGTGGAGGTAGCTTCCCTCAGCCTGGTATCACCCAGGTATTTGGGGTTGGTTCAATTACCTATGCATTTGCTTGAACTCACATTGCACAGCTTCTAAATGATTATCTATTGCTTCATCATGCCCCCAAAAAGAGTCGGTGCCTGCTACTGGTTTTGTTACTGTTCTTTGGTTTCCACACATTTTTCAGCCACAATTACTCAATGGCGACCTGATTCCCCTTCCTCCAAGATCCCAAGGTCATGAATGTGGAAGAATTATCTACGGAGACAGACCAGCAGGAAGTAATGGGCCAAATCCTGCTGGAGTGGGGCATCACGCGCCGTGCGCCATTAGTTAGAATTTCTCCTGCACCCTTCAGCGCAAAATTCTTATTTAAAGATAGAATAAGATTTTCATTGGGCCAAATCGTGCAGGAAAAATAATGGCATGTTAACAACTCACATTAATATATAAATCGGGCAGCAAGTTCAATGGACGAAGAGATACAACATGAGTTGTGAATCTCCAGAACGTGCTAGTTGATTTACACCACTCTGCCACTTGCTTCACACAAAGAGCATCTCACCTTTAGCTTCCCCATTATGTCATTTGTGCTCTAACTTGCTGCAAGTACGAGCTGATAGCAGGGAATCTGGGAACATGGTGAGCTATAGGATCAATAGTATATCTCCTTAACCAATGGGATTTAAGGATCGAAAAAGAAACAGCGGAATGATGGAGAAGGGCAGTGAATAGAGTCAAATCAGGGAGAGAAAGAGAAAGAAAGAGAGGGAAGGAAAGATTTCATTGAGGGAGAGAGAAAAAAGAAAAGAAAAGTAAGATAAAATGTAACATTATAAAGTTTGAATGTTTTTAAATCTCTAACAACAAGTGACTACATGCAAGAGTGAGTCATCAGTTTAAACTGGGCCAGGGGGACTGATTGACATAGAAATAACCGTTATCACATCATTAAACGGGTACTTACACTGTTACTTATGAGCCTTGACTTCCTGTGGCGAGTTTAATGGCCAATTAAAGTGCAAATCCAACAAGTTCTTAAAAATAATGGGGAGGCTAAGGGCAAGATGCCATTTGTGTAAATCAACCAGAAAGTTTTGGTGATTCACAACTCATGGCATATCTCTTCAGCCGCTGGACTGCTGACCAATTTACACATTAATAACAGCATGAGTTTTTAACATGCCATTATTTTTCCAGCATGATTTGGCCCAATGAAAATCTTAGTCTATCTTTAAATAAGAATTTTGATTAATTGGAGCTGATTAACTTGAAAAAAAAACCTACCTGATAGCTTCAGCTATAGATATCATTTTCTCAACAATAGCAAGCTCCAGTGAGAATTTGTTTCTTGTCTTATTTCTAGAAATAAGACCAACTTCAGAAAAGAAAAGCAAAATACTACGGATGCTGGAATCTGGAATAAAAGCAGAAAATACTAGAAATCTCAGTGGGTCAGGCAGCATCTGTGGAGAGAAAGCAGAGTGCAGAGTTAACGTTTTGGGTCGACGAAACGTTCTGACGAAGGGTAATCAACCCGAGACATTAACTCTGCTTTCTCTCCATAGATGCTGCCTGACCCACTGAGATTTCCAGCATTTTCAGAAAAGAAAAGTTGAGTTGGAGCCATTAGGAAAAATTTGGTTTGTGCTACACATCTTGGTAAATGATAGGTCACAAAGGAAAGATTTGAACTTAGAGTTTTAGGTGGGGTGGAGAGAGCATGCACCTAATGTGTCCAATGCCATCAATTTGAAGCCCGGGCTATTTTAACTCTGAATCCTCATTTACATTTGATTGACGGGGTACCTGTACAATTGAGTCGAGAACAGGCAGCCCACCCAGTGGATCTCCACTGGCCTACTCAAAGAATAAATGCATCTCTTAAAGGGAGGTTACATTCACTGCTGCAATTGTGTGTGTGATGCTGCTGGAAAATGGAGATTCTGACCAACGAGTTGAAAAGCTGCCCCCAGGTTCTCCGATGCCTCTCAGGAGGTCTTAGTGGAAGAGGTGAGGGCAAAGAATGACGTTCTGTTTCCCAGGGGGGGAGGACGATTTTCAACAACTACATACAACAAACCTCGAGAAAGATGGCAGAGATGGTCAGTTCCAGGGACTTCACCCCAGGACCTACATCCAATGCAGGAAATGCTTTACTGACCTGACAAGAGCAGCTAGTATGAGTACAGATCTCTATTTCTCTCAATAACACCTGTCCTCTCCTCCTTCCCTCAACACTCTGAACAAATCCCTTCCCTGCACTATATCCTTCACCACCAATCAGAAGAGTACACTATACCACCGCTCATTCTCATTTCAAACACACACTTACCTCTTGCTTGCTGCCTTCACAGCATTCTGTTCTCATAGTAGGAATTGTAGAACCAAGAACTTGCCCCAGGTATCCATTCTCACTTCACGTTCCATTCTATTGCTTTCAACACCTCCTCATCCTGCTTACAGCTTGCTCCTGCTCCCTCTCAGCATATGCACAAAATGCAGAAGCCTCACGCATGTGCACTTGCCTTTTCAGTAGCCACTCACTAACCCTCGCCCTCTCCTTCTGCAGGTCAAAGTTACACACAATACAAAGGAATGGTTTAAGACTGGAGTCGGAGCCAGCACCCTGACCCACATCCAGATGGAGCAGAAACCTTTGGAAATCAGTGGCCCTTCAAGAATGATGCACAACATGAGCAACAGCAGCTTTTCTCGAGCCTTGCTGAAGCCACTGGAGGAGCTCTTTGCAGGAGCAGTAGAGTGAGTTAACCTTATTTTAATAAAAGCACTATGCCTTGACACTTAGGTGAGAAATGAGTTGAAGGTAATTATTGTGTTTGGCATGAAATTACTCAGTGTGGTTTCACAGTAGCTTCTGAATCTGCATTGTCACAATATCATTATTATAAAAGTGGGCTGAATGGTTTCAATGTTCGTTAATGTAGGATTCAGAAGGATTTAAGGAGGCAACAGCCATGGACTATTAATGCAGAAGGATCTGTGTAAATTTTCAGGGAAGGGAAATGAGCAGATCACTGAAAGCACTGTGCTATCAACAGATCCCCAGTATCTCTGGCTGCAAAGTATTGTATTGGCCCTCCTTCTTCTGCTTCTACCTTATCTTTGCCCAAGATGTTTAAAATCATGATAGAATAAATAAAGAGAAACTGATTCCAATGGGTGATGGGTTGATAACGAGAGGGCACATGATTGGCAAAATAACCAGAGGTGACATGAGGAAAATTCTCTTTACCCAACGAATGGTTATGATTTGGAATGCACTGCCCAATCGGTTGGTAGATACAGATCCAATTGTAGCCTTCAAAATTCAATTGGATAAATACTTGAATGAGAAAAAATTTCAGGGATTTGGGGAAAGAGCAGGGGAGTGGGATTAACTCGATTGCTCTTTGAAAGAGCCTGCGAAGACTCAGTGGGCTGAATGGTCTCCTTCTGTGCTGAACTATTCTATGATTCTCTGATTCTAAATCTTCTTCATCAGATGATAACGTTGTTGTTTCTTTGCCTCCTCCAGCTATAATCCTCACTGTATTATGTCGTGCAATACATAGCACATTACAGTGATGAGGGAGACTTTACCTGGGATATATTTTAGGGACCCACTAGAACTATACAAGCCCCTGAATCATGGCTTCACGAGCCCTGTAGTGTGGTCAATGATGTTCCTGGTGGGTCCACAGCTGTGGTTGTACCTGAGCTGCTCAGGTGTGGTGGGGCCCTGAAAGGGTGTCATCCGTCAAGTTTGGAGAGGATATCCCTTATTCACTAGCAGCCATCCTCTAAGGGTGAAATAGTTTGTCGATTGTTGCAAGGTAAAGGTGTCATGACTGGCACTAACTTGCATGATCCTCTTGCGATAATCACAGAGCAGCTGGACATTAATGGAGTGAAAGCCCTTCCTGTTGATGGAAACTGCTGGCTTGTGTTCTGGTGTCTTGATGGATGCATGAATGCAGTATAAAAACCCCGGCCATGTGAAGATAGCCACATAGCAAATCCCAGAGCTCTCGCAGTGTGACTCTTGGCATCCACAGGAAAGGCGATGCATTGTTTGGTCCTGACAAATCATCATCATCATAGGCAGTCCCTCGAAATCAAGGAAGACTTGCATCCACTCCAAAAGTGAGTTCTCAGGTGACTGTACAGTCTAATACGGGAATTACAACTATTTTAAGTAGAAACAGTAATACAAGTGCCCCCTTATTAAAGGGGCACTAAAACCGACAAACTTAAATAAATTAAACTTTAGACATTAAGGATCAAATAAAAATTTGGTTGCAGGGAGTGATGATGCACTCCAGTCGCTCCGGTGTCCACCTCCCGCGGAAGGCCGCGAGCGTACCGGTGGACACCGCGTGCTCCATCTCCAGGGACACCCTGGCTCAGATGTAACCGTGGTAGAGAGGCAGGCAGTCGGGCTGAACGACCCCCTAGACCGTCCGCTGCCTGGACAGGTTAATGACCACCTTGGCCATGCACAGGAGCAGGCCCACGAGGAGGCCTTCCGACCTGCCCGCTCCCCTCTTCGGGAATTATAGTCTCTGTCACAGGTGGGACACACAGTCATTGGAGGAAAGGGTGGGTGGGGAGTTTGGTTTGCTGCACGCTCCTTCCGCTGCCTGCTCTTGTTTTCAAAATGTTCTCGGCGACAAGACTCGAGGTGCTCAGCACCCTCCCAGATGCTCTTCCTCCACTTAGAGTGGTCTTTGGCTAGGGATTTCCAGGTGACAGTGGGGATGTTGCACTTTATCAAGGAGGCTTTGAGGGTGTCCTTGAAACATTTCCTCTGCCCACCTGGGGCTCGTTTGCCATATAGGAGCCCCAAGACTTGCTTTGGGAGTCTTGAGTCCGGCATGCGAACAATGTGGCCCGCCCAATGGAGCTGGTCAAGTGTGGTCAGTGTTGACCTGATCGAGAACACTGACGTTGGTGTGTCTGTCCTCCCAGGGGATTTGCAGGATCTTGCGGAGGCATCGTTGTTGGTATTTTTCCAGTGATTTGAGATGTCTGCTGTATATGGTCCGCATCTCTGAGCCATACAGGAGGGTGGGTTTCACTGCAGCCCTGTAGACTTAAGCTTGGTGCCAAATTTGAGGTCCTGATCTTCGAACACTCTCTTCCTCAGGCGGCCGAAAGCTGCGCTGTGGCACTGGAGGTGGTGGTGGGGCACTGGTGATCTACTTGATGCAGTTGTGCACTCTAGACTGCGAGGTGTGAGTGATGTCCCCTGGAGCACCCTGAAATGAGCCTGAAGTAACAATAAAAGTTATGGGGAATGACGACTTTGACAGCCACTGGCAAACCATGGCCACCTGTCCAGGAGGCAGCAGGTCTGGTTTCAGGAGTCTGCAGAGATCAGCAAGGGCCCGTCTGGAGAAAAGCAGCCTTCTCATGCAGATATATCCAGAAAAGTGACTCTTGGCCTACAGTCCCTGTGGGCTGGGCAAGGCCTTCCATGAGCAGTCCCCTCTCACCTGCTGTATGCTAACACAAGCCCACCTGCTCCTCCTTGGTTGTTGAAGATACTGTTTCTGCTGTTGCTGTTGCTGTTGCTGCTCCTCATTCACCTCAACTTCCTCTATCCAAAACAATGAAGCAAGAATGGCTCCCACATAAGGCAAAAAAAAACATCAGAGCCAAGGGTGATAATTTTGATTTTGTGTGCTAATGTGAAATAGGCAACATTGATTCAACCACCCTTTGACTTTGTGGGAATGAAAATCGGGACAGATTTATAATGGGCTGAATTGATATCGTCCGTTCTACACTATCGCCCAAAGTCAAAATTACCCTCAACCAGTCTCCAAGCTCAAAGATCCCTTGAAAATATAAAGCACACAATAGCACACAAATCTGTACTGTCTGAGTGCTTACACCTGCCTCATCTTTTAAATAGCCCTTCCAGTGATCCTTTGAAACCAATCTCACTAGGTTTGGCTCAGTAGGTTGAGCATTGGGTCAACTTCTTGACACAGTTGACAAGGAAACTATTATACAAACAAAGTCAACAAGCACCTAGCATAGCAGAAATCATTTTTGTTGCAGTGCTTACTGCTCCTAACATCAAAAATGAAGCAGTACAATGTCAAGCCATTTCCTTTAAACTTTACAGGTAAAAATGGCAGGCCATGGTAGAACCAAGTGTTCCAGAAACTCATTCTTCAGCCCCGATTTTAACTCTGGGCGGGAGTGCAGCGAGCAGAGGTTGGGGTGGGAAGGAAACCTTGTGAAGTCAACGGGAGGCCCGGGCAATTTTAACATGTGGGCCTCATCCTCATGTTCCAGGACAGATTCCTGCCCGATCCCGGCGGGCATAATTAGGAGGACGGCGGGCGGAAGCAGGATTTAGGGCAGCCGCGGTGCTCGGGAAAACTGCGGGAAGAGTCTAGCTTTAAGTTAAGTGCTGAGGGTGGAGTCCAAGGGCAAGTGCAATTGGAAAGGGGGAGAGAAGCCTGGGGCAGTGGGGGAAGCCTAAGATTTCCTTGTTGACCCCAGGAAAGCACTCCAGTCCCTTCAAGTCAACAAAAAAAAATCAAACTTACCTGGGCCTCTTCTGACCACGATCATGTTTGCTGTCAGCTTTCATTGCTGGCCCCAGCACTAGGTGCCACTGCTGTGATCGACAATTAAAATTGCATCAGAGTCCAAATGATGTAGTCGGAACCTATCATTTAAATATTGACAAGGCACCATCACCTTCCCCGCTGTTATGTATGCAAACCTTACCAATGTGTAACACTTGCCACCAGGGGGCAGACCTGTGGGAGACCTAAGGGTCACCTGTGCCCCCTGGGCAAGCAGGTATAAAAGACAATCCACCATGCTGCTTCTTCACTTTGGAGTTACATTAAAGAGACCAAGGTCACAATGGTTTGAGCTTACAACATAGTCTTGTGGAGTTATTCTGAACAAAATACCCGCGACGGCAGCCTGCAGAGTTTAATGGCTGGCGTGAACATGTCGGGAACGTGGGGGGAGGAGGGGGGTAGTGATTGACCACTATTTCAACCACCCGCCTGCCTCGTTCACAACGGTTAGGCAGAGTTAAAATTGTGACTTTTGTCTAATTCAGCCGTTGGGAGTGCAACGTTTTGTAATGTGATATGGAAGTTGTGAAACTATTCTGATCACTTGACAGTTCCGAATCTTAAATAACGTCAGAGAGTATTGCATCGACTTTAAGATTTGCTTTACTCTCATATGGAGATAATTATAGGGAAATTACTGCAGGTTAATACTGGAACTTACCAATGCATTGCAACAGATTCAACAGATTTATTTAAATGTGTGCAATTTATTCACGGATAACAAACACTAAGGGGGAGAAATTCCCCAGCGCAGCACTTTGGTTAAAGAGGAGGGCCACTGCGCACTCTGCCGAGCCTCTGCTGGCCTCCACTGGGCCAGCAGGGTGGCATGGTGCCGAGGCCACAGCTCGACACCTAAAACAGAGTGTGGGCTGCACAATGGGATCCCGGACCACACAAGGGAGGCAAAAGTCGGGCCGACGGTGAATTGGCCAAACAGTTAGGATGACTGTGCAGGGCGCTCCCAACCACCCCTTTAAATTCCGCCCCATGAGCGGAGATCGGCTTGCGAGCCTGGCGCTGACACTGCTCGTGGCAGCCTCATGGGGCACAGGGAAATATCCGGCACAGGGTGGAAAGGGGTCGGCGCGCGGCAGTAAGGGGCCGTCACGCACGACGATGACATCATCGGTGGATGTGCGGTGGCCCGGGGTGCTACCGTGGCAGTACTTCCGCTAACTCCAGCGCAATTTTGCGGGAGCCGAGAGCCCCGCCCACCCCGAGTGAAAACTATTTCACGCCACCAGGTGCTAATGGGCGTTGCTAAACAGGCCAATTTTGATCCCTACGATTCCATCAGGCAATGTTCAGAGATTTTCAAGTAATTAATTTTGGCTCGTTTTTTAGACGGATGACTAAAGCATTATTATATTTTGTACTTGAAATAAATCCACTCAGATACTCTGTAGAATTGCTTTCTTAATCTTTAAAATTACCTGTTAAACCCTTCATATATTGTCATGAATTCTTCTGTCGTTTTGTGACGAAGCAGTAGAATCACCCAGTTCTTTTCTCTTCTATTAGGCAAGAACATTTGGAGCAACCCAAACAGACAAGTACAACGGAATATGAAAAAACAACCCCAAAATATTGAAGAGATCGCAAAGTTTCTGTTTGAAGAATGGACTCAGTCGAGAATATTTTGTGGACTTTATGGGTTTTTCTGAGGATATTTTCCCTGTGATGGGATCACCCTGCGCAGATACGTGAGAAAGCTGTTGTTTGTTAAAGCTCCAGAGACCACATGGCAGTTAGCTGTGACAAAAGGACTGTCAGTCATCCATTGACAAAAGAGCTGTCGGCCAGGAAGGGGGGCCATTGACAAAGCCACTCTAATATGCAAAAGCACCTCTCACCTTCACCTCAGAAGAAGAGCAGAACAATGAACCCACTAACCTGGCCAGCCAAAGAGGAGCTGGGTCTTTCCCAACACAAAGACTGAGAGAAATGCCCAGATTAAGGGCCATCAGTCCAATACACACGGGTTGGATGGCCCATCACTGACTAAGTACCCGTGCTTAGAAACAAAAGGATTTTAAAGATTGGTGGGAGAGATAGGGTGTAGCAAGACTCCCATAAAGATATGCTCTTTCCACTTTATTTTTAGCTTATAGTGAAGCTTGTAGCTGGCAGCTTGCAGCTTGTATCTAGAGAGAGCTCTCTCTCCCTCTCGCTCTCGCTCCACCAAGATCGATGTATGAGAAGAAAGTAAGAAAGGAAGGAAGAGAGAGAGAGAGCTTCTTCTCCCTCTCGCTCTCGTGCCATCAAGGAGGAAGCCGCAGTTCCGCAGGAGAAGTGCGATCGAGACCGGCTGCGTGTGGTGGTGAGCATGGTCGCGAGTGTCCCAAGCCGGTAACCAGATATCCCAGGCGAGCTGGGTGAGGTGTAAGGGCTCAGGGTTTTCTCAGGAATGAAGCTTTTCAGGGCTATTCTGGGGAAGTAGCTTCGACTGGGCAATTCGTTGATAGGGATAGAGTTAGAATCCACCAGGGAATTACTGCATGTTACTAGGTCTCATTTCCATACTGTATGTATGTTGTTTGTAACCAGAATATTATTCTCCACCGAGACAATGATTTTGTTTAGTAGTGCATGTTTTAGCCAGTGTATGTTAGACCAAATAAATATAAGTACGATTTTTCACCGGAGCATTCCTATCCGTGACTCATTTCACTTACACTCTGAATAATAATTCCCAGATCTAGAACTTTCGTAAGGCCGGGGCGATTCGAACCGTCCGTCTAGCAATTGGGCTAGGATCAAAACCGCTTGCAATATTTTGTATTGTTCATGAGCCAAGTCATTTTAGCTGTAGGTAAGCTCCCTTATGAAAAGAAACTGGTATAAAAGAACCTTCTGAGGTTTCATCTACTGAAAGTTTAACTACAGCTATTTTACAAAAAAACAAGACTTGCATTTATAGAAACATAGGGGCCAAGTTTCGGCCTGAGTTGCTCCTGTTTTTTTGGAGCAACTGGTTTAGAATGGAGTATTTTAGAAATTACAATTCTCGGCAATTAGTTTGCTCCAATTCTAGTCAGTTGGAACAGTTTCAGTTTGGAACAGATTTATTTTTTCAAAATGGGGCGTGTCCGGCCACTTACGCCCGTTTTGAAAGTTTAGGCAGTGAAAACTTACTCCAAACTAACTTAGAATGGAGTAAGTGCAGATTTTTGTACGCTTAGAAACCTTGTCTACACTTAGAAAATCAGGCATAGGTTACAAATCAGGCGTAGGGAATAGGGGGGGTGCTCGGGTTTAAAGGGAAGTTTACAAACATTAAACACTTCAGTTTTACAAATAAAGAGCCATCATCAATAATAAATGATAAATGCATCAATAAATCAACCAATAAATCAATCAAAAAAAATTAATCAATAAATAAAACATTTTCTACTTACCGACTGCAGCACCGGGAGTCCTCCAACAGCGTGCTGGGACAGCTCCCCCCCAGTGTGTCTCTGTCAGTGTCTCTATCTTTCTGTCTGTGTGTGTGTGTCTCTCTCACTCTCTGTCTGTCAGTGTCTGTGTTTCTGACAGCGAGGGGAGGGGGAGGAGGGGGATGGAAGGGAGGGGGAGGAGGGGGGTGGAAGAGGAGAGGGAGGAGGAGGGTGGAGAGGGTGGAGGGAGAGAGGGGGGCAGGGTGAAGGGAGGGGAGGGGGACAGGAGAGGGGGGGCAGGAGAGGGGAGGGGGGGAGGAGAAGAGGGGAGGAGGGCAGAGGGGAGGTGAGAGGGGGCAGAGGGGAGGGGAGAGGGTGAGAGGGGGAGGGAGGGAGGGATAGAAGGGAGGGAGGGGAGGAAGGGAGGGATGGAGAGAAGGGTGAAAGGAGAGAAAGGAGAGGGAGGCTGAACGGGCCGGGACCGGCCGGGCCCAAGACTTCGGGCCCGGCCCACCCCCAGCACCGATTTACAGGTAGGTGGTGTCGGGTCTGGGGTTGGGAGCAGGGGGTCGGGAGCGCGGGTCGGGGGGTGGGGGGAAGCGGAGGTCGGGTCGCGGGGTGTGGGGAAGCGGAGGTCGGGTCGGGAGGAGGGGGGAAGCGGAGGGTCGTGTCCGGGGGGGGAGGGTCGGGGGAGGGTCGGGTCGGGAGGTCGGGTCAGGTCGGGGGGGGAGGCTAGAAGGGCTGAATGGCCTGCTCCTGCACCTATTTTCTATGTTTCTATGTTTCTATGACATGGTAGATGCTGAGTGTTTACCAGGCATAACATACAGAATGATGTACTTACACATTAAATATGTTAATCAGGCCTCATTTAATTGCCTGTTTACAATGATTGCTCTTTTGGTCCCTAATTAAATGTTTGTAATGATAAACTAACTCATATTGAAAGTTTCTAGATTCCAGAAAAGAGTTCAATAAAAAAAGAGAATTAATTTGGCGAGACGTTATTTAATCCAAAACGATATTGATTGTCAATTGTAATTTTCTATACATTAGAGGTGAGCCCAAAACCACATTTCAAACCTGAGGCCATTTGAATTGGGCTAGTTTGAATTATCTTGTTGCACATTTTTATTTAAGCCACTTCTGATATTTTTAAATTTTACTTCAAGAAAGCTAGCACGCACACTCACAGCTATAAAATATTCTTCTGTGCATGCTCTACCTTTTTACCTGAACCGTCTTAGGTTTTTCTGTGATCTTGGTGCCACTTTGATGATCATCAAGCAACGATTCTCTATCTTTGATTGGAGCCAGAAAGCTTAGAAATTCCAGAGGCATTTTGGGGCAGGACTCAAATAGAACAGTGTTCCACCAATTCTAAAATATACCCTTAGTTCCAGCAGCGGAAGTGGTGGTGGGCGGAGATGCAACAATGTCAGTTATACGCAAATGATAAGATAAAGAGGGAATAACCTGTTCCATCAAGAATTCCACTATTGCACTGGCTTAACTCAAGCCTTTGTAAAAAGAAGCATTGGTTACTTGCATGAATTTCCAAGCCAGGAAGTGGTTAATTTCACAGGTTCTGGCTCTGGAGCTGATATCTCAGTTTTGAATGGAGTAATTTGAATGTTACATTTTTTTTCCCCATGGGCATTCCTATATATGTTCTTCTATTGGAGCCAGAGCAGGAGAAGAACGAAGAGGAAATGAGAGAGGCACACAGGATAAGGTTAAGCCAAAAGAGAAGAAGCCAACTAGGAAGCGTACTTCTACCAGAGTCCACAGACCACAGCGTTCTGCAAGGAAGCATTGTAGCAACTCTATGGCCTGGATGTTCCCGGGATCCAGCTCAGACACTCTAAGTGTGGTTGGGCGGAATTGCCACCCATAATTGCCCAAGGTTGGAGACCCTGTCCCAAGTTCCGGGGATAAGGCTATTTGCATAGTTTGGGCAGACTGTCATTGTCTGTATGTGCACATCAGCATCAGTTACCCATGCCCAAATTGATCCACCCTTCTAATTTGGAGCGGAGTGGTCCCATGGTCCAAATGAGCTGAAGAAAAAAAAAACTTTTTTTTCAATCTTCAGCTTCAAGTAGATTCTGGAGAAGATACATTGATGTACTTTAGTATTATGAGAAAAATCTTCTGTCCACCGCAGATTAAAATTTCTGGCCTTGAAATACAGGGGGCAAATACAACTGGTGGGAACACATTCAATTGTACATGCTTGATCTGAAAAAAGGAAAGTTTTTAGAAGTAGTACATTCTGATCTATTATAAAGAATATATAGCAAGTTATTCAGAGTGAATAAATAAACTGGTTCAAATACAGGTCTGCTGACCCATTTCACACTATTGCACAAAGTCAAGATGAACCCCAAGGAGTTTGCACATCTTTGGGAGGAAGCAAAATTGTGAGAGCGATTTAAGTAGGACCTCCTGACGGGTCTCCCATTATAGGCAGATTCGGTCATTTTACTGGGAAGTTGCATTTCTGTAATGAACTGTTCAATTGTCTGTCAGTTTGGCCCAGAATTTGCGGTCTGCGGCGAATCCATGATGTTTTCCTCTAACCTCGAAGAAAGCTGCCCACAAAGATCTTGTGATCTCTTTGGCGAAAGCTTTAACCTTCACGGCGTTATGTCATCAAGCTGGCTAAGCAGCCAATCACATTGAAGGATTCACACAAACAGCAAACCCGGAAATAAAAAGCAGTTTTTATCATTCACTTTTTAAACATTTTTTTGAGAGAGAAATAATGATTGGGAGATAGAGAAGGGGGTTAACGTAAAAGCTGAAATATCATAAACAAACTTTAAAATAATAAAAATCTATTTTTTTATTATTTTAAAAATCTTGTAATTTTTATCATAATGGAAAAAGTTGACATTCCACAAAAAATGTTCCCTGTAAGCTGTGTTTTGTTCTGTGCAGCCTGTTTGTTTTCGTGCAAAGTCCTTTAACTTTCTGTGCATGCATGGTATTTAAAATGGAGAAGCCAGTGAGCGGCCTGTGCGGGACTTTTCCCAGAGTTGTGCAGCCATGTGGCTGCGAAGCTTAGAGGAAACATTGTCCACAAATATGAAATTAATTTTTCAGGACCAGAATGATTGTTCAGCAGTCAAGACCCAGTTATACCTCTTTCAACAAGGCCTAACATTTTATAGGATTTTAAACTGCGATATTAGAGTGGAAAAGGGGATGTTTTCATCCGATCAAGTGACTGAACAGGGAATGACTGACCGCAACTTCAAGATTTCCGTGTTTATCTGCGCATGCGCTAAATCCTGAAGTTACTGTCAGTTTCTGAGAGGCAATGATGGCAAACGCTTAGGGGGAGAAATGTGATCGAGCTTCTGTTGTGGTGTTAATCTAGGCAGAGCGGTACTTTTAACACTTTGAAAAAGTTTGCACCTCCCATCCAGAAATTGGTCAGAATCGGTTGAAGAGCTGATAGGAGCGATAAATCAGCCGTTGCACACCAGAGATGGGGGGACGATGACAGTATATTTTGCAGACCCATTGTTCATGCGCAGATCTGAATCAGATCCCGGGAAAAGCTGAGTCTTAAAGGCACGGCATAGTAATGCACCCATTAAAGTTTTCAAAGTCGCTTGTTTTCAACCTGTGTTATGTCTGTCTGCTGCTGCAAACTCGGAGGCTCATGCACCGTGCTCTGTGTAAACGTTGCTCTGACTGTGACCTCCGAAGGAAATGCTTCCTCATCCTTTTAAGTAGCCACCAGTTAACGACTCTGCAAGCCTGTACTGACAGTTTTTCCAGACGTTGTTATTGGCAGACTCACAATGAGGCGCACGCATCGAATTTAATGACCGGGGTGCAAACGTGGGCATGGCACCAGGAATACGTCATGATCGGAGTGATCGTCATCAGCCAGGCACAAGCGTTTGTGCCCATGGTGAGCCTCTAATACATTTTGCGTCGGGGCGCTAAAATTGGGCGCCCAGTTGCTAAGCTTTAACGCTCGCATTAACGTCCTCTCCGGCCACTAACTGAGGCTATAGACAATCGAAAATCCAGCCCTTACAGTTTAGCTGCCATTACCACTGCAAAATCTGGGCCATTAACTATATCACCCAGACAGGCTTTACATCCTCTAACACTAATTAGGCAATCCAATTAGCTTGGTCCGAAGTGACCATAGGCCTAT
Organism: Pristiophorus japonicus; assembly: GCF_044704955.1. Classification (NCBI taxonomy): domain Eukaryota; kingdom Metazoa; phylum Chordata; class Chondrichthyes; family Pristiophoridae; genus Pristiophorus; species Pristiophorus japonicus. Next base: position 289,408,960 of record NC_091977.1, read on the forward strand.
GACAGGAAATGTCAGTTAAAGCAATCCCTAAAGGATCCATTATTTGATTAGCTTTTCTTCAAAAGGCTACTAAACTAATCCAACATTTTCACAGCCAGGAGCAGATTCTGGAAACAATGTAATATTGTAATGACTTTAGATAGAGAAGTGTATTCACACACATACTGAAAGGCAGGAGAAAACCTCTTTCACTTCGTGCTTAAAGAAACCAAATTAAACTGGTCCTAATTGACCCAACTAAAATCTTACAGGAAGGGATGAAATATAGAATTTAGTCTGAAAGGAAAGTAGATGGTTCCTGTGGCAGATTATATTGTAATAAGGGGATTAGTACAAGTGTGCCTGATTTAAAATGTTGGCACCATTGTCTGTTACTGTCAGCAATACCTGCAGGAGGTTTTTGTGTTTTGTTCAGCTTGACACTGTGCAGAGTTCAGTAATCAGACTGGATAAGAGTCATTTGTTTAATATCGACAACAGCTTCATTGTGTTGCTGTGTTGTGAGGTTGTGATTTATGGATATCATTGATACAATGTTATGAGTGGCATTTATCAGCAAGAGTGGAACAGATCACTATGATGGGCTAGACTGTCCACTTCACATCGCCCATCTAAGGCCCATCTATCACCCAAAACGGACCTCTATCGCCCATTTTGATTAAAAATTGGAAACTTGACCAAAAACATCGCCAGAAAAACAAGTGCCCAAATTTCCACTCTGATTGCCGAAATGATCGCCCACACAAGGCCCATCCCAAGTTTCGGCACCAAGCATGCACTTCGCTGGGCCAATGCAAGGCCCAAAAGAGTGCTGAGAAATAGTTGCTTTTACTGGGCTTAACAGAAGGAAATGTGCACTACGGACGCTATTTTGAAGATCGGAGGAAGGGTGGAGGCAGCAGAAAAGAAGGAGTTAAATAGTTGTGAGTTATTTAGAGAGTTAATTTAAAGATAATTCTACTCAGAATATTAGAACAGGGTATATAAAGTAGGTATGGGCTGCAATTCCGGAAGGAGGTCATCAATGAGATAAGCCAACTTGTCAAGGGTGATCTGCAGCCTTCCAGCACCATCAGAACTGCACTGTCCGTTGAGGTGAAGGTTACTGCTGCCCTAGCCTTCTACACATCGGGATCTTTTCAGGCTTCAGCTGGCGACATCTGCCATATCTCTCAGCACGCTACACACTGCTGCATTCGACAGGTGACTGAAGCCCTTTACGCTCACAGGATGGACTTCATAAGCTTCCCAATGTCCAGGGAGGCACAGACCAAGAGGGCTTTGGGTTTCTACATGATATCACAGTTCCCCAAGGTACAGGGAGCAATAGACTGCACGTACATTGCCCTGAAAGCACCCTTAAAGAAGACGGAGGTGTTTCATATCAGAAAGGGCTTCCATTCCCTAAATGTGCAGCTTGTTGTCGACCACAATCAAACAATTCTGACAGTAAATGCTACATTTCCTGGCAGCATCCATGATGCGCACATCCTACTTGAAAGTGCTATCCTTGATCTGTTTGTCAGTCAGCCAGAAGGTCACGGTTGGATGCTGGGGGATAAAGGATATGGCCTTGCCAGTTGGCTGATGACCCCTCTGCGTAATCCCGTCACTGAAGCACAGAAATGTTATAATGAAAGTCACATAGCGACTCGCAACATCGTTGAAAAGACAATTGGAGTCCTAAAGCAGCACTTCAGATGCCTGGATCATTCTGGAGGCAGCCTACAGTACCACCCTGACCAGGTCGCAGAGTTTATTGTGGTGTGTTGCATGCTGCATAACTTAGCTATAAGAGGAGGACAAGTAATGCCAGATCAGGCTGCAGGTCCAGCTCCAGAAGGAGGGGAGACAGAAGAACCAGCCGGCGAGGATGAGGAGGAGGAAGAGGAGGAAGAGGCGGAAGAGCAAGGACAGCCTGGCGAGGACAGCCTGCCGATCTAGCACTGGGACCCCCCTCCCTAAGACCAGTAGCCAGGGGCAGTTACACAGCCACTAAGCTGTTGCGTCAGCAGCTAATTAATGAACGCATTGCATAAACTATCATTGTGGATTTTCAAATGTTCATTTACAGTTATGGTTAATCAAAATTTTCATTTGCGTGGGGTTTCCTTGTTGTCTTGCCTGTACTGGCCTATCAACAGCATTAATGCTTACTTTCAGTAAAGTTTAAGTAAAGTACTGATACAGTAAAAGAACAAATAAGGATGAACAACTGTAAATTTGTTAACTAGTGTAACTAAGAGAGAAAGCAAAAAAAAATTGTTGAATTAAAGATTTTTTTAACAAAAAAGAAAACTGTTTAAAAAAACTAACACCCTCCCTCCACCCACCACTGCTCCCCCCCCCCCCACCCCAAACCCACCATTCCCTTCAAATCCCAATGAATTGAACACACAACGATAACAATAATAATTAACAATAACAATGCAAAAATTCAACAAGTAAACAATGATAAACAAACCCCCCACTCTACCTGCAACCATGTTTCCCTCCAGGTCCTTTCCTGCCCCGTGTTCTTACGCCACCCACCCGTTTTGGTCTACGCTGATCGACACCAAGACCTTGTGCAGTGTGGGACGGCAAGACTTCCTGTCGTGGTGGAGGTGAAGGAGAGGAAGTTGAAGCCTGAGGCTCTACTTCTGAGTCAGGAGGAATGGTGTCCTCCGTACTCGCTTGCGTGCTCGGGGTCTCGATGCGAGCTGTCACAACACCTTGATGGCCGTATGCAGCCTTCAATGCATGCCGAAGGGCACTGGTTGCAGTGGTTTGCTCACGAATTGCCTCCAACGTCTCCCGTGCTGTCTGTGTTTGCACGGAAGACCAGTTGGAGAAGTCCATGCTGAACTCGCTCCAGGTTGCTGGAAACTGGCTCCAGTTCTCGGAGAACTGGCTCCAGCTTGCTGAGAACTGGTTCCAATTTGCGGAGAAACCTGCGAAACCATGGATAAGGTCGCGACCAATTACAACCATTTCCCTGCACAGTGATATCAAGCTCTCCATCTGGCCCTCTATGGGAGGAGATTGCCCACCCCGCTGACCCCACCTCCGTGGGGTCGGCGTTGGCAAAAGTTCACGCCTTGGCGGCACCACCGCCTTGGTCTCAGTGCCCCTTCCATCTCAATTGAGATGGCCGCAGGTTGTTCCCCCTCCACAAAAACTAGATCATCTTCTTCCTCCTCCTCCTCCTCCTCCAACGCCTCCTCCTCCTGCTCTTCCTCCACAGGGTTGAGGGTGTTCCTCCTCTTCTTCCTGTGAGTTAGTTGACGTTCCAGATTCCAATGACATTTGACCTTAAAAAGACAAATGACATTTCTAAACATTTCTAAACATTTAAAGACAACTTATTAGGACATTAACGGTGCTCATTATTATTAAACATACATATCAATACATACCACTTTTTCAACAACCCATTACATATGACTAATTTTCAATACCCCTTATGCACAATAGTTCACCAGGGCTGACATAACGTCATTCGAGAAGCATGATTACCTCAAAAGTATATATCATAAAGCATTATCATTGCAGGACATTACAAGCGTAACTAAGATATTTTAAAGATGTATTTGATAATGTTTGATACATTACACAGTTCTCATTAATCACGAGACTCGAGGGTGGGTTCAGCCACACCACGGGTTGTGACTGAATGGCTGTTAGGCCTCACTAGGGCGACCGCAAGCTCCTTGTATTCACTAAGCAGCTGCAATTGACCCGAGTTGCCGCCTGTCCTCCTTTGCTCTGCTCTATTCAGAGAAATCTTGGCATAAGCTAATTGACTTGGTAATAAACATTTCAAGATTGATATATTTTAATGTTCGATTAGAACCTCGCGTTGGATTACAACCGCTCATTCTTCTGAACTCCAATGAGTATAGACTCAACCTACTTTCATAAGTCAACCTTGCATTGCATTTCATATGAACAATATGAACAATATTCCATAATATAAAATTCAACTTAGTGTTAAGATGCATAAATTATTTCATAATTTAATTAATTAATACTTTTACAAAATGACATTGAAGATTCCAATTAAAATTTCCATACATCATTTAAATATTACATATGTATAATTTTAAATATAAAATTCAACTTACTCTGGCTGCTGACAGCAGGCTGTTCCATCTTTTACGGCACTGGTCCGATGTGTGCACTTCATTGGATGCCGATGTCACCACATCGGTAACCTCGGCCCAGATTCTCCTGTATGCATGGGGTGGAGGTTTCCCCTGACCACCCCATGTTAAATCTGCCCACCTGCCACTCATGATGTTTACCAAGGCCTCGTTGGCCTCCTCGCTAAAGGGCTTAGCCCTTTTACGTTCACTTTCACCCTCCATTAAAATATAGAGCTGAATATATTTCAAATTAAAATATACTTTATAATGTATGTTCTCTTTGTTATATTCTGGTAATATATTTGTCCAAAAAAAATAGATACTTATCAAAAAGGCAATTTTTCAAATCCCAGACAATCGACCAGCTTCTCCAACCCTTCCTCTCTCTCTCTCTCTCTCTGACGCTCCCTGTGCTTCTGAGCATGTATGGTGACCCCTGACCTCTCAAAATGTGGCAAAGAAAAGCAATCACGAAAAAAAAAATTCCCACACATGCACACAATAGCGTTGCTAGGGAAGCTTTTTTTTAGGTTTCTGTTTTAGGTGGGCGATCGTGAGATCGCCGAAAAATCACATCGTCCATTTGACATCGCCGGAGTAAGGCCGAGTGGAAAATCGCAAAAAAAAAAATGGGCGATGTGCCGGCGATCATCAAGGCCGAGACGTCCCACATCGCTGGAACATAGCCCACTTTTTTGGGCGATGGCCCCCAAGTGGAAAGTCTAGCTCAAGGTTTTCTGCCTTGTTTATTCCTGAGTGACATACATCACATATCGCCTCTGCATCGAGAGGTTATGGGTTGAAGTCCCTCTCCAGAGACTTGAGCACAAAATCTAGGCTGACACTCCAGTGCTGTACTGAGGGAGTGCTACACTGTTGGAGGTACCGTCTTTCAAATGAGATGTTAAACCGAGGCCCCGTCTGCTCTCTCAGGTGGACGTAAAATATTCCATGGCCCTATTTTGAAGAAGAGCAGGGAAGATTTCCTGGGTGTCGAATATACATACAAACAATGCCAGAAATGTAGAGACCATCTGGTCCATCGAGCCTGTCCCACACAATTGCGATACCTTGTGTCACAATTGTGTGGGACTGACGAAAAACAGGAGAGTTTCCCCAGTGTCCTGGCCAATATTTATCCTTCAATCAACATCACTAAAACAGATTGTCTGGTCATTATCACATTGCTGTATGTAGGAGCTTGCTGTGTGCAAATTGGCTGCCAGGTTTCCAACATTACAACAGTGACTATACTCCAAAAAGTTCTTCATTGGCTGAAAAGCACTATGGGCCATTCTGATGTTGTGAAAGGTGCTATATAAATGGAAGTATTTATTTATATATTTTTTATCATTCCTGCATCTTTACTGTATTGAATTCATACTGCACCACATGTTTTCCGACTACAGCTCATCCTTTCAGGAACTCAAACTCTGCAATTTGTCCCTCCCTAACTCTTTCCTTCCTCCTATGAATTTCAGTGCTTTATAAAACCCAAGCTGAGTGTAACTTGTGCATAGCTTCCCAATTTGCTTGGTTTCCTCGTTGTCATTTTTGAACCCTGACAGTGTCCTATATTAAAGGTATATAATCCTACATTAAAGGCCTTGGCTTCTCAAGAGTAAAAAAAATAACTTCAATGAAAAAGAAAATCGAGCGTGATATAAACTGGGCTGCTGATTCGCTGTTGCCCATTTCGCACTGCTGGCGTAGATCAAATTTCACCCTCACTCACTGTTGTTTACGGTTAGGGTTGTGAGAAACATGAAGAAGCTGGGGCCAAGAATCCGCAGACCTTCCACCACATTTCCAAAGGGTCAGCATTGTAAAATCCTCAGCAGTATCTTGGTACATAAGTCAGGATGAATCAGCAGCGGATGTTTGACCCTAATGTATCTCGGAAGAATTGAAAGAATTGAGATTTTCATTTCCCCACCAGAAGACCTGCAGAAAATGAAGATGCAGACTCTGAGAAACACCTGACTTTATGGAAAAAGAATCAGTGTATGTATCATTTCACTCCAGTTTACATATTCATTTGATAGAAAACTGGACAGCTATGAAATGGATAACTTTGGTAAGAGGCCATATGATGCCATACCTGAATGCCGTCCCAGAACCAGATGGCTTCTAGGCATAATTGCAGTGCTGGTACAGCTGGTGTAGCTTAGTCATAGATTCCCTTCCACGTGCTGTTATCACCATATGTCATTGAGTTTAAAGAGAGTGAATTCACAAAGTTTCAACTTTCTATGCCATTTTTTTCTCCCAACTACTTTTGCATTTGGTAGTACACTCATATCCTCTGAATTATTTACAAATTCGATAACTGGTAACCTTATTGCTGATGCATCGTTGTCAGATCACTTGTTTATTTCTCCCGTGCCTTCATGCTCGTAATTGTGGAACTACAATCACATCATAGAATAGATGTCCGCAAATTTGTGTTGCTGGCAAATTTTAATAGATCGAAAATCCTGCAAGGCCGATGATCCACTCATCATATTACCTGATACACACATGCAGCACACGAGGCAGAATTGTAAATTCATAAAATCTACTCTTATGTTTCCGCAGTCATGACACACTTGGTGCAAATGGGTAGTACTGAACCATTGCCTTTGCTATCTCGCTGATTGATACAGTTTGTACATATATGGATGGGCTTATTTGCACTGTGTTTCTGGCTGATTGACACTCTGTTATCACATGGCCTGATTGCTGATTGGTCCCCGTAGAGGATAAGCACACCCAGAAGTTTTTCTGGAATGTATAATTGGAACCGCCCAGCCCAAATTCTGAGTGACTTTACAAAGTATAATTTGAGCCATTCTGACTTCAGAACTTCCCTGCAAGCAGTCACAGAGAAGATACAGCTCCCAGCAAAAGCCTCCCAAATCCCTGTCCCCAGTCCAAGTGCATGCCTCTCCTCCCCCAGCCGAAGTCCCTGACATTCCTTGCCCAAGTTCCCTCCACCCCTCCAGCCCAAATACATGCTTCTCCCAGCTGAAGTCCCTTATGCCAGCGCAAGTGCTGCCTCCCACAGCCAAAGTCCCTTACCCCAGCGCAAGTGCATGACCTTACCCCCTCCCCCCTCCGCCATAGATTGTACGTGGGTCAGGGATTGTTAATAGGTTTGTTGGGTATGAAGTGAATAGTAACCGTGTGTGTAAAGGGGGTTGGAAGAACATGGTACATCTTCCCTGAGTTCCCTCTCTCCCCTCCGATCCCCTCTCCCACTTCCTTATCTCTCTCTCTCCCACCCCGAATCTCTCTCTCCGCCTCCTAAGTCTCTCTCTCTTCCCCCACCCTCGTGTCGCTCTCACCCCCATGTGTGTCTCTCTTCCCCCACATCTCTCTTTGGCTCTGTTCCCCCCCTGTGTGTCTCTCGCCCTCCCGCCACTCGGCTCTCTCTCTCCCCTCACTGCCCACTTCTCTCTCTCCCCCCACTCACCTCTCTCTCCTCCTCCCACCCAACTCTCTCAACCCCCGCCCGCTGCCTCTCTCTTTCCCCCATCTCTCTCTCTCTCTCTCCCCTCATCTCTCTTTCTCTTCCCCCCATCTCTCAGTCTTTCTCCCCCTTCTCTCTCTCTCTCCCCACCCCTTGCTTGCCATCTTTCTTTCCACCACACACCCCGACCCCCTTTCTCCCCCCGCCCGCCACCTCTCTCTTTCCCCCCCTCCTCTCTTTCTCTCTCTCTCCCATCACCGCCGATGTTTTCTCTCCCACAGAAGGCTGCACTAATGCAAAGGCTGGAAGCATTGTTTCAGCAGCGGCTCCATGCGGACTCATCGGGGCCCCAATTCAGGTTCTGGTTTCGGGTCTGTGGAGTCTGTGCATGCACGAGAGGCGCCGGGGGTGGAGTACAGAGGATGCAGGCACAGAAAAACACAGTACATATAGTCACTCTCTATTTATATAGTCACATCACTAGGTACAGTCTATATACATATTGTAGATGAAAAAACTTTAGCTCGTATCTTTATTCCTACCCTATTCGAGTGCACTCCTGTCTGACCTCACACAATCTGGCCGATGCAAACGAGAGGTGATCTAAAACTCGGCTGTCAAGTCCTGTTCACCCATCACCCCTGTGTTCGCTGACCTACATTGGCTCCCAGTTAAGCAATGCCTCTATTTCAAAATTCTCATCCTTGTTTTCAAATCCCTCCATGGCCTCACCCCTCCCTATCTCTGTAATCTCCTCCAGCCCCACAAGCCCACCCCACTCACCCTCCAAGATGTCTGCACTCCTCTAATTCTGCCCTCTCGTGGTTCCCTGATTATAATTCCTCCACCTTTGGTGGCCGTTTCTTCTGTTGCCTAGGCCCTATCTCTGGAACTCCCTGCCTAACCTCTCCATCTCTCTACCTCACCTTCCTCCTTCAAGATGCTCCTTAAAACCTACGTCTTTGACCAAGCTTTTGGTCACCTGCCCTAATTTCTCCTCATATGGCTCGGTGTCAATTTTTAAATTTCATAATACTCCTGTGAAGTCCCTTGGAACATGTCACTATGTTAAAGGCACTATATAAATACAAGTTGTTGCGAGAAAGAGTTCTAATGCATCAACAGAACTTGGAAGTAATCAGTAGAAGCCTCTGGGCATTAATGCAGCAAAGCATACAAAAATTTCCCTCTGCGTTACACAACGGCATGGGCAATACTGAAGCTTTAGTTCATGATTTCTTACATGCCAGTAGCAATCCAGTAAGCTTGTCACTCTTTCTTCAATATTGATCCTTACGGCCAAAAACAAAAATACAGGAACAATCAGTAGGAGTATCAGCATCTGTGGCAGAACAAACAAGTTAATATTTCAGGTGTGGACCGTTTGACAGAATTGGAAGTCATTACAACAGGAAAAGATCAGAACCAAAAGAAGGGAATGCAAAAAAGACCTTTCCCTCTTAAATCTTCCACACGTAAAATAGCAGAGTTTTGAAAGTCCCATGTTTTCTGCTAATAGTCAGTATGCCCAGTACAATGTTGGTAATATGCTAAAACCTGTTGGGTGGTAGAATCAATGCCAAGTTCCATTTACCATGGTTTTCTACAATACTGATCATTTCCATGAAATATTGTTCGTATGATAGAGGACATAAAATCACGATCTGTTCTCTAAAAGTATCTTTTTCTTTATATATTGGGAAAAAATGTTGGCCTGCCAGTTTTGTGATCTTGGCAAAATTGTGGCTGTACAGTTCTGAAGCATGCTGGCACTGGTTTGAATTTTGCAACACGAGTCCCTCCCCCTAATTTGAATAGTTTACTGGCACAAGAAAGTATTATCCTGAGAGCTTGGCCTAAAGCAAATTTGTCCGAGAAGCGCAATATCCATAGAGGCAGCAGCTCTTAAAGGGCTGCAACTTGCTCTCACAGCACAATTGATGTTGGTGACAGAAAACTGTTCACAATCGTACAGCAGAGACACGTGAGCAACATTGCTCCCTTTGCTGCTGAATATTTCCTAGTTCTGCTGTAGGACATACACCATGGTGACCCAATTTAAATCAGATGGCCACTCTCCCACAGAAGCATAGGTGCCAGCTGTATGGAGAGAAGTCACCAACTGAAAAAATGCAGTCACTTAGCTCCCTGTACTCCCTGGATGCCCCAAAGCGCTTTACAGACAATGAAGTCCTTTTGAACTATAGTCACTATTGTAATGTAGACTACATGACTGTGATAATCTTTACTTCTAGAGGAAGAGTCTCCCTTGATCCAGATGTTATGTGTTGGTCACTGTACAAAAGTTGGCACAACTCCATGGCAGCTTGAGTTCTGAAATGGAGGCAGAAAAATCACTTCTCTTCTGATATGTATAGTTACGTGTGAAGGGGTCGATAAAGGCAGAATAGTGAAGGGTATGACCAAACGACTCAGGGTCATTGCACTTGCATTTATTAGCCCCTCAGGACATTCTCTTCTTCATTTTGAGCATACAGCAGATTTAGAACCTCCAGAGGAACATCACTTTCTCACTTCTTCACGAGGTGCAACATCAAAGCCTGCAACAACCAAGAATAATGAAGCAAAGTACCTGTACTGATGGGCATAAAAAAATAAAGGACTACCCTGCAAAACTAGATAATACATGGAGTCAAATCTGACACGGGTACATGAATTGCAATCCCCCCCAAAACAAAATTCAACAAATATGTACCCTCGCATATTAAGAAGCCTGCTTCAGTTGGCCAAGCCCTGGGATTGGCAGGTCTCTGGTTAACACAAATGAGGCTAGGCTGTGGTCATAGCCTTGCTTGAAGATGTAAAATTCCACATAGCGCATCTCAATTGTTGTACTTAAAACTGGAAGCACATTCATATCACCTGACCCCAAATCGCCTATCAGAAAATCCGATGCCCTGCGAATCAGGAATGCGAAGCTGAGTGTCCGATTTACTGATCCACACTCTCTGAGGAGCCTTGAAAAATTATCTTTGTTAAGTCTAAACCCCCTCTGCCATTATCATGGAACGGTATCCGAACGGGCACACGTGCTGGTCCAGTTCGCAGCTAAAGTTACTGTCATGAATATTCATTCAAAAATTCAACAGCAAAATGCATTCTAACCACATTGGGCAAGTTTATCATTGCCCGTGAAGAAAATTGTTTGGAAAGAGCTATGAGCTCACTATTACCGTAGTCAATATTTCAAAAATGTAAAGCAACACATAAGCAACAAACTGCACAAATTAATTTTTGTAACTGAAATACGACATGCAGGCTGTTGGAAACAATGCAGAAAGAACAAAGTGAAACAGGAAGCAAATGGAACAAAAATACAGGGCACAGATCAATCCTAAACCCAGCCAACTCTCAAAGTCATCAATAAATACTTTGCAACAAGGAGAAACATGAAACAAAGTACAATAAAACACAGACACATGGGGTAAATTTTGAATTGTAGGGCATTTTACTTCTGCCATGTTAACCTCAGCACAAAACGCTCTTACATTGCCACATTCTCATTTCCCTTGCATTTCATCATATTGTAACTAAACATCTGAGCTACTACTCCAATGAAATCCCAGCACTGCACGAGGTAGGAAAAGCCATAAAACAGCTCAAGAACAACAAGGCTACGGAAGCAGATGGAATCCATACTGAGGCACTAAAGTATGGCAGAGAGGCGCAGCTGGCGCGGATACATGACCTCTCTCATTTGGAGGGAGGAGAGCATGCTGGGAGATCTCAGAGATGCAGTGATTATGTCCATTTTAAAAAGAGGAACACATCCAATTGCAGCAACTACAGGGGCATCTCCCTACTATCAACCATTGGGAAGGTTGTCGCTAGAGTTCTCCTCAACTGTCTTCTTCCTGTGGCCGAGGAGCTCCTCCTGGAGTCACAGTGCAGATTTCGTACCCTACGGGGAACAGCGGACATGATTTTTGCAGCACGACAACTACAGGAAAAATGTAGGGAGCAGCGCCAGCCCTTATATATGGCCTTTTTCGATCTTACAAAGGCCTTTGACACTGTCGACCGTGAGGGGTTATGGAGCGTCCTTCTCTGTTTTGGATGCCCCCAATAGTTTTTCAACATCTTTCGCCTGCTCCACGACAACATGCAGGCTGTGATCCTTAACAACGGATCCATTACAGATCCATTTCACGTCCGGACCGGGGTCAAACAGGATTGCATCATCGCTCCAACCCTCTTCTCAATCTTCCTCACTGCCATGCTCCACCTCACTGTCGACAAGCTCCACGCTGGAGTGGAACTAAACTACAGAACCAATGGGACGCTGTTTAACCTATGCCACCTTCGGCGAGGTCCAAGATCACCTCAACCTCTGTCGTTGAACTGCAGTACGCGGGCGCCCGTGTATTCACTGAGGCATATGAAACCACGGGCCTCATGCTTAACATCCGTAAGACAAAGGTGCTCCACCAGCCTGTCCTCGCCGCACAGCACTGCCCCCCAGTCATCAAGATTCACGACGATGCCCTCGACAACGTGGACCACTTCTCATACCTCGGGAGCTTCTTGTCAACAAAGGCAGACATTGATGCGGAGATTCAACATCGCCCCCAGTGCGCCAGTGCAGCCTTCGGCCGACTGAGGAAAAGTGTGTACGAAGACCAGGCCCTCAAACCTATCACCAAACTCATGGTCTACAGGGCTGTAGTAATACCCGCCCTCCCGTATGGATCAGAAGTATGGACAATGTACAGAAGACACATCAAGTCGCTGGAGATATATCACCAACAATGTCTCCACAAGATCCTGCAAATCTCCTGGGAGGACAGGCGCACCAACATCAGAATCCTCGCCCAGGCTAACATCCCCAGCATTGAAGCACTAACCACACTCGATCAGCTTCGCTGGGCAGGCCACTTAGTTCGCATGCCAGACACGAGACTCCCTAAGCAATTGCTCTACGCGGAGCTCCTTCATGGCAAATGAGCCAAAGGTGGGCAGCGGAAACATTACAAGGACACCCTCAAAGCCTCCCTGGTGAAGTGCGACATCACCACTGACCCTGGCCGAAGATCGCCCTTGGCGGAGAAAATACATCCTTGAATTTCAATGCTGCGAGCGTGAAGAGGTCAGGCGCAGGCAGCGGAAGGAGCGTGTGGTAAATCAGTGCCACTCCCTCTTCCCCCGACGAGTATCTGTCCCACCTGTGACAGAGTCTGTGGCTCTCATGTTGGACTGTTCAGCCACCAAAGAACTCACTTTAGGAGTGGAAGCAAGTCTCCCTGGATTCCGAGGGACTGCCTATGATGATGGTGACTACTCCAATATTAGAATAAATAAAAAACTTGCATTGGTATAGCACCTTTCCTATTCACAGGATGTCCCAAAATATTCTACAACCAATCAACTACTTTTTTGTGTTTTGCTGGCATGTATGGCATCCAATTTGCACATAGCAGGATCCCACAAAAATGAGATAAAGAAATAAATGAGCAGATAAATTGTTTTTGAGAGCATAGGTGGAAAGACAATTCTTGGCATAACACTGGGAGATCTCACTGCACTTCAAGTGCCGAGGAACATTTACCATCTACCAGAGTAGGAAAACAGGGACTCAGTTTAACATCTCATTCAAAGGACAGCACCTCTGACAAGGCGGCACTCCCTCAGTACTGTGTTGCAGTGTCAACCTAGATAATGCACGCAAGTCTGTAGAGTGATTTGAGCCTATAATTCTGTGACTCAGTGGCAAAATGACGCCAACTCAGCTTTATCCCCGCAAATGAGCCACTTAACCTGCGCAATGAACACAATGTAAAACCATGATGAAATAAATGATTGAATATGGCGGCTAGAAAAGGTACTGTTCTTGAAATTGTGACAAAATGTAAAACTATTTTTTTTTCTAGGCAGCGAGACAATTTTATCATGGCCACTTGACCATACTAGGGCAGTGGCCAAAATTATTAGAAGGGTGGTTCATTACTTGAAAATCGGTGGAATTGTATATAATTGTTGAAAGGGAGTCAATGACCTCAAATGTTTAAATTGGAGTACCAGAGACAAATAGATACTAGACCATTCAATTACAAAAGACCATCAAAAAAAAATCACAGATGAGACCAGAGAAAATGCTTGCACACATATTCCAAATGAAGTACTCTTTTTCAGAGCTCATTCTGAAGAGTGCAGAGAATTGTAGATGACAGCCACATAGAGTCCAAGCTGCTGAGGCTGGCCACTATCAGCTCTCAGACATGTGCACTGCCATCCTCTGTGGTGGATGCCCTGTGGGACCGGTTCATTGAAACAATTAGCTTAGCTCCCACCACAGCTTTTGCCTTCCTGTGGCAGATGGATTAATGAGGGATATGGAAAATCTGCCTCGCAGTTCAAATTCAAAGGTGTGTGCCCACCTGAAATTAGGTGGCTGAATACAGGACCAAATATTATTTCAGCACTTCTACGGATTCTAAATGAACTTGAAATATTTGGCAGTCTTTGCCAAATGTGGGGCAGGGGATGAAATGCCACAAAATAATGTGGAGGCATGAAGTGGAATGTGTGGGTACATGAGGGACTGGCGCAGCACCATACCCCTTGGTTGATGGTTGGCAAAGTAGGCATGCTGCTGTATGATATGAGTGCACAAAGGGCCACTCAGTTTGGTACCATGGGGCATCCACTGCAGAGGATGGCCGTGCATATGTCTGAGAGCAAATGGTGGCCAGCCTCAGCAGCTTGGACTCTATGTGGCTGTCATCTACAATTCTCTGCATTCTTCAGAATACTACCTGGGAAACACTCTGTGCCCTGTCAAACTGATGCCTCCTTTCCACAGAAAAGTGATAACTGTGCTGCCTTTTATATAAAAAACAATGGGTGGAAATTCGATCGCGCCTCTGTTGTAGTGTTAACCCAGGCGGAGCGGTAAATTTTGTGCCGGCAAATCGTTTGCGTCTCCAGTCCTAAAATTCACAGGCTGAGCCCTGAGTGTGGGGGAGGAGTGCTCAGGGAGGCGTTCCACACTTCTTTTAGGTTGTTAGGTCGGCTGAGCAAATGAAAATCCCAAGACAAATAGCCGGCCTCGGAGCGACCTAGGAGAGGCTTCCGTGAAAAAGAAATCTGAAAAAAACCCACCAAAAACATTCCCAGTACTTTCCTGATGCCACATCTGCATGAATAGCAAAAATTTTAAAATTTAAAAACAATCATACTTACCTTCGGCACACATTGCTTCTCTCATTGTGACCGCTACAGCTGGGACTGCCAGATTTCACAGACAGTCCCACTGTGACCGCTACAGCTGGGACTGCCAGATTTCACAGACGGTCCCACTGGGGCGCGTTGCGGGGTGCTGCGGATTGGGCAAGTTTCAAATTTCAAGCCAGTGTTGCAACCAGGGGTGTTGCATACCGATTCGCTTCTCTCGGACGGTATTGCTCCACGCCCCCGCAAACCCGGCACTGAATGTCCCAGCGGGGAGTTGGAAACTGGCCGCCCATCCGGAAATGCTTTCCGCAACCATTATCGGCACTCCGACGCAAAAACAAATGTGGCAACGAAGTGAAAATGCAGCCCCTCGTCTTTGGACAGCCGACTGACAAACTTGGTGTTGCCAGCGGTGGATTAGTGGCACTGCTGGTATTTGCTGCAGTGACCTGCACACCCACAGGAAGAGCTGTCCCAGTGGTGCAAGTTGTCTGCAGGCCATCCTCCAGGTGATAGCATGGATATGAGTCAATCGTGCCTCAGTGGTTGCACTCTTGCCTCTGAGTCAGAAGGTTGTGGGTTCAAGCACCACTCCATGAGACTTGAACAAAAAATCTAGGCTGACTGTCGGAGATACTGTCTTTCAGATGAAGCATTGAACCAAAGGCTCTGTCTGCCCTCTCAAATGGACGTAAAAGATCCAATGACACTATTTGAAGAAGAGCAGGCAAATCCTCCCCATATTGACCTGATCAATAATTATTCCGCACACCAATATCACTAAAGCGGTTTATCTGGTCATTTATCTCATTGCTGTTTGTGGGAGTTTGGTTAACGCGTATAAGTGTAAATTAGAAAAAGGTGCCTGTGAGGTTGAAGTACAGGCACTGTTAACGGAATGTTTAACCAAAGGAGACCGTATCCCCTTTGAAGAGATGATAAGCTTTATCCAGAAACATGTGAGTTGAAAAAAAGTTAAAGATGATACGAGGTTACTTGCTTATGCGGCATTTTTTTGTGCTCAGACAGATGATGAGTACGGTAAGAAATAAAGTAAAGAGATAGAAGAGCTGAAAAACAAACATAGTCGGGAGATAGAGGACTTAAAGAAGCGCAAGAGTTGGAGGTGGGAGATTTAAAAAGGCTAATTACTGACATAGAGAGCCAGACCTCTCAAGCTGCGGTAGTTCTGCAACAGAGCGTGTGCGCGATCCAGGCGGGAGGTGTTACGTGTGAACTAGAAGAAACTAAACAAGCATTACAATCTTGTGAGATAGAGAAAGAGAAAACCTTACGTGTGTCCTACAAGATGCCAGAGGCGCCTTGAGGGAAGCTCTTCAGTGCCTTATAGAGAGGCAGATCACACTCAGTTCCAGTTGAAGATATACAAAGTAGAGGGAAGGCTGGGGAAACGGGATGCTGTTGTGGCTGCCGTCACAGCCAGATCATATGATTCAGTAGGAGCAGCGGGTGGAGGAGAAGTGGTAGACTGGGATGCACTGGAAGGAAAGGCATATGGTTGGGGAAACCCTGGAGGGTCCTTCAACAATAGTAAAGACCAGACCCCTGTGAGTGTCACTGTTAGCACTCAGACCTATAATGGCAAGGGGTGGGGGGGAGGGGAGACCTCTTCCGAGAAGCGCTCCGTTCCCCTCAATGCTTCTGAATTACAAGCTTGTGTTAATGAGTTAGGCCCCATAATACTATCTGAGAGTCCCATTGATGTGAAGATACGATGGGATGCTTGGAAGCGAGGACACAATGAATTAGAGAATGCCAATTTGAAACGTGTTCTCCTCACGGCTACCAATCCTAAAATACGGCAAAATCTTCCGTTTATGGTTTGTAATACCCTCACTACCCCAAAAGTGGTCATGGAGTCCATTCAGGAACAGTTAGGCATTAAAATATGGATTATAGCTAAGAAATGTTATCAAACCACAAAGGGATCAGTAGAATAGGATAGTGTATAGGAATAGACATTACGCAGTTTATGCTAGAATCCATGGGCTTCCTCCTGACTCTGAAAAGGAAGGGATGCACCAGGGGCCATTCAAGAAACAATTCTTGAATAGTTTACAGAACTCATTGAGGCGTGCTTTAGGACACACTATCTCGGCCGAGACTGACTGGGCTGATATGCTTCAGACCACCAATTGGGCATGGACTTTTGCAAAGGAGGAGTGTAGACCGAAAAGACCTGTCAGTATGGTGGAAGGGCCAGTAGTTTGCTCTCTGCACCCGCTTTTTCACGTCATTTCGAGGGAAATTGCTACAACTGTGGGATACTTCTACACCAATCTATAAATTGTAGGAAATCTTGAAAACAGGGCCAAAGATACCCTCTCAGTCGAGGAAATCCGCCTCCATACGTGACAAAATCCACTAATCCTCTGGAGACCAAGGTAGATCAATTGGCTGGAGAAATAAGTAAATTAGCAGCCATACTAAATACTCACTTGGTCACAAGGGCTAATCCAGTGGTGGCCGTCTCGAGTCCGGCTGGGCAACAGCCACAGGGATCCCAGGCAATGGAACAATGAAGGGGACAGGTCCCGTCGTGGTAGGAAATGGGCGACCAGAAATTTTGGTTGTTCTACCGGGTGGCCAACAACAAATTATGATTATTGATACCGGCTCATCGTTACCTTCATCCATACCCCACACCCTGAATGCCATTCTGCGGCAGGCAAGGGCTGCTTAATGTTACAAGGTTTTGATGGGAGGTCAACCTCTGCTTTTAAGTGGGAAATGATAATTCTGTGCGCGGACGGGGTAAATTTGAATGTTGATAACCCCGTCATGATGACAACTCCCGACGGGAGGGGTATATTGGGAAGTGATATTTTGGAAAGGTATGGGATAATTATTGGTTACAACCAGGGGTGTGTTTGGATCAGGATAGGAGGTAGCGAATTGGTCGAAATATCAGATGCCCACTCTGTATTTGCGATTAAGAGGTCTTGTCTGTACGAGATGCCAGATCACCCAGATGAGCGAGTCAAAACATTAATTCAAACGCACTCGCCCGCATTCGCCACTAGCAAGCATGATTGCAGTCGAATGGAGGGTGAGGAGACACTTAATGGTCCACCACACTCCTTTGTGAAACAGTACCCAATTCCCAAAGAAAGCCATCCCTATATTCGAGATGTCATCGAATCCCTTTTAAAACAGGGTTTTCTAGAATTGGCACTTTCGCGACCAATTCACCAGCTTGGCCAGTTCGGAAGCCAGACAATGGCTGGAAGCTTACTATTGATTACTGAAGCCTTAACAAGGTTACGCCCAAGGGTGCCCCAATAGGTAGGGATGCTCCAAGTTTATTTTTAGAACTCCCAAAAGGTTCTAAATACTACACCACCCAGAAATTGCAAACAGTTTTTGGAGTATTCCAGTTCGAACAGAGGATCAATATAAATTTGCTTTCACTTTTGAGGACCAGAGTTACACTTGGACGATCCTGCCCCAAGACTTCCACAATGCCCCGACTATCTTCCATACCAGAATGGCACGGATCCTAAAAGTTTTTTCGAAGCCCCAGTGCTTGCTTCAGTACGTTGATGATTTGTTACTAGCCACCAGTATGATCGAGGAACATCTTGAACTGCGAGATGAACGAACCCTCAAAAAGCTCAGCTTTTGCAGGAACAGCTCACCTATTTGGGAGTAATGATCTCTCCGCGGGGTCTAAGTCCTGACGAACACAAAATAGAGATCATCCGACAACTCCCGCTTCCTGCGCCCAGGACAGTACTCCGATCATTTTTGGGACTAGTAGGATACCAGCATAATTTTATTCCTGGATTTGCAGAACTTGCTACGCCCCTCTATGAATTGTTAAAAGGAAAGGAGGATCAAGTCTCCTCCCTATGGGGACCAGATCACACTGCTGCAATTGAGAAATTGAAACAAGCTGTTATACAGACTAGCTGTTTGATGTCGCAAGACTCAACACGACCATTCCATCTTGAGGTCACATCCACTGATCATAGTCTGACTGCGGTCCTATGTCAAGAACGACTAGACAGGATACAACCGATTGCATATGCTTCACAGGTGTTGCAGTGGACAGAAACGACATATTCAGCCTGTGAGCACCACCTACTGATGACGTTCTCGGCCACTCAATGCTTCATCTACATCACGGGCTTCCAAGGGTCATCTTGCATTCCCCTCACACCCTGCTGAACCTCATCACAAAAGGATATACCTTTGGAGGCAGTTCAGAGAAGGTTCACTAGGTTGATTCCGGAGATGAGGGAGTTGACTTATGAGGAAAGGTTGAGTAGGTTGGGTCTCTACTCATTGGAATTCAGAAGAATGAGAGGTGATCTTATTGAAATGTATAAGATTATGAGGGGGCTTGACATGGTGGATGCAGAGACGATGTTTCCACTGATGGGGGAGACTAGAACTAGAGGGCATGATCTTAGAATAAGGGACCGCCCATTTAAAACTGAGATGAGGAGAAATTTCTTCTCTCAGAGGGTTGCAAATCTGTGCAATTCGCTACCTCAGAGAGCTGTGGAAGCTGGGACATTGAATAAATTTAAGACAGAAATAGACAGTTTCTAAAACGATAAGAGGATAAGGGGTTATGGGGACCGGGTAGGTAAGTGGAGCAGAGTCCATGATCGGATCAGCCATGATCGTATTAAATGGCGGAGCAGGCTCGAGGGGCCGTATGAGCTACTCCTGTTCCTATTTCTTATGTTCTTATGTTCTTATATCCCAACAGCTGGCCAGCATGTCCGCCACCATGATGGAGTACATGCCATGGATGGCGGAGGCCCTGGAGATGATAGCCAGGAACACTGGTGGCGGAGGCCTCCCAGTGGTCCCGGAGCCCGGCACTGCACCCCAAGGTGCCGCACTCCCACTGCCAATGGCACATGAGAGCCAGGAGGAATATCTTGTCTCTGGCTCAGAGCAGGTTCCCACCTCAGGACCATCCTTTCCCGTATCCATCCAACCAACGGTTCTGCCGTCATCCCCCCCAGTGAAGCAGTGGCTGAGGAGCTCCTCAGCCAGACGGCTTGGAGTCAGGAGGGAAGGGGTAGAGATGGGGAGGTGAAGTGGGGGGAGGGGAAGGAAAGTGAGGTGCATGGCCGCAGGTGTTGTCTTGGTCATATTTTTATGTTGTTGGTGCTATTTTGTTGGGAGGTTTGGGGGAATGGGGGGGAGGGAATTACCTTGTTAGTTTGCATTTTTGTTCTGAGTTGTTGGAAATGTTGAACATTTGATTGATCTAAATGTTATAAATTTGTTGTGGGGTGGGGTGGGATGTTTTTTACAGTTATAATTATGATTTCATACAAATGTTCCGATTAAATGTTTTTTATTTAACATAACCTTGTTGCGCATTGTCTCAGATAGCAACACTGGTGATTCCTTAACATGAAAGGGTATAATTAAACTTAACTTGAATCAACTTAAATTTTAACTGTCACCAAGATGATGCACACCATTCATGTATGAGCTGCAGACACAGCAGTGTTGCAGCTTTGTAAATACCACCAATGTTATTTCAAGCAAAGCGCTCATTCATGAGCTACTGATGGAAGAGTCTTGTAGCTATGTAGCCACCACGGGCTCTTTCCTGTGGTCTAGAGGGGGGTGGGGGCATGATTTCATTGTCAGCCTGATTGTCTGGCCCGAGGTCAGCATCCACCTCCTCGTCCTCCTGTTCCTCTCTCTCCTGAGGTGGACCGGCAATCCTTTCTGGCAATTTTTGAACCCTCCTGATAGCCAAATTGTGCAGCATGGAGCACACCACCACGAATTGAGCTACCTGCTCAGGGTGGTACTGTAGCTCGCCTTCTGTGTGGTCCAGGCACCTAAAGGGTGTCACGCAGGGGCGTCATCAGCCAGGTGGTGAGGCCATATTCTTTGTCACCAAGCATCCAGCCTTGTGGCTGACTGGTAAACATGTCAGAGACAGTGCTCTCACGCAGCATGTGAGCATCATGGATGCTGCACGGAAATTTGGCATTAACTGCCAAAATAATTTGCTGGTGGTCGACATCGAGTTGTACATTCAGGAAATAGAATCCCTTTCGATTCCGAAAAACCTCTGCATCCTGAAAAGGTGCCCGCATGGCAATATGCATACAGTCTATTGCCCTTTGCACTTGGGGAAGTTAGCAATTCGGTAGAATCCTAGAACCCTCTCAGTCTGAGCCTCCCTGGTCATAGGGAAGCTGATAAAGTCCATCCTGTGTGCGTAAAGGGCTTCAGTGACCTGTCGAATGCAGCAATGTGTGACATGCTGAGACATACCGCAAATGTCGCCAGCTGAGGCCTGAAAGGAACCCGATGCGTAGAAGGCAAGTGCCGTGGTGACCTTGACCTTGACGGACAGTGCAGTCCTGATGGTGTTGGCAGGCTGCACATCTCCCCTGATGGGCTGGCATATCACACTGATGACCTCTTTGTGGAAGCGTAGTCTCCTAAGGCATGTGTTATCAGACAAGTTTAGGTAAGACCGCTTCTCCCTGTAAGTGCAGTGGGTGTAAGGTCTCGCCCTCCTCATCAGTCTGACATGTCTTAGACTGGGCACATAATGCTGTCGAATATCTTCTGCCATCTCTAGTCTGCAGCATGTGAGTAGTCATCAAGACAGGCTGAGAAATTACAGGCCCCATTACAATCACAATCAGTATTATAGCCTATTGTTCCCAAACAATACTTTTTTCCACTAAGACACCTAAACTAAATTCCAATCGTCCACAGTATGTTTGTTCAGATGTTCAAATCACCTTAAAAGAACTCCACAGTGCATCAAAACTCCCCAGAAGTTGAAACAGCCTTTTAAATGAAGCGACCTGCGATTTACAAAATAGCGTCCATACCGCTGTGATTAGTTCAGGTGAGAGCAACTTTTTCACAGTGGTTTTTTTCGGCGATAAATATTTTCGGCGATATGTGTGCAAGGTGTCGAAAGTAACGCTTGGCGATATTTTGGGCGTTAGTTTTGGCTATTCTGATCTTTATGACAACAAACAGTGGGCAGGCGGTATTATTATTTCTCGGCGTTAATTACATGCCGAAAGTAATGCTGGGCGATAAGTGAGCGATGTGGGCGTTATTTTCCATTTTGTGCCTAAATGGGCGATATCTGGGCGTTATACCTCATCTCAGCATTAAAATGGACATTAAGTGGGTGGTATCAATGCAAAAGAAGTGGAAACTCTAGCTCTATAACATTTACTGTACTGATTATGATATACTATCTGCAGAGTCCGTAAGGTTTCTAGGCTTGCTATTACTATGCATAACTTAGATATACACCTTTTCTTGGCAGAAAATAGATTATGGTAGTTGAGGAATCAATGTTTAAAACATTTCATCCTCGAGGTGGGGCTTGTACGAAAGACTAGTATTAGAGATTCATAAATACATATTCAATTTGTAGTCATTGACCAAGTTAATCTTACCCATGATTCTTGAATGTACACAGAACTCAGTTCTGACTAGGTTCAAATAACAAACTAACACGAGCTGCGAGCCAAGGTCACTATTATAATAACAAAGTAGAAATTGGAGTCGGTCTAATCAAACCTAACAGTTAGAATACAGGAGCATAAATAAGACAGGTTCTAAGGAGATGAAGGAATTTATAAACAAGATAACATGGACAAGGAGGCATTGATGGAAAATTACTGGACACAGGAGCAGCCACATGCTCGCTCTGGTTTTGAGTGACAATGGTATTTTAATCAATGAAACAAGGTGATTTTGTTGAAGACCATACATAGATACTGGCCAAATGAACTTTTGATAAGAAATTGGTTAGAACATCGATACTCAAAGAATGCACAGAGACGGCTGGAGTAGCAATGTACAGATTTAGGACAACATTGACCTATGCACGGGAGTTCCAGGGACCTAGGCCTGCGAGCTTTTGTTAACTGTCGCTTTTTGTTAAGTATACTACTGCTGTAAGCTTAATAAATCTAATCCATTGCACAAACCATTCTGACTGCTGCCTAATTGGTATGTCTGGTTGTGGAACCCTAAAAGGTTCTACACCTCCTTGCTTTTGTTTTCTATGCCTTTAGATGTAAAAAAAGGTTCAATTTGCTTTTTGTAGCTCTGTGTGTTGCTTGCTTTAATAACTATAATCTGCACATCTGTACCTTGTATCTCTTCCTTTTGCTCCTCTACGTCATTTATACTCTCACCATTTAACAAGTCTTTCCTTATTCCATTCTTACTTCCAAACTGTGGTAACTTTTTCTTCTTTACATTGCATCTGCCATCCGTATGCACATCTTGTTAACCTATCTTTGTCTTTCTGCAATATTTCACAATCTTTGTCACAATTTCAGCTATTTCAGTATTATTCCCACAATTCCTAAATCCAGGTTACTTATATATATATATATATATATATATGTGTGTGTATGGTAAATAAGAAATGCCCAACATCAATCCGCATCAAACACTGCCCACCACATATTTTCAATCAAAATACTTCCTTTTATCCCTACCTTTTGTTTTCGGCTTTCCAATCATCTCTCTATCCATATGGACACATTACCCTTAATTCTCTGTGCTTTCATCTTTGCCATCACTCTCTTATATCGTACCTTATCAAATGACTTTTGAAGAACTATAGAAGCCGTTTCTAGTGGACTTCCTTTATCTAGTCTCTGTAATTTCTTCAAAGAATTCTGTGATGTTAGTCAAGTACAAACTACCTTTTAGAAAATCATGCTGCCTGGACGTCATCAACTCATATTTCTCCAAATCCTTAATAATTTAATTTTTTATTATAGACTCCAGTAATTTAATATAATTAGCTTCTAACTGTATTTCTTCCCCCAGCCTATTCTCAAGAATGACATCAAGTCTCTCTCGAACATTTTCCTTACTATACAAATTTGGAAAATTACAGTCGGATTCCCTGAAATTGCTTCCCTTAGGATCCTGAGATGGAAATCAATGATTTGCCTACCTTAGGCTTGGGTAACTGTTTTAGTACAATTTCCCTTTGAATAGTAAGGAGAAATTTTTCTGCATCTGTACCTAGGAGCACTGGATCACCTGGGCAGAGCAAATCATCATCATCATCATCACCATGGGTAGTCCCTCAGAGTCGAGGATGACTTGCTTCCACATTAAAAATGAGTTCTCAGATGACTGTTAATTCCAATGCAGGAGCTACAGTCTCTGACGCAGTTTGGACAGATGGTGGTCGAAAGTACGCTGGTTGAGTTTCGGTTAAAGCCATGAATCACTGTGGTATCCTTTTGAAGCGTGTTTGCTTTGGAAAGCGGGATGTTTTTCTAATTGTTCAGCATAAAAATATGAACAAAACCTTATCCATAAATAATCTATAAGACAAGTGTATCTGCAAACCTTCTAAATAACTAGTGAAATTGTACTAAAAGTAGAAAAAGCTAGAAATACACAACACTCAGGTAGCATCTGTGGAGAGAGTAACAGAGTTAACGTTTCAGCTCAATGACCTTTCATCAGAACTCGTAAAGGTTAGAGAGTTAACAGGTTTTAAGCAGCGGGAGGGGAGAAAGAACAAAGGGGAAGATCTATGATAGGCTTGAAGGAAGGAGAGATTAAATGACAAAGGGGATGACGGTGAGAAGCAAAAGGGTGATGGGACAAATAAAGAAACAAAAGATGGGTCCAGAGGAGCTGTAAATGGGAATATCAGAATCATTACCAGCACCTGCTGTCTGGAAACATGGGAGAAGTGGTTATTATCTGAAATTGTTGAACTTGATGTTGAGTCCAGAAGGCTGTAAAGTGTGTAATTGACAGATGAGGTGCTGTTTCTCGAGCTTCCATTGAGCTTCATTGGAACAGTGTAGGAGGCCAAGGATAGAGAGGTCAGAGTGCGAGTGGGGCAGAGAATTAAAATGACAGGTGACCGGAAACTTGGGGTCATGCTTGTGGACTGAAAGGAGGTGTTCTGCAAAGCGATGACCCACTCTGCGTTTGGTCTCTCCAATGTAGAGATGACCGCATCGTGAGCAGTGAATACAGTTAAACATTTAGGAGGGAGAGCAAAGAAAGGGTTAACAGCGTGGAGAGGCTTTGAACTCCTTCATCTATTGAAAGTGTCTTGGAGTGGTCTTGTTCTGGGTTTGGGTCAACAACTCTCTATCTCTATTGTCCCTACAGTTTTTGGAAACTCTTCCCCATCAAATAGTCTTATTCCCACCTCCGAAGTTCTGGTACTGCCAGCAGCTTACCTCAAGTTGCTGCCACTGTTACTGACTGCTCCATTTTTGATAGATGTGGAGGAGCAATGAGAGATTGAGCCAAGAAGCATCGTGATCGGGGCCCAGGAGAGGTGAGGGTTGGGTCCCAGAAGAGGCGAGGGCCCAGGGGCAGCATGGGCCAGCCCACACTGCGATATGTGTGCGCAATAGGTCTGTGTAGCAGTGCTTGGTCTCCAGTCGTCTTGGTTAATCCTTGCCACTGGATCAAGAATTAGCTCTGTCAAGCCCATGTGGTGGCTGGTGTGCAACGGTCACCACATGTTAAAAGAATCCATGCACAGGCATCTTCCGCCCTTCAATATGTAGTTCGGGACCAGGAATGTCAGGTCCCTCATTGAAACACCTGTGAATTCATCCCTTTTTGGTGTGGAAGCAGGTCATCCTCGATAGGAGGGACTGCCTAATAATACTAATAGTGCCAGTTTTTTGAAGTGCTTGAGTTATCATGTGCTCCTTCCGCCATATGCGCTTGGTCTCCATTTGCTCCCGGCAAAAAGACTCGAAGCATTCGACGCCCTCACGGATTATTCTCTTCCATTTTGAGCGATCTTGCACCAGTGATTCCCAGGTTTCGGTGGGGATGTTGAACTTCTTCAAGAAGGCCTTGAGGGTGTCCTTGAAGTGTTTCCTCTACCCATCTGGGGCTCATTTGCCCTGTCGGAGCTCTAAGTAGAGCTTGCTTTTGGAGTCTCTGATCTGGCATACGGACGATGTGGCTTGTCCATTGGAGCTGATTGAAGGTTGTCAATGCTCCGATGCTGAGGATGTTGGCCTGCACGAGAACACTGATGTTGGTGCGTCTATCCTGCCAATGGATTTGTAGGATCTTCCTGAGGCAGTGTTGATAGTACTTCTCCAGTGCTTTGATGTGCCTGCTGTATATAGTCCATGTCTCAGAAACAAATATGAGGGCAGGTTTCATTACTGCTCTGTAGACCATGAGCTTTGTGCCGGTTTTAAGGTTCTGGTCTTCAACCACTCTATTCTTTAGACAACCAAAGGCTGCGCTGACACACTGAAGGTGGAGTTGGACCTCGTCATCGACGTTTGCCCTTATTGACAGTAGGCTCCCGAGGTATGGAAAATGGTCCACATTGTCCAAAGCCTCGTCATGGATTTTGATAATCGGGGGACAGTGCTGTGTGGGGGGTGGGGGCAGGTTGATAGTGCACCTTTCTTTTATGGATGTTTAGCATAAGACTCAAGCTCTCGTACGCTACGTTGAACGTGTTGATGATGGTTTGGAGTTCATCCTCTGAGTGAGCGCAGGCACAAGCGTCATTGCCTATTGTAATTCGGTGACAGAGGATGGCACGACCTTGGACCTGGACTGAAGGCAACGGAGATTGAACAGGTTCCCATTTGTTCTATAGATTAACTCCACTCCAGCGGGAAGCTTACTGATGGTGAGATGTAGTGTTGTAGCGAGGAAGATCGAGAAGAGCGTTGGTGCAATGACACAGCCTTGCTTCACGCTGGTTCATACATGAATTGGGTCTGTGGTGGATCCATTGGTCAGGATCACGGTTAGCATGTTATCATGACGCAAGTGGAGGATGGTGACAAATTTTTGAGAACAGCCAAATTTGAAGAGTACATTCCATAATCCCTCACGGTTGACAGTGTCAAAGGCCTTTGTCAGGTCAATGAAGGCCATGTATAGAGGTTGGTGTTGTTCCCTGCATTTCTCTTGAATTTGTGACGCTGTGAAGATCATGTCCATTGTGCCCCTTGGTGGGCGGAATCCGCATTGTGACTCTGGGAGGAGCTCTTCTGCCACAGGGAGAAGGCGGTTGAGGAGGATTCTTGCGTTAACTTTCCCTGTGGTAGACAGCAGGGAAATTCCTCGGTTACCGCAATCGGACTTATCCCCTTTCTTGAAGATGGTCACGATTACAACATCTCTAAGATCCCCTCGCATGCTCTCATCCTTCCAAATAAGAGAAATGACCTCATGTATTCGCACCAATAGTGTTTCTCCGCCATGTTTTAGTGCTTTGGCGGGTATTCCATCTGCTCCTGAGGCCTTGTTGTTCTACAGTTGTCGAATGGCCTGTTCAACCTCATGCCAGGCTAGGGTTGTACTGAGGTGGTGGCGCATAGCATACTGTGGGATGGAATCGAGTACACTCACGTCAAAGACAGAATTTTGGTTAAGAAGATCTTCAAAGTGTTCCTTCCAGCAGGCACTCACTGCCTCTCTGTCCTTGGTACCTCTCCGTTCTTGGTCAGCAGTGGGGTCGGACCTTGAGTACTTGGTCCATAGGTGGTCTTTACTGCACTGAAGAATCCACGCATGTCGTGGTTGTTGGCTAATTACTGAATCTTCTGTGCTTTCTCAACCCACCATCTGTTTTTTATTTCTCGAGTTTTTTGTTGGATCTCGGCCTTCAGCTGTCTGTAGATCTGTTTTCTAGCATTTAAGTTACCTTGCTGTTTCCAAGTCAAGAATGCCTTGTACCTGCAGCTTTTTAGCTCCTGAATCTCCTGGTCATTCTCATCGAACCAGTCTTGGTGTTTCCTGCTCGTGTGACCGAGCGTCTTCTCACAGGTCTTAATTATGGAGGTCTTGAGGGTAGGCCAGGCGCCATGAGCACTCTGCGTCTCTGGATCACTTTGACTTATCAGGTTGGTAGTGAGGCGTTGGCTGAATAGCGCTTTATTAGCATGGTCTCTGAGTGCTCCAGCGTTGATTTTCCTGCGGCATTGTTTCTGTTGCCGCCACTGTTTTTGGGCAACATTGATGGACATCACCAAGTGGATTAGCTTCTGTCATGACATGGGTGATGTGCATGTCCTTGCGGTCCCTCTTTGGATGATAATATAGTCTAGCAGATGCCAATGCTTCGATCAAGACTGTTGCCATGAAGTCTTGTACTTGTTTTTCTGACGGAACAAGGTGATGGTTATGACAAGGCCATGTTCTAAGCATTTCATCAGGAAGAGGGTACCATTGAAGTTGGTTTTCCCTAAACCCTCTCTGCCCATCACATCTCCCCAGAGGCCTGTGTCCTTTACAACTTGGATGTTAAAGTCACCAAGGAGGATCAGCTTGTCTCCCGTTGATACTCAGGCCAGGGATTCTGCAAGATTGGAGTAGAATTCCTCTTTGATCTCGTCTGTAGCTTCCAATGTTGGGGTGTATGTATTGAAATTCATAGGACATTCCTTATTGGTCCCTTGCTCCGCACCTCGCCGTTTCTGGCTTCCACTCCTCGTCGATTCCAACCTCTGCTCCTCGTCACTTCTGACCTCCGCTCCTCTCCCCTTCCAATCTCTGCTCCTCTCCCCTTCCAATCTCCGCTCCTCTCCCCTTCCAATCTCCGCTCCTCTCCCCTTCCAATCTCTGCTCCTCGCCGCTTCTGACCTCTGATCTTTGCCGCTTCTGATCTCCAATTCTTGCCGATCCCGACCTCCGTTCCTCTCTGCTTCCGATCTCCGCTCCTCGCCACTTCTGACCTCCATTCCTTGCCGCTTCCGACCTCCACTTCTCTCGCTCCTGCTTCTGGGTCCTGACCCCTCCACTGGGCTCCACCACTCTCCAAGATATGCAACTAATCAACTGCTTGGATTCTGATGACGTCTAATTTTGTGGCCCATTTTGAGTTTGTCGTCCCCTCGAGACCTTTGTTGACTCTGCTGCTGCGGTAGCTAGCTTTTTTTTAAGCAGCTGACAGATCCTAATCTCGAGCCCAACTGATCCTAATCCGAGCCCAACTGATCCTAATCTCGAGCCCAACTGATCCTAATCTCGAGCCCAACTGATCCTAATCTCGAGCTCAGCGAATAATGGAAAATTGAGCAGGTAGCTTTACCAGCATACTAAACCTGCTATTTTAACTGCCTACTGAGTGAGAGCCAATTGTTGATGGCCTGCTCGGTAAAATCTAGAGGATGACCTGTGATCTAAGTGTGTCAGCTGTGGCTTAGTGGGTAGTACCCTCGCCTCTGAGTCAGAAGGTTGTGGGTTCAAGTCCCACTCCATTGAGGGAGTGCTACACTGTTGGAGGTACCGTCTTTCAGGCCCCTTCAACTCTCAAGTGGACGTAAAAGATTCCATGGCACTATTTCAAAGAAGAGCAGAGGAATTATCCCCGGTGTTCTGGCTGATATTTATCCCTCAATCAACATAACTAAAACAGATTATCTGGTCATTATCACATTGCTGTTTGTGGGAGCTTGCTTGTGCACAAATTGGTTGTTGTGTTTCCCAACATTACAACAATGACTAGCCTCCAAAGCTATTTCATTGGCTGTAAAGCTCTTTGTGACATCTGGTGGTCGTGAAAGGTGCTATATAAATCCAAGTCTTTTCTTTTCTTTTCTAAGCGTAAAATTTATCTTTGTGGGCTTCCCCCACCCCATGACCTACCTGACTGCTGACCTGGTGGTCTCCCGTACACCCGGTCTTCATAGGACCAAAGCCACGGAGCTATTTCTGGATGCCCGTTTTTGCTCTGGCAGCTGGCTGGTGGGATGTGAATGAGACCTGGACATTAAAATAGACCGGGCTGCCATGTGACCTGCCAGCTTCCCGCCCGGGAGCCAAAATTCTCCCAAATGGGGTATCGCATACAAAAGCAAACTAGGAATGTTAAACCGACACAAATCATCGGTTAGGTCGCAGTTAGTACACTGTGCTCAGTTTTTGGGAGCCTTACTTTAGGAAAAAATATCAAGGCCATGAAGAGGTTACAGAATAGATTCACGAAGATGGTATGCAGATGAGAAGCTTTAGTTATGAGAAGAGACTAGAAAAAATTAGGCTTTTTTCAAATGAATGAAGAAGATTAGGAGAGCTACTAGATATATTCAACATTACAAAAGGTTTGACCAATTAAATTAGGAAAAACAGGTCAGTCAGTTGGAAAACAGACGGCCAAAAATGATGGTCATCACCAAACGAACAAAGGCCACTGTCTAAGGCTGACTATCTGTTCACAAACTTTGTGTCATATTTGATCACTAATTGAACTTCCGACCTCACAACCTTCTATCACTAAAACCGTCCATTTCCACCTTTGTAATATTACCCGTCTCTGCCCTTAGGGAATTTTTTTTTAAACACAAAACAGAATGCACTGCCAGAAACAGTGATGGAAACAGATCCATAATTTGAAAGTGGACAAAAAAGAAAATCTTAAAAGGGTATCGGGAAAATGAAAAGGCATTGGACTAAGTGATAGCTCTTCTAGAGAGCTGGCACAGGCACAATGGGCAGAATGGCTCCTATGGTGCTATAAAATTCTATGATTTTGACATGAACCACTATTTCTGGCTGCTATCCTTACCCTGATTCTAAGGGCTGCTTCGCCTATTCGAAAATAACCTTTACCTTAGCAACTGGAAGGCAACATACCATACAGGACTCTTATTCATGGTTCTAGAAAGGGTATGGTAACATAGTGGTTATGTTACTGGACTAGTAATCCGGAGGTGTGAGTTCAACTACCACCATGACAGCTGGGGGAATTTAAATTCAGTTAATTAAAAAGCTAGTGGCAGTAATGGTGACCTTAAAACTACTGGATTGTTGTAAAAACCCATCTGGTTCACTAATGTCCTTTAGGGAAGGAAATTTGCAGTCCTTACCCAATCTGGCCTATATGTGACTTCAGACCCAGAACAATATGGTTGACTCTCAACTGCCCTCTGGAATGGCCTAGCAAGCTACTCAGTTGTACCAAACTGCTACGACAAAGTCACTGTAGGAGTACCTTCACCACACGGACTGTTGCGAGTCAAGAAGGTGGCTCCACACCACCTTCTCAAGGACAATTAGGGATGGGCAATAAATGCTGGTCTTGCCAGCAATGCCCACATCCCATGAACGAATACTTTTTTTTTAAGTGACCATCTACATTTCTCACAATTGATTCTCCCATTAGTATTATATTCCTACATTTAACTCTTCCCCCTAGGGTAATCACTTTCACCAGGCTGTTGTGGTGATTTTGTGAATTCTCTTCCCTGGGTTATTTTCCTCATCTGTGCTATAGGTATCCAACACTGTTTGCCTATCTGACAGATTTAGACCCCAGGAATTTCTTACACTGTCTTGACCTGAGTGCAACCCCTGTGCCCCCCTCCCCAATAGATGCTTGCCCACTTCCCTTCTTCTGCCTCATTATTTTCTCCAGCTGTGGTGTGACCACTGTGGCAGCGAAAGCCCGTATTTCTGGAATACCTCGCTTTCGGCGCAGTCTGAGATGACGCATGCTGGGTTAAAAGTTCAAGCAGCTTTTTTCATGAGCATGGGTTGTAAATTGAAGTTAAGATCAAAGCAAAGGATGGCTCCTCAGAAAGAGATGCTAGAAGGCTTGAGAGTCATTCACCATTTGAATGTGCCAATTTAGTCACTTTAATACAGAGCTCTCCCTAGTGGACTA
Organism: Pristiophorus japonicus; assembly: GCF_044704955.1. NCBI lineage: Eukaryota > Metazoa > Chordata > Chondrichthyes > Pristiophoridae > Pristiophorus > Pristiophorus japonicus. Next base: position 289,440,368 of record NC_091977.1, read on the forward strand.
CTGCCCTACCTAGTGGACTACTGTGGTAATGCAACTACTGATGTAACTACAATAAAAGGATCACATGGCAAGGTCCCATGACAAGCTCCTTTAGGGCCATCTTGTGTATGTGTGTGTTTGTGATGTCGTAAAGAATATATCACAGTCACCGAATGCAACAATAAACCAATTTCAGTGTGTTGAGTGGCTGGTTGTTTAGTTTACATTATCGTTCTGTCAGTATTTGTATGTACTTTCGAAGTGCCATGATTTATTGATAGTATGTATGGAATATAGTGTTCAAAGACTTGATTTTGTATAAGAGTTGTGAGCGAACAATATTTTAGCAGAGACAATAGAATTGGATGGTGTGTCTCACAAGCAGGGAGCATGCATTGATTTTGGAGGGCTAGACTTTCGGCATTCATCCACCCATTTACCGCCCATTTACCATCCATATCACCGCCAAGAAGCTCTTTACCACCCATATTTGTGTATAAATGGAAACTATTGCCTGTTTACCACCCATTTATCACCGGCGGTACATTTGGCATTCAATTACCGCTGGCGATGAGCGAAACCGCCTGCCCTTTTTTTTTTCTAAAATCTGACGTCATCACTCGTGTACCACCCAGAAGACTGTTTATAATGGAAACTACCACCCAAATTATCGCCGAGCGCTACTTTTGGCATTTTGCCCATATACCGCCCACCCCAAAAAAACGCTCAGAAACAGTTGCACACACCTGACCATAACCCGGTGGTATGGACGCCATGTTGTAAATCAGATGAAGTTGAAGGAAAGACTGCTTAAAGTGGTTGGGAGCATTGAAATAATTTGTGAATGATTTTAATGGTGTTTTATAATCTTGACAATCATCTGAGCACATTGTAGTCAATTTTGAGTAAATTTGTGGTTCTTTAAGGACAATTCAAGAATTTTGAAGACAGATTAGGGCATTTATAGTAATGGGGCCTGTAATTTCTCAGCCAGTATTGCTGACTACTCACATGCTGCAGAATAGAGATGGGAGAAGGTATATTGAAGAGCATTATGTGCCCAATCAAAGAGGTGGTAGACTGCTGAGGAGGAGGAGACCTTACAGCCAACGCATTTACAGTGAGCAGTGTTCATACCTGAACCTGTCTGACAGGATGTGTGTGAGAAGGCTGCGCTTCCAAAAATAGGTCATCAGTGAGGTATGCCAGCTCATTAACGGAGAACTGCAGCCTACCAGCACCATCAGGACCGCACTGCCCGTTGAGGTTAAGGTTACTGCGGCCCTTTTCTTCTATGCATTGGGCTCCTTTCAGGCTTCAGCTGGCGACATGTGCTGCATCTCTCAGCACGTCACACATTGCTGCATTTGACAGGTGACTGAAGCCCTTTACGCATGCAGGATGGGCTTTATAAATTTCCCTATGACCAGGGAGGCACAGAGTGAGAGGGCATTGGGGTTCTCAAAAATAGCAAACTTCCCCAAGGTCCAGGGTGCAATAGACTGTACGCACATCGCCCTGCGAGCATCTTCAGAAGAGTCAGAGGTTTACTGTAACCAATAGGGATTCCACTACCTGAACGTGCAGCTCATTGTCGACCACAAGCAAATAATCATGGCAGTAAATGCTAATTTTCCAAGGAGCATTTATGATGCGCACATCTTGTGTGAGAGCACTGTCTCCGACCTTTTTAACAGTCAGCCACAAGGTCAATGCTGGGTGCTAGGTGACAAAGTATAGGTCCTCGCTAACTTGCTGTTGACCCCCCCACTCTATAAGCCCCAGACAGATGCCGTGCATAACTACAATCATCGCCGAGAGCATGCAGAAATCAAACGCAGGCAGCGGAAAGAGCGTGCGGTAAACCTGTCCCACCGTCCCTTACCCTCAATGACTATCTGTCCCACCTGTGACAGGGACTGTGGTTCTCGTATTGGACTGTTCAGCCACCGAAGAGTGAAAGCAAGTATTCCTCGATTCCGAGGGACTGCTTATGATGAGGTGAATCAGAGTCATAAAACCACACGCAATATTGTTGAAAAGACAATTGGAGTGCTGAAGCAATGCTTCAGCTGCCTGGACCACTCTGGAGGCAGCCTACAATACCACTCTGAGCAAGTCGCTGAGTTCAGGTGAAGTGGGGGTGGGAGGTGTTGCTTTGTCTTGTTTTTCCGAACTTTTTCCGCAGAGTGGTGGCGTACCTGAACGGGAGCAGACTGAGGCCCGAGAGTGGGGATAAAAGGCATAGCCGACCACAGCATAAGGCCAGTGATCTCCTGGGAATAAAATAATGGGAAAACAGGAGATGTGTTGCTGCTGCAATATGAGGGAGACACAACCAGGTCATTCCAGTGCTTGCGGCACTGGCTCAGCTCACGATAATCGTCGGCGACACCACTTCCGTGATCTCCACCCATATACGTGGTACACATTTGGGGGAGTTTCCCATGCCCATCCTGGATTAATTAGCTCCACCTGCTTTCCACTTCATGGACCAAGGTTGCGTTGGCCTCATCTGAAAATCACTTGGCCCTTTTCTCCCTCCAACCTCACCCACCTCACCTAGCTCACCATCATTACTCATTACAATTTCTTCAATGTCCATAATTTCTCTTTGAAATGTATTATAATTTTTAAAAACTTTTAAAACCTCTAATATTCTCCCTCCACTTAATCTGGCTGCAAGCCTGTGTGTCTCTCTCCCTCCCTTCCTCTTCTTCGCATGCGCAGGTGACCCCTGACCTCCCCAATCGCGGGAAAAGTTAAGTGCAAAAATGTTACATTTTTTTAAATCGCGCTTGTGGAATGCCGGCCTTGCACAACTGAATAGATCGCTACCGCCCACTTGATATTGCTACCGCTACCGCCCAAATAAAAAAGGCGAAACTAGCGTTTTTTAAAAATGGGTGATGTTACAGCAGTTCTTAAAGGTGGGACAACCACTACCGCTGGAAATATCGCCCATATATGGGCGGTAGCAATCTATGTCAAAAGTCTAGCCCATATATGTCTCAGTAACTTTCGTACTGGTTTTGTGCAGTAAGAAATTTAAATATAGACCTGATCCTTTCATTACTACAACTGAGTGTGTGTGTAATCTGATGTTTAAAGCAACAAAACGAAAAAGAGCAAGAAAGCAGTGTAACAACTATCTCCTACAATAAGATTTGACACAATGCTGTTTTCCACTGTCCTGCCATAATAACTGGCTTCACAAGACGCAGAAACTCAAATGACTGAAAGCAGTTTCTACATTTCAGTTCAGGCCAAACTCCTTGCACGCTCTTTTCAATTTTCTGTTCTCTTAGAATGTGATTGCTTCTAACTTGTTCTCACAACCTCTCTAAACAACAAAGTCAACACACACAGAAAGTCATTTAAAACACAGGTGTCACTTCCAAGACAACCAGTAAATGAAAAATCACACAAAGCCATCAGCATTTTCACATCTAATTAATAGCTAGCTTATTAATTTAACTAGTCCAGTCAATACTTGCAAAATCCCTAGTTCAGAGCTAACTAGTCAAAAATTAGAATTTAGTCCTCGACTATGCACTCACTCCAGTTTGGGCGAAACTGTATTAACTTCTCAAAGCACAATTACATTTTGAATGTGATATTTGGTGAGTCCATTATGGTTGTAAATGGAGTAACATGCAAACTCATATATAACATCTATTGTCAATTCATTCCATGGCCTCACCCCTCCCTATCTATGTAACCGCCTACAGCCCTACAGCCCTTTGAGCTTTCCACCCTCCTCCAAATATGGACTCTTGCGCATTCCCAATTTTTGATGCTCCACCATTGACAGCTGTGTCTTCAGCTGCCGAGGCCCTAAGCTCTGGAATTCCCTCCCCAAACCTCTCCGCCTCTCTACCTCTCTCCCCTCCTTTAAGATGCTCCTTAAACCCTACCTCTTTGACCATGCTTCGGCGCGGACACGATGGGCCGAAATGGCCTCCTTCTGCGCTGTAAATTTCTATGTTTCTATGTTTCTAAGCTTTTGGTCAGCTGCCCTATTATCTCCTTATGTGGTTCGGTGTCAAATTTTGTTTGACGATCACTCCTGTGAAGCGCCTTGGGACGTTTTACTATGTTAAAGGAACTATTTTAATACAGGCTGTTGTTGTATTTCATTATTCCATCTTTTAAATTTATGGCAACTTTGATTTGCACTTACAAAGCTCCGCAGAGGAACAGTACAAATGCTGATTACAGGGACAGCTAAAAGAAAGCATGATATAAGCAGCAGTTATGTAAGCACAACGCCAACCTTTATAAAGTGGCTTTGTAACTTAAAACCACAGCATTTATTAAGTTAAAGGTCTCATTATTCGCTGACTATGGGAGTGTGCCCAATGTAACTGACTGTCATAAGCTGTCCCACTTTACTTCCGCAGCATAATGAGCCATGCCTATGCTTCTTTATCTACCCTTATTAGCTGCATATTAAGTGTTTTAGAAGTAGCAAGTGTATAAAACATTGTTGAAATCCAATTATGTAATCAAGTGTGATATGTCCTTACTATACAGTATAAATGCACACGAGGCCCATATTTGAGAGAAGGTCACTCTGTGACCAGTTACCTTTATTACCAAGACCTCAAGCGATAAAGGTCGGTGGAGCTACCCCTTTTATACCTGAAAGTCCAGATTAGGAGTGTCTCCCACAAGTTCGCCCCTTGTGGTCAATGTTCTCAAGGTGTACAACTTAGGTCAGCTTATACAATGGTTACAATGATAGTTGAATACATGACATCACCTTCCCCCCAAAGTCTTATAGGGATCACAGGTTAAGTCTCTCTGGTTGTTTACGCACCCTTGTAGGACGCTTGAGTTGGGGCTCCGGTTGTTGGGCGCTGGCCTGAGTGTCTGCTGTTTGCGGTGCCTCAGGCCTGTCCGGACTGCCCACAGTGACTGGGCTCTCCTCCACTTGGTTCCGGTGTTCGGTCACCTGTGGTGGAGTAAACTCTACGTCGTGTTCTCCTCTGCTGCTTCTATGGGGTTGCTGAACCTTCTTTTAGTTTGATCCACGTGTTTGTGGCAGATTTGTCCATTGGTAAGTTTAACTACCAAAACCCTATTCCCCTCTTTGGTAATCACAGTGCCTGCAAGCCATTTGGGCCCTGCAGCGTAATTAAGGACAAAAACAGGGTAATTGACATCAATATATTGCGCCCTCACATTCCTGTCATGGTAGTCACATTGTGACGGACGCCTGCTCTCAATGATTTCTTTCATAGTAGGGTATATAAGGGATAACCTGGTTTTGAACGTCCTTTTCATTAGCAGCTCTTTGAGTGGAACCTCTGTGAGCGAGTGTAGTCGGGATCTATTGGCCAACAGGAGGTGTGATAAGCGGCTTTGTAGGGAATCCCCTTGGATTCTGAGCATCCCCTGTTTGATTATCTGCACTGCTCGTTCCACCTGGCCGTTTGAGGCCGGCTTGAACGGTGCCATTCTGACATAGCTGATTCCATTGCCTGCCATGAAGTCCTGGAATTCAGTGCTTGTGAAGCACGGGCCATTGTCGCTGACAAAGAAATCCGGTAGACCATGGGCGGCGAACATTGCCCATAGACTTTCTACTGTGGCAGAATTTAAAATGGCATACTCAATCCATTTGGAGTAGGCATTTACTACAACCAAAAACATTTTCCCCATGAAAGGACCTGTGTAGTCTCCATGGATGCGTGATTATGGCTTGGCGGGCCAGGACCAGGGGCTAAGGGGGGCCTCCCTGGGTGCGTTGCCCAGCTGAGCACACGTGTTGCACCTACGAACACAAAGTTCCAGGTCTGCATCTATCCCTGGCCACCAAACATGTGACCTGGCAATTGCCTTCATCATGACAATGCCCGGGTGCTCATTGTGAAGTTCTCTGATAAACACCTCTCTGCCCATCTGGGGCATGACTACTCGGTTTCCCCACAGTAGGCAATCGGCCTGAATCGAGAGTTCAACCTTGCGCCGATGAAACAGTTTAAATTACTCAGGGCATGCCCCATATGTGGCTGCCCAGTCCTCATTCAGGACACATTTCTTAACTAAAGACAGTAGCGCATCTTTCTTTGTCCAGACTTTAATCTGACGGGCTGTCACAGGTGAGCCTTCGCTTTCGAAAGCTTCAACAGCCATGACCATCTCAGCATCATGCTCAGTTGCCCCCTCAATGGTGGCTAGTGGGAGCTTGCTGAGTGCATCGGCACAGTTTTCAGTGCCCGGTCTGTGCCGAATTGTGTAGTCATAAGCGGCTAACGTAAGTGCCCACCTCTGTATGCGGGCCGATGCATTCGCATTTCTGGCCTTGTTATCAGCCAAAAGGGACGTTAGGGGTTTGTGATCTGTCTCCAGCTCAAATTTCCTGCCAACAGGTACTGGTGCATTTTTTTTACTGCATATACACATGGTAGCGCTTCCTTTTCTACCATCCCATAGCCCCTTTCTGCCAGGGACAGACTTCTGGAGGCATAAGCTATCGGCTGTAACTGACCATTGGCATTCACATGCTGCAACACACACCCGACCCCATAGGACGACGCATCGCATGTTAACACAAGTTTCTTACAGCGGTCATATAACGTTAACAGTTTGTTGGAGCATAACAAATTGCGTGCTCTATCAAAAGCCCTTTCCTGGCTGTCCCCCGAGACCCAATCGCAACCTTTGCGTAGGAGCTCATGTAGCGGCTCTAACAGTGTGCTCAATTTGGGAAGAAAGTTACCAAAATAGTTCAGGAGCCCCAGGAATGAACGTAGCTCCGTCGTGTTGCGGGGTCTGGGTGCTCTCTGGATCGCTTCCGTTTTGGACACAGTAGGTCTGATCCCGTCTGCTGCTACCCTCATCCCCAGGAATTCTACCTCTGGAGCTAAGAAGACGCACTTTGCCTTTTTCAGTCGCAGCCCTACCCGGTCCAGTCTGCATAGCACCTCCTCAAGGTTTTGGAGGTGTTCTTCAGTATCGCGACCCATGATGAGGATTTCGTCTTGAAAAACCACCGTCCTTGGAATCGACTTGAGGAGGCTTTCCATATTTCGCTGAAAGATCGCGGCGGCCGAACGAATCCCGAACGGACATCTGTTATACTCAAACAACCCCTTGTGTGTCGTGTTGGTGGTCAGCTTCTTCGACTCACTCGCCAGCTCCTGGGTCATGTAAGCTGAGGTCAGGTCCAATTTTGAAAAGGTTTGCCACCGTCACAAAGATGTCCTCTGCTCTCGGTAGCAGGTACTGGTCTTGGAGTGACATCGATTGATGGTGGCCTTGTAATCGCCACATATCCTAACCGACCCATCCACCTTGAGCACTGGCATGATCGGGCTCGCCCAGTCACTGAATTCGACTGGCAAGATGATGCCTTCCCTCGGCAGGCGGTCCAATTCACATTCTATCTTTTCGCACATCACGTACGGCACCACTCTGGCCTTGTGGTGTACTGGCCTGGTTTCCGGGTTTATGTGAATCACTACCTTGGCCCCCATGAAAGTGCCAATGTCGGGTTGAAATAATGAGTCAAATTTGTCCAGGACCTGTGAGCATGATACTCGCTCCACAAAAGAAATTGCATTGACATCGCCCCATTTCCAGTTCATGACAGCAAGCCAACTCCTCCCCAGTAGTGCGGGACCATCCCCCGGGACAATCCAGAGTGGCAACCTGTTCTCCGAATCTTTGTGGGTCATGACTACCGTGGCGCTGCCTAGCACCGGAATGATCTCCTTTGTATATGTCCGTAGCTGTGCGTCAAACGGCAATAATTTTGGCCTCCTGGCCTTGGACACCCACAACCTTTTGAACTGTTTGATACTCATCAGGGACTAGCTGGCCGTTGTGTCTAGCTCCATTAATACTGGGATGCCATTGAGGAGCACTTTCATCATTATCGGTGGCGTCCTGTTATATGAACTGTATATGTGCTCCACATGAACTCACTGAACTTCAGCTTCCAGCGATTTCCCCCAATATTCATTTGGCCTCCTAGGGCTTACGTCGGGCCCGTCCTCCTCGTACATCAACCTGGCTGCAGGCTTCCTGCACATACGCGCCAAGTGACCGCTGACGTTGCAGTTTCTGCAGGTATATTGCTGATACCTGCAAGTTCTGGCTGGGTGTTTGCCTCCACACCTCCAGCATGAGCTAGAGGCCCCATTGTTGGAAACCAAAGGTCTATTACCAGTCGATCATCTCTAACTGTCTCCGTAACTGTCTTTAAGCGCACCATTAACAAGTGTTGATGGCCCCATTACTGGCCGCATTGTCTATTGCGATGGCAATGAATCGCCGTTCAGCTAGCCATTGTCTCTGTTGAATTACCCCTTTGGGTTCGACTACATGCTGGGGCATATCCGATTGCCCTTGTCTGCCTAGAGAACTGTGTGCCGTGTTAACAATGTTGACTCCCTGGTCGTTTGCCACATTTGAGCCAAGATTTTTGCTATACATCATTCTGGTCTCTTCCTCCCCTGAGATAAATGTCTGGGCTATCAGAGCCGCCGCTTCCAAGGTCAAGTCTTTGGTCTCAATCAGTTTCCTGAAAACCCCAGCAAGCCCGATGCCCTCAATAAAATAGTTTTGCAGCATTTCCGTTCTGCGTGCATCTGGGATCTTACATAGGCTCGCCAGTCGCTGGAGATCTGCCACGAATTCTGGAACGTTTTGCCCTTCTCGCCTCCGTTGCATGTAAAACCGATGTCTCGCCATGTGCATGCTGCTCGCCAGTTTAAGGTGTTCCCGATCAACTTATTGAACTCTTCGAACATCTTGTCCGCCAGCTTCTCTGGCGCTAGAAGGTCCTTCATCAGGGAATACGTTCTGGATCCACAAACCGTCAGGAGATGAGCCCTGCGTTTATCGGTCAAATCCTGTCCCAACCATTCCTTAGTGACAAAACTTTGCTGTAGTCTCTCAATAAAGTCGTCCCAATCATCACCAACACAGTACCTCTCTTCTGTGCTGCTAGTGGCCATGCTCGCATGGTTTAAATCCCAGTTTCTCATCGCCAATGATATGTCTTTACTGTACAGTATAAATGCGAGGCCCATACTTGAGAGAAGGTCACTCTGTGGCCAGTTACCTTTATTACCAAGACCTCAAGTGATGAAGGTGGGTGGAGCTACTCCTTTTATACCTGAAAGTCCAGGTTAGGAGTGTCTCCCACAAGTTCGCCCCTTGTGGTCAACGTTCTCAAGGTGTACAACTTAGGTCAGCTTATACGTGGATTACAATGATAGTTGAATACATGACAAAGTGGACTGCATTTTACTCCGTTCTCTGAAAGGCTGGAGTTAGTATCAATGTCATTACTCTAGCTATATTGACGACGGTCCCTCATGTTTGTTTGAAACAATTTTATGTAGGACTTTAAGAAGACACAGAACATTTTCAGTTTGTTGCAAAATCAGGATCAATATTGGTTACTAAACTGTAAGTGCATCTTAACCTAACATATATTTTACACGGTGAAAGGAAATCAATAGTAACAGTTCGAAAATGTGCAATGATTCATTTTTCTGAGCATTTTTTTTATTGTATAATGCATGTTGCTCCAAATTCAAATGTCAGTATCAATTTAAAACTGCAAAGTAATCCAGTGTGAATAGTTATCAATACTGACTATGATTAGAAGGGTCACACTTTTGTACAGGTCTGTATAATGCAATTTTCATATCAAGACATTTCACAGAAGTGCTCTTCATCTGTTGAGGTTACTGCTCTCTGAGGATGCATTAGGAGTATTTTTCCACTCTGCCAGAGCCCAGGCTCCTATAATAAAAGGTATTGCCTGGTCTTTCAAGTTTGCCTGTCAGAGTCTAAGGTGTCAGTATTCTAGAGAAATAAAATTATAGATGCCTTAAGCTTTCTCGCTCATGAAATTCAATATGATCCTCTCTCTTAAGCACAACTAGCTTAAGGTTACCTGTGTTGTGATCAAAACCACTTTCAATAAAAACGAATGTTGCAAGCAGAATTTTAAATGTCTTTATATGGTCTCTGTGTTGGCAGTTTGATTTCATCCAAGCAGGCTCAAACTTTACTGGGTATGGTTTCACCTTCAAAAACTGTCTTACAGAATCAATTATGTTTAAAAGTATCACTCTAATACTATTTTACTAATCCAAATCAATGTGCTGTAAGTCCTCTGAGAAAAAAGTCCGAACCACGTAGTCTGAAATAAGCAGGGGTAATTTGCTGTCCAGCAAATTAAGATTATCCATCATTCTTAACTCAGGATGGACTCCAGTTGCTGATCTTTATTTCCCATGTATTGTAAATGTTTTCAATTTATTTAAATCATAAATTCAGAGGGTAGTTTATAACTTACCTTACGAAATCTTGGAGACCAATAAATACCGTAAATATAATGGGCCCGAAATTCATCGTCCCCAAAGGGACGGCTGCCGCGGAGGTTGGTCGGTCGATCGACAGGGTACTTTCCCGTCCCCAAACCATATTCAGCTTGGGGAGAATTTCAGCAGTGTTCACTTCCATCGGAAACAGCATGGTGAAGTTGCTGTAAAGGTGACTTTCCAGCGGAGAGGGAAACAGCGTGTGGGCCGCTGGAAAGAAACTACCACAGCTAAATTCACAGAGGAAAACGTAGGACTTTTCCCGGCAGTGCCCCGCGAGGTTTTCGATGCGGTGCTCGAAGGCGACACTGCTGGGGCTCTTTGGTAGATTTAAAGTTTTATTACTTATTGTTGTTTTTATTTCATTTTCCAGCATGCGCAGTATTTATCTTTTCATATAGTTTTATTAATTATTAGTGTTTTTATTTCATTTTCCAGCATCCGCCGTATTTATCTTTTGATATTATTTTACTAATTGTTTTGGCTACATTAAACCTGTTGAGTGCTGCTCAGAGGTTTGCACATACCCCTGTACTTTTGTACAACTTTCAGGTCTGACTCTTTAGTCGAGTCCTGTGGGCTGCAGAGACCTGGTTGGCACGGTTCACCCTGAGGATGGGAGGAGTGTTGGGAGGGCGATACCTGATACACCTGCTCAGAAGCAGGGCAGCACACAGGAGAAGGTGTCACCGTCAGCATCATGCAGACAGGCAGCGGGCAAGGGAGGCAGCAGCCATGATTCGTTCATTCTGCACCAGACCAGTGTCCCGCCATCTTCGCTGGCCCTAATCAGGATTGCGGTTGGCTGCTTTGGGACAAAGGATATCCCCTGTCAACTTGGCTGCTCACTCCTCTGCGGAACCCCAGGACAGTGCCAGAGCATGCCTACAATGATGCTCATTGTGCCACCAGGTGCATCATCAAGCAGTGCATAGGCATCCTTAAGCAGAGATTCCGGTGCCTGGACCGCTCTTGTGGCACCTTGCAATACTCTCCTCAACGGGTCTCCATAATCGTCGTGTTCTGTTGCATGCTGCACAATCTGGCCATCATGAGGGGATAACCACTGAAGGTCAAGCCAGCAGTACCACCTGAGGAGGAGGAAGAAGAGGAGGAGGAGGAGACGCAGGAGGAGGAGGAGGAGACGCAGGAGGAGGAGGAGGAGACGCAGGAGGAGGAGGAGGAGGAGGATCCTGGTCGCCCCAGAGCTAGGAGGCATCGACCCATCACCGCCCTGGAAGGGCCGGGTACAGACTGGCCAGCACCCCTGGGTGACTGACACCACCCCTGCAATCTCCCTCCATGCATTATTTACTGCCTGTTTGCTAGGTCTTCCCACATCAGGAAACAGTATTCTTCTTCTGTCCTCCATACCGTCCATCAGTGTTTCCAGCTCCATATCAGTGAACCTCTTACACCAGCCATCCTTCTGACCTCCTTTCCCCCTCAGGGCCTTGCTGCAAACCCTGGTCTTTTTAGCTGGCTCATTAGAAACCCTTACCTGCATGCTGAATTTCTCAGTGGTGATAACGCTCAAATTAAAACAGCCACACGACTGAAAAATCCACTTTGGAAGGGTTCATTAGCGCTGGAACCCATTTGTTCACTTTTGGAGTTGAATATGGGGTGGCCCAGCCATGAAAAAATGTTGGTGCTAATGGCCACAAAAAGGTGGGGGAGCACCAGCTTTCCAGCGGCACTGAATTTCGGGCCAAATGGCTTTTGCCAATCCTTTTGTTGGGGCCAACACTGGAGTTATCTTGGGAGGACCGTGAGAGCCCGGAATTTCAGGTGACATCTTTGACATATTGGATCCTTCCCATTTTGAATTAAGTGACTCCCCCATTCAGGACCACTTTTTTGTGAAGAATAGACATTTTCAATTTATTATACGTGCAATGAAAAATAACTAGGATTTTATTGGTGCATCACCATTAACGGGGACACTTCATACTGGCAATTGCGCTAAAAATTATTCCTAATGGGCAGCAGAAGTGAGATTATGGCCAATCACTAAACATTTAACAAGTTATTTACAATTAGCTTTGGTTAGCTCTTCACACTGTTGCATCAGTGGGCTGCTGGGAACAACACTTGCAAACAGCACTGAAGGTTCCCTGATTGATACTTTTAAACAATAAAGTTACTAGTCCTAAAGAACAGTGCAAAGAATATGTGGAAGCTCATGCATTATCATAATAAGGGTGCGCAAGATTACTAACTCCAAGTATTTGGGCAGCGAAACATAGAAACATAGAAAATAGGTGCAGGAGTAGGCCATTTGGCCCTTCGAGCCTGCACCACCGTTCAGTAAGATCATGGCTGATCATTCACCTCAGTACCACTTTCCTGCTTTCTCTCCATACCCCTTGATCCCTTTAGCCGTAAGGGCCACATCTAACTCCCTCTTGAATATATCCAATGAACTGGCATCAACAACTCTCTGCGGTAGGGAATTCCACAGGTTAACAACTCTCTGAGTGAAGAAGTTTCTCCTCATCTTAGTCCCAAATGGCTTACCCCTTATTCTTAGACTATGTCTCCTGGTTCTGGACTTCCCCAACATCGGGAACATTCTTCCAGCATCTAACCTGTCCAGTCCTGTCAGAATTTTATATGTTTCTATGAGATCCCCTCTCATCCTTCTAATCTCTAGTGAATAAAGGTCCAGTCGATCCAATCTCTCCTCATATGTCAGTCCTGCCATCCCAGGAATCAATCTGGTGAACCTTCACTGCACTCCCTCAATAGCAAGAACGTCCTTCCTCCGATTAGGAGACTAAAACTGAACACAATATTCCAGGTGAGGCCTAACCAAGCCCCTGTACAACTGCAACAAGACCTCCCTGCTCCGATATTCAAATCCCCTAGCTGTGAAGGCTATGAAACACCAAGGCCATAGTGCTCTAGGGGCCACTGGGGCCACTGGGTTTAGGAATATGCATTGCTCCAGATTTCAAATGGAGTTAACTTGTCCATGTCCCCTCTATAGCAATATATATAGGGCGGGTTTCCTCTGTGCACAATATGTAAGAAAATTGGAAAGCCATTTTGGGTTAGTGATTTCACTACACATAATGAAAATCTATTGCAATATAGCAAACTGTTCTTCCTTGTCATTATTATAATATTAATCTAGGAAGAAGAGATCTGTTAGGAACAGGTCGAGTCCAAGTTCTTTGGTTGTTTAGGCAGATGTCTATCATAGCTTCAGTGAATGGGATAGGATGTGAGCAGCTGCATTCTTGATGGGCTGAAGTTTATGGAGAATGGGAAGTCAGTTAGGAGGGCTTTCAACAGGTGAGTCTTAAGTTGACAAAGATATGGATGAGGGTTTCAGTGCAAGAGGTAAGGGTGGAAGTGACAGAGGATATGGAAGTAGAATTAGGCCGTCTTTGTGATCATGGTGGAATTGAGAGACAGGATCAGTAATAATAATAATCATAACAACGTTTATTTATATAGCGCCTTTAACATAGTAAAACATCCCAAGGCGCTTCACAGCAGTGTTACAAGACAAAACCGATAAATTTGACACCAAGCCACAAAAGAAGAAATTAAGTCAGATGACCAAAAGCTTGGTTAAAGAGGTAGATTTTTAAGGAGCATTTTAAAAGAGGAAAGAGAGGTAAAGAGGCGGAGAAGTTTACAGAGGGAGTTCCAGAGCTTAGTTCCAAAACAGCTGAAGGCACGGCCACCGATGGTTGAGCAGTTACAATCAGGGATGCTCAAGGGGGCAGAATTTGAGGAGAGCAGACATCTCGTGGGGTTGTGAAGCTGAAAGAGATTACAGAGCTAGGAAGGGGCGAGGCCATGGAGTGAGAATTTTGAAATCTCGGCATTGTTTATCTGGGAGCCACTGTAGGTCAGTGAGCACAGGGGTGATGGGTGATCGTAACTTGGTGCGAGTTAGGACACGGGCTGCTGAATTTTCGATGACCTGAAGTTTACGTAGTGTAGAATGTGGGAGGTCGGCCAGGAGTGAGTGGGAGTAGTCAAGTCTAGAAGTAACAAAGGCATGAATGAGGGTTTCAGCAGCAGAAGAGCTGAGGCAGGGGTGGAGGCGGGCAATGTTACGGAGGTTGAAAAAGATGGTTTTAGTTATCATATAATCATAGAAATTTACAGCACGGAAGGAAGTCATTTTGGCCCATCATGTCCATGCCGGCCAACAAGAGGATATCCAGCCTAATCCTAATTTCCAGCTCTAGGTCCGTAACCCTGCAAATTGCAGGACTTCAAGTGCACATCCAAATACTTTTTAAATATGTAAGGGTTTATGCCTCTACCACCCTTTCAGGCAGTGAGTTCCAGACCCCCACAACCCTCTGGGTTAAGCCATGGATATGTGGCTGGAAACTCATTTCAGGGTCAAATATGACACCTTGGTTGTTCACTCTCAAATTGATGCTAGGGAGAGGGATGCAGTCAGTGGTTAGAGAGTGAAGTGGGATAGAGAGTGAAGAGGGAGAGAGACCATGGGGGGCACTGACATGGGGCTGGTGAATGGAAAAGGAGATAGACCAAGGGGGCTACTGAAGGACAGGATCATGGGGCTGGGGAGTGAAGAGAGAGAGAGACCATGGGGTAACTGAGGGACAAGGACAAGGACATGGGGCTGGGGAGTGGAGAGGGAGAGAGACCATGGGGTAACTGAGGGACAAGGACAAGGACATGGGGCTGGAGAGTGGAGAGGGAGAGAGACCATGGGGTAACTGAGGGACAAGGACAAGGACATGGGGCTGGAGAGTGGAGAGGGAGAGAGACCATGGGGTAACTGAGGGATAAGGACAAGGACATGGGGCTGGGGAGTGGAGAGGGAGAGAGACCATGGGGTAACTGAGGGACAAGGACAAGGACATGGGGCTGGGGAGTGAAGAGGGAGAGAGACCATGGGGTAACTGAGGGACAAGGACAAGGACATGGGGCTGGAGAGTGGAGAGGGTTGGAAGTCATTGGCAAAGGCATGGAGTTTCTGGCTGGGACTGAAGATGATGGCTTTGGTCACTTTCATGTTTAGATGGAGTAATTTATGGCTCCTCAAAAGCTGGAGGTTAGATAAGCAGCCTGATAGCACATAAGCAGTGGAGAATTTAAGAGGTGATTGAGAAGTAGGTCTTGGTGTGCTCGGCATATGCATGAAAGCTGATTTTATAACTTCAGATTCTGTTGCCAAGTCAATAAGGAAAGGAAGGGAGCTTTGGGGGACTCAGGAGGTGATGGTGTAGGAGTGGGAAGAGGAACCATTTGTAGAGATGCTCTGGCAACAACATTAGTCTAACGACTTAAAAAGAAATCAAGTGACATACTAGTCTTCATTTGCTGTACTGTTTGTATAAATTATTGTAGGTTCTTCCTGGTATTCAATCACATGTACAAACCTATAAATATCACATAATACACAGCAGCCCTATATCTGACCAACTCCTGTCACAAATTATCACACTCCGGAATTCCAAAATTGTTTACCTAAATTTTTCAGTAACTTCAGAAAGTAACTGACCAGTTTTTGCAACAGAATTAATATTTTTCCAAGCGGGCCATAATTACCAAGAAGATGGATACACCCGAAGAGGACAAAGCAAAGCTAAGATGCAAAAAGCAGGTTTTGAAAAGTAGCACTTTCACATGATCACTTTCACATGTACCAATAAAATGTCCAGACTGATGTAAGAAGAAGAAATGAGCTGACCAGGGCAGCTTTTAAAGATCTAAATATAGTGCACAAGAAGAGCATCATTATGCTGGAAGCTGAAGAGAATCTGCCAAAGCTGTAGCATTCCTGAAATACAGGAACTATACAGCAACTGTATGACTAAAGGCTGACACATTATTTTCAAGTAATTCAAGTATTTAACTGACAAATAAGGAGATAAAATGACATAATAGATGAAGAAATAAAGCAGGCAAATTCAGCTTTTGAATGACATACGCAACGGAAACTGAATTGTGTGGGTTGTATGATGCCCTTGTAGGCTGATCGCGTTGTAAGATACGTTTCTACTTTAGATACCATGGTAGATATCACCCAGGAAGGCTGTGAAACTATTGGATGGATGGCGAAAGACGGACATTTTAAATAAACAGTTTAACGATTGGGTTAAAAACACACAAAGATGGATTTAGTATGAGTACTTAAAGCATTTATATGGTAATTGCAGCAGATAGAAATCAGACCCCATTGACTACAGGGCTTTTGACTAGGAGAACTAGGCTTTGTTACCTGTGTCTTTACATAAGTCACACATTAATGGCCAGAATTTTGCGGGCGCTCAGAGGTGGGACTGCTGGTCAAAATATAAAGGATTGACAGCGTGTCGGCAGCCCACTGTCAACCCGCCTCCATGTCAGTTTCCAAAATGCTAGGTCTGCATGCGCTTTACAGACCCGGCACCAAGTGGTGGGGTAGCCAATTAGCATAGTTAAAAGGGAGAGAAGCAGCATTTTACCTTGACTTACCATTTTTCCAGCTTTTTCACAAGGTTCTCGGCGTTGGGGATTATGTCAGGTAAGTGTGCCGGGTTTTCAATGACTCTCCATTCCCCTGAATAGTTGACAGCTGCAACTGTGCAATAAAAACTACCATTTCACAGCTGTTCACTGTCCAATGTTAGAAGCTGGACCCTTCAGGATTTGGAATATAATTTTCAGCTTTATGCAGGTTGGAAGTGTTTTGACTAAATTCTCGAGCCTTGGAACAACCTCTCTCATCATTGACAGATCGCTTCTGTCATCTCAACTTCAGCTGTCATCTATTCCAACAGCATCGGTGCTCTTGAAAAAATCCCACCTTGTTCCTCAGAATCCCACCACAATCAGCCCCAACACCAACATCATCAGGCACACCAGCAGCACCAATAACAACACCAACCTTCTCTGCAATTAACTGATGCTGCACAGTACACACGGCATCAGCACCTGATCATATTGCTGCTCGGGACGCCAGATTTAATTCACTTGACGCTGTTCACCCTGTTGCCAGGTTGGCACCAGCCCACAACAACCCCATAAAGCATCCCTACAATGACCAAGCCATTCCTTTCACACTCATTGCGGGAGGTACCGTTACGTCTTACAATTCATTTCAACTCACTAAGCCACTTCCAAAGGTGCACACAAATCTGTCCAAGAAGGCAAAGTGTTGAAAATAAAGATTTCAATGTTTGTCAAAACATTAGCAGAAACTCTACATGAACATTGACTAAAAGACCCAAGTGTCTACGCTTGTGTTGTTAGTTGGTATGATTGGATAAGGATAAGTGTGAGTGTGAGGAGTGCTTGTGAGATGGAGAAGTGAGAATGTAGATAGAGAGGAATGGGTGGAGGTGCAAGGTAAGTTGGTGTGAGTAAGGATGTGCAGCAGTAAAGTCATCATCATAGGCAGTCCCTCGGAATCAAGGAAGACTTGCTTCGACTCTAAGCATTAGTTCTTAGAAGGACATTAGCTTTGATGATGTGGAATCGGTATGGGTGGAGCTACGGAGTACCAAAGGGCAGAAAACGCTAGTGGAAGTTGTGTACAGACCACCAAACAGTAGTAGTGAGGTTGGGGACAGCATCAAACAAGAAATTAGGGATGCGTGCAATAAAGGTACAGCAGTTATCATGGGCGACTTTAATCTACATATAGATTGGGCTAAACAAACTGGTAGCAATGCAGTGGAGGAGGATTTCATGTAGTGTATTCGGTATGGTTTTCTAGACCAATATGTCGAGGAACCAACCAGAGGCTGGGTGATGTGTAATGAGAAAGGACTAATTAGCAATCTTGTTGTGCGAGGCCCCTTGGGGAAGAATGACCATAATATGGTAGAATTCTTTATTAAGATGGAGAGTGACACAGTTAATTCAGAGACTAGTGTCCTGATCTTAAGGAAAGGTAACTTCGATGGTATGAGACGTGAATTGGCTACAATCGACTGGCGAATGATACTTAAAGGGTTGACGGTGGATAGGCAATAGCAAACATTTAAAGATCACACGGATGAACTTCAACAATTGTATATCCCTGTCTGGACTAAAAATAAAATGGGGAAGGTGACTCAACTGTGGCTAACAAGGGAAAGTAAGGATAGTGTTAGATCCAAGGAAGAGGCATACAAATTGGACTGGGCAAAATTTAGAATTCAGCAGAGGAGGACAAAGGGTCAAATTAGGAGCGGGAAAATACAGTATGAGAGGAAGATTGCTGGGAACATAAAAACTGACTGAAAAAAGCTTCTATAGATATGTGAAGAGAAAAAGATTAGTGAAGACAAACATAGGTCCCTTGCAGTCAGATTCAGAATTTATAATGGAGAACAAAGAAATGACAGACCAGTTGAAAAAGTACTTTGGTTCTGTCTTCATGAAGGATGACTCAAAGAATCTTCTGGAAATACTAGGGGACCGAGGGTCTAGTGAAAAGGAGGAACTGTAGGAAATCCTTATTAGACGGGAAATTGTGTTAGGGAAATTGATGGGATTGAAGGCCGATAAATCCCTGGGGCTTGATGGTCTGCATCCCAGAGTACTTAAGGAAGTGGCCCTAGAAACAGTGGATGCATTGGTGATCATTTTCCAGCAGTCGATCGACTCTGGATCAGTCCCTATGGACTGGTGGGTAGCTAATGTAACACCACTTTTTAAAAAAGGAGGGAGAGAGAAAATGGATAATTATAGACTGGTTAGCCTGACATCAGTAGTGGGGAAAATGTTGGAATCAATTATTAAAGATGAAATAGCAGCGCATTTGGAAAGTAGTGACAGGATCGGTCCAAAACAGCATAGATTTATGAAAGGGAAATCATGCTTGACAAATCTTCTAGTATTTTTTAAGGCTGTAACTAGTAGATTGGACAAGGGAGAACCAGTGGATGTGATGTATTTGGACTTTCAAAAGGCTTTTGACAAGGTCCAACACATGAGATTAGTGTGCAAAATTAAAGCACATGGTATTGGGGGTAATGTCCTGACGTTGATGGAGAACTGGTTGGCAGACAGGAAGCAGAGAGTTGGTATAAATGGGTCCTTTTCAGAATGGCAAGCAGTGACTAGTGGGGTGCCGTAGGGCTCAGTGCTGGGACCCCAGCTATTTATAATATACATTAATGATTTAGATGAAGGAATTGAGTATAATATCTCCAAGTTTGCGGATGACACTAAACTGGGTGGCGGTGTGAGCTGTGAGGAGGACGCTAAGATGCTGCAGGGTGACTTGGACAGATTAGGTGAGTGGGCAAATGCATGGCAGATACAGTATAATGTGGATAAATGTGTGGTTATCCACTTTGGTGGCAAAAACACAAAGGCAGAATATTATCTGAATGGCGGCAGATTAGGAAAAGGGGAGGTGCAACGAGACCTGGGTGTCATGGCACATTAGTCATTGAAAGTTGGCATGCAGGTACAGCAGGCGGTGAAGAAGGCAAATGATATGTTGGCCTTCATAGCTAGGGGACTTGAGTATAGGTGCAGGGAGGTCTTACTGCAGTTGTACAGGGCCTTGGTGAGGCCTCACCTGGAATATTGTGTTCAGTTTTGTGCTCCTAATCCGAGGAAGGACATTCTTGCTCTTGAGGGTGCAGCGAAGGTTCACCAAACTGATTCCTGGGATGGCAGGACTGACATATGAGGAGAGACTGGATCGATTGGGCCTGTATTCACTGGAGTTTAGAAGGATGAAAGGGCATCTCATAGAAACATATAAAATTCTGACGGGACTGGACAGGTTAGATGCGGGAAAAATGTGCCCGATGTTGGGGAAGTCCAGAACCAGGGGACACAGTCTAAGGATAAGGGATAAGCCATTTAGGACTGAGATGAGGAGAAACTTCTTCACTCAGAGAGTTGTTAACCTGTGGAATTCTCTACCGCAGAGAGTTGTTGATGCCATATATTCCAGTTGGATATATTCAAGAGGGATTTAGATATGGTCCTTACGGTAAAAGGGATCAAGGGGTATGGAGAGAAAGCAGGAAAGGGGTACTGAGGTGAATGATCAGCCAAGATCTTATTGAATGGTGGTGCAGGCTCAAAGGGCCGAATGGCCTACTCCTCCACCTACTTTCTATGATTCTATGTTTTTATGTTTTTTTAGTTGGCTGTGCAGTCCACTTCAGTCTCTGTCACAGGTGGGACAAACAGTCATTGAGGGAAGGGGTGGGTGGGACAGGTTTGCCGCACGTTCTTTCCGCTGCCTGCGCTTGATTTCGGCATGCTCGCGGTGGTGAGACTCGATGTGCTCAGCGCCCTCCCGGATGCACTTCCTCCACTTAGGGCGATCTTTGGCCAGGGACTCCCAGGTGTCAGTGGGGATGTTGCACTTCATCAAGGAGGCTTTGAGGGTAGAGTAGGGAAGGCAGAGTGTTGGGGATGTGATGAGTGGCACAGCAGGATGAGGTTGAGTGTGGCTTTGCAGTAACGTTTCGTGATCTACTGAGATCATTGAAAGGTTTGAACCACTATAACCAGCTCCTCCGACGACATCCCTGCTTGTGCCCTCCTGTGCAATGTGCAACCAGGCTGTGTGGTATCCTGGGGATTGGAAGGGAAGAGAACCTCGCTGCGTGCTGCATGTTGGGTTGGAACCCTCCCCGATATCACCTGTCTCACTCCCCACCCAGTGGGTAAAATCGTGGCCATGGTTTCTACCATAAGTATCTGGAGGGAGTGATGGGAGAGCCTGGGTGCAGCCCTGCATCTTTGTGCAGTCATTGTCAGTGTTTGCAGCACTTCAATGCTGTAGAACACTCGCAGCACAACTGTCAAAATACAATTGACCAGGATCCCTTTAAAGAAACCGGCTGATAACGCGTCATCAAATGACATAATCATATCCACTTCCATTTAATTGGCTGGGAAACGTGCAAGGTGGGCTTAACAAGCCCAATCAGGGAAAAGTCGTGGGGGAAGCCGGCATGGAGACAGCAACAGGTTGGAACCCGTCCCCGACATCCCCCACCTCACTCCCGACCCAGTCGATGAAATCGTGGCTGTGGTTTCCACCATGTCAGCTGTAAGATTTCATGTAAACTATGCAGAGTGTATCACGGTCTTCAAATTCTTTGATGTTGAATAGGGCAAAATAGAATTTGATCTGTATATTTAACTACAAGCTTTATCATAGGACCAAGTAACCAGAACTTTGCTGTATTTGGTGATTGATTGGGTGGTCTTGATTATCAGTGGTGCAATTGAGCAATGACTCCATTACCAGGGAATTGATTGAGAAATATATCAGATAAACATTGACCAAAATCTGACAGCACAGAGATCAGTAGCAAAAATAGTCCCTGCTGATAAATGATCACCTGGAGTGTAAAAGGGTTTCAGGCAGAGTAAAACGTAACAGTCACTGTTCTAATTAAGTACCTGAGCCTCAGCCTCAGAAGAGCACCCTATTGCATCAGTGTGATACTTCTCAATTCCCACAGCAGATATCTTGTGGACTCTATGACTGAGATTGCCTATTAAGTGTCACCCGTGGCTCAGTGGTAGCATTCAGACCTCTGACTCCAGAGTCTCAAGCACATAATCTAAGTGACACTTCAGTGCAGTACGAGAGGTGCCATTTTTCAGATGAGACATTTAACCAAAACCCCATGGATGTAAATAATCGCAGAGCATTATTGAAAAAAAAGACTTAGATTTATATAGCGCCTTTCACGACCACTGGTCATCCCAAAGCTCTTTACCGCCAATCAACAACAAGTACATGTATTTATATAGGGCCGTTAACGTATGAAGCATTTCTTTGGCGTGTAGTCACTTTTGTAATGTAGGAAACGCGGCGGCCAATTTGCACACAGCAAGCTCCCACAAACAGCAATGTGATAATGACCAGATAATCTGTTTTAGTTATGTTGATTGAGGGATAAATATTGGCCAGGGCACCGGGGATAACTACCCTGCTCTTTTTTGAAATAGTGCCATTGGATATTTTACGTCTACCTGAGAGGGCAGACGGGGCCTCAGTTTAACGTCTCCTCCAAAAGATTGCACCTCCGACCATGCAGCACACCCTCAGCACTGCACTGAAGTGTCAGCCAAAATTTTTGTGCTCACGTCTATGGAGAGGGAACTGAACCCACAACCTCCTGACTCAGAGGTAAGAGTGTTACCCACTGAGCCACAATTGATACACTGAGAAGATCAAAGGTGTTCTCCTGATGTCACGACCAACATTTATCCTTCAAAACACCACCAAAATAGATTGCCTGGTCATTCATCTCAATGCTGTTGGTGGGATTTTACTGTGCACAAATTGGCTGTTGTCTTTGCCTACTTTTTTAACAGTGACTACACTTCAAGAGGGATGAAGTACAAAAGCAGGGAGGTCCTGCTGCAACTGTACATGGTATTGGTGAGGCCGCACCTGGAGTACTGCATGCAGTTTTGGTCACCTTACTTAAGGAAGGATATACTAGCCTTGGAGGGGGTACAGAGATGATTCACTAGGCTGAGTCCAGAGATGAGGGGGTTACCTTATGATGATAGATTGAGTAGACTGGGTCTTTACTCGTTGGAGTTCAGAAGGATGAGGGGTGATCTTATAGAAACATTTAAAATAATGAAAGGGATAGACAAGATAGAGGCAGAGAGGTTGTTTCCACTGGTCGGGGAGACTAGAACTAGGGGGCATAGCCTCAAAATACGGGGGAGACAATTTAAAACCAGTTGAGAAGGAATTTCTTCTCCCAGAGGGTTGTGAATCTGTGGAATTCTCTGCCCAGGGAAGCAGTTGAGGCTAGCTCATTGAATGTATTCAAATCACAGATAGATAGATTTTTAACCAATAAGGAAATTAAGGGTTACGGGGAGCGGGCGGGTAAGTGGAGCTGAGTCCATGGCCAGATCAGCCATGATCTTTTTGAATGGCGGAGCAGGCTCGAGGGGCTAGGTGGCCTACTCCTGTTCCTAATTCTTATGTTCTTATGTAATTCTTGGGTTGTAAAGTTCTAAGGACATGAAAGGCACAATATAAATGCAAGTTATTTCCTTTAATGCCTTCATAACAGGCACCTGGGACCAAGCAGCATTTAGGGGCCCAAGTTTCGGCTCGAGTTACTCCTATTTTTTTGGAGCAACTAGTTTAGAATGGAGTATCTTAGAATTCGCAATTCCCGGCATTTAGTTTGCTCCAGTTCTAGTGAGTTAGAATAGTTTTGTTTTAGAACAGTTATTTTTTCAAAAGGGGCGTTACCAGCCACTTACGCCTGTTTTGCAAGTTTAGGCAGCGAACAGTTACTACAAACTAACTTAGAATGGAGTAAGTGTCGATTTTAGTACGCTTAGAAAAATCTTGCCTACACTTTATAAATTAGGAGCAGGTAACAAGAGATGGGGGGGAGGAAGGGAAGTTAGAGGGAAGTTAGGGGATTTTACAAAGCATTAAACACTTCACTTTTACCAATAAAGAGCCATCATCAATAATAAATGATAAATAAATCAATAAATCAACCAATAAATCAATCAATCAAAAAAAATAAAAAATAAAAAATGTAAAAAAAAAATTAAAAATCAATCAATAAATAAAAAATCTAAAGTTTCTATTCACCTACTGCAGCACCGGGAGCCCTCCAACAGTCTGCTGAAGAGCTGGTCGGACGGGCCCCGCCGCTGACAAGGTGCTGTTCGGGCGGACCCCGGCGCCGAGGAGGTAAGGGCAGGCAAGCCACTCCGCTCGGGAGAGGGGCGACGTCCCTTCGGCCAGGGATAGAGTCGCCCGGAGACAGGCCGTGCTGGGAGGGCCAGGAGCTACTGCGCATGCGCGCAGCTGCCGATACTCTTTTTGGGGCAGGGCTGTAGTTCCGTCCCCAGTTGCTTGTGTTGCACTGCGTTGACTGTGAAACAGGCCTGCGGAACTCGGAGAATTGCGAGGTAAGTTTTAGGCCCTTTTTTTAATTCTAAAAAATAGGCGGGACTCTTGGAGTGCGCCGTTCTGGGAGGACATCGGAAACTTAGGACTATAACTGCCTGTTAAATTTATGAGAAACACATATTTGAACAAATCACGAGAGATTAGCAAGCAGTACTGTTGTGCCAATGCAAAAGCAAAATGCTGCAAATGCTGGAAATCTGAAATAAAAACAAAATGCTGGAAGTACTCAACAAGTCAGGCAGCATCTGTGGAGAGAGAAACAGAGTTAATGTTCCAGGTCGATGACTTTTCGTCACAGCTAAAAAAAGTTAGAAATGTAACAGGTTTTTAAGAAGTGCAGGGGCAAGAAAAGGGGGGAGGGGAGGAAAGAACAAAAGGGAAGGTCTGTGATAGGGTGGAAGACAGGAGAGATTAAATGACAAAAGGGATGATTGTACAAAGCAAAAGGAGATGGTAATGGGACAAGTAAAGAAACAAAAGATGAGTCTACACGTGGTGTAAATGGGAATGCAGAATCAGCAACAGCTGCCATCTGAAAAAATAGGGGCCGAGGTTATGGTCTGAAATTGTTGAACTCGATGTTGAGTCGAGAAGGCTGTACAATGCCTAATCAAAAGATGAGGTGCTGTTCCTCGAGCTTACATTGAACTTACTTGCCCCATTACCATCTCCCTTTGCTTTGAATGGGTCAGTCCAGCCAAAGAGTGGAAGATGTAGATATTCTTGCTGTGAAGCTGCCAGGACGGTAAGTGTCAAGTGAAACAGCAACTGATTTGCCTGGGATCAATTTCATTCTGAAAACCTTTTACTGGGGCCCACATGCAAGCACCTGCATCCTTTAGATATGTGTACTGCTGGACATAAAAGGATAAATCAGGTGGGATTACTAGGGGATGACGGGAGAACCCTCCCCTGGGAACACCCCCAAACTGTGGGTCGGGGCAGAGGAGAGGAGGGTGAAAGCAGTACCCACCACCTTCCATCGGAATTGCTTGATGCAACTTTCAGTTGGTGCAGGTTCTGCCTCTGTCCAGTCCCTCCATTGCTCTTATAGCCACGACCACACTATGAACGAATGGAATTTCCAGGCTACAGTGTTTATATTTAAATTGAGTGTCCTGGCAGCTCCATTTGTTTCTCAGACAAGCCAATAAATTATTCTAACAATGTATTGAATTAGACTGGAATAGGATTTCTGTGAGTGGAGCTGGTTTTTAACTCCTTGCATATCATAGCAGAATTAAAGAAGCTAATAACAAGGTAGATTTTACATAAAATGCTTCATTTCATCACATCTTAACATAAGCCTTTAACAAACTCTTCACAGTTCTGAGCAAGCTTTTAATAAGCTTCATTTTGGGCTTTTTTCCATTACTCTCCATGCATCTATTGTAGTCTTTGGGCGGAATTCAGAATTGCAGCAATAAAGTAAAGGAGAAGGGCTTGATTGCACTAGGGAGGGTACAGAGGAGATTTACGAGGATGTTGCCTAGACTGAAGAATTTTAGCTATGAGGAAAAATTGGATAGGCTGGGTTGTTTTCTTTGGAACAGAGGAGGCTGAGGGGAGACCTTATTGGGCCCGAGTTTGGTGAAACCAAAATTCCACCCAAGTACCGTCCAAAGGACCGCTAAGATCCTGACGGTATTTTGGGCAGAGGTTTGGTGAAAAAATGTGGGAAAGACCACAAGGTGGCAAAAATAGGCCTTGCACACCGATTCTGGGCAGCAGCAGATGGTAGCTCCCATTCTGGGTGGCAAATACAACCCTCAGCAAAGTACCGCTGAGGATAGAGTCGAGCCTAGGGATGGGAGGGGGAAACGGGAAAAAAATTTAAAACAATAAAAAAAACACCAGAAATCCTTCAGGGGACCCCACTAACCTAAATCCCTGCAAAATAAATAAAGAAAAGAAGTGTACTAACCTTTTTTTTCAGGTCTTCATACTTACCATTCAGGTAAGACCTGCCTCCACGCGGTGGTCTTTCCCCTGCTGGAGCGGAGGACCGCCCAGACCAAACTGGCAACTCAGCGGGCGGGAGGACTCTTGTGGGCATTGCACGTCAGCGCACACCAGCGAACGGTCCCCAGCGGTCTTCTCTCCCTGCTGGCAGGAGGACCTGACCAAACTCGCTCGGAGGGGAGAGCGCCCAAAAACCATTGAGACCAACGAGAAAACTCGGCGGCAGCTGACGGTGAGTCGACCAAACTCGGGCCCATTGAGCTGTATAAAATTATGAGGGGCCTAGATAGTGGATAGGAAGGACCTATTTCCCTGAGCCAATGGGTCAACAAATAGGGGGCATGGATTTAAAATAATTGGGGAGAGGTTTAGAGGGGATTTGAGGGGAAATGTTTTCACCCAGAGGGTGGTGGGGGTCTGGAACTCACTGCCTGAAAGGATGGTAGAGGCAGAAACCCTCACCACATTTAAAAAGTACTTGGTTGTGTACTTGAAGTGCTGTAACCTACAAGGCTATGGATCAAGAGCTGGAAAGTGGGATTAGGCTGGATGGCTCTTTGTTGGTCGGCATGGATATGATGGGCTGAAATGGCCTCCTTCTGTGCTGTAAATTTCTATGATTTATATGATTTATATAGCACCTTTCACGATGTTAGGTTGTCTCAAGGCACTTTACAGCCAATGAAAAACCTTTGAAGTGTCGTCATCACTGGAATGTTAATGGTCATGGAAAATTTTACTCTGGATGTTAATGGTCATGGAAAAAAATGAGCAAAACTAATAGCAAACGTATATTGTATTAATTGTAATATAATAATTATCTTATATTATCTTATGCTATGTGTGTCAGCCTTGGCTCAGTGCTAGCAATCTCGTCTCAAAATCAGAAAGCATGGGTTCAAGCCCCACTTCAGAGACACAAGCATGTAGGAAATGTAGCCCAGCAAGGTCCCACAAACAACAATGAGATAACTGACCAGATAATCTGCTTTAGTGATGTTAATTGAAGGTTA
Organism: Pristiophorus japonicus; assembly: GCF_044704955.1. Classification (NCBI taxonomy): domain Eukaryota; kingdom Metazoa; phylum Chordata; class Chondrichthyes; family Pristiophoridae; genus Pristiophorus; species Pristiophorus japonicus. The sequence continues at coordinate 289,467,532 of NC_091977.1, forward strand.
AATATTGATCAGGACACCAGGCAAACTCCCTCCTCTGCTCTTCTTGCCAAGGGATCTTTTACGTCAACCCGAGAGGGCAGGTGGGGTCTCGATTTAACTTCTCATCTGAAAGTGGTTTTGATAGAGTAGATAGAGAAAGGCTGTTCCCTCTGGCAAGTGGGTCAATAACCAAAGGGCATAGATTTAAAATCATTGGCAAAAGACCTAGAAGAGAGATGAGGAGAATTATTTTTCACTCAAGGAGTTCTAGGAATTTGGAACACTCTACCTGAGAAGGTGGTGGAAGCTGATTCCATAAATAATTTTAAAAAGCAGTTGGATAGGTACTTGAGGATGAGGAACTTACAGGGTTACGGTCACAAGGGGTATGGTACTAAGCACGACTGCTCTTTCAAAGAGCCAGCAAAGGCACGATGGACCGAATGGCCTCCTTCCAAAGGATTACATAGGATCTACATCAGAGAAACAGGCCATTTGGCCCACCCAGTCCAAGCCGGTGTTTATGCTCCACTCAAACCTCCTCCCGTCTTTCCTCATCTAAATCTATCAACATACTCCTCTATTCCCTTCTCCCTCATATGCTTGTCCAGCTTTCTGTGCTGTAAGTTTCTATGAATAGTGTAACACTTTCTCACTACTTCACTGGAGTGTCAGCCAAGACGACATGCTTGTGTCTCTGAAGTGGGGCTTGAACCCATGCCCTCTGACTCTGAGACGAGATTGCTAGCACTGAGCCAAGGCTGACACACACAGCATAAGTTAATATAAGATAATTAATATAATACAATATACGTCTGCTATTAATTTTGCTCATTTTTTTCCGTGACCATTAACATCCAGAGTAAAATATCAGGTGAGGTTGATTAGGTTCATTTCAGGATTTCTAAGACTGCTTTCCAATGAAGTTAGCTGTACCTGTATCTGCTGTAAGCCCAGCTAGCAAAGAAATATAAACTCGCCTTTTTGACTAAGGTCAAATTCCTCTTAGTAGTTTCTTCTTTGTCTCAACATCCATATTTGTTAGATGATGCCTCTGGGAAACGTCTCAGAATTTTTTTCTACATTAAAGGCACTATGTAAATGATGATGGTGGTGTTTAGCTCTATCAAAGTCCTCCAGATTCCAAACCTTAACATATCACTTAGCCTTCCTGTTAATTTTGCGTGGGTTTGTATAATGTATGGAAGAATAAGTAAACAAGAAACCAAGAAATAAATTAAATATAGAAAGAAAATAATGAATGCACAAATAAATATTAATTTGTGTCTATAAATATTGCAATGTATACTAGATGGTTCTCTTTCTTGTTGTCTAAGACGCATAAAATATCTCACTTGTGAAGTTGCAAGCATTCACCTTCCTGGATTATTAAATGAAATCATGCACTGCAAGGCCACAAGGGTACTGAAGACTGCTGGAAAAGCTGGGAGAAAACTGAGAACTCTCAAGAAAATTCTGACCTATTTGTCACAGTCAGCTTACAAAACCCTAATCCATTCAGTCAAATAATTATAGCACTTCTTGGCATGCTGCAGAGAAAACCTGAGGTCAAAAAACCTTCACCCTTCTAGCACAGTCCCACTGCAATTCTGCTGAAAGTGTATTAGAAGGGCTGGTAATTAGGCAGGGATCCAGATATGTTGGAGTCCTATGGGACATAAAGGGTAGAGTTTCGACCTGCTTTTACAAGGCTAGCAGAGTCAGAGGGGGCGAGGCTGGCAGGTGCCACAACCGACAGCAGGAACTCCCATATCCCTGGTCTCTCAGCCATTGTGGCTGGCATGCTGAGAAGGAATAGGTTCACTGGCCTCCTCAATGGCAGGAGCAAAGACATCTGGGAGTCCAGGCCCGATCCATGGCCAGAAACCCTGAAGACAACTGAAGATTTTTGAAATAAAGCTGTTTCAGTGGCCCGAGGAGGGATCCAGCAGTCAAATGTTAGCCAGAAGATAGGGAGCAGAGAACAAAGCTGCATTTTCTGGCTTGTGGATAAGCTGAGTGTAATATTGAGCTTCCCTTAGTGGAATGCTCCACCTAGTGGACTACTGTGGTAATGCAACTGCTGTTCTAAATACAATAAAAGGATCATATGACCTTGTCACATGACAAGTTCCTGTGGAGCCATCTTGTGGTCTGTGTGTGTTGTGATGTCGTAAAAACTGATCTCCTGCAGTCCAGTGGAGTCTGCAGTGGAGCCACCAGCAGGCACACTCCCAGTGTAACAAGGTTTTTTATTCCTTCACAGGATGTGGGCGTCGCTGGAAAGGTCGGAATTTATTGCTCATCCCTAACTGCCCTTGAGAAGGTGGTGGTGAGCTGCCTTCTTGAACCGCATCAGTACATTGCAGTTTTGCTACAACAGACTACAGGAAGGTATCAATTAACTGGTCAGGTGGGCAGAACAGTGGCAAATGGATTTCAATCCAGAGAAGTGTGAGGTAATGTATTTGGCGAGGGTTAACAAGGCAAGGGAATACACATTAAATGGTAGGACACTAAGAAGTGTAGAGGAACAAAGGGAACTTGGAGTGCATGTCCACAGAACCCTGAAGGTAGCAGGCCAGGTAGATAAGGTGGTTAAGAAGGCATACGGAATACTTTCCTTTATTAGCCAAGGTATAGAGTACAAGAGTAGGGAGGTTCTGCTTAAACTGTATAAAACACTAGTTAGGCTACAGCTGGAGTACTGCGTACAGTTCTGGTCACCACATTACAGGAAAGATGTGATTGTACTAGAGAGGGTACAGAGGAGATTTACGAGGATGTTGCCTGCACTTGTGAATTTTAGTTATGGTATTGTTTTCTTTGGAACAGAGGAGGTTGGGGGGAGACCTAATTGAGGTGTATAAAATGATGAGGGGCCTAGATAGAGTGGATAAGAAGGACCTATTTCCCTTAGCAGAGGGGTCAACAAACAGGGGACATGGATTTAAAGTAATTGGTAGGAGCTGTTAATGAGAAATGCTTTCATCCAGAGGGTGGTGGGGGTCTGGAACTCACTGCCTGAAAGGGTGGTAGAGGCAGAAACCCTCAACACATTTAAAAAGTACTTGGATGTGAACTTGAAGTGCCATAACCTACAGGGCTACGGAGCAAGAGCTGGAAAATGGGATTAGGCTGGATAGCTCTTCGTCAGCCGGCACGGATATGATGGGCTGAAAAGGCATCCTTCTGTGCTGTAAATTTCTATGATTCTATGATTCTATGGGCCAGAGGGTAGTTAAGAGTAAACCAAATTGCAGTGGGTCTGGAATCACATATAGGCCAGACCAGGTAAAGACGACAGATCTCCTTCACTAAAATTTAAAAAGTCAAATAATAAGGAGAAGGCAATAGATCAGGGCAGCACTGGGGGGAAGTGAAAACCAGAGCGTGCCAGGAAGGAACAGAATGTATAAACATGAAGGTGAATCAAAAAATGGGGTCAAAGCAGGAAAAAATGGTAAAAAAACAAATTTAAAAGCTCTTTATCTAAATGCACGTAGCATTCGTAACAAAATAGATGAGTTGACAGCACAAATAGATACAAATGAGTATGATCTGATAGCCATTACAGAGACGTGTTTGCAAGGTGACCAAGACTGGGATCTAACTATTCAGGGGTATTTGACAATTCGGAAGGACGGACAGAAAGGAAAAGGAGGTGGGGTAGCACTGTTAATAAAGGATAAGATCAATGCGTTAGTGAGAAAAGATATTGGCTCAGAGGATCAAGATGTTGAATCAGTTTGGGTGGAGATAAGGAATAATCAGGGGAAAAAGTCGCTGGTGGGTGTAGTCTACAGGCCCCCTAACAGTAGCTACACTGTTGGACGTGGTATATATCAAGAAATAATGGAGGCTTGGAATAAAGGAATGGCAATAATCATGGGCGATTTTAACCTTCATATTGATTGGACAAAGCAAATTGGCCAGGATAGCTTTGAGGAAGAGTTCATGGAGTATATCTGGGATAGTATCCTTGAAGAGTACATTGCGGAACCAGGTAGCAGGCTATCTTAGATCTTGTACTGTGTAATGAGACAGGATTAATAAATGATCTCGTAGTAAAGGATCCTCTAGGAAAGAGTGACCATAATATGGTTGAATTTCAAATTCAGTTGGAGGGTGAGAAAATTACTTCTCAAATCAGGGTCCTAAGCTTAAATAAAGGAGACTACAAAGTTATGAGGGCAGAGTTGTTTAAAGTGGACTGGGAAACTAGATTAAAGTATGGGACGGTTGATGAGCAGTGGCAGACATTTAAGGAGATATTTCATAACTCGCAACAAAAATATATATCAATGAGAAGGAAAGACTGTAAGAGAATGGATAACCATCCGTGACTAACTAAGGAAATAAGGGATGGTATCAAATTGAAAACAAGGGCATACAATATGGCCAAGACTAGTGGGATGCCAGAGGTTTGGGAAATTTTTAAAAGCCAGCAAAGTACAACTAAAAAAATGATAAAGAGAGGGAAAATAAACTAGCACGAAATATAAAAACACATAGTAAGAGTTTCTATAGATATATAAAAAGGAAAAGAGTGGCGTAAGTAAATGTTGGTCCCCTGGAGGATGAGACTTGGGAATTAATAATAGAGAACAGGGAAATGACAGAGACATTGACAAATATTTTGTATCGGTCTTCATGGTAGAACACACCAAAAACATCCCAATAGTGGATAATCAAGGGGCTATAGGGAGGGAGGAACTTAATACAATCACGATCATTAATGAAGTAATACTCAGTAAAATAATCAGACTAAAGGCAGACAATTCCGCTGGATCTAATGGTTTACATCCTAACGTCTTAAAAGAAATGACTGCAGAGATATTGGATGCATTGGTTGTAATCTACCAAAATTACCTAGATTCTGGGGCGGTTCCAGTGAGTTGGAAAACTGCAAATGTAATGCACCTATTTAAAAAAGGAGGCAGACAAAAAGCAGGAAACTATAGACCAGTTTGCCTAACATCTGTTGTTGCGGAAATGCTGGAGTCCATTATTAAGGAAGCAGTAGTGGGACATTTGGAAAAGCATAATTCAATCAGGCAGAGTCAGCATGGTTTTATGAAAGTGAAATCATGTTTGACAAATTTTCTGGAGTTCTTTGAGGATGTAACGAGCAGGGTGGATAAGGGGGCATCAGTGGATATGGTGTATTTGGATTTCCAGAAGGCATTTGATAAGGTGCCACGTAAGAGGTTACGGCACAAGATAAAAGTTCATGGGGTTGGGGGTAATATATTAGCATGGATAGAGGATTGGCTAACTAACAGAAAATAGAGAGTCGGGATAAATGGGTCACTTTCTGGTTGGCAAACAATGACTAGTGGGGTGCCGCAGGGATCAGTGCTGGGTCCTCAACTATTTAGTCTATATTAATGATTTGGATGAAGGGATCAAGTGTAATGTAGCCAAGTTTTCTGATGATAGAAAGGTGGGTGGGAAAGAAAATTGTGAGGAAGACATAAAAAATCTGCAAAGGGATATAGACAGGCTAAGTGAGTGGGCAAAAATTTGGCAAGTGGAGTATTATGTGGGAAAATGTGAGGTTATCCACTTTGGCAGAAAAAATAAAAAAGCAAATTATAATTTAAATGGAAAAAAATTACAAAGTGCTGCAGTACAGAGGGTCCTGGGGGTCGTTGTGCATGAAACATAAAAAGTTAGAAGTCCTGCTACAACTGTACAGGGTATTGGTAAGGCCACACCTTGAGTACTGCGTACAGTTTTAGTCTCCTTATTTAAGGAAGGATATACTTGCATTAGAAGCTGTTCAGAGAAGGTTCACTGGGTTGATTCTGGAGATGAGGTGGTTGACTTATGAAGATAGGTTGAGTAGGTTGGGCCTTTACACATTGGAGTTCAGAAGAATGAGAGTTGATCTTATTGAAACATATAAGATAATGAGGGGGCTCGACAAGGTCGATGCAGAGAGGATATTTCCACTCATCGGGGAAACTAAAACTAGGGGACATAGTTTCAGAATAAAGGGTCGCCCATTTAAAACTGAGATGAGGAGGAATTTATTCTCTCAGAGGGTTTTAAATCTATGGAATTCTCTGCCCCAGAGAGCTGTGGAGGATGGGATATTGAATATATTTAAGGTGGAGTTAGACAGATTTTTGAGCAATAAAGGAGTAAAGGGGTGTGGGGAGTGGGCAGGGAAGTGGAGCTGAGTCCATGATCGATCAGCCATGATCTTATTGAATGGTGGAGCAGGCTCAAGAGGCCAAATGACCTACTCCCGCTATTTCTTATGTTCTTATATTTTTATGTTCTAAAGGAAATTCAGGGTCCATACCTTTTGTTCCTTGATTGAGTATATTTCAAACCTATTAAGACCAGTGTATTGCATGAGGATAGCTTGATCATCATGCTGTCAGTTGTGGCTCAGTGGATTGCGCTCTTGCCTCTGAGCCAGAGGTTGTGGGTTCAAGTTCCACTCCAGAAACGTGGGCACATAATGCTAGGCTGACACTCCAGTGCAATGCTGAGGGAGCGCTGCACTGTCAGAGGTGCCGTCTTTCGGATGAGACGTTAAACTGATGTCTGCTCTCTCAGGTGGATCTAAAAGATCCCATAGCACTATTTCAAAGAAGAGCAGGGGAGTTATCCCTAGTATCCTGGCCAATATTTATTCCTCAATCAACATAACAAAAACAGATTGGTCATTATCATATTGTTGTTGTGGAAGTTTGCTGTGCGCAAATTGGCTGCCGCGTTTCCTACAATACAACAGTGACTACACTCCAAATGTACTTCATTGGCTCTAAAGTGCTTTGAGACGTCCGGTGGACAGAAAAGGTGTTATACAAATGCAAGTCTTTCTTTCTATCTTTCTTTATAGAATCTGCGCACTATATCACTGCATAGAAGGGACGCTGTTGTCAATAAATCCAAGTCTTCCAGGTCGCTGGCCTTAGTTTTGTTTTTGCTGCTGTTTTTTTAATTCGTTCATGGAATGTGGGCATCGCTGGCAAGGTCAGCATTTAGTGTCCATCCCTTATTGGCTTTGAGAAGGTGGTGGTGAGCTGCCTTCTTGAACTGTTGCATTTCGTGTGGTGAAGGTACTCCCAGTGTGGTTTTAGGGAGGAAATTTAGGATTTTGACTAAGTGACGATGAAGGAATGGTGATAGATTTCCAAGTCAGGATGGTGTGTGATTGGAGGGGAACTTGCAGGTGATGCTGTTCCGATGTGCCTGCTGCCCTTGTCCTACTAGGTAGTAGAAGTCGCAGGTTTGGGAGGACCTTCCAAAGAAGCCTTAGCGCGTTGCTGCAGTGCATCTTGTAGTTGGTATACACTGCAGCCATGGTGCGCTGGTGGTAGATTGAGTGAATGTTTAAAGTACTGGATGGGATGCAAATCAAGCGGGCTGCTTTGCCCTGGATGATGTCAACCTTCTTGAGTGTTGTTGGATCTGCACTCATCCATGCAAATGGAGAGAATTCCATCACACTCCTGACTTATATCTTGTAAATGGTGGGAAGGCTTTGTGGAGTCAGCAGGTGAGACACTTCTGACTGAAGATGGTTGCAAACCCTACAGTCTTCTCTTCTGCACTCACGTGCTGGGCTCTGCAAATATAAGAATATAAGAACATAAGAAATAGGAGCAGGAGTAGGCCATATGGCCCCTCAAGCCAGGACACTGTCACTGAGGAACCCCTGCAGCAATGTCCTGGGGCTGGGGCTGAGATGATTGACCTCCAACAACTACATTTAACTTCCTTTGTGCTAGGTAGAACTTCAGCCAGTGGAGAGTTTTCCCCCTGATTCCCATTGACTTCAATTTTACCAGGGCTCCTTGATTCCACACTCAGTGGAATGATGTCAAGGGCAGTCACTCTCACCTCACCTTTGAAATTCAGCTCTTTTGTTCATGTTTGGACCAAGGCTGTAATGCGATCTGAAGCCGAGTGGTCCTGGCGGAACCTAAACTAAACATCGGTGAGCAGGCTATTGGTGAGTAAGTGCCGCTTAACTGTCGACAACACATTTAATCACTTTGCTGATGATTGAGGGTAGGCTCATGGGGTGGTAATTGGCCAGATTGAATTTGTCCTACTTTTTGTGAACAGGATATACATGGGCAGTTTCCCACATTGTCGGGTAGATCCGAGGGTTGTAACTGTACTGGAACAGCTTGGCTAGAGGCATGGCTAGTTCTGGAGTACAAGTCTTCAGCACGACAGCCGGGATGTTGTCAGGGCCCATAGCCTTTGCTGTATTCAGTGCTCTCAGCCGCTTCTTGATAACATGTGCAATTAATCAAGTTGGCTGAAGACTGGCTTCTGTGATGGTGGGGACCTCAGGAGGATTGGAAAGTGTTATTTTTCACACTTTTACCTCATTGGTGGGGAAATTCTAAATCAGAACACCAAAATCTATTAGCATCAGCACATTCAAATACATTTTTAAAAATGTATTCTTTCTCGGGATGTGGGCAATACTGGCAAGGCCGGCATTTATTGCCAATCCCTAGTTGTCATTGAGACGGTGATGATGGGCAATATTCCCTCTAATTGTTTTTTCCCTGCACAGTCCCTTTAAATTTGCTGTGAGGCCATGCATGCAAGGTGTTTCTTCCAGCGGTAACTGCTCTTGAGCGGCCTCGCGATCGGTGTGTGGCTGCGTGGCTACGCACCTCAGGAGGAACATTGGTGGAGGGTCATCTTCTTGAACCGCTGCAATCCGTGTGGTGAAGGCACTCCCACAGTGCTGTTAGGGAGGGAGTTTTAGGATTTTGACACAGTGACGATGAAGAAATTGTAATATATTTTCCAGTCAGGATGGTGTGTGACTTGGAAGTGGTGGTGTGCCCATGCGCCTGCTGCCCTTGTCCTTCTATGAGGTAGAGGTCGCGGGTTTGGGAGGTGCTGAAAAAAAAGCCTTGGTGAGTTGCTGCAGTGCATCTTGTAGATGGTAAACACTGCAGCCACGGTGCACTGGTAGTGGAGTGAATGAACGTTTAAGGTGGTGGATGGGATGCCAATCAAACGGGCTGCTTTGTCCTGGATGGTGCCGAGCTCCTTGAGTGTTGTTGGAGCTGCACTCATCCAGGCAAGTGGAGAGTATTCCATCACACTCCTGACTTGTGCCTTGTAGATTGTACAGCACATGCAAATAAATGGCCCCTGAGATTCTATGCTACACTCTTACATGACTTATGCTTTGACACACTTGCACTAGAGAAATAAAAGCTGCTTAAGTGATTGTAACAAGAGCAGTGATGCAGGAAACAGACGTCCGTGGTTAAGTCAGGAGTCACAAAGACCACTTCAATTCATATCGAAGTAGAAAGGGCGAAGTTCACACATTGCTTTTCCAGTGTATGCAACTCTATCTTGGACATAATTTTCATCTGGAACTCAGTCCCTTGTTTGTAGAGAATTCAAACACAGATAGTTTTGCTTACTATTTCTGAAGCAGTGTGATTGAGAGATGAATTAGCCCATAGGAAAGCTCAAGGCTTACTCTTGGCATCAAACTCTCTTATGCTCTCAGCAACCACCAAGGTCAATTAAGTGAAAACATTTGTCGTTATTACAGTCCCTTCCAGCTGTCCCTTAATTCTATGCCAACTAACACAGAAATTTTAAAATTTAGCTTGTCACACACAGCTCTTGCTATGCAAAAATATCAAAATCACTCAAAACAAAATAAAGAATTTCATCTTTGTTAGTCACATCATAAAACCTCAGCTCGGGAAGTTAGTATTTTGCATTTCCTTTGAAAGCATAGGAGGAATACTATTTGAACTCAATTACTGGACAGTTATATCTTACGGTTTTCCAAATGTACTCTACTGATGGGGACCTCAACTGTCCGGAGTGCGTGTCAAGAAATCATAAGGAGCGCACCCATGATTTCCCAATATGTGCTCCTGGCAGTGAAGCTCAGTGTTGAGAACATTCAGAAAATCAGCCCTTTTGGTCTTGATATTAACCTCCAATCACGGCATGCAGGAGAGCGTCGGGGGATGTTAAAAATTAAAAACTTGGGTAGTGCATCCCCAACATGCCGGGTTTCCCAACTGCTTCTGTGCTTCTCTGCTCTCTCTCTCTCTCCACGGCACCCCGTAAATATTGGAGCCATTGTGTCACCTCACAGCTGTAGTGGTTGACAGCAATGCAAAATAAGCAGCATCGCTATGGCCAAACTGGTATAAATTTGGTGATCAGTTTCATGTGTGTGCCCACTGCTGAAGCATCATTCTTGCAGAGGGCTCCAACCTTTGTACACCACTGAGCTTGCATGGAGCCTGAGGGATCAGATACAAAAGTTTAACTCGAGTAGCTACAGCTGAACCAGTTTCAAATCATCCTGCTTGAGAAGAAACTTGTTTTCAGAATGGGCATAATTTCGGGCTTCGTGTGTTCCAGACCATATACCTGGCCCAGAACACTCCCACTTCCATTGCTCCACTCTTCTTGTTGGAGTAATGCATTTGCTTCATGTGTTCTTTGCTTAAGAATTCATAGCAACATAATGCTAGTTGGTTTATTAACAAAGGCTTAACAATCACATTACACATACCAGTTCACCCACTAGGCTCAAAACTGCATACATAAGAACATAAGAACATAAGAACATAAGAAATAGGAGCAGGATTAGGCCATTTGGCCCCTCGAGCCTGCTCCATCTTTCAATAAGATCATGGCTGATGTGATCAATTCCACTTCCCTGCCCACTCCCACTAACCCTTGACTCCTTTATCATTCAAAAATCTCTCGATCACTATAATGTCTGTAAGCTTGTAATGTTGTAGCTCCACACTGTGGATGTGGACGTATTGTGTACTGCAAGTGCAGGGTTAATAATAACCAGAACGAGGCAGATTTCCGGAGACTTCCGAGAGAGCAGCCTGCCATCTTAGGAAGCTGTGTGTGCTGTGTTCTGTGAAGATATCACATTTGGCAACCGAGGATGAGATTGTTTGGTTGATTTAAAGCTTAATTTTTGTTGGTGAAGGATTCAGCCAGCCAATAGAGAGACTTTGGAAGTTTCTGTCTTTGAAAAAAGCTACAAAAATCTGAGGTAAAATACAGCACATGGTGTGAACAGCTAGAGGTTAAAATGGCAAGTGTAATCGGACATTTGGGTGAATATAGACATGGCCGGGAACGTTTTAAAGCATATGAGGATCAGCTAGAAATGTATTTCATTGCAAATAACATAATCGAAGTTCCAGACAATGCAGTCCAGAACCGGGCTGTGTTGGAATGTAAGAAAGCGATCTTCTTATCAGAGGCAGGTCCGGCATAATACGAAACTCTTGTAAATCTGCTTGTGCCTGACGAGCCAAAGGACACAATGCTTAAAGAGATTTTAACGAAGCTGGAGCAGCATTATAACCCCAAACCATTAGAAATTGCTGAAAGCTATCGTTTCAGGATTCGGAATCAAAAGGCTGATGAAAGTATCAGTGATTACACCCTAGCATTAAAAAAGCTATTGATGCACTGTGATTTTGGAAACTTTCAAAACCAAGCATTACGGGATCATTTTGTTTGTGGGGTGAAAAATGATGTGATCAGAAGGAAGTTATTGATGACGGATGACTTGACATTTGAGATTGCTTGTCAGACAGCGAGGTCAATGGGCATGGTCAAACAATATTCCCGAGAATTAAATAATAATTACGGCCATCAGTCAACCAAGGTAAATCACCTGCAGGTTCAAAGTAAAAGATGAGCAGGGGCGAAAGTCTCAGAAACTAGAAATTGTAACAGAGCTTCGAAGTCATGCTATAGTTGCTTGGGACAACACATTGCTCAAAGTTGTCCATACTTAAAGGCAGAGTGTTTCTTCTGCAGAAAGACTGGGCATCTTGCGAAGGGATGCCGACTGAAGGGTAAAACAGCTTTAAACGCTATGAGTCCAGCATTCAATGCGATGAGTAGAAATTCCAAGAGACTACATAGCATGGAAGAACAACAACAGGACGAGGCGATGTTAGAGTTACACGTCATCAGGAGCACGAAGTTAATGGACAGCGATTCGGAAAGCATCAAAATCCACATAGATGTTGCGGGATTCAAGATACCAATGGAAATTGACACGGGTGCATCCGTGAGTGTAGTACCAGAGTCACTGTACCGTGACAAATTGCGTGATTTCCAACTATAGAAATCCAAGTTAAAGCTGCGAGGCTACTCGGGAGAGAAAATTCCTGTGGTAGGTCGTATCACTGTAACGGTGAAATATAAAGATCAATTTCAGAACTTGTCTCTAATAGTAGTGAAAGGAGACAAGTCTGCCTTACTAGGAAGAAATTGGTTGAGCTCACTGAAGCTGGATTGGAGTAAGATTTTCTGCGTGGAAGTGAGATTTTCATCAATGGATGAGGTTATCAAGATGTATCCGAAGGTGTTCTGCTAAACGGGCAGTCCGATCCAAGGTTTCAAGGCGAGTGTCAGGGTACAGAAGTACGCTAGATCGGTTTACTACAAGCCACGTTCCGTACCATATGCACTCAAGGAGAAAGTTGAGCAAGAACTCAAAAGACTAGAGACTGAGAACATTATTTGTAAGATAGATCGATGTAATTGGACTACACCCATTGTTGTTGTACCTAAGTCCGATGGTAAGGTAAGATTGTGTGTTGATTCTAAGGTAACCGTAAACCAGGTTACCTTATAATCCAATACATTGCCGAATATAGAAGATTTGTTCACAGCACTGACAGGTGGTCGGATCTTCTCAAAACTGGATCTTCCGAATGCCTACTTACAGCTTGAACTAGATGAGGAGTCCAAGTCATGTTCGACTATAAATACTCATCTAGGCCTATATCAATTTAATAGGCTATCGTTTGGAGTGTCTTCTGCCTCTGCCATATTCCAAGGGGTGATGAAGCAGATTTTGCAAGGTATTGAAGGGGTAGTATGTTATTTGGATGACATATTAATTTCAGCACCAAATAGGCAAATTCATAATAACATATTGAATGAAGTTCTCCAACAGCTAGAGAAGCACAGAGTATGAGTGTCTGCTCGTAAGTGTGAATTATTTAAAAACTCTGTGGAGTACTTAGGGTACAGAGTAGACAAAGATGATTTGCATCCAACCATGGAAAAATTGGATGCAATTAGAAATGCACCCACTCCCAGGAATGTCACTGAACTTCGTTCATTCTTGGGTCTTTTGAACTATTATGGGAAGTTCCTACCAAATTTGGCTACAGAATTACAGCCACTGAATGAACTTTTGGAAAAACAGGTCCATTGGAAGTGATCAAAAGAATGCGATACAGCATTCAAGGATTGTAAAAGCAAATTGGTAGAGAGCACCATGTTAGTTTACTATGACATATCTAAGGAGATTAAGCTAGCATGTGATGCCTCTCCATATGGAGTTGGGGCAGTGATCACTCATGCATTAAATAGTGGGGAGGAGAGACCAATTGCTTTTGCCTCACGCACTCTCAGTGCCAGTGAGAGTAATTATGCGCAAATTGAAAGGGAAGCTTTGGCATTAATTTTTGGGGTCAAGAAGTTTCACAAATACTTGTATGGTCGTAAGTTTACTATCGTTACGGACCATAAGCCCCTAACAGCAATCCTCCATCCAAAGTCTCCAGTTCCAACATTAGCTGCAGCCCGAATGCAGAGATGGGCTTTGATTTTGTCAGCATCTACTTATGATATTAAATACAGATGATCAGCTGATCACAGTGTAAGGGGATCTTGGGGTGAGGGTTCTAATCCACACTCCCCTGAGGTTCTGTAGTGCGATTTATGAGGATGGGTGAGTATCGAGGCACCAGACACAGTGGGTAAGATTGCAAAATGGCTAATGTTGTTTATTTAGAATAGTAAACACAAAGATAGAGGGCATAGGAAGAGGTCGCAAATAGCAGTAATGGCACAATCTCACTCAACAACACGAAAAATTCTTGTAACAGGGAAGGGGAAGATAAGAGGTTGAAACATTCCACTCACACACAACCACACCTCCCACTTCCACCCTCCTTACCAATTCCTATCCTAAATTGAGTCTGTGAGGGGGTTTGGACATTACTCACAAGCCTATCAACTCCGGGGTTCTGGGGGCATTTATTTCAGCTCGGGGTCCCTCTGGGGTGGGTTTTATGTTGTTGGTCGGTTCGGTTTTCCTCATCGATGTTGCGTTGGTTTCTTCTATTTGCCTCTCGGTTGGCTCCTGAGCAAAAAGCTGCTGGAGTTGAGCACACCTTCCCCAGAGCGAGGGCCCTGTGAAGAGCTGACTCAACTCCCCTTTAACTCAACTCAACCACCACGAAAACTGACTCCCACCTTCTTAACTCAACTCTACAACTCAATGCAAAAGCTGACTCCAACCTCCAATCTCCAACCTCCAATCCCCTAAACCCTCTTTGCGTGTTTTTGCAGCTTTTCTTATAGTCCGTTCATCTTCGCGCCAAAACTGCATGCCATTGCCTTGGGTCTTCCTTGAATAAAATGGGGTGTGAATGGCAGTTCGATGTGTATTGATCTGTCTGGAATGGGAGATTAGCCACACCTCCTGTATCCTGTTGCTCGCTGATGGGGTGAATGAAGATGATTGTTCACTATCTCGACAGAGGTGCCACTCTGTCTGGGCTGGCCAAAATGATTGCATCAGACCTGTGGGCCTTTGCTTAAATATTCAAACTGATACCCTTTGTGTTGCCTTGTGTATTACTGGGGAGATTTTGCCTGGACATGTTGCCTCTTCTGTGAGGGTTTTACATGAAAAGCTGGAGAAATGCCCTTTTAAAATATAAAGTTGCCTTGCATCCATTTTCCTGGAAGAACCGAATGTATACTCTTCCCCCTTACGGTAGCTGGCTCATCCCCCGTCCGGTTCCGTGCCCCTGTAAAACTGTCTGTTACTGTACAGGGTGGCCAGAATCCCATCATCCTCCGTGGTTTACAGGCTGTTGGCTGCAGTTGGTCATTTTAAACATGGCATCTTCCCATTCTCCCTGCCACATGTCTCCGTGAACCTTACAACAGTAATGCTGATGCAATGTCTAGATTGCCTTCCCCATCAAAAGTTACACCCGATAGGGAAGAAGTGTTTTTTGTTTTTCATACATTGATGAACTGCCAGTCACAGCTGAAGAGATGGGTAAAGCAACCAAACGTGACCCAGTGATGTCAAAGGTGTATGAGTATATTGCAAATGGATGGCCAAACCAGCTAACAGACAAAGATATACATCCATTCTTCATTCGTAGGAATGAATTATCAGTCGATAAAGATTGTATCATGTGGGGTGCAAGAGTGGTTATACCAAATAAATTCAGGTCCAAATTATTAGGAGATCTCCATGACCAGCACCTGGGAATGTGCTTGAACCAAGAGTTTTGCACACAGTTAGTTATGGTGGCCAGGTCTTGATAAAGATATAGAGTACATCGTGAGGCAGTGTACGACATGTCAATCGGTAAGCAAGCAACCACCACCAGTACCATTACAGCCATGGAAATGGCCTCCCAGGGTGTGGCAAAGGCTACATATCGGTTTTGCTGAGCTAGAAGGACAACAATTGTTCATTGTGATTGATAGCCATTCGAAGTGGGTTAAGATGTTCCCAATGTGGAAAATAACAACAAGTAAAACATTGGACATTGTACAAAAATTATTTTCTTAATTTGGCCTCCCTGAAGAAATTGTTTCGGATAATGGACCACAATTTCATTCAGAAGAATTTGCACAATTGACGAGCAAAAATAGTGTGAAACATACCAAGGTCCAACCATAACATCCTTCTTCGAATGGTGCAGCAGATCGCACTGTACAAATTGTAAAACGTGCCCTCATAAAACAAATGTTAGATCCAAATCCAAGGAAATGACAGTTGTCATTGGATCACAAATTGGCTAATTTTTTGATTACATATCGAAATACTCCTCATACAACGACTGGTAGAACACCAGCAGAGTTGTTTCTCAAACGACAGCCACAAACCAGATTCTCGTTGTTAAAGCCAAATTTGGCACAGTCCGTAGAAGATACACAATTAAGACAGAAAGAGAATCATGATAAAGGTAGAGTAAAAGAGAGAAGTGTGAAATTAAATCAGAAGGTGAGAGTGAAGAACCATCAACATAAAAGGTTAAAGTGGTTACCCGGCAGAGTGGTGAAGATATGTGGTCCTCGCACATATTTGGTAAAGATGTTTGATAATGGACAGGTTAGGTTTGTTCAATATTGATCTTATTTTACCTACAAACATGGAAGGAGTTGAAGGTGGGAATGATTTCAATTATTTCTGACTCATCAGATAGTTTTGATACACCAGTAGCAAATCCTAAGACCAATGTACTGGAAACAAATCCAGGAGAGAATCAGAATGAAAGTCTGAGTCCGAGTCAGGAAAACAAAGAGCCTGAAGTTAGAGTGAGTTCAAATGAAAATCAAGGAAATTCCGTGGAGGAAAACATTCCTCAGGATGAGCCGCAAATGAGTGTAAAATCGACACCATGTTTGGAAGATTCTGTTCGAGAGCGAAGGTATCCTCTTCCTCGAACAGAAAACAAGTGGTAAAGTTAAATTTGTAAATATGGAAAAAAAATAAGTTTATATCCTGTGTTATGTATAAACATGAAAGTTATGTATAATGTTTGTTATGATGGCTTCTTCATTAAGGAGGGAGAAGTGTAATGTCTGTAAGCTTGTAATGTTGTAGCTCCGCACTGTGGATGTGGACGTATTGTGTACTGCAAGTGCAGGGTTAATAATAAACACAACCAAGCAGATTTCCAGAGACTTCTGAGAGAGCTGCCTGCCATGTTAGGAAGCTCTGTGTGCTGGGCTCTGTGAATATATCACAATCTCCATCTTAAATATATTCAATGAGCCAACCTCCACAGCTCTCTGGAGTAGAGAATTCCAAAGATTCAGAACACTCTTAGAGAAGAAATTCCTCCTCATCTTTTTAAATGGGTGACCCCTTATTCTGAAACTAAGCCCCCTAGTTCTAGATTCCCCCATGAAGGGAAACATCCTCTCTGCATTCACCCTGTCAAGCCCCCTCAGAATCTTACACGTTTCAATATGATCGCCTCTCATTCTTCTAAATTCCAGTGAATATAGGCCCAACCTGCTCAACCTTTCTTCATAAGACAATCCCTTCATCTCAGGAATCAACGCGTGAACCTTCTCTGCACTGCCTCCAGTGCAAATATTTCCATTCTTAAATAAGGAGACCAAAATTTTAAACAGTACTCCAGGTGTGGTCTCACCAACGCCTAGTACAGTTGTAGCAGGACTTCCCAACACTTCAAAAGTACTTAATTGGCCGTGCCTTCAACTGCTTGGGCCTTAAGCTCTGGAACTCCCTCCATAAGCCCCTCCATCTCTCTACCTCTCTTTAAGATGCTCCTTAAAACCTATCTCTTTACCCAAGCTTTTGGTCAACTGGCGTAATTTCTTCTTGTGTGGCTCAGTGTCAAATTCATGTGTTTTGTTTTATAACACTGCTGTGAAACGCCTTGGTACGTTTTACTATGTTAAAGGTGCTATATAAATAAAAGTTGTTGTTGCTGTTAAAGATCTGAGTTATGATGAAAAACTGGAGAAACTTCAGCTTTTTAGCCGAGGAAGGAGGTATCTGAGGGGTGATTTTCTTGAGGTGTATAGATAGGATAGTTAAAGGTATGGGGACAATCTATTCAGAATATTACCTTAAATTAAATTGTAAAATAGGAAAAGAGGACACAGGTTTAAAATGTTCAAAGAGAAATTTATGACTGATATCAGGAAGTTCTTCCTCACAAAAAGAGTTAATGATTCAATAAATGGACTCTCAGATAGTAGCGGAGACGAAAACCCAGGAATCCTTTAAGAAGCAATTGGATGCTGCGATGGAGGAACTGTAGAGTGCTCCTGGATGGATGAATTAAACTGCCTGATTGACCTACCTCATCTATAATTAACTTGTGATCATGTGGCTGAATTCCTTCGGACCTGATCCTAGAAATGAGGTAATCTGGAGTTTGTAGGTCAGTGGGAGTGGGGCATGTAGGTGCGAGCACTGCTGTGGATGCATCTCTAGCACCCGCCTGCCCCAAGCATCTGGGAACTCCAGTGCCAACCCACCACTGTGGGAGGATTGCTCAGGTCCGTACCTTAAAGTAGGGCTTGTTACATCTGGAGGTTGATACGATTCAATTCACTCAGAGTACTGACCCCCACGGAGATGCCAGATCCCAACTGAGCCAATGGACTGGGAACTCTAGGCATAGGGAGTCCCCAGAATGCACCATCGCCCCCACTCACCCCACACAATTTGAAGACCTTTTGTAAAGGGTGGGTGGAGGATCTGTCACAATCCATACACAGGTGCAACTGGGTCTCTACCATTTTCTGGGGGGATTGTGCTGGTCTCCTGCCAGAGATACAGCAGGAGACAAGCAGAACCATTCATGAATTTCAGCCCCATCATAATGGGTGCTCTGAAAAGGAAGTAAAACAAAAGTCAAAAAATACGGATATATTTTCTTTCCAAATATGATAATTTCTAGCTTGCTACCATTTCAAAAAAGAAAAATCCATCCTTGCCTGAGGTGATACTAGCCATTAGTTTCAGAATCCGTTCCCTCCCTAACTGCCCCCGCCCCCAACCCTTCCCACAAACAAACACAAAAGGCCACTAATACTTCGGGGGAGAAATTATGTGCATTTGCGCTTCACGTTAGCGCCCCCGGTTAAATTCGGCGAGAGTTTAGCGGCGGCACTACGGCATTGCGCCCGGATCTCCTGCGCCCGGAGATTGTGAAGACATCACAGTGCGCATCGCCCCATTATTGCCCCGGAGCCTAAATTGGGTTTCGCCCCCTGAAGCTGTGATGGCCGATAACAATGACAACCTTAGGGCACGTGTACAACTTCGGGGCAAAATTTCAAGGGGAGGTGGCCGGCTGCTGATTTAAAACACCTCAGTGCAGATCGCTGCTGATCCGTGTGCCCCACTCCCGCCCCAGGAAGAAAGTGGAGCGCTTGATTTAGCGCTGCCCTTCCTTTCGGGGGCACTAACCCCCACTTATTGCGAGACTTCTGCGCCTGATGCAAAGTCTCGCACCTCAAGAGTGTTATCACCCCCTCTAGGCCTTAGTATCTTGATGTAAAATGAACAGTTTGAGTAAAACTACAATTTTCAGGGGCAAACCTATAAGCCTTACCGAGCGACAAAGATTCCCTGTCAGATGCCAGTTTGTGTAATGCAGCAATTACTTTATGTTTTCTGAGCTCCACTCTCTCACAACCACAATAGAGAAAACAGACCAATTACAGAGCACCCAGTGCTCAATATGCGCATTAAAATGTGCAGCTCTGCAATATTTTCCCTTTCACTCAAAGGTATGTGTAGCTTCTCGTTTCAGTCCTTCCAAATCTAAGTCAGTTAAATATCCTGAATTCATCTAGTTTATGAAATATTTATTACATTTAATTAGCTCAGTCTCTTGGCAGAATGTCTTGCTTTGTTAGTAATGTTTATACTCATTTTCTCCCATTAGCTCCCTGGCAATGTTTAATTCTGATGACCATCTGTCCACAACTATTTGCGTTTTTTAATTGGAATTGATTTATTTACAGGACACATATTAGAGAATGTTCCTTGATCTGGCATAGCCAGCACTGCATTAAAAGTGTGAGGTGCTTCATAATTCGCAGCATCAAGACGTGGCCAACAGTTTCTGTATAAATGGATGAAATGGTGGGAATCTGCACCAGGTTTGAGAATGATGAACAAGACTCCAAAATATGGGCCATTTTTTTTCTCTGTTCAAAACAACAACCATGAGAAATGCCTATTTCTCACATTACAACAGTGACTACATTCCAAAAGTACTTCATTGACTCGAAAGCTCTTTGAAACGTCCGGTGGTCGTGAAAGGCGCTGTATAAATGTAAGTCTTTCTTTCTTTTTCTTATTGCTCAACAGAATGTACAACTCACTGATGAAATCATGGGAATGTAATTCTTTGAAACATGCGAAGCCTGAAAAAGTGATTTTGTCAGAAGTTAAAAAGTGTATCTGCCACAATAGCACCTCTAAAAGGTGATGTTTTGACATTTCCCATTCAGCGAATGAGCCAGATAGTTGGCATAAATGTCAAAATATTTATTGATCCACCCCTGAAATTCACAATCTTGAAGGAGAATTGTTGTGTATGGAGAAAGAATCAGACTGAACACTGTGAGCTCAAAGTAAAATGTGACCTTAATCTTTTATTGCAGGTCTCCAGAGTGCATCTCCAACATGTGAAGCCTCCTTAAATACCTGTGCTCCCAAGGGATTATGGGATCCCTTGCAATTCCAGGGGATGAGCCCTCTGGTGGCTGTACAGAGTAAATACAAGTTTACATATATAAAAACACTGCCCCCCCCACCCCCGCCAAAATCAATAATGTAACTATTTACAATGTGAGTTGATCTGGGGCCCTTCTTGCCCTGGTTGATCGTCTCGATGGGAAAGCTGGTGTTCTTGAATTATTTGTTGACCCTCGCTCAGCTGCTGTGCAGCTGGCCTTGCTGGACTGCCTAGTCTGTTGGGTCCTGCTGGGCTGCTGTTGATGATGGATTTTGCTTCGTGATCAACCGTGCTGGTTGCCACTGGTGTGTATGTTGGGGGATCAAAAAAGGTAGGGTCCAAGGTGGGTTGCTCAGGATAGTACATGAATCTGAGTTTGATTTGGTCCAAGTGTTTCTGGTGAATGAGTCCATTTGAAAGTTTTACCAGAAACACCCTGCTCCCCTCTTTGGCCATAACAGTGCCGGGAAGCCACTTGGGACCTTGTCCATAATTTAATGCAAATACAGGATCATTGATTTCAATCTCGCGTGACACATTTGCGCTATCATGTAATGCACTTTGTTGAAGCCGTCTGCTCTCTACCTGTTCATGTAGATCAGGGTGAACTGACGAGACCCTTGTCTTAAGTGCTCTTTTCATGAGCAGTTCAGCAGGTGGGATCCCAGTGAGTGAGTGGGGTCTCATGCGTTAGCTAAGCAGGACTCGGGATAGGCGAGTCTGCAGTGAGCCTTCAGTTATCCTCTTCAAGCCTTGCTTGATGGTTTGCGCTGCTCTCTCTGCCTAATCATTGGATGCAGGTTTAAACGGGGCAGATGTGACATGTTTGATCCCGCTACGGGTCATGAATTCTTTGAACTCAGCACTGGTAAAACATGGCCCGGTGTTGCTCACCAGGACATCGGGTAAGCCGTGTGTGGCAAACACGGTCCGCAGGCTTTCAGTAGTGGCAGCGGACGTGCTTGTCGACATTATCTCACATCCAATCCACTTAGAGTACGCGTCTACAACCACAAGGAACATTTTACCCAAGAACGGGCCTCATAGTCGACATATACCCTAGACCACGGTTTGGAAGGCCAAGACCATAAAGTTAATGGTGCCTCCCTGGGTACATTGCTTGACTGCGAGCATGTATTACATCTGTGAATGCAGGACTGACTCTCAGGCCGCATCGATACCGGGCCACCAAAACGTGGGATCTCGCTATCGCTTTCATCATTACGATGCCTGGGTGGGTACTGTGGAGGTCATTGATGAAAGTGTCTATGCCCTTCTTGGGGACCACTACGTGACTTCCCCACAGAAGGCAGTCTGCCTGTATAGGCTGGAACGGCTTTATCTCTTCCTGCATTTCCACTGAGACACTGGACCAACTCCCGTGAAGCCCACAGCTTTTGGCTAGAGATAATAAGGGGTCCTGGCTTGCCCAGGTTTTGATCTGCCGGGCAGTGATGGGTGATTGCTCACACTCAAATGCTTCCACAACCATAGCTAGATCTGCGGGCTGCGCCATTTCCACCCCCGTGGTGTGCAATGGCAGCCTATTGAAAGCATCGGCGCAGTTTTCTGTGCCTGGCCAGTGGCGGATGGCATAGTTGTATGCGGACAACCTGAGCACCCATCTCTGGATGCGGGCCAAATCTGTTGGTACTTATCCTTTACTCTCGGAGAACAGGGATATAAGTGGCTTATGGTCAGTTTCCAATTCAAATTTTAGCCCAAGCAGGTATTGATGCATTTTCTTTACCCTATAGACACACGCTAATGCTTCTTGCTCAATCATGCTGTCGGCTCTCTCAGCCTTAGACAGACTACTCGATGCATAAGCAACCTGTTGCAGTTTCCCGAAATCATTAGCTTGTTGCAATACACACCCGACGCCATATGACGACGCATCACATGCTAGTACCAAACGCTTACATGGATCATACAACACAAGCAATTTGTTTGAGCATAACAATTTTCTCGCATTTACAAAGGCATTTTCTTGGCTTTTGCCCCAAACCCATTCATCCCCTTTTCGTAGTAAGACATACAGTGGTTCTAACAGTGTGCTGAGACCCGGTAAGAAGTTCCCAAAGTAGTTCAGGAGTCCCACAAACGACCGCAGCTCCGTCACATTCTATGGCCTCGGTGCGTTCTCAATTGCCTCTGTCTTCACGTTGATGGGCCTGATGCCACCCGCCGCAATTCTCCTTCCCAGGAACTCCACTTCAGGCGTGAGGAAAACGCACTTCGAGCATTTTAACCTGAGCCCCACGCGGTTGAGTCAACTAAGAACCTCCTCCTGGTGCTGCAGATGCTCAACTGTGTTCCGATCTGTGACCAAGATGTCATCCTGGAAGATCACAGTGTGCGGGACCGAGTTCAGTAAGCTTTCTATGTTTCTCTGGAATATCGTTGCTGCCGATCGGATTCCAAACGGGCATCTGTAATAAACAAAAAGACCTTTGTGCGTGTTGATGCAGGTGAGGGCCTTCGATGATTCCTCCAGTTTCTGTGTCATGTAGACTGAAGGCAGATCTAGCTTCGTGAATATCTTTCCTCCCGCCAGCATTGCAAAGAGATTGTCGGCCTTTGGTAGCGGGTATTGATCCTGCAGGGAGAAAAATTGATAGTTACCTTGTAATCACCACAGATTCTGATGGTGCCGTCTCCCTTGAGGACTGGGACGATAGGACTGGACCACTCGTTCAACTCGATCGAGGAAATTATGCCTTCTTTTTGCAACCGGTCTAGCTCAATCTCTACCCTTTCTCTCATCATGTACGGTACTGCTCTCGCCTTGTGATGGATGGGTCATGCCCCCGGAATTCGGTGGATCTGGACTTTTGCTTCTTGAAATTTCTCGGTGCCTGGTTCGAACAGCAAAGGAAATTCGTTTAAGACCTGGGCACATGAAGTGTCATCAGCAGGCGATAGCACTCGGACGTCATCCCAGTTCCAGATTTTCTTTCCCAGCCAGCTCCTGTCGAGCAGTGTGGGACCATCACCCGGTACCACCCAGAGTGGTAGCTTGTGCACCGCTCCATCATAGGAGACCTTTACGGTAGCACTGCTGATAACAGGAATCAGTTCTTTCGTGTAAGTTCTTAGTTTCGTGCGAACTGGAGTTAAGACTGGCCTTGAAGCTTTGTTGCACCACAACCTTTTGATAGTCTTTTTGCCCATGATAGACAGGCTCGTGCCCGTGTCCAGCTCCATTGACACCGGGAGTCCATTTAGCATTATCAGGGGACAATTCGTGGTGAATGTGTGCACCCCATGTACCTCTGCGTCCTTGATCTGAGGCTCTGGTTCGTCATCATCCTCCATGGATCTGTCCTCCTCTGCAATTGCAGGTTTAACAGGCTTTGTAGCTCGCCTGGACACTCGTTGCAGGTGTCACATTGTTCCACAGCCCTTGCAAAAGTACTCTTTGAATCGGCATGAATGGAAACGATGATCACCCCGCAGCGCCAACAAGGTGTTAATGGCCTTGCATTCATCACCCCTGATGGTGGACTCTGCGACATCTGCGGACGTGTAGCTGCAGGTATGTGTGACCTGCTCTGTACATTACGATTCAACAACAACATCACTTTGTTCACAGTACTTGTCGCAGCACTTGTGTGCTGAGAGATTTGCTTCGTATTGCCACTGGTGGCAATGAATGCCTGGGCTATTGCTATGGCCTTACTCAAGTTTGGGGTCTCGACAATCAAAATTTTTCGAAGTATGGCTTCGTGGCCAATGCCAATTATGAAAAAGTCTCTGAGCAAGTGCTCCAAATGTCCTTCAAATTTGCAATGTCCTGCAAGGCGTCTTAGCTCAGTGACATAACTCCCACTTCCTGGCCTTCAGATCTTTTGTAGGTGCAGAACCGGTACCTCTTCATCAGAACGCTTTCCTTCGGGTTCAAATGGTCTCGGACCAGTGTGCACAAATCATCGTATGCTTTCTCCATGGGTTTCGCTGGAGTGAGCAGATTCTTCATGAGACCATACGTTGGTGTCCCACAGACGGTGAGGAGGATCGCTCTTCATTTGGCAGCGCTCTCTTCCCCATCTGACTTGTTGGCCACAAAGTATTGGTCGAGTCGCTCCACAAAAGTTTCCCAATCATCTCCCTCTGAGAATTTTTCCATGATGCCCACTGTTCTCTACATCTTTGGACAGCTATCTGTACCTCATCGCCAGTTGTTGTGTATGGAGAAAGAGTCAGACTGAACACTGTGACCTCAAAGTAAAGTGTGACCTTAGTCTTTTATTGCAGGTCTCTAGAGTGCCTCTCCAACTTGTGAAGCCTCCTTAAATACCTGTGCTCCCAAGGGATTATGGGATCCTTTGGGACTCCAGGGGATGAGCCCTCTGGTGGCTGTATAGAGTAAATACAAGTATACATATATAACAAGAATGACTCAACAAAATTTCCACGAGGTCCATTTTTACCAACCTTGTAAGTTCTGTGGTGGAGATGCACTATGACCATTACACAATTTAAGAACATTCACTGCTAAAAAGCTTACGATCTGTCATTTTAGTATTGTTCAGAAAAGAAAGCATCCATTCTCCAAGTAGCTGACTCCAGAGATGTTCCCTGTGGATACCAGAAAGGTCCCTGTTGCATTTAGACTTCACTACCGCTGGTTGACTGTTTCTGCTCGTGTTCGCTGGTCGAATGGCAAACGATGGTCAAGCCTCCTGTGTCCTCTGTGCTATGCGGCTGCAACCTTCCTCCTTCTACTGCAATATATCTGGTAATGGCCACTGCAGCCATGCTGCCTGCCAAAAAAAGTGACCCCTCCTATGGAACAATCATTTATTTCACTGCTGTGATAATGGCCTAGAAATCCCGGTTGGATGCTTCCCACAGGCGATCGGGTAAAAAAGTTAAAGAAGATGCGCACTTATCTGTTCCTGCTGCGCCCACGAGAGATTCCGGTCCTGAGGCCCCCACTGACTGCGCGTCAGAACGCGTGCACGTCGGGACGTCCAGAGGGCTGGAGCTGCAGTCACATGGCTTTGGGCAGCCAATCAAGATACAGTATATACACATTCATAATAATGGGAACTCCGTAAGTTGGAGTTCCCATTATTATGATTGAGAAACCCCCCCAAATACCCAAAACACAAATAAAAAAATAGAAAAAATGCACCACATATTTTTATTAATTTAAATTAAAGTTATTTA
The DNA here is from genome assembly GCF_044704955.1 of Pristiophorus japonicus. Classification (NCBI taxonomy): domain Eukaryota; kingdom Metazoa; phylum Chordata; class Chondrichthyes; family Pristiophoridae; genus Pristiophorus; species Pristiophorus japonicus. The sequence continues at coordinate 289,492,983 of NC_091977.1, forward strand.
TGTATTCTATAAAAAATATATACTTTTCCCATTTTTAAATAAGTTTTTTTAATTGTGGTTTAAAATAAACTTACCATGGTGGGGAGGGTTTTTAATGAGAAAATGTGTTTTTAAAATTTTATTTTATTATGCTTTTGAGTATTTTAAAACTCTTACGCCTGTAAAAGTAGGCTATGCGCCTGCTTTTATCAGGTGCAAGAGTTTTCAGGACATCCACTGGGCAAGATATGGGAAAATACCGCAATCTTGCCTTTGCGAATGTCCTGGATGTGGAGATATGGAAGATCTGAAAAGCCGGTTTTCAGCGCAAGCGCATTGTCTGCTGAAAACCGGCTTTTGCAATGCCTTCCCGAGTCCGTAGATTTGGCCCTTACGGCTAAAGGGATCAAGGATATGGAGAGAAAGCAGGAAACGGGTACTGAGGTGAATGATCAGCCATGATCATATTGAATGGTGGTGCAGGCTCGAATGGCCGAATGGCCTACTACTGCAGCTATTTTCTATGTTCCTCTGTTTCTATGGCCCCAAGTTTCCACACGATTTGCTTCTGATTTTTAGGAGCAACTGGTGTAGAACGGAGTATCTTAGAAATCGGAATTCTCGTCATTTAGTTTGCTCCAGTTCTAGTCAGTTAGAATAGTTTCACTTTGGAACAGAATTTTATTTTCAAAAGGGGGTGTGTCCGGCCACTTACGCCTGTTTTCAAAGTTTCGTCAGTGAAAACTTACTCCAAACTAACTTAGAATGGAATAAGTGAAGATTTTTTAACACTCGAAAAAACCTTGTCGACACTTTAGAAAATCAGGCGTAGGTTACAAATCAGGCGTAGGGAATGGCGGGGGGGGTGGTTTAAAGGGAAGTTTACAAACAGTAAACACTTCAGTTTTACAAATTAAGAGCCATCATCAATAATAAATGATAAATACATCAATAAATCAACCAATAAATCAATCAAAAAAAATTAATAAGAAATAATTTTTTTTTTAAATCAATAAATAAAACATTTTCTCCTTACCGACTGCAGCACCGGGAGCCCTCCAACAGCGTGCTGGGATGCCCCCCCCCCCCCACCAGTGTGTCTCTGTCAGTGTCTCTATCTCTCTGTCTGTCTGTGTGTGTCTCTCACTCTCTGTCTGTCAGTGTCTGTGTTTCTGACAGCAAGGGGAGGGGGAGGTGGGGGGTAGAGGGAGAGAGTGGGGGAGCAGAGGGAGGGAAGGGGGAGAAAGGGGAGGGAGAAGGGGGAGGGGGTGAGAAGGGAATAAAGGGGAGAAGGGGGAGAAAGGAGATGGGGGGAAAGGAGATGGGGGGAAGGAGATGGGGGGAAAGGAAATGGGGGGGAAAGGAGATGGGGGGAAGGAGATGGGGGGAAGGAGATGGGGGGAGGAGATGGGGGGGAAGGAGATGGGGGGGAGGAAGGAGATGGGGGGGAAAGGAGAGGGGGGGGGAAAGGAGAAGGGGGAGGGAGGCTGAACGAGCCGGGCCCAAGATTTCAGGTCCCCAGACCAGATTTACAGGTAGGTGGCGTTGGGTCGGGTCGGGGGGGGTGGTGGGAGGGAGGTCGGTTCGGTTCGGGTCGGGGGGAGGGAGGGAGAGGCAGGTCAGGTCGGGGGGAGGAAGGTCAGGTTGGATCCAGTCCGGCGGGGATGGGGGAAAGCGGGAGTCGGGTCCGGTCCAGGGGCGGGCGGGGGGGAAGCGGGAGTCGGGTCGGGTCGGGTCCGGGAGCGGCGGGGCGGAAGCGGGAGTCGGGTCGGGTCCGGAGGCGGGGTGGGGGGAAGTGAGAGTCGGGTTCGGTCCAGGTGCGGGGTGGGGGGGGAAGCGGGAGTCGGGTCGGGTCAGGTCCGGGGGCGGGGGGGGGGTGGGGAGAAGCGGGAGTCGGGTCAGGTCCGGTCCGGGGGCGTGGGGCGGGAAGCGGGAGTCGAGTCGGGTCGGGAGGAAGCAGGAGCTGGCCGTGGGAGGAGCCTTATTCACGCAGCCCAGTGAGGCCATTCGGCCAGGGCTAGGGGCTGCGTGCTTCGGGACCCTCCCACACAGTTTCGGGCGCCTAGAGCTACTGCACTTGCGTGCCCACTGTAGCGTGCATGTGCAGAGGTCCCGGCACTGTTTTCAGCGCAGGGACCTGGCTCCGCCCCCTACAGCTCCTGCTGCACCGCGCCGAGGGCCAGAGGACCTGCAGGAAGGTGGAGAATCTGGAGGTTTTTTTGAGGCACACTTTGTGGCGCGAAAAACGGGTGTACAAGTCGGGACTGCGCCGTTCTAGGCGCGGCTCGAAACTTGGGCCCACAGTTTCTATAGACCTGGGGAGGCCAGAATTTCTGGGCCATTAATACTTCAGAATTATGGTCTTCATTCAGTTCACTCACTCTGGGTCTAACTTGGAATAAAATATTTATTTACAACGTGACTGTGCAGCTACAGCATGTGGCACGAGTTCATCATTTATGACCTTAATGAGGTTTTTAACAAGCAATAAAAATTGACTTTATAACTTACTTTTTACTAATCATTAATTTACTTTTGAAGGCCCGTTTTTCATGTGGAGATTTTTGAATCATTAGAATTTTCGAATTCAAAGGTAAAAGAACACTGGAAGGTTCCTGCAGAGATGAGAAGTAAATCATAAAGCTCTACTCTCAGCATGAGACTACAGTAACTGAGGGAAACGCTACCTATCCTATATTTTTCTCAACAAACTAATGGCATTTTCTGCAGCCTATTACTGCCCAGTGTGATACTTTGCAAAGGAATTCAATACTACCAAAAGCCTGAGTTCTTTAAACTCTTTCGCTTCTTCAGAAGTTGTAAAGCAACTTGCAGCCTGATGTAAAGACAATGGCCTGAATGTGTGGCTCCCACGGGCGCATACGAGGTGCACATACAAGGGGCCGCGTAAGTTCCGGATTCAGGCATGCGCATGTGCCTAAACCCAGAACTTGCGATCTATCAAGAGAGCATTCCCGGGAATAGGCCCTCCGTGGGTGGGGGAGTTGGGCTATTTGCCAAATTTTTGCCCAGCGAATGCTCTTGAAATTCTTACGCTGGTAAAAGCAGGCACAACTAGAAAACTAGAAAAATAAAATGTTATCACACATTTTCATATTAAAAATTGTGTCCATTAAAGTAAGTTTATTTTTAGCCCTGTTAAAACATATTTTAAAAAATTAAAAAAATAAACTTTTGTATGAACTATTTATTTAAATTGCATTTTAATTCATTTAAAATATGTAATGTATTTTTTTTTATTATTGATTTCATGTGTTTGTTTTGGGGGTATTCCCATTTGTACTTATGGCAGCTCCGTAGAAACGGAATTCACCATCAGTATGAATGGGTTTCCGTCTATTTTCATTGGTTGGGCCAGCCCACGTGATCCCAGGGATACTTGCGAAATGCCTGCATTTCTGGGATATATGGGTCTTTGTGCAAGCCTACGCATAGAGACCCAGGACCACAAGTCGCTGAACCAACAACCAGGTAGGTTCGTAGATGTTTTACAGGTCCCTGCCGATGTAGAGCAATTTCTAAAATGGCGGCCCCTTCACGGAGAGTTGCCGGCTATTCCAGAGGCCTTATCAGGAGAGCCAATTTCAGCCCTCCCTTCTCTTCTTCGAATAGCACCATGGGATCTTTTATGTCCAAGTGAGAAGGCTGGATCAGTGGCATCTCCGACAGTTCACCATCCCCTCATTACTGCACTGAAGTGTCAGTCTAGATTCTGTGCTCAAAGTCCTTGAAGTGAGGCTTCAACCTACGATCTTCTGACTTACAGGAGAGTTTCAAGGCTGGCACAAAAAAAAGAAAGTGGACTGGTTGCATCATGAATAAATTGCACTGCAAGGCCTTAGGCTGATCCAGACTTAGTAGGCACCACGAAATGGTAATTGGCAAGCGTTTGCTCACAGAAAACAATCTGTAAGAGGTATTCTGAGAGTTATTCTGTTGTACTGTCGAGAAAACATTGTATATTTTCATTATCTATGGCTACTGCTGCTCCTGTTGGGGAGGATTTAACCTAATATGGAAGGGGAATGGGAACCTATGCAGGGAGACACGGGGAAGTAGAATGGGGGCAGAAGCAAAAGATAGAAGGATGAAAAGTAAAAGTGGAGGGCAGAGAAACCTAAGGCAAAAGGCAAAAAGGGCCACATTACAGCAAAATTCTACAGGGGCAAAGTGTGTTGGAAAGACAAGTCTGAAGGCTCTGTGCCTCAATGCGGGGAATATTCGGAATAAGGTGGACGAATTAACTGTACAGATAGCAGTTAACGGATATGATGTAATTGGCATCACGGAGACATGGCTCCAGGGTAACCAAGGCTGGGAACTCAACATCCAGGGGTATTCAACATTTAGGAAGGATAGACAGAAAAGAAAAGGAGCGGGGTGGCATTGCTGGTTAAAGAGGAAATTAATGCAACAGTAAGAAAGGACATTTGCTTGGATGATGTGGAATCGGTATGGGTGGTGCTATGGAATACCAAGCGCCAGAAAACGCTAGTGGGAGTTGTAAAGACCAGCAAACAGTAGTAGTGAGGTTGGGGACAGCATCAAACAAGAAATAAGGGATGCATGCAATAAAGGTGCAGCAGTTATCATGGATGACTTTAATCTACATATTGATTGGGCTAACCAAACTGGTAGCAATGCGATGGAGGAGGATTTCCTGGAGTGTATTAGGGATGGTTTTCTAGACCAATATGTCGAGGAACCAACTAGGGAGCTGGCCATCCTAGACTGGGTGATGTGTAATGGGTAAGGACTAATTAGCAATCTTGTTGTGGGAGGCCCCTTGGGGAAGAGTGACCATAACATGGTAGAATTCTTTATTAAGGTGGAGAGTAATACAGTTAATTCAGAGACTAGGGTCCTGAACTTAAGGAAAACTAACTTCGATGGTTTGAGGCGTGAATAGGCTAGTATAGATTGGCAAATGATACTTAAAGGGTTGACGGTGGATAGGCAATGGCAAACATTTAAAGATCACATGGATGAACTTCAGCAATTGTACATCCCTGTCTGGAGTAAAAATAAAACGGAGAAAGTGGCTCAACCATGGCTAACAAGGGAAATTAAGGATAGTGTTAAATCCAAGGAAGAGGCATAGAAATTAGCCAGAAAAAGCAACAAACCTGAGGACTGGGAGAAATTTACAATTCAGCAGAGGAGGACAAAGGGTTTAATTAAGAGGGGTAAAATAGAGTACGAGAAGAAGCTTGCCGGGAATATAAAAACTGACTGCAAAAGCTTCTATAGATATGTGAAGAGAAATAGATTAGTGAAGACAAACATAGGTCCCTTGCAGTCGGATTCAGGTGAATTTATAATGGGGAACAAAGAAATGGCAGACCAGTTGAACAAATACTTTGGTTCTGTCTTCACGAAGGAAGACACAAATAACCTTCCGAAAATACTAGGGAAGCAAGGGTCTAGTGAGAAGGAGGAACTGAAGGATATCCTTATTAGGCGGGAAATTGTGTTAGGGAAATTGATGGTATTGAAGGCTGATAAATCTCCGGGGCCTGATCGTCTGCATCCCAGAATACTTAAGGAAGTAGCCCTAGAAATAGTGGATGCATTGGAGATCATTTTCCAACAGTCGATCTACTCTGGATCAGTTCCTATGGACTGAAGGGCAGCTAATGTAACACCACTTTTTAAAAAGGGAGTGAAAGAGAAAGCGGGTAATTATAGACCAGTTAGCCTGACATCAGTAGTGGGGAAAATGTTGGAATCAATTATTAAAGATGAAATAGCAGCGCATTTGGAAAGCAGTGACAGGATCGGTCCAAGTCAGCATGGATTTATGAAGTGGAAATCATGCTGGACAAATCTTCTGGAATCTTTTGAGGATGTAATTAGTCGAGTGGACAAGGGAGAACCAGTGGATGTGATGTATTTGGACTTTCAAAATGCTTTTGACAAGGTCCCACACAAGAGATTGTGCAAAATCAAAGCGCATGGTATTGGGGGTAATAGACTGATGTGGATAGAGAACTGGTTGGCAGACAGGAAGCAGAGAGTTGGGATAAACGGTCCTTTTCAGAATGGCAGGCAGTGACTAGTGGAGTGCCGCAGGGCTCAGTGCTGGGACCCAAGCTATTTACAATATACATCAATGATTTGGATGAAGGAATTGAGTGTAATATCTCCATGTTTGCAGATGACAACTCTCTGAGTGAAGAAGTTTCTCCTCATCTCAGTCCTAAATGGCCTACCCCTTATCCTTAGACTGTGTCCCCTGGTTCTGGTCTACTCTAATATCACTGAATGGTGGTGCAGGCTCGAAGGGCCGAATGGCCTACTCCTGCACATATTTTCTCAGTTTTTATATTTCTATGTTACAGATTCTGAGGTTGATGGCATTATTGACAACGTTATGGTGAGTTGTTAAAAGAAGGTTTTTGAATCAAAACTGATCCAGACAGGATGATGTATTTTTATTTCCAAGGAAAATTTAATGACAAATCCAGACATGCCAAGTTTAGGAAATTAAGCCATAGATTTATCAGTTGGGCAGATGGTATGGGCACATGACCAATGATAGAAAAAAAATCAAAGGAAATTGTGGATTTGAGAGGTAAAATGATGACATAGAGTCCTGGGGCTAGATTTTCCACTTTTTTTGCATGAATAACAGCCACCTAATGCCCATTTTAACGCTGAAATGAGGTATAATGCTCAGATATCACCCATTTAGCCACAGAATGGAAACTGACGGCCATTTTTCGGGCACCTATTGCCGAGTGTTACTTTCCCCATGTGCGTAATGCCGGGAAAAAATAATACCGCCCGGCCACTTTTTTTTGTTGTAAAGATCACATTTGCCGAAACTTATGCCCAGAAGATCGGCCAGCGTCACTTTCACCACCTCACATACATCTCGCCCACAATATTGCTCGCCCAAAACACCGCTCAGAAAAAGTGGAACTGTTCTGAATGAATCACAGCATTATGGACACCATTTTCTAAATCACATGTCGCATCATTTAAAAGGCTGCTCTGCTTCAACCTCGGTGAAGTTCGGATGTACTCTGGAGGTCTTTGGAGGTGATGTAAACATTTGAACAAACATCTTTATCATACTGTGAATGAGTGGAATTTAATAGGTGTCTTCGTTGGGACATTCATTCTTTGTGACCAATCGATGGAAAACAGATAGATATTGGAATGGGGCCTGTCGTTTCTCACCCTCTCTTGATGACCAATTACATGCTGCAGACTCGAGATGGCAGAAGGTACACTCCACAGCATTATGTTCCCAATGTAAGACGTGCCAGTCTGATGAGGAGGACCAGACGTTACACCCCACCAAAGTACAGGGAGAAGCAGTCTTATCTCAACTTGCCCGACACCACCTGCCTTCGGAGACTGTGCTTCCATAAAGAGGTTATCACCGAGGTATGCCAGCTCATAAGGGGAGACCTGCAGCCTGCCAGCACCATCAGTACTGCACTGTCCGTCGAGGTCAAAGTCACCACTGCACTGTCTTTCTATGCGTCGGGTTCTCTTTAGGCCTCAGCTGGCAACATTTGCAGTCTGTCTCAGCATGCCACACATTGCTGCATTAGACAGGTCACTGAAGCCCTGTATGCATGTAGGATGGACTTTATCAGCTTCCCTATGACCAGGGAGGCTCAGACTGAGAGGGCTTTAGGATTCTACCGAATTGCTAACTTCCTCAAGGTGCAGGGAGCAATAGACTGAATGCACATCTTGATGCAGAAGATGCAGAGGTTTTCAGGAACCGCAAGGTATTCCACACCCTGAATGTGCAACTCATTGTTGACTATCAGCAAATTATAATGGCAGTGAATGCTAAATTTCCGGGCAGCATTCATGATGCTCACATCCTGTGTGAGAGCGTATATCTGACTTGTTTAACAATTAGCCACAAGGTCAATGCTGGATGCTTGGTGACAAAGGATATGGCCTCGCCATCTGGCTGATGACCCCCCTGCGTGACATCCAAACTGAAGCTGAGAAGTGATACAATGAAAGCCACAGAGCCATTCACAATATCGTAGAGTGCTTAGGCAGCACTTTAGATGCCTGGACCACTCAGGAGGTGAGCTCCAATACCACCCTGAGCAGGTAGTTCAATTCGTGGTGGTGTGCTCCATGCTACACAACTTGGCTATCAGGAAGGGGCCAAGAATTGCCAGAAGAATCTGACAGTCCACCTCAGCAGAGAGAGGAAGAGGAGGACGAGGAGGTGGACGCTGACATCGGGCTAGACAATTAGACTGATGCTGAAGCCATGCCCCCGCCCCCCTGTAGACCACATGAAAGGGCCCATGGTGGCATGATAGCTGCAAGACTCTTATGTCAGGAGCTCATAAATGAGCACTTTGCCTGAAAGAACGTTGGTGTTATTTGCAAGGCTGACACGCTGCTGGGTGTTCAGGTCATACATCAATGGTGGGCATCACCTTGGTGACAGTTAAAGTTTAAGTTGATCGAAGTTAAGTGTAATTCTACGCTTTGATGTTAAGGAATCATCAACGTGTAACGGTGCAGCTATCTGAGCCAATGTGCAACAAGGTTTTGTTAAATAAAAAACATTTAAACCGAACTTTTGTCTGAAATCATAAATATTTCTGTAAAAACCAAACCTTCCCCCCACCCCCCTGACTTCTCCTCCCCACCTCTACCCCTTCCCCTCCTGACTCCAAGCCGCCTGGCCGAGGAGCTCCTCAGGTGATGCTTCATTGGCGGGGGTGGCGGGGGGGGGATGATGCTTGGATGAATACGGGAGAGGACGGTCCCGAGGTGGGAACGTGCTCTGAGCCAGAAGTAAGATGTTGCTGCTGGTTCTCATGTGGTTGGCAATGGGTGCGCGGCACCTTGGCATGCAGTGCCGGGCTCTGGGACTACTGGGAGCCCTCTGCCACCAGTGTTCCTGGCCACCAGCTCCACAGCCTCCTCCATCCCTTCCATGTTAGAAATTATTTGCTGGACAAAATCTCGATGCCCACTATGTTCTGGGTGCTTAGTAGACTTTTTGCTGCTGGTGAAATTCCCCCGTGCCTCCCACAACAGCCAAACAAGCAAACACCACAGCAACACACGTTTTCAGTCACTCTCAGCTCCCTCTCTCTCTGTCTCCTCTTCTGCGCATATCATGATGACCCTTGACCTCCTGGCTCGCATGAATTGAGCGTTGCCATGCCGTTGCTAAAGATGCCGACACTTTACGGCAGAAGGTCAGAGAGATTTAACACTAATGCCCATTTCATATCGCTCGCGGTAATGCCTAATTTCAAAAATGGATCTGTTATGTATATAAACCTGTAAATACCATGTCTAACCACCAGAGAGCTTATCCCCTGGAGTCCCAGGGGATCCCACAATCCCTTGGGAGAACCTATATATAAGGAGGCCTCACAGGCTGGAGAGGCAATCTGAGATCTGTAATAAAGGACTACGGTCACACCTTACTTTGAGCTTGCAGTATGCAGTCTGACTCTTTGTTCAAGACATAACAACTGCCGATGAGATACAAATGACGAACCCCACTGCAACAATGCAGAGAACCGTGGGCATTATGGAGACATTTTTGGAGGGAGATGATTGGGAAAGCTTCGTAGAGTGACTCGACCAATACTTCGTGGCCAACAAGCTGGAAGGAGAAGCGAACGCTGCCAAACGAAGGGTAATTCTCCTCACCGTTTGCAGGGCACCAACGTATGGCCTCATAAAAAATCTGCTCGTTCCAGTGAAACCCACAGACAAGTCATACGATGAGTTGTGCACACTGGTCCGGGAGCATCTAAACCCGAAGGAAAGCGTTCTGATGGTGAAGTACCGGTTCTAAACGTACAAGAGGTCTGAAGGCCAGGAAGTGGCGAGCTACATCGCCGAGCTAAGGCGCCTTGCAGGACATTGCAAATTTGAAGGACACTTGGAGCACATGCTTAGGGACTTCTTTCTACTTGGCATTGGCTATGAAGTAATACTTCACAAACTTTTCATTGCAGAGACCCCAACCTTGAGTAAAGCCATAGCGATAGACCATGCATTTTTCACCGCCAGTGACAATAACAAACAAATTTCTCAGCACGCGAGTGCTGCTGCAAGTACTGTAAACAAAGTAACATTGTTTTCGAATTGAAATGTACAGGGCAGGACCTACACACCTGCAGCTGCATGTCCGCAGATGACTCAGAGTCCACCATCAAGGGTGTTGAATACAAGGCCATTAACACCTTGTTGGCACTGCGGGGGTGATCAACGTTCCCATTCATGCTGCTTCAAAGGATACGTTTTGCAAAGGCTGCAGAACAATAGGACACCTCCAACGTATGTGCAGGCGAGCTGCAAACTCTGCATCCAGAAGTCTGTCAAGGCCGAAAGGGCCGAGGACTTCTGAACTATTTTGATAACTTCTTACCGGGGCTTAGCACATTGTTCGAACCCCTGCATTCTTTACTGTGTAAAGGAGATGAATGGATATGGGTTAAAAGCCAAGAAAATGCCTTTGAGAAAGCTAGGAAGCTGTTATATTCAAGTAAATTGCTTCTGTTGTACGATCCATGTAAACATTTGGTACCATCATGTGATGCGTCGTCGTACAGGGTCAGGTGTGTATTGCAACGAGCTAATGAATTTGGGAAATTGCAACTGGTTGCTTATGCATCCAAGAGTCTGTCTATGGCTGAGAGGGCCGACAGTATGATCGAAAAAGAAGCGTTAGCGTGTGTTTACGGGGTAAAGAAAATGCATCAATATCTGTTCAGGCTCAAATTTGAATAAGAAACTGACCATAAGCCGCTTATATCCCTCTTTTCTGAAAGCAAGGGGATAAATACGAATGCATTGGCCTGCATCCAGAGATGGGTGCTCATGTTGTTCGCATACAACTACGCCATCCACCACAGGCCAGGCACAGAAAACTGTGCTGATGCTCTCAGCAGGCTGCCATTGCCCACCACAGGGGTGGAGATGGCACAGCCCGCAGATTTAGTTATGGTAATGGAAGCATTCGAAAGAGAGCAATCATCCATTACCGCCCAACAGATTAGAACCTGGACGAGCCAGGACCCCTTACTGTTCTTCGTAAAAAACTGTGTGCTCCACAGGAGCTGGTCTAGTGTCCCGTTAGAGATGCAGGAGGAAATAAAGCCGTACCAGCGGCGCAAAGATGAAATGTCTATACAGGCAGACTGCCTCCTATGGCGTAATCGGGTATTGGTGCCCAAAAATGGCAGGGACACTTTCATTAGTGATCTCCACAGTACTCACCCAGGCATCGTAATGATGAAAGCGATAGCCAGATCCCACGTGTGCTGGCCCTGTATCAATGCAGACTTAGAATCCTGCGTGCACAAATATAATACATGTTCACATTTAAGCAATGCACCCAGGGAGGCACCACTAAGTTTAGGGTCCTGGCCCTCCAAACCGTGGCCCAGGGTCTATGTCGACTATGCAGGCCCATTCTTGGTAAAAATTTTCTTAGTGGTTGTAGATGCGTACTCCAAATTGATTGACTGTGTGATAATGTTGGCAAGCACATCCGCTGTCACCACTGAAAACCTACGGGCCATGTTTGCCATGCACAGCCTGCCTGATATCCTTGTAAGTGACAATGCGCCATGCTTTACCAGTGTCGAGTTCAAGGAGTTCATACCCGCAATGGGATAAAACATGTCACATCTGCCCCGTTTAAACCAGCGTCCCACAGTCAGGCAGAACAAGCAGTTCAAACAATCAACCAGAGCTTGAAAAGGGTAACTGAAGGCTCAATGCAGACTCGCTTATCCTGAGTCCTGCTCAGTTACCGCACAAGACCCCACTCACTCACTGGAGTCCCTCCCACTGAACTGCTCATGAAAAGGGCACTCAAGACAAGGCTCTCGTTAGTCCACCCTGATCTACATGAACAGGTAGAGTGCAGGCGGCTTCAACAGAATACATATCATGATCGCGTAAATGTGTCACGCGAAATTGAGATTAATGATCCTGTATTTATGTTGAACTATGGAAAAGGTCCCAAGTGGCTTCCTGGCACTATTTTGGCCAAAGAGGGGAGTAGGGTGTTTGTGATCAAACTCTCAAATGGACTCACCTGCAAGAAACACTTGGACCAAACCAAACTCAGATTTACAGACTATCCAGAACAGCCCACAATAGACTCCACCTTTTTCAACCCTCCAACACACAAACAAGTGGCAACCGACCTAGTAGTTGACCACGAAGCAGAACCCATCACCCGCAACAGCCCAGCAGGACTCACCACCCACAGCAGCCCAGCAAGGCAAGCTGTGCAGCAGCCCAGCGAGGGCCCAACAAACGACTCTCCAAAACCAGCGTTTGCACTGAGATGATCAACCAGGGAAAGGAAAGCCTCAGATCGACTCACATTGTAAATAGTTACACTATTGACTTTGGGTGGGCGGCGGGGGTAGTGTTGTTATGTATGTAAACCTGTAAATACCATGTCTAACCACCAGAGGGCTTATCCCCTTGGGAGCATCTGTATATAAGGAGGCCTCACAGGCTGGAGAGGCACTATGAGGTCTGTAATAAAGGACTACGGTCACACCTTACTTTGAGCTTGCAGTATCTAGTCTGACTCTTTGTTCAAGACATAACAGAGGCTAATAGCTTTGAGAATGGGCAACAAGCCGACGATCTGAAAATCTATTTTTACCGCCCACACCGGAAATACCGCCCATTTGTGGGCAATCTGCACAAAAGTGTAAAATCTAGCCCCTGGTCTTAGCAAGAACCTTAAGCTGTTTGTCTTTTTCAGGTGTACAAGGTTCAGTGCCCAGAATATTTGCCCTCGAGAGGTTCCAGCTCCCTGGAGGATTGAAATGTATGCACTCCACGTTGACCAGACCAAGGGCCCAAATTTGATGGACTCATCGCCCACTGCCATTGACATTCCTCTTCGGGTTCCGCCCAGTGCCACTTTTGATTTGGACTGTAGTGCACGGGAGGGGAGAACCGCCAGGAAGCGCCCGCTGACGTCAGCGGATGCCCGAGTGGCGTAAGTGGATACTGCCAAGCCTGCCAAGGTGCCATATTCATGTGGGCGGGGTTCAGCGGGAGTCGGCGCCATAAGGGGTGGGCCGCTGTGAGGAGGCTAGTCTGTCCCTGATGGTGAATATGAAGATCTTAAAAAAAAAAGGTTGGTAAAAAATGTTTTAATATTTTTTCCATAGCCATTTACCTGATTGGGGCCCCCTGAAGGTGTTTCGATGTTTTTTTTTCTGGATGATTTTTCTTTGCAGGTCTTCGACCCTCCCTGGGCCTGAGTCCATCCTCGTCAGCACTTGGGTGGCAAGTGCCTTTGCCGCCGAGAATGAGGGCTCCTGCCGGCTGTCACCCAGATTGGTGGCGTAAGTCCCTCATTTGCCGCCCGCCGCCCTTTGAAGGACCGTTTTGATGAAAACCCCGCCCAAAGTACCGTCAGGTACCTCGGTGGCCATTAGCGGTCCTTTGGGCAGCACTTGGACGGACGGAAGTCTTCATCAAATTCGGGCCCCAAGAGTAACAATGTGCTTCTATCAATCAGTTACTGGAATCTTACTGAAAACGAGGAAGAAAGGGAGCTCTTTTTAATGTGGGATTACGTAACATCCCTGTGCTTAGCAGAAGATTTTAAAGCCACACTCACACAAAAAAAGAAAGCAAATTATGCTCTTTGGGAAAGAAAAAGCTTTAGGCAGCTAAGATCCCGACCCTTTCATAGTGAATCATGATGGGCCCAAGCAAAAGGTTTTCTCCTTGCATGCAATTTATGGATCGATCTCTGACCTTTAGCTACATATCAGCAACAGATCTGACCCGTGAAGTCTGTAGCTTCAGGATGCTGAAGTTGGCCGTCAGCCCTGCAAAGACCTCAAGGCCTCACTGGTGCACACTGATGCCTGGAGGGCGACTCTGAAGGAAATTTAATTAGTTACCAATCACGTTTGTAATTCTGTTGAGAAATTTTCAGATTGCGTTTTACTTATTAATCTATGTTGATTTTGCTTTTGCTAAATTATTTTCTGCAAGCTTACAGGGTTAATGTTAGAGGGATTAAAACTGCTCCTTTGATATGCTTTACTCTGGACATTGGTTGGATTAAAAGCATTAAAATGAATGGTACACCAGTTATTCTGTGAGGTTTGTGTCAATTCCTCCTTTTTTTCTCTCTTGCAGGCGCCGTATCTTAAAATGTGCAGAGGCATTCAGCTCCAAGCCTACAGTGGTCTACATTCACAATGGAAGCATAATAGGGTTCTCTGTAGAGTAAAATATTTAAGCCAAGAAATTACTTTTGGCCATACAGTTTTTAGCAGACGAGTGCTTACCACCTTAAATAGATTAATACTATCATGTTACTCACACTACTGTACATAATTGTATCTTACCATGCTATACATGACTGTAACTAGAGATGACCTGTAACCACAAGCTTACCTTACCACCAGGGGTGCACCTGCAGAAGACACTGGATACCTGTCCCAGACAGGTATATAAGTACAGGTCTCAGGCAAGTGCGGCATTCGAGAGCTGTGCAATAAAGGTGCAGGTCCTGAGTGACCTTGACTTCAGTATGTGCCTCGTGTGAATCTGTACTGCAGGGACAGGACGTTACAGTGGCGACGAGAATGGGATTACAGAATCCACAGAATAGCGACCAACGGCTTAGATGAAAAACACGATGCTGGAGATAATTGGGAGGACTTGAGAATGCAAAGCTTCATAACCAAAGACTGGTTGGGCGATGATAAGGCAGACAAGAGAAGAGCCCATCTCTTGACCAGCTGTGGCTCGAAAACATGCGCCTTAATGAAGGACCTGCTGGCACCCGAGAAACCAGCAAGCAAGTCATTTGAAGAGTTGAGCACACTGGTAAGAGACCACCTGAAGCCAGCGAACAGCCTACATATGGCCAGGCACAGGTTCTACAACTGCAGTCGCTGTGTGGGCCAGAGCATACCCGACTTCGTGGCAGAACTTTGGAGGTTGGCGAGCTGATGTGAGTTCTCCAATGAACTAAGGAGAGAAGTACTGAGAGACTTTTTTATTGAGGGAATAGGCCATGCAGGCATATTCCGAAAGCTCATAGAGACCAAGAACTTGACCCTAGAGACAGCAGCACTGGTTGCACAGACATTCTTGGCAGAAGAAGAAGAAACGAGGTTGATCTATACTGCGGGTATGACAACTAACGAAACATCGGAACAAGGGGTTCACAGTGTGAAACAAGCCGCTACCCCCACACACAGATAAAGGCAGGAGAGCAGGCCCTCAACAGCAGGCAGTGGTGCCAGAAGCCATTAAGGGCCACATGAACGGCCGTTCATACCTCATCAACCCACAATGTAAGCAATCAACTACAAACTGAGAGAAGCTCAAGAGAGACCAGCCAGACGCAGCTCATCCTTTGGAAACAATGGAAGCGGTCTGTGCTGGAGATGTGGGGGAAGGCACTCATCAAGGGGGTGTCGATTTCAGCATGCTGTTTGCAGAAACTGCGACTATACAGGGCATCTGGCCCGCATGTGCAGAAAAATGACAGCTCAGCTGGTATACGAATCGGAAGGGTCGGAAAGCGGACCAGAAGACGGTGGGGACAATACCCGGGACACCGAGGTACAGCGGGTCAACACGATCAATGGCCACTGCTCTTACAATAAGACGCCTCCAATAATGATGAGGGTCCAACTCAACGGGATACCCGTCAACATGGAGCTGGATACGGGAGTGAGTCAATCTCTCCTGAGCGCTCAACAATTTGAACAGCTGTGGCCGCACAAAAGAGACAGACCAAAGCTCACAAGGGTCGACACAAAACTAAGGACCAATACCAAAGAAATTGTTCCAGTCCTTGGCAGCGCCATGCTCTCAGTCACACATAAAGGGACAGTGAACCGACTTCCCCTGTGGATTGTACCCGGAGATCTCCCAGCACTGCTGGGGAGAAGCTGGCTGGCGAAACTAAACTGGAAATGGGATGATGTTCACGCCATGTCTTCAGAGGAACGGGCCTCCTGCTCAACAGTTCTAAGTCGATTTGAACATCTCTTTCAGCCAGGTGTGGGCACCTTCAAAGGGGCTAAAATCAAAATCTACATCACACAGGATGGTAGACCGGTCCATCACAAGGCCAGAGCTGTACCCTATGTGATGAGGGAAAAGATTGAACATGAACTGGACAGGCTTCTGCGGGAAGGCATTATCTCACCCGTGGAATTTAGCGACTGGGCAAGTCCTATTGTCCCAGTCATGAAGCCTGATGGATCCGTACGAATCTGTGGGGACTTCAAATCTAACATAAACAGAGTCTCCCTGCAGGACCAGTACCCGCTGATCAGAGTGGAGGACTTATTTGCCACATTGGCTGGAGGAAAACTTTTTTCAAAATTAGACCTCACATCTGCGTATATGACACAAGAACTGACCGACGAGTCTAAGCTACTCACCACCATCAACACACATCGAGGCCTTTTCATGTACAATTGATGCTCATTTGGCATCAGGTCGACAGCTGCTATATTCCTGTGCAACGTGGAGAGTCTGCTCAAGTCCATCCCGGGGACAGTTGTATTTCAAGACGACATATTTACCACGGGCAGGGACACCGACTCCCATCTCCGCAATTTGGAGGAAGTACTAAAGCCTTAGAGTCCACAGGTTCACCCATGACGGCTCTTAAAGCACTTAAAATATTTTGACTATTGTGAAAATTATATATGTGCTTTTTGAACAACAGGGATGTGGTCAGGAGAATCTAGGTGCAGTGCTGCAAATGTTTCAATAATCTCAATAGATCAGAAAAGGTAAGTACAAAGCCACACTTTCCTGCATCCTGCTGTGCCTCTCATCACAGCCCCATCACTCTGCTTCCCAACCCTGCTGCTACACATCCTTACTCACATCAACTTACCTTGCACCTCCACCCATTCCTCTCTATCTACCTACATTATCACATCTGACTAGCCACCCCTTACACTCACTCTCATCCTAATGCAATTATACCAACTAACAACACACAAGGAGTCAACTTGGCATTGCCAGCCCACTCCATGAGAGTCACCCTCTACTTATTCCATCAGGCTCACTCAAACTTCTCTTTGTTCCCTCCTTGCACAATAAGTGAGACCACAATAAGAGGGAGAGGGAGAGAACCATCATTGGCGATCTTAACATCAGCAAAGGAGGCTATCTTGGAAGTCTCTGATGTCGCCGAGCAGCTGGAGCTGGGAGATGGAGAGAGGAGGACATCTCAGCATCCATGTGATAGAATGACATCTCATACAGTGACATGGCATACAGCTTTCACGCATATGGGCACTGATGTCAGC
Source organism: Pristiophorus japonicus (assembly GCF_044704955.1). Lineage (NCBI taxonomy): Eukaryota > Metazoa > Chordata > Chondrichthyes > Pristiophoridae > Pristiophorus > Pristiophorus japonicus. The sequence goes on from NC_091977.1 coordinate 289,510,286, forward strand.
AACCACAGAATGGGTGATTTGTCAGCTTTTTTTGAAGCTCATCATTAGAGTTTGCTCGTTTCTTCGGCTGTCACGTGTGAGTTATGTTACATACACCCATGTGGCTGCCACATGCTGTGCCAGATTGGCACCACCCCACAGCAACACCATGAAGGATCGCTACAATGGCCAGGCCATTCCTTTCACACTGACCCCCATTGTTGGTCGCCTCACATGGTGGGTGATATAAGGGCCTTGGAAAAGCATCAGAGGATGAGAATGATTCCTAGCTTAAAGAACCTGTTATTTAGTGAGGCTTAAAGGGCTGGATCTATTTACTTTAAAGCAGGGTACACTTATTGGTGACCTGATAGGGGTATATAAAATAATGAAAGGGCTGGACTGCATGCCTATTGATCGATCATTTCAGTTTAACAGTTTAAGGAGACATGGACTTAAACTATGCAAGAGTAAGAATGGGTTAGACGTTAGGCGGTACTTCTTTTCGCAGAGAGAAGTGATCCTCTCGAATGCATTGCTGGCTGGAGGTTGGATGCTGATTAACCAAGGACATGTATACTGACACAATAATGTCCTTTGATTGGTACTGAATGGTTCTATTAATACAACCCATTAGCCTGATTGCTTTGGCTATGGGTTCTCTGCCTTGGTCATGAACCTTGAGTGATCTGTGCACAATAACACCTTGATCCTTTCTCGCTCAACTGCCTTCAGTATTGTTCCCTGTAAATGATAAAAATATTCTGTGCTGCTACTACCTACATGCATTGCACTGTATTTATCTCGCTAAAATGCCACTTTCCATTGTTACCCACTGACCTTATGAGCAAACACTACATTATTCAACTAAGTGGCCTTCAAGGACAGAAAATTTGGACAGACAGTCCTGCTTCAGATCTTTATGGATAAACGAGGTTGGATTTATTTCATGATGTATTGGGCATGGTTATCTTATCTTGTAGACTTATCACTCATGCATTTACTGATGCCAATGGCAATGTCTTATCCTCTGCCCATGTTTCACAGTGTTATGCTGTAAAAGTTGTTTGTGTAAAATCTGTGCCGCATAACCACTTTGTCCCTCTTTTCAAACTCAATATCTGCATTTAACTTAACAATGTCATTGTGGTTAGGCCGGCTCGCATAACATTTTACTGTAAAAAATGCTATGCTTCTGTAGTGTTTGCAGGCACTCTAGTAATGACTCCACGAGGTAAGGTATTGCATTTGAACTGTTGTGACTTTAGTCCATTTATTGCAGCTCCTGAATGAGGTTACAGTAAGGTGGGCTTCCTTTTATACCTGGTTACCTGCGGTGTACAGGTGACCTCTAGGTCTCCACCAGTTGCACCCTCTGGTATATTGTATACCGTGTAGAGATATATTCATTGGTCTTATGTAACTATATTGAGTGTACAAGGTATATACATACACAACATCACTCCCCCCTAAGTCTTGTGCCACTGGCCTTTGCACTGGGTGCTCTTGCCCTCAACTTGAGTGCCCAAAGCCCTTGCACTATGTCTGTGCTTGGAAATGGCTCTCTCCCTGTGGACCCCCAAATCTTTATTGCCAAAAACATTGGGCAATGGTCAGCAGTGGACGGTTGGAGGTTGAGTGGGTTCTGGGTGTGATCCATGTGTTCATGGTTACATACCCCCATTCACCACCCCCCCATCCATAGACCATGTGTGTGGCTCGACTGTTGCATTTACATGCATGTACAAAAAATAGGATTGGTTACATGACTGTTTGAGTTTAGCAGTGGTGGAACAAGTACATTTTATAGGTAAGTTACATACGTGGTATTACAGCCTTGCCCCTGGGGTGCAGGTACAGGTGGGTGAGGAAGCTAGTTTCAGAGTGACCGGACTGTGTCCAGGTTGTCTAATGGTGGTGCTGCACCCTCTGCCAGCTGGGTGGGCTCGGATCGCTCCCTTGACTGGGTCTCAGGGCCTTTGCCGTTGCCTAGTGTTGGGCAGAGCCACAGAAATGTGTGGCCTCCCTGTCCTCCTTTGAAGGCTGCAGGGTCTCCCTGATGCCCTTCAACGGTGGTGGGAGCATGGTCATCCCAGGTCCCATCGAGTGGGCTGAAGGGTGCTGGCCTCTTGCTCTCGGTGCTGGCCCTGGTGGCCAGAGGGGTAGGGCTGATCTGGGGCAGGGTGCCAGTAGTGGTGCCTGTGCCGTCCGCTGATCACTGCCCTGCAGTGGGTAAGTTCCCACTCTATGCGTGGCCACACTTCCTGGGGTATCACCTCGGTCCCGGAGGCGCAGGCTACATGATTGGGTAGTTCGCTGGACCTGGGTGCTTCAAATGGGAGATTGCTCTTGGTTTTGTCGGCATGCATCTTGAACCTGGCATCACACATTATTCCATCATTTACATTCATGATACATTGGCTCCGATGGCACTCCGGTACGAGTTCACATTGCCAATTACATCTTTACGCTCAATGACATCTTTTCCCTGTATATCACCAGCATCACTGTACAATGTTACATTTAGATTCTTGTGTTCATCAATTACACCTTTTTCACGTATCCTACCGGCATCGCTGTTCAACGGTACAGCTAAATACTTGCATTTGTTAATTACATGTTTCACATTAGTATCACAGGCATCGCTGTACAAAAAGTGGAACTGTCCCTTCAATTGTTCTGGGTTGCCGGTCTCCTTTAAGAGGGCCTTGCAATCTTTACCCCAATCCGGTTCGCTGCTTGGCATCACGTGTTGCTCCCTCAAAGCTGCCCCTCATGGTCTTGTCGCGGCCATCTTGATTTCAGGCACTTCGCCTCATGGTGCGGGCGCCATCTTTTCACTCTCCTTGAGGCAGGCTGCGGTGATCATTCTCTCCCCAGGTTCTGCCACTGAAGCCAGGGAAATACCTTCTGCGTCGATCTTTTCCTTTCTGAGTCCTGTCACGGCCCAGAAGGTGTGTTCTGTCCGTTCAGGTTGGATCATCTCGCCGTTGGGTAGTGCGATCTGTGTCGTCGCTGCACAGTCGAGCTGGACGGTAGGATCTTCAGGTGCTGCGATGGATTCAAATTTGGGACCACCTAGGATGTCAATCACCATGGCCTGGAGGCTTTTTCAGCTCCAACAGATTTGAATTTGCTTCAACCAACTTATTCCGAGCAGCGTTGGACCATCACCAGTAACGATCCACAAAGGTAGCTTGTGCATCGCGCCGCCATAGGACACCTGGACATCCACGCTGCCAACAACTGGGACGGTGTCGTTTATGTAAGTGAGCAGCTTCACCTGGATTGGTAGCATTTTCGGTTGTTTGATAGGGTTGTCCCAGAGTTTCTCGAAGGCTGCCTGGTTCATCAGCGATTGGCTCACCCCTGTGTCGACCTCCATCGAGACTGAAACACCGTTGATTTCAACTTCTATCTTCAACGGGGAACTCTCGGTGGAGCAGGTAAACACTCCGTACACCTCTTCCTGGAGCTGAGCTGCCTCCTGGACTCTCTCTTCATCTTCATCAGCACTGGAGCCCGGGTGATTGGCCAACTCTTCAGCGACTTGGTGAGTAAAATTTATTTTACACATTCGTTATAGATGACCTTTAGTGTTACAGCCCTTGCAAGTATAGTCTCTGTATCGGCACTGGTGGGCTCTGTGATTTCCTCCACAGCGCCAGCATGGGGCTGGCCGGTTGCCCCCCTGCAGCGGACTCAGGGTTGCGGGGCTCGGGGTCACAGTCTTGCCTTTGAAAGGTGCCATTCGGTTCACTGTACTTGCTGTGTTGGAGTCCTGGAGTTGAGTCATTATCCTTCTGGAATTTCAGGCCGAGGCTATGAACGCTTGACTCACATTAATTGCTTTCTGCAGGGTGACGGTGGTGTCCGCAGAGAGCAGCCTGTGGAGGAGGCCTTCGTGGTCGATTCCAGTAACAAAGATGTCCCTCAGTGCATTGGTGAGGTGGTCGCCAAAATCACACGGTGCAGCCAATCGTCTCAGTCTGCAGCGTATTTTGCGATTTCTTGGCCTTCGGGCTGCCGATGCATGTAGAACCGGTGTCTGGTTGTTAGGATGCTCTCTTTTGGCTTAAGCTGTTCCTGTATCAGGGTTACGAGCTCTGCGAATGCTTTCGTTGTCGTCTTCTCTGGGGCTAGCAAGTCCCTGACAAGGCAATGAATTTGGGCCCACAACTGCTGAGCAGAATGGCTCGGCGCTTATCAGCCAGTGAGGTCGGTGTGTTTCCAGCCAGGTCATTCACGATGAAGTAGTATTCTAGCCTTTCCACAAAGGTATCCCAATCTTCCCCATCGGTGAATTGTTGAAAGTTGCCAAGGTTAGCCATTTTTTGCGTGGAATTCGTATTCTCGTCGCCAATTGTAGTGTTTGCAGGCACTCTAATAATGACTCCACAAGGTAAGTTATTGCACTTGAACTGTTGTGACCTTAGTCCATTTCTTGCAGCTCTTGAATGAGGTTACAGTAAGGTAGGCTCCCTTTTATACCTGGTTACCTGTGGTGTACAGGTGACCTCTAGGTCTCCACCTGTTGCACCTTCTAGTGGTACAGGCTTATTGTATACAGTGTAGAGATGCATTCAAAGGTCTTATTTAACTGTACATTGAGTGTACAGGGTATATACATACACAACAGCTTCACTCATGCAATTATTGCTATGGTCCAACAGGTATGCTGCCTTTATCCACTAAACTATAGAAGCCTGATTTTGGCAGGGAATCACAGGTAACTCAATTTTTTTCTCTTCTCAAGTAAATTACAATGCTTTTCAGTCACACAAAAATAGCTATTCAGCAGTGCAATGTATCATCACAAGGTTTGTCACATGGTTTGGTATGAGCATGTTCAGTTTGCTCTGGCCTAATAAAGCAAGTACATGGACTAGCAACTCCTCGTGTCTCTGTCCTTCAGTTGTCCGACCCACATATATTACATTTGGGCGAAGAGGATAGGATCCCAAAGCTATTTTTAGGGATCATGGAAAGACAAAATGTTCACTCTTTGAGTGGACAAGTTTAATGTGTATTAGTGACACCTAAACTAAAGTTTTGCGATGTTTTACTATTAATGCTCATGCAGAATCATCTGTGCTTCATTGTTGTATACATGGCAACAGCGGCATGGAGTCTCACAGATACACAAGTAGTGTGCTGAATCACTGTTCAATAGGATCGAGCCAATCATAGCCACGCCTACGGCATCCATCAGAAGCCTTGTCATTTATAATGACACAATAATGTCCGCAGGTCAGGGTTATAAAAAGAGCTGGAGCACCGGTCCCTGGGACATTGTGGGCCACCCCAACCTGTGTGAGAACATCTCCACAGGTCGGGGCTGTAAAAAGAGCTGGAGCATGCCACTGCAGTTTCTAGCGCGAGCTGACACACATGTGCGACGACTTCAAGGTGGGCGACTGGGTGACGTCATCAGCACCCAGGTTGCCATTTGTAGTGTGTGCAGGAGCATTGGCGGGGCTCTGGTACACCAGAGGAGCGAGAAGGTCATGGCAGACTTGCAACAAGTGCTCGGGGTGGAGGAGTGATGAGGGATCGTGGCTGAGATTTGGTGGGTGATTGTGACGGAGGTGCAGCGAATGTTTGTGGCGGAGGAGCGGTGAGAGATCGTAGCGGAGGTGCGGTGAATGAGGGTATGGGACCCAGAAGAGCTGAGGGCCCAGGGGCAGCATGGGCCTGCCCACACTGCGATATGTGTGCGCACTAGTTTCGTGCAGCAGAGCAGGTCTCCAGTCGTCCTGGTTAACCCTTGCCACTGGATAAATGCCAAGCTTTGTCAAGCCCGTGTGGTGGCTGATGTGCAACGGTTACCACACATTAAAAAAATCCACACACAGGCATCTTCTACCCCTTCAATTGGAGTTCAAGACAGGAACATCAGGTCCTTCATTGAAACATCTGTGAACTCATTTGGAAGCAAGTCATCCCCGTTCGAGGGACCGCCTATGATGATGTCATTTATGACTGAGCTTGCAAACCATTCAGTTTTTATATTGAATGGATGGAGCTGCTTTATAGGGCCAATAACATGATTGAGACCGAAGGTACAGATAAGAATGTTCAAGCTCAAAATAAAGTAACTCGTGAATGGAAGAATGCAATTTTTTGAACGGAATTCGGGCCAAATATCTACGAAACATTGACAAACCTACTCACGCCAGGGAAAGTGGAAGATGCGTTGTTTAAAGGTCTTGTCGAGACCCTTGAGGACCATTTTGACCCAAAGCTGTTAGAAATAGCAGAGAGCTATAAGTCTGGTACCAGAAACCCAAAACAAAGTGAAACCATCAGTGAGTACATTTTGTAGCTCTTAAGAACCTGCCTTTGCATTGCAACTTCGGCACATTTCTGGATCATGGGTTACGAGATAAGTTTATGTGTAGACTGGTCGATGAGTTCACACAGTCCAAGTTACTGAACACCCCGTAACAAAATTTGAAAAGTGTACAAAATTGTCCCATCTATGGAGATGGCGCCTATGAATGCTAGGGAGTTCTGTCCAACTCATGTGACTAGTGCAGCTGAGGTTTACTGTCACAAAGCCACCGCCAAACCTAAAGCTGTGAGACTGAGTCAAAAGTATGTCGGTGGGAGCAGTTCAGTGAATTGTTATCACTGCAATGGAAATCACTCACCACAGTCCTGCCAATATAGAAATGTGATGTGTTTTCCTGCCAGAAGCAAAGCCATATTTCAACAGCTTGCAGAAATAGATCTAAAGCAGGAAGTAAGAACCATTCTTGTGACAATGCCAAGCAGAGACAACAAAGGGAAGGAGTTCAGCATATTGAAGTGAACTCGTTTGATGTTGAAGAACTAGGCATCTACAGTATCAATGCCACTAGCGGCAGCGCTAGCAGTCAAGAGAAATGCTTCTGTACAAAACTTTTGATCAACGGACAATATATTGATACGTGTATTGACACAGCGGCAGACTTTACACATGAATTAGGACACATATGAGTGTAAGTTTAATCAAGTACCACATACCATAGAGTTAAAAACCTACTCCAGGGAAATCCTAGAGACAAGTGGGCAAATGTAATGTACAGTTGAACACAATGGCCAGTCAGTAAAGCTGCCTATTATTGCAATGAGCTATAAAAAACAGGTCAACTCTCATGGGCAAAGATTGGTTGTAAAAATTAAAACTAGACTGGAAAAATATCTTAGAAACATAGAAACATAGAAAATAGGTGTAGGAGTAGGCCATTCGGACCTTAGAGACTGCACCAGCATTCAATATGATCATGGCTGATCATGCAACTTCAGTACCCCATTCTTGCTTTCTCTCCATACCCCTGTCTTCAGTGTTGATGCTTCAAAGAAGCGACCTGACAGAATGCTGAACAAGTTCGAAAGCATGTTCACAGACAATATGAGGGCATCACTGGGTATGGTGCCCATACCCGCATCAAGTCCAACGTGAAGCCTGTCTATTGTAAGGCAAGGCCGGTCCCCTATATGTTGAAAAGTCAGGTAGAGGAAGAGCTAGTGAAGCTCAGAGAGAACAGAGTGCTGCTAAAAACTGACAAAAGTGAATGGGCTACCCCCGATTGTGGTAGTGCCCAAAGCAGACAAAAATGTATGCTTGTGCAGTGATTACAAAGTTACTATCAACCAAGGTTGACGATGAGCAGTACCCGTTATCTACATCGCAGGATTTGTAAACAGCATTCTCTGGGTCAGAGGTTTTCACCAAGCTTGACCTGTCACACGCTTACACTCAGCAGAATGTTGGCAAAGAGAATCAACAGTATCTCACCATCAGCACACAAACACACAAGGAACTGTACTCATACATCCAGCTACCGTATGGTGTAAAGTCCTCCTCAAGGTCTTCCAGGCTACGATGGATAAGATTTTGAAAGGAGTTCCAAATTGCTTATGCAATCAAGATGATGTGCTGATTGCAACAAGCAGCAAGGAAGAAAATCTAGAAGTGTTAGATATAGTGCTTCAAAGATTGAATGCCCACAATGTCAAATTGAAAAGGAGCAAATGTGCTTTTGTGCAGCCTGAGGTTGTGTACCTTGGTCTGAAAGTTGATGCAAATGGCTTGCAACCAGTGAAGGTTGATGCTGTCATCAATGCTCCAAAGCCACAGAATGTGTCTGAGTTAAGATCTTTCTTTGTAATGGTCCAGTACTACGCATGTTTCTTACCTGAGTTAGCGACCATGTTAGTTCCATTGCATGAGCTCCTGAAGAAGGATGTCTGGTGGAAGTGGACGAAAGCACAGCAGGAAGCTTACGATGCTTGTAAGAGAAGTCTCCCTAGCGACACTCTACTTGTGCACTACGACACAGAATGTGAGCTTAAGTTAGCGTGTGATGATTCCAGCTACAGTGTGAGAGCTGTCATAAGCTATGTAATGGATGATGGACAAGAGAAACAAATTGCGTTCGCATTGAGTGAAAGAAACTACGTGCAAATTTAAAAGGAAGCACCCGCCATAGTGTTTGGAATTAAGAAATTCCAACAGTTCCTGATCAGCAGAAGGTTTACCTGATAACCGATCACAAACCACTCCTAGCAATATTGGGGCCCAAATCTGCCATCCCTGCAATGGCCGCATGCAACGTTGGGCAGTGTTGTTGTTACAATGTGGCTACACGATTGAATATCTCACTTCAAAGCAGAGTGCAATCGCAGATGCCTTGTCCAGGTTGTCACATGAGGACTCGTATGTTGGGAGTGAAGGTGCGATTTTCATGCTAGGTGTGGTTGACAAGGACTTTCCCGTGAATGCAAGTAAGATTGTAGGTGAGACTCAAAAGGACTCAGTACTGAAAAGAATGTATGAAAACATCTTGAATGGATGGACTGATCAGTGTGTGGACACAGAGTTGAAACCATTCCATAACCATTGTACTGAATTGTCTTGTGAGCAAGGTTGTATCAAGTGGGGAAACAGAGTGGTGGCACCTACTTCTTTGAGAGACAACATTCTGAGTAAACATCCAGGGATAGTCAGTATGAAATCAATTGCAAGAACTTTTGCTTACTGGCCTGGATTGGACAGTGATCTTGAATCACTTGGCAGCAAATGCAGTGTTTGCCAAAATTGCAGAAACAAACCACCCAAACTGGTCATATCCAAGTATACCTTTTACATGTAGACTTCTGCGAGAAAGCAACTGATTATTTGCTGTTACTTGTAGATAGTCACTCAAAGTGGATTGAAGTGAAACAGATGGGTTCAAATACTATAACTGAACGTACCATAAATGAGTTGAAGTTTATCTTTGCATGTCATGGCTTACCTGAAGAGCTTGCTTCAGTTCTGTTCTGCTCTATTCCAAGAATTAATGAAATGGAACGGTATCAAACACACTGTTGCTCCACCATATCATCCAGCTTCAAACAGAGCGGCTGAAAGTTCAGTCAGAATAGTAAAAGCAGCTCTCAAAGTGTTTCAGAGTTGTTCGGGACTTAGCATGAAGCAATATTTGGCAGATTTCTTGCTGACGTACAGAACTACTCCATATACTACAACTGGAACTCTTGATGACGAGGAGATTGAGAACACTGAGTCTTGTTCAACTGAATATGGCCTCAAGAGTTGAACAGAAACAGTTGAGTCAGAAACATTATTATGACAGCAATCAGAAAGAACGCAGTTTCAAACAAAATGAGCGTGTTCGTGTTCTCAGTCTCCCTGGAACGTTGACTTCACACAAGTGGGATGTAGGAACCATAGTAGAGGTTGGTGGAACCAAGAGATATTTGGTTGAAATTGGAGACAAAATCTGAAGAGTTGATGTAGATCAAATGATCTCTGCTGGAGATGAACCAAGACGTGAGCGTGAACCACTTGATTATGAACTCATACATGAGTTTAACTCAGTTCAGACTTCAGTAACTGAAGTCGCAGGTTCAACCAAGTCTGAAATAGAAACAAGATCATTTTTGAGTTTGGAACCAAAACAAAACATCCCGAAAATTTGTTCAACAACAAAATCTTCTTTAGAGAGATCAGGAAGGCTCTGCAAACCTGTCATTAAACTGGATTTGTATTTCATTTAAAACAAACAATGCCAGGAGTTTTTGTTATGTGGTACATGTAATGCTGGGGAATGTGGAACCATAGATTTGTTGTATTTGAGAGGGGAATAAAAAAATTTTTTATGGGGGAAAGCAATGTAATGTATTATCACCTGGTTTGATATGAGCATGCTCAGTTCACTCTGGCCTAATAAAGCAAGCACATGGACTAGCAACTCATCGTGTCGCTGTCCTTCATTTGTTCTACTCACATATATTACAAGCAGTAATTTAACAAATCTTCTCTGTCATCATCTTTGGAAAATCACAGGCCGGGTGTTGCCAAATCTTTGATTTGTTCCTCACCGACAGCAGCATAGACTCAAAAGATTAACCCCCAAAAATCTTTGCAAATTGTGGTTCCTGAAGCTTAGTATTCTGTGAGAGGGTCCGAGGATTTTGTGAGGCCAACATTAACTACAACTTGCATTTTTATAGTGTCTATAATGTAGGAAAGCATCCCAAAGTGCTTTATAGAGGTTTGATCAGTCAGAAATTGACACCAAGCCAAAGAAGGAGATATTATAAGGGTTGGCTTAAAGCTGGAGTATCAGATTATTGTATTTTTTGACTTACCAACACATCATTTCTGGTATTGAACGCTCATTAAAAAAAACATTTTCCTTTGTGTAATTGTTAATGTCTTTAAGAAGTTAGGACAGGAGTCGTGACAAATTTATCAATATTTACAGGGAGTCTCCACTTAGACAAGTTGCAAAACCAATGATTTACACTAACATGCATTTTAAAATCAGAATCTGAAATACCCATTATTAAAACTAAAATGCAAAAGGGTACCTTTTCCTGGATTGCCTGGCCATAGTTACTTACTTAATAGTCTATTTAGTAGGGGCATGGCAGGGCACGTCGGTCCCGTGGAATGCACATCTTATGCCATGTGGGGACTCCAGGACACTTCCCGTGTCCGGGACAACCATTTGTGCAGGAAGTATTGTCAACTGGAGGAGCTCGAGCTCGGGGTTTCAGAGCTTGAGCAGCACCTGGTGTCATCGCAGTGCATCGAGAGCTTTGTGAGTAGCACGTTTCAGGAGGTGGAAGAGTGTGTCAGCAGAGAGGGAATGGGTGACTGCCAGTCAGACAAGGAGGACCGTGCTGGTCATGTAAGAGTCCCCTGAGTGTGTCTCGCTTTCTAACCAGTATTAATATTGAGAGAGCGATGGTCCCTCTGGGGAGTACAGCGAGTGCCAAGTCCATGGCACCATGGGTGGCTCAGCTGTACAGGGGGGCAGGGGCAAGATCGGGAAAGCAATAGTGATAGAAGATTCGATGGTTCGGGAAACAGACAGGCGTTTCTGCGGCCGCAGAATTGATTCCAGGATGGTATGTTGTCTCCCTGGTGCCGGGGTCAAGGATGTCACTGAATGCCTGCAGAACATTCTGAGGGGGTAGGATGATCAGCCAGAGGTCGTGGTCCATATTGGTATCAATGACATCGGTAGAAAGAGGGATGCAGTCCCGCAGGCAGATTTTAGGGAGATAGGAAAGAGATTAAAAAGCAGGACCTCAAAAGTAGTAATCTCTGGATTACTCTGGTGCCATGAACTAGTGAGTATAGAAATAGGAGGCCACAGCAGATGAATGAGTGGCTGGAGAGAAGGTGCGGAAGGGAGGGCTTTAGATTCCTGGATCCTTGGGACCGGTTCTGGGGGAGGTGGGATCTGTACAGGTCGGATGGCTGCACTTCAATAGATCTGTGGTGAATGCCCTCACAGGGGAGCGGGGAGGTGTTTCTAATGCTGTTGGAGAGGGTTTAAACTAATTTGGCAGGGGATAGGCACCAGGTCGTCGCATTAAATAGGAGAAACAAGGTGCACAAAGGATAATGAGAGACAGATAGCACTAGAGTAAGAAATAGTACAGTATTAGGTGAAGTTAGACTAAGTGAGAATACAAGAAGATCTAAGATAGGTTTTCAGTGCATGTGTGTGAATGCACAAAGTGTGGTAAATAAGGTTGGTGAGCTGCAGGTGCAAATAGCCACACGGGAATTTGATGTTTTGACGATAACAGAGACCTAGCTCAAAAAAGGACAGGGTTAGGTACTAAATATTCCTGGATATAAAGGGTTCAGGAATAAAAGGGAAGGAAATAAAGGAGATGGGGTGGCAGTCTTGGTTAAGGAGAATGTTACATTACTAGAGAGAAAGGATGTCCTGGAGAGGTCAAGGACAGAATCTATTTGGTTAGATTTGAGAAACAATAGAGGCGCTACTAGATGTATTCTATAACCCAACAGCGAATGAGAAGTATATAGAGGAGCAAATTTGCAAGGAAATTACAGAGAGGTGCAAGAACTGTAGAATTGTGATAATGGGGGACTTCAACTATCCTAATATAGACTGAGATAATAATAGTGTAAAAGGAAAAGAAGAGGAAGAATTTTTGAAATGTGTTCGGGAGAACTTTCTTGACCAGTATGTTTCCGGCCCAACAAGGAAGGAGGCATTGCTGGATCTGGTTCTGGGGAATGAGATGGGTCAAGTGGAGCAAGTGACAGTAGGGGAACATTTAGGGAACAGTGATCACAGTATCACAAAGTTTAGATTAGCTATGGAAAAGGACAGGGGGCAATCTGAAGTAAAAATACTTAAATGGAGGAAAGTCATTGGGCTGGATTTTCCAGTCCTTTGCATTCCAGGTCTCGCCCCGGAGCGGCGTGAAATGGGGTGGTGAGTTCTCCTGCGTCTGGTCGTGATCCTCAGGTCTGATTTTGCGGTAGCACTTAGCAGCACGCCGGGAAAAACTGTGCCGAGTGTGCAATGCCTTTCGTTGCAACACCATCTGAATTTTGGCTCAAATCCGACCCGTACGCCTGGAATCGTGCCTCGCAATCACCACTTGGAAACCAGAGCATTCCAGCCATGCCGGCGGCGGTGAGGAAGGTAAGGTTCTGTAAAGGTAAGTGCAAGTATTTGTTCCTTTAATTATTTTAGCGATTTGTGTTGTGGTGGTGTGAGCAATGTTTTGGAAATGTTTTTGTGTGTTTTTTTTAAGGCTCCCCCCCCACACCCCCCCCCCACCCCCACCCAGGTCTCTCTCGGAGCGCACACGGCCTGACACTTTAGTTCGCGAGTTTCCCATTTTTGCACCACGAAAAGTGTGCAACGCCTCTCTTCGCGCTGCGCCCCCTGACGCAGGGCCCAGATGGAAAAACTTCCTCACTAAAGCGCAACCTATTCCCAGTCGGTAACTTTCCAGCCCCGCTTCCGTTTTCGCCCTGAAAACTGAATAGCCTAAAATCCAGCCCAATATGGGTTGAGAATGGACCTGGCCCAGGTAAATTGGAATCAAAGATTGGCAGGCAAAACAGTAATTGAACAATGGGCTGCCTTTAAAGAGGAGATGGTTCGTATATAGTCAAGGTACATTCTCATGAGGGGGAAAGGTAGGGCAACCAAAGCCAGAGCTCCCTGAACGACAGAAGAGACAGAGAATAATGTGAAGTAGAAAGAGGGTCGGATTTAGAACCAGGCTGAATATAGAAAATTCAAAAGAGAAATGAAAAAGGAAATAAGGGGGCCAAGTGAGATTATGAGATTAGATTGACAACTAATATAAAATGGAATCCAAATGTCTTCTATAGGCATGTAAATAGTAAACGGGTAGTAAGCGGAGGGGTGGGGCCAATTAGGTACCAACAAGGAGACCTATGCAAGAAGGCAGAGGGCATGGCTGAGGTACTAAATGAATACTTTGCATCTGAAGAAGATGCTGCCAAAGTCATAGTGAAAGAGGAGGCAGTTGAGATACTGGATGGGAGAAAAATTGAGAAGGAGGAGTTATAGAAAAGCTGACTGTATTTAAAGTAGATAAGTCACCAGGACCCTAGAATGCTGAGGGAAGTAAAGGTGGAAATTCTGGAGCTACTGCCCATAATCTTTCAATCCTCAGTGGAGACGAGGCTAGTGCCAGAGGACTGGAGAATTACAAATGTTACACCCTTGTTCAACAAAAGGTGTAAGGATAAACCCGGCAACTACAGGCCAGTCACTTTAACCTTGGTAGTGGGAAGCTTTTAGAAATGATAATCTGGGACAAAATTAACAGTCCCTTGGACAAATATAGATCAATTAAGGAAAGCCAGCATGGATTTGTTAAAGGCGAATCATGTTTAACTAACTTGATTGAGTTTTTTGATGCGGTAACAGAGAGGGTTGATGAGTGGTTGATGTTGTGTAAATGGACTTCCATGGCATTCCATTGGCAGGATAGGTGCACCAAAATCAGCGTTCTCTCTCAGACCAACATCCCCATCATCGAGGCATTGACCACGCTCGACCAGCTCCAGTGGGCAGACCACATTGTCCGCATGCCCGATGCTAGACTCCCGAAACGAGCGCTCTACTCCGAGTTACGTCACGGCAGACAAGCCCCAGGAGGCCAGAGAAAATGTTTCAAGGACACCCTCAAAGCCTCCTTGAAAAAATGTAACATCCCCATCGACTCTTGGGAATCCCTGGCCCAAGACTGCTCAAAGTGGAGGAGGAGCATCCGAGAAGGCATGGCACACCTTGCGTCTCTTCGCCAGGAGCTCATGAAAGCCAAGATCAAACAGTGGAAAGAACGTACAACAAATCAAGCACCCCACCCACCCGTCCCTCCACCCACCATCGACCCACTTGTGACAGTGACTGTAGATCCCGCATTGGTCTCATCAGTCACCTTAGAACTCATTTTTAGTGTGGAAGCAAATCATCCTCGACTCCTGGGGACTGCTGATGAAGAAGAAGAAATGGACTTTCAAAAGGCATTTGATAAAGTGCCACATAATAGGCTTGCCAGCAAAGTTGAAGCCCATGGAATAAAAGGGACAGTGGCAGCATGGATATGAAATTGGCTAAGTGACAGGAAACAGAGAGGAGTGGTGAATGGTTGTATTTCAGACTGGAGGAAGGTATACAGTGGTGTTCCCCAGGGTCGGTTCTAGAACCACTGCTTTTCTTCATGGACGCAACTGCTGCCAATGCACCGGAAGTAGTTATGCATGTGCAGTTCCAGTGTTTTTTTTATTTGTGGTCACCGGACTTCCCAAAATGAGGAATAAAGAAATGGATCAAAAAACAATTTGTTCAGTTGCAGTTTAATTTATTAATTGTGTGAATTGTAGAATTTATTCAGGTTTGAGCCACTTGTTTGAAAGGGGATTGTGATCTGCTTTAATGTTTCTGATCAGACATTTCTCCCAACAGCTCTGACAAGTGATAGAATAGGTTAATTATTTTTAAATTGACAATGCGGGGTGAGGAGCAAAGAGCCATGAGATCAGAAGTTGTGAAGGAACGAGAAGTCTAGATAATACTGAGGTGACAGCAAGCTTGGCTTTTAAACACCTGTAGATTGTCAGAGGAAGGGAAGATTGAGGGAGGGAATGAGTTCCGAAGTTTAAGTTCCCAGGAAAGTACAGATTCATGCAGGAGAGAGATTATGCTAATTACTGAGCGTTTAAAACTGATTTTCTGCTGCGCTAGGGTGGTTGAGGGCACTCAACTGCAGAGCTACATGAGCCATTGTGAACCTTATTTTTTAAATTTGCGTAGCTTCCGATAACTTCCGGTTTGTTGGCAGGAATCACTCTGTTTCTTGATATATATATATATATATTACTTAGACGTGGGTGTGCAGGGCGCAATTTCAAAATTTGCAGAAGACAAATTTGGAAGTACAGTGAACAGTGAGGAGGATAGTGATAGACTTCAAGAGGACATAGACAGGCTGGTGGATTGGGCGGACATGTGGCAAGATGAAATTTAATGCAGTAAAGTGCGAAGTGATACATTTTGGTCTGAAGAACAAGGAGAGGCAATATTTACTAAAGAGTACAATCCTAAGGGGGTGCATGAACAGAGAGACCTGAAGGTACATGTACATATATCGTTTAAGGTGGCAGGGCAGTTTGAGAAAGCGGTTAAAAAAGCAGACAGGATCCTGGGCTTCATAAATAGCGACATAGAGTACAAAAGCAAGGAAAGTATGATGAACCTTTATCAAACACTGGTTCGGCCTCAACTGGAGTATTGTGTCCAATTCTGGGCACCGCACTTTAGGAAGGATGTAAAGGCCTTAAAGAGGGTGCAAAAATGGTTTACAAGAATGGTTCCAGGGATGAGGGACTTCAGTTGCTTGGATAGACTGGAGAAGCTGGGGTTGTTCTCCTTAGAGCAGAGAAGGTTGAGAGGAGATTTGATAGAGGTTTTCAAAATCATGAGGGGTCTAGACAGAGTAGAGAGAGAGAAACTGTTCCCATTGGCAGAAGGGTCTAGGACCAGAGCACACAGATTTAAGGTGATTGGCAAAAGAACCAAAGGCGACACAAGAAAAAACGTTTTTTACGCAGCAAGTGGTTCAGATCTGGAATGCAATGCCTGAGAGGGTGGTGGAGGCAGATTCAATTGTGGCTTTAAAAAGGGAATTGGATAAGTACCTGAAGGAAAACAAATTGTAGGGCTGCGGGAAAAGGGCGGGGGTGAGGGACCAGCTGAAGTGCTCTTACAGAGAGCCGGCACGGGCTCGACGGGCCGAATGGCCTCCTTCTGTACTGTAACCATTCTATGATTCTATGATTTTAGTGATTACAAGAAAGTAAGAAGGATGAAACACTCATCTCTGTTTGGAAACTCTCCTACTTTCTATTTAGTAATTTTAGTGGATTGATAATCAGATGGGATCCCTCACAAGCGTGCATCCCGCTTGATTCCCCTATGTTCACTGCACCCACACAATTCAATATACCCAGGTACAAGTCCAGGAAAGCCTACTTCAATAACTCAAAACAGTTTCACACCATCACCTATTCCCTTTGATGCACTGACCCCTAGACGCCTTCAAACAGTCCTCCTTTGTTCCACAATGATAAGACATGTATACTTGGAAATCTTTGTCAAAATAAATTTTGTTTTTGGCTAACGATCAGTGTTTGAACCATTGAGAACACCACACGCAGCTGCCGGCCCAAGGCTCAGCTTCAAATGATATTTCATCGATTTGTGGGTTGTGCATTTCACAAGCTGACCCCATGGATCAAGCTGAGTCACGGAAATGCAACCCCTCCTGTGATCCTGTTTCTGCTGCCTATATCTTCCAAATGGAGATGCGTCCCATGATTAATAATATTTACTGCAAAATTTGAATGCTTTTAATCAGTTTTACCATGCAAACTTACAAATCCCTTTACAATAATATTTTCAGTCAATCATATTTTGCTAAACATAATTTAGCAAACACTTTCTTATTTATTTTCCTGTTTATAAGTGAAGTCTTTAGGTGTTAAATCTCAATCCCAGAGCATTCAATTATTATTTGCATAATGTTAATTTTTTAATAAATTCTCTTTGCCTCTAAAACATGTATCTTTTTTATTTACAACTTAGAATTAATTCTCCATTTATTAAACACTTACCATAAGTATCCAAGAAGAAAGCACCTGGTGGGGCAATGAAGACAGAATGACAATGTTTCGCATGATCTGGGAATTAGAAGTATCCAAGATCAGAAACCAGGTATAACTTCATAGAGACTAATTTCAAATAAATTAGGTTAAGGCTAATGCAAATGGACTGGATGAGATTGTTCAATAGAGGACAAGTGGAATACCTTTAAAGGGTTAATGCTGAGCATGCAAGATAAATACATACATGTATTCAACATTCGCAGACTAAAATAATGTGATCCAAAATGGATTAACAAACAACTTAAAAGTGAAATAAAGACATTTCCACGAATGCTGCAGAGAGAATGGGGCATGGGAAGGATAAGAAAATGCAGAAACACGTTAAAATGGTGATCAGAGTGACAAGGAAAGGTGGTGAATTCACAGCAGCAGAAGCTAAACGTAACAGTTACAAATTCTTTAAGTACTACAACAAAAAGAGGCAAAGAAGTCAAAACTCAAAGATGAAAACTGAGAAAGGAGCGCCAAATAGTAAATGTTATGAATGATTATTTTCCATAGGGATTCATAAGGAAAGGGATGATCAATAAGTACTCGCCAAACAGAGACAACAGAAGTAAAATTAATGACTTCAATATCAATGAGATGAAAGTCCCAGACAGGACTCAAAATATATTTTGGGATTCTAAGGTAAGTCACCAGAGAAAGAGAGTATTTATTGCCAAGTGCTAAAACAGACTGGGGAGTAGATTTGTGAGACATTGGTAATCATTCTAAGAAGCCTTTGGACTTGGGGAGGTACCAATACATTGAAAAAGACTAATGCAAGAAGGGTGACAAAACCACTATTGGCAACTCTACAACAATTATTCTCACTTCCATTCAATGTAAAATAATGGAATTTATTATCAGGTGTAATCTTGAGGATTATCTGTACAGTAATAGCCGAATAACCAGCAGTCAGCATGGATTCAGATGGGGGCGATCCTGCCTGACCAATCTTGTCAACTTCTTTGAGAAAGTGACTACCCAGGTAGACTGTGGAAAGCCTTATGACAGAATGGGGTTCAATGGAAAATAACATTTGTGCAGGCCAGCAGCACTGTGGCTGCCTGCATGCGCAACGCTTTTTTAAATGATCAGATCATGATGTCATTCGGCATGCCATGCACGATCTGTGGATTTGGATGTCACTGCTTTTGATAACGCCCTCTCCAGTAAATGCATGGAAGTACGTGCGTGCAGCAGTACAACAGAGACGTGGCCAATGCTTCGTAAAGGGACACACACATCTTTCAGGTAAGTTTAGATTTTTGCTTTTGGGCTGGTTTCTTTACATTTTATTGGAGTAGTGGCTTGGTGTAATGTATTTAAAAAGTTGTTAAAGGGTGCAAGGACTGGACGCTTGCAAGGCTTTGGCTGTTAAAGGAAGGCCTCTGAGTACACCACTTGCTCCCAGTCCTGGGGGCTCCAGTTTCAGTCCCCCTTGGGCTGTAGCATGATATGGAGATGAAGCAGAGGCAGCAAAGAGGACAAGATATTCACAGAGAGAGCAGAAAGCAGAAGAGGAGGAGGAGGAGGAAGAGGAAAAAGCAGAAAATGAAAAAGCAGAAGGAAGGAAACGACCCGGATAGCTCCTTTCTGGCTGAGATATCCGAAATTGAATCATCCACTTGCAGTACCAGTGAAAACAACCCCAATTCCCCTTTCAACCTTTGTTCCACACCTTACCTTCCCTTTGTTACTGACCATCACAGCGTGCTCTTGACCACGATGCTGAAATAAAAGCCACCACCAAACTTTCCATTTATGCATCCAATATTACAGTAAAAAATCAACTAATCACCCTTCTGCATTTCCTTAGCAACTACCTTGCATGTTCCTTTGCTTATCCTAGTGATGTTACGTTGTGCTACCCCCAGTGGTTTCAGTATGGCTGGTGGAAGGCTGTTGAGGGGGGGGACACTGCAAATGGCCTTACAGGATGACATAGAGGAGCTGATGGTTGGGAGTGTGAAATCGAGTGACGGTTCTTCTTCCTCCTCCTCTTCTTCCTCCTCTTCCTCCTTCTCCTCTTCTTCCTCTTCTTCTTCTTCCTTCTCCTCCTCCTCTTCCTCCTCCCCTTCCTCCTACTTTTCTTCTTCCTCCTCCTCTTCTCTTCTTCTTCCTCATCTTCCTCTTCAGCTCCTTCCTCCTCCTCCTCCTCCTCAGCAGGCTGCATTTCTTGGTTGTCTGAAATGAGGAAGGCAAAAGGGTAGGATTGTGGTGAGGAGAACTGGGTAAAACAAGAGGTGCATGCATACACCATGTGCAGCTTGTAATTCAAAAGAGATTGTGGATGAGGGGGAGAAGTGGGATGTGAGAAGAAGGATAATATATGAGGATACCAGAATCTTGTATTCTTTCAGCCCCGCCACTGGCCAAGGGCTCAGCCATACATCTGCCAACAAAGGCCAGCACCGTCACCTCCAAGGAGTGAGGTGAAGCTGGGAATAGAAAGTGTGCCTCCTGTTTGGTACAGACTGTGGTAGGTGAGTGATTGCAGGAGGGCAGGTGAGCCATGCATTGAGCAGTGTGAGAGGCTAGTGGTGCAGTTGGCATGAGATGGCTTTTGCAGATGCATTCATTGACCTTGACCAATTATCTGAGGTCCTGAAACTTCTTTGACACTGGAGCCAGGTGCTGGCACTACTGGCAGTGACAGCCTCAGCAATCTGGACACATACCCTTCTTTCTGGAGGGTCTCCTAGCCCCCTGTGGGTATACAACCTTTCTTGCAGTGTTGAGCTCTTGCACAAAGTTGAAGTGCTACGTCTGAGACCTTGGGTGCCCTTTCCCTATCCTGTTGAGCCATTTTTGTTCATGCTGAAGCACTTTTAACATATTTTATCTGCAGAAGTCAGTTCAGCATTAAGAGCTGCAGACTGCCTAGTGCTGAAATATTTAATTTTTTTTCATGTGCGGATGGCAGTTCACATTTAAGAGCTGGAGAATGCTTTGAAAAGGAACAGGCGAGCTTTAATTAAAGATGGACTGCCTCCAGCAACGTGAATGCCAGCTCCCAGCTGAGTACACAGCCTGTCAGCAGCGCATTTGTCGTTAGGCTGTGTGATCCTATCATGTTAATTAGCAAGCAGCGCCAAATGGACGTGCTGCCTGTGCATTCTGAATGGGCACGGGCACATCTTGCATCATGGTGCTCGCCCCTGTTTCTTGTTGTTCACCCATATTGTCTAAATTGAGGGTATGTTATCATAGATGGACACGTGTGTACTGTGTTTGAGGTTCAGGTTTCAGATTAAATAAAGGTGTGTATTATACATCAACAATCTGCAATATTTGTCAATTCCTCGTATATTCATTTGACATGAGGCTCAAGTTTCACATCTAAGTTTGTAAATCCTGTGCATCAGTTTTCAGTTTCAGATGAATATATATAATTTTTATTATATCTTCCGATCAATAAATCCTGACTTTAATATTGAGATCTATTCACAATCTCATTTAATAAAGTTCTGAACTGAAATGTTCTGCTTTAGCAAATCTTGGTATTTTTAATGTCTCCCTATTAACATATATCATAACTTAATTTAGCATGATGGCACAAAATTTCATACTCAATTTGTCTGCTATTTAAGTAGCTTGCCTTTTGATCCATGGAATTCAGTGTTTAATTGGCAGTTGCATCACACATTCAGAAAATATGGCTTCAGGGTGTGTATTAGTTTAGCAGCCTCAACAAACTCACACTTGTGGCAATTTATAGCAGGGTTAAAATTCAGCTCATTGATGTACTTTAGGCACTGGCCCTTTCTCTCTCTGTTTTCCAACAGTCTGTCTCATTACTTTTCAACAGTGTACTTAAAAGTGTTATGATGTACACTAATTAGAATATGCTTCTAAAGATAGGACTTAACAAATATAGCTGTTGGAAGCCAGGAATTGGTGTATCTGAATAGTAAAGTTATATCAACATTTGTAATTGAGTAAGAATTTGATGAATAGCAATTCATAAAATACATTTAATATAAATGGAGATAGACATCTAGATTTTAAAGGAAGTATGATACAGATTTAAAAGTGGATGAGATTTGCTTTGATTCAGTTTTGGGGAAATTATATAAACCTACATATTTAAAGACAGAGTTATAAATAGAAGATTACATATGAACGGATTTGTTGGAGCCAATTTAAGAAAATTCAACTCAGATTGATGTTACAAAAGTTTATTCTATTCGGTGCAAAGGTTCCACATGAAATTACTTTGGGCAGTCTTAGTCAAGCACATATTGGCATTAAATGGCAACCTCAGGGAAGTCATAAAGAGAGGGAAAAGAAGATCACATGAGTGCATTGCTCCTTGGGAAGGGGTTAAACTAATATGGCAGGGTGATGGGAACCTATGCAGGGAGACAGAGGGAAGTAGAATGGGGGCAGAAGCAAAAGATAGAAAGAAGAAAAGTAAAAGTAGAGGGCAGAGAAACCCAAGGCAAAAATCAAAAAGGGCCACATTGCAGCAAAATTCCAAATGGGCAAAGTGTGTTAAAAAGACAAGCCTGAAGGGTCTGTGCCTCAATGTGAGAAGTATTCGTAATAAGGTGGACGAATTAACTGCACAGGCAGCAATTAATGAAAATGATATAATTGGCATCACGGAGACATGTCTCCAGGGTGACCAAGGCTGGGACCTCAACATCCAGGGGTATTCAACATTCAGGAAGGATAGACAGAAAGAAAAAGGAGGTGGGGTAGCATTGCTGGTTAAAGAGGAGATTAATGCAATAGTAAGGAAGGACATTAGCTTGGATAATGTGGAATCTATATGGGTAGAACTGCGGAATAGCAAAGGGCAGAAAACGCTAGTTGAAGTTGTGTACAGACCACCAAACAGTAGGAGTGAGGTTGGGGACAGCATCAAACAAGAAATTAGGGATGCATGCAATAAAGATACAGCAGTTATCATGGGCGACTTTAATCTACATATAGATTGGGCTAACCAAACTGGTAGCAATATGGTGGAGGAGGATTTCCTGGAGTGTATTAGGGATGGGTTTTCTGCACCAATGGGTCGAGGAACCAACCAGAGGGCTGGCCATCCTAGACTGGGTGATGTGCAATGAGAAAGGATTAATTAGCAATCTTGTTGTGCGAGGCACCTTCGGGAAGAGTGACCATAATATGGTAGAATTCTTTATTAAGATGGAAAGTGACACAGTTAATTCAGAGACTAGGGTCCTGGACTTAAGGAAAGGTAGCTTCGATGGTAAGGGACGTAAATTGACTAGATAGACTGGCGAATGATACTTAAAGGATTGACAGTGGATAGGCAATGGCAAACATTTAAAGGTCACATGGAGGAACTTCAACAATTGTACATCCCTGTCTGGAGTAAAAATAAAACGGGGAAGATGGTTCAACCGTGGCTAACAAGGGAAATTAAGGATAATGTTAAATCCAAGGAAGAGGCATATAAATTGGCCAGGAAGAGCAGCAAACCTGAGGACTGGGAGAAATTTAGAATTCAGCAGAGGAGGAAAAAGGGTTTAATTAGGAGGGGGGAAATAGAGTATGAGAGGAAGCTTGCCGGGAACATAAAAACTGACTGCAAAAGCTTCTATAGATATGTGAAGAGAAAAAGATTAGTGAAGACGAACATAGATCCCTTGCAGTCAGATTCAGGTGAATTTATCATGGGAAACAAAGAAACCAGTTGAACAAATACTTTGGTTCTGTCTTCATGAAGGAAGACACAAATAACTTTCCAGAAGTACTAGAGGACTGAGTGAGAAGGAGGAACTGAAGGATATCCTTATTCGGCGGGAAATCGTGTTAGGGAAATTGATGGGATTGAAGGCCGATAAATCCCCGGGGCCTGATAGTCCGCATCCCAGGGTATTAGGGAAGTGGCCCGAGAAATAGTGGATACATTGGTGATCATTTTCCAACAGTCTATCGACTCTGGATCAGTTCCTATGAACTGGAGGGCAGCTAATGTAACACCATTTTAAAAAAAAGGAGGGATAGAGAAAACGGGTAATTATAGACTGGTTAGCCTGATATCAGGAGTGGAGAAAATGTTGGAATCAAGTATTAAAGATGAAATGACAGTGCATTTGGAAAGCAGTGACAGGATCGGTCCAAGTTAGCATGGATTTATGAAGCGGAAATCATGCTTGACAAAACTTGTGAAATTTTTTGACAATGTAACGAGTAGAGTAGACAGGGGAGAACCAGTGGATGTGGTGTATTTGGACTTTCAAAAGACTTTTGACAAGGTCGCACACAAGAGATTGGTGTGCAAAATTAAAGCATATGCTATTGGGGGTAATGCATTGATGTGGATAGAGAACTGGTTGGCAGACAGGAAGCAGAGAGTCGGGATAAACGGGTCCTTTTCCGAATGGCAGGCAGTGACTTGTGGGGTGCTGCAGGGCTCAGAGCTGGGACCCCAGCTATTTATAATATACATTAATGATTTGGAAGAAGGAATTGAGTGTAATATTTCCAAGTTTGCAGATAACACTAAACTGGGAGTGAGCTGTGAGGAGGACACTAAGAGGCTGCAGAGTGATTGGACGGGTTAGGTGAGTGGACAAATGCATGGCAGATGCAGTATAATGTGGATAAATGTGAGGTTATCCACTTTGGGGGCAAAAACAGGAAGGTAGAATATTATCTGAATGGCGGCAGATTAGGAAAAGGGGAGGTGCAACGAGACCTGGGTGTCTTGGTAGATCAGTCATTGACAATTGGCATGCAGGTATAGCAGGCGGTGAAAAAGGCAAATGGAATGTTGGCCTTCATAGGGAGGGGATTTGAGTATAGGAGCAGGGAGGTCTTACTGCAGTTGTACAGGGCCTTGGTGAGGCCTCACCTGGAATATTGTGTTCAGTTTTGGTCTCCTAATCTGAGGAAGGACATTCTTGCTATTGAGGGAGTGCAGCGAAGGTTCACAAGACTGATTCCTGGGATGGCTGGCCTGACATATGAGGAGAGGCTGGATCAACTGGGCCTTTATTCACTGGAGTTTAGAAGGATGAGAGGGGATCTCATAGAAACATATAAAATTCTGACGGTACTGGACAGGTTAGATGCAGGAAGAATGTTCCCAATGTTGGGGAAGTCCAGAACCAGGGACACAGTCTAAGGATAAGGGGTAAGCCATTTAGGACCGAGATGCGGAGGAACTTCTTCACCCAGAGAGTGGTGAACCTGTGGAATTCTCTACCACAGAAAGTTGTTGAGGCCAATTCACTAAATATATTCAAAAAGGAGTTCGATGAGGTCCTTACTACTAGGGGGATCAAGGGGTATGGCGAGAAAGCAGGAATGGGGTACTGAAGTTGAATGTTCAGCCATGAACTCATTGAATGGCAGTGCAGGCTAGAAGGGCCGAATGGCCTACTCCTGCACCTATTTTCTATGTTTCTATGTTTCTATGAGGAGAAACTTCTTCAATCAGAGAGTTGTTAACCTGTGGAATTCCCTACCGCAGAGAGTTGTTGATGCCAGTATATTGGATATATTCAAGAGGGAGTTAGATATGGCCCTTATGGCTAAAGGGATCAAGGGGTACGGAGAGAAAGCAGGAGGGGTACTGAGGTGGATGATCAGCCATGATCTTATTGAGTGGTGGTGCAGGCTCGATGGGCCGAATGGCCTACTCCTGCACCTATTTTCTATGTTTCTATGTTTCTATGTTTGAGACTGAGGTAAAGGCACATTGGGACACATGTTGAACAAGGGCTAATCAAACGGGCAGCAATGCGGTGGAGGAGGATTTCCTGGAGTGTATTAGGGATGGTTTTCTAGACCAATATGTCGAGGAACCAACCAGGGAGCTGGTCATCCTAGACTGGGTGATGTGTAATGAGAAAGGATTAATTAGCAATCTTGTTGTGCGAGACCCCTTGGGGAAGAGTGATCATATCATGGTAGAATTCTTTATTAGGATGGAGAGTGACACAGCTAATTCAGAAACTAGGGTCCTGAACTTAAGGAAAACTAACTTCGATGGTTTGAGGCGTGAATTGGCTAGAGGAGACAGGCAAATGATACTTAAAGGGTTGACGGTGGATAGGCAATGGCAACCATTTAAAGATCACATGGATGAACTTCAGCAATTGTTCATCCCTGTCTGGAGTAAAAATGAAATGGGAAAGGTGGCTCAACCGTGGCTAACAAAGGAAATTAAGGATAGTGTTAAAGCCAAGGAAAAGGCATATAAATTGGCCAGAAAAAGTAGCAAACCTGAGGACTGGGAGAAATTTAGAATTCAGCAGAGGAGGAAAAAGGGTTTAATTAGGAGGGGGAAAATAGAGTATGCGAGGAAACTTGCCGGGAACATAAAAACTGACTGCAAAAGCTTCTATAGATATGTGAAGAGAAAAAGATTAGTGAAGACAAACGTATGTCCCTTGCAGATGGATTCAACTGAATTTCTAATGGGCAACAAAGAAATGACAGACCAGTTGAACAAATACTTTGGTTCTGTCTTCACGAAGGAAGACACAAATAACCTTCCGGAAGTACTAGGGGACCGAGGGTCTAGTGAGAAGGAGGAACTGAAGGATATCCTTATTAGGCGGGAAATTGAGTTAGGGAAATTGATGGGATTGAAGGCTGATAAATCCCTGGTGCCTGATAGTCTGCATCCCAGAGTACTTAAGGAAGTGGCCCTAGAAATAGTGGATGCATTGGTGATCATTTTCCAACAGTCTATCCACTTGGGAGCTGTTCCTATGGACTGGAGGGTAGCTAATGTAACAACACTTTTTAAAAAGGGAGGGAGATAGAAAGCAGCTAATTATAGACCAGTTAGCCTGACATCAGTGGTGGAGAAAATATTGGAATCAATTAAAAAGGATGAAATAGCAGCGCATTTGGAAAACAGTGATAGGATCAGTCCAAGTCGGCATGGATTTATGAAAGGGAAATCATGCTTGACAAATCTTCTGAAATTTTTTAGGATGTAACTGGTAGAGTGGACAAGGGAGAACCAGTGGATGTGGTACATTTTGACTTTCAAAAGGCTTTTGACAAGGTCCCACACAAGAGATTGGTGTGCAAAATCAAAGCACATGGTATTGGGGCTAATATACTGACGTAGATAGAGAACTGGTTGGCAGACAGGAAGCAGAGACTTGGGATAAACAGGTCCTTTTCAGACTGGCAGGCAGTGACTAGAGGAGTGCCGCAGGGCTCAGTGCTGGGACCCCAGCTCTTTACAATATACATCAATGATTTTGATGAAGGAATTGAGTGTAATATCTCCAAGTTTGCAGATGACACTAAACTGGGTGGCGGTGTGAGAGGGCGCTAGGAGGCTGCAGGGTGACTTAGACATGTTAGTGACTGGGCAAATGCATGGCAGATGCAGTATAATGTGGATAAATATGAGGTTATCCACTTTGGGGGCAAAAAAGCAAAGACAGAATATTATCTGAATGGTGGCAGATTAGGAAAAGGGGAGGTGCAACAAAACCTGAGTGTCATGGTTCATCAGTCATTGAAAGTTGGCATACAGGTACAGCAGGTGGTGAAGAAGGCAAATGGTATGTTGGCCTTCATAGCGAGAGGATTTGAGTATAGGCGCAGGGAGGTCTTACTGCAGTTGTACAGGGCCTTGTGAGGCCTCGCCTGGAATATTGTGTTCTATTTTGGTCTCCTAATCTGAGGAAGGACGTTCTTGCTTTTGAGGGAGTGCAGCAAAGGTTCACCAGACTGATTCCCGGGATGGCAGGACTGACATATGAGGAGAGATTGGATCAATGGGCCTTTATACATTGGAGTTTAGAAGGATGAGAGATGATCTCATTGAAACATACAAGATTCTGATTGGAAGGGACACGTTAAATGCGGGAGATTGTTCCCGCTGTTGGGGAAGTCCAGAATCAGGGGACACAGTCTTCGGATAAGTGGTAGGCAATTTAGGACTGAGATGAGGAAAAACTTCTTCACTCAGGGAGTTGTTAACCTGTGGAATTCCCTGCCGCAGAGAGTTGTTGATGCCAGTTCATTGGATATATTCAAGAGGGAGTTAGATATGGCCCTTACGGCTAAAGGGATCAAGGGGTATGGAGAGAAAGCAGGATAGGGCTACTGAGGGAACGATCAGCCATGATTTTATCGAATGGTGGTGCAGGCTCGAAGGGCCGAATGGCCTACTCCTGCAGCTATTTTCTATGGGCCCAAGTTTCCACAATAAAAAAAACGGGTGCCCCTCCGAGCTGGGCGCCCGTTTTTCTCGCCTAAAACGGCGCCTAAAAAAATCCTCAGTAGTCTGCACCTTGGCGCAGTCAGCACGAGCTTTGGGGGGGCGGAGCCAGGTCCCGGCGCTGAAAACAGTGCCGGGACCTCTGCACATGCGCGCTACAGTCGGCACGCAAGTGCAATAGCTCCAGGCACCGAACTGTGTGGGAGGGGCCGGAAGCACGCAGCCCCCAGCCCTGGCCCAATGGCCTCACTGGGGCTCCTCCCACGACCAGACCCGACCCCCACTCCGACCCGACACCCGCTCCCCCCCACCCCCCCCGACGACCCGAGACCCGACACCCGCTCCCCCCACCCCCGCCCCGACCCGACACCCGACACCCGCTCCCCCCCCCGCCCCGAGACCCGCTCCCCCCCCCCCGCACCGACCCGAGACCCGACACCCGCTCCCCCCCCCCGACTGACCCGACCCGCGCTCCTGTTCCCCGACCCGACGCCCCCCCCCTCTCTCTCTCCCTCCCTCCCCTCTCTCTCTCTCCCCCTCCCCCTCAGCGGCACGAACGGCCGCAGAATTCTCCCTGGCTGAAGCACTTTCACACAGGTAGGAAGATGGTTTATTTAATCTTTTCGTGGCTTATAAATGTTTATTCAGGTTGGATTTATTTGTATAATATTTGTAGAAGTATAAATAAGGATTTATTGTCGAATTTAATGAGTTCCCTTCCCCCCCTCTCCCCCCCACCTCGTTCTGGACGCCTAATTTGTAACCTGCGCCTGATTTTTTAATGTGTAGAACAGGATTTTTCAGTTCTACAAAAATCTTCACTGGCTCCATTCTACTTTAGTTTGGAGTACATTTTCACTGTGGAAACTTTCAAATCAGGCGTCAGTGGCCGGACACGCCCCCTTTTGAAGAAAAAATTCTGTTCTAAACTCGAACTGTTCTACCTGACTAGAACTGCAGAAAAAAAAATGTGGAGAATTGCGATTTCTAAAATAGTCTGTTCTCCACCAGTTGCTCCTAAAAATCAGGCGCGAATCATGTGGAAACTTGGGCCCCTATGTTTCTATGCTGCCAGTCCAAATCTGATTGGTGTACACTTCAAATTGTGTTGTGTAATTAGACAGACTTGGGGCTGAAATTGCCCCACGCTGTGTTTGGGGAGGTCATTTGCAAAAACTGTTTTTTTTGCACTCGCACGGGAAGCGTGCCCACGTCACGGATTTGGGTTCTTGTAAAAAAATGTTGCCTGCGGTAATGGAGCATTTCCCCGGTGCTCCCCCATGCTCATCACATCAGCATCGTGTGGATGTGCCGCATTACGCTGATGCCTGACAATGTCTCTCTCCTTTTAAAAGGGAGGGCCACTACGAACTCTACAGCCTCTTTAGTGGTGCCCACTGGACCACCAGGATAGGTGTCGGCCGGGCCAGCTGCCTGGCACCCAAGAGGATGTGCTGGGCAGCATCTTTGCACCCCGGCCACAACAGCGACCGCCATTGTCAGACTGACTGAAAAGTCATCTGATAGAAAAAATATAGCGGCTGCCGTGCTACCACCTCCCCTTTAAGTAGGGCCGGGGTGACGCAGCCACTTTAGCTTCTGCCAGCGAGAACCTGTCGGTGTCATCGCCACTGCACCGACCGCAGGGCAATTTCCTCGAGGGGTGCGTAGCGGTCGGCGCGGGGTGATAAAGGATTGGTGCACACGGCGATGACATCATCACCGTGCGTGCACCATGTTGCTATGCTAATCGTGAGTCATGGCACAAAGCACTTTTTGCCAGCGGAGTCCTGGGGCAATTCCACGTGGGTCAATGCAGCCGCAATGCCTGTGCGCTAGCTCATTAGTGCTCCGTTAGCGCCCACTGGCAGCGCTAACTGGACCTATGCAAAGGGCAATTTCGGTCCCTTAGCGTAGATGTTAAACCCAGGTTTCTTTTCAAGACCAAGGTGCTTTTTTGGTGCTCTGGAAACTACAGGAATGGGTTATTGCTTTGAATCAATGCAATTAGAAAGAAAAAATTAATACTTGGATTTCTATAGATCCTTTCATAATCACCGGACTTCTCGAAACACTTTGCAGCCAATTAAGTACTTTTGGAGTGTAGTCATTGTTGCAATATGGGAAACACGGCAGTCAATTTGCTCAGAGCAAATTCTCACAAACAGCAATATGATAATTAGCAGATAAACTGTTTTCGTTATGTTGGTTGAGGGGAAAATATTGGCCAGTACACCGGGGATAACTCCTCTGCTCTTCTTTGAAATAGTGCTATTGGATTTTTTATGTTCACCTGAGAGGTCTAACTTCTCACCTGAAAGCTGGCACCTCTGACCGTGCAGCACTCCCTCAGCACTGCACTGGAGTGTCAGCCTAGATATTTGTGCTCAAGTTCCTGGAGTGGGATTTAAATCCACAACCTTCTGACTAAGAGGCTGTATTGTAGTCAGTCTGTATTAATAACAAGATATAGGGCCCAAGTTTCCACATGATTTGCGCCTGATTTTTAGGAGCAACTGGTGGAGAATGGACTATCTTAGAAATCGCAATTCTCCACATTTTCTTTTCTGCAGTTCTAGTCAGGTAGAACAGTTCTACTTTAGAACAGAATTTTTTCTTCAAAAGGGGGCATGTCCGGCCACTGACGCCTGATTTCAAAGTTTCCACAGTGAAAATGTACTCCAAACTAACTTAGAATGGAGCAAGTGAAGATTTTTGTAGAACTGAAAAAACCTGTTCTACACATTAAAAAATCAGGCGCAGGTTACAAATTAGGCGTCCAGAACGAGGTGGGGGGGAGGGGGGGAAGGGAAGTCATTATTCGACAATAAATCCTTATTTATACTTATACAAATATTATACAAATAAATCCAACCTGAATAAACATTTATAAGCAAAGAAAAGATTAAATAAACCATCTTCCTACCTGTGTGAAAGTGCTTCAGTCAGCTCAGCGATGTTCCCGCGAACGGGATGGAGGGAAGGGAGGGGCAGGCAGTAACGAGGCAGCAAGCAGCCTTCAACTTGAGGTGGAAGCCTTAGTCAGCTCAGCGATGTTCCCGCAAACGGGAGGGAGGGGAGGGAGGGGCAGGCAGGCAACCAAAGATACAGCAGCAGGCTTCGAGTTGTGAGGGGGACTGAGGCCATTTGGACAGGGAGAGGCAGCCACATCGACAGTTTTATATTTACATTATAGAATGGGTGCTGCATTGTCAACACCACATATTATGCAATGGTTCGCCATCAATTCAATGCATAGGAGAGAATTGATTAGAGCTCACTGCAACAGGAACGTCGTAGCCCGTAAGTTGATGGGCAGGAGACCTTACCCACGTCGACAATATCGAACCAGGCGCTCGTACCTGGACATGAGCGAGGCTGATTGTGTGAAAAGGCTGCGTTTTCGCAGAGAAGTTGTCACTGAGTTGTGTTAATGGAACATGAAACAGTTTTAATGGAAAAATATTTTATTGAAAAGTTAACGTCACTCTAATAAAATACTTGTTGTATCAAACTATACTTTTTAATATGACTCTTGAAGATCACTTAAAAACTTTAAGATCACTTATAAACTTGTAAAGTTACAAAAGTTACAAAACACTTTCTATGTGAAAAATTTTACACTCTAAGATTACTTAAACTTCAAGATCACTTTTTAGATGCAAAATTAAATAATTTACAGAATGTGCGAGCATTTACACTATAAGATCACTTGAAAACCCTGAGATCACTTATAAGTTGTAAAGTTACAAAACTTACAAAACAATTTCAATTTGAAAAATCTTACACTCTGAAGAACACTTTTAAACTTCAGGATCACTTTTTAGGTGCAAAATTAAATAAGATACAAAAAAATGTGAGAGCATTTACACTACAAGATCACTTAAAAACCATAAGATCCCTTATAAGTTGTAACGTAACAAAACTTACAAAACAATTTCAATTTGAAAAACGCTACTGCAGCTACATCAAGAACAAGAACAAAAGCAGCAAAGAAAGGCTGCAACCATGTCTCATCCACATCTCAGTGAATGTTCACTTCCTCATGGGGGTGTCATTTGATTGGCTGGGCTTGTGCCCTTATTGCAGCAGCTACCTCAACCAGGCCCACCCTGACGGCCTGTGCCGTCACTTGCATGCCCTCCCTGATGGCCTGTGCCGACACTTGCATGCCCTCCCTGATGGCCTGTGCCGACACTTGCGTGCCCTCCCTGACGGCTTGTGCCGTCGATTGCACTCCCTCGGACATTCCCTCCCTAAGTTCCCGTGTCATTACTGCTATTTCTCCCGTCAGGCCCGTCAACTCTTCACCTACTGCATTGATGCCACCGATGAGTGATCGGGTAAGCTCATTGGTCTCCATAACCAATGCCACAACCTGAGCCGCATCTGTTGCATGCTGCACCTCAGGAGAGCGTGTCTCCAATCTTCTTCTCTGCCTGGGTTCTGCCTCGTGGCACCACTACACTGGGAGGCGCGGGCACGGACGGTGGGATGCTCGGTGTTGCAAGCGGCACCACTACACAGGGAGGCGCAGGCTGGGACTGTGGGACGCTCTGTGTTCCAGACGGCTGAACTAGAGGGAGAGGCTCGGGCTGGAATGGTGGGATGCTCTGTGTTGCAGATGGCAGCACTCGAGTGCGAGCCATGGGCTGGGATGTTGGATGAATGGGTGTAAACTGCTCGATGATATCAGCAGCAACACTGGGACCCGAAGCGTCGGAATCAAAACCTTAGTTGGTGGAACCAGAACCTATGCAAGAGGGAGGCGCAGGCTGGGACGGTAGTGCACTGACTGTAGAATGCTGCATTATACCAGCAGCGCCACTGGGACCCGCAACATCGGAAGCGAAACCATGGATGGTGGGACCAAGACCTATGCTAGGGGTTGAAACTCTGATGCCCCTTGATGGGGGCTCATAAACATTAAATTGGAAGCTCTCCCCTGCAGACATTTCAGTCCTCGCTGACATCATCCAGTCTGGATCGTCCACAGCTGGTTGTACTGGTTCTTGTTCTGTACCCTCAGGATCCTCAGGGTTGTCAGCAGCAGCATCATCATCATCATCATCATCATCATCATCATCATGTTCTGCAAAATACATCAGAACAATCAAATGCTTAACAGCAAGGGAGGGGGCCAGGTGGGTGGCATGAGTACTCTCACACATAGCAGGCCAGGCAGCAGGTTGATTTAAAGGGCCACGATGCATTTTCAGGACTTACCCTCTTCCTCGCGTGCGGGCCCAACTTGTGCTGTACCAATTGCTTTACTCCATGTCCGACTCATCATAGCAGCTACCCTTTGTTCCAAGAGTGTCAGTGGATGCAGATTGGGCGTGCCTCCTCCTGTTTGAGTTGCTTCCCTTTTGTTGTGGGCCAATTTCTTCTGCAAAGAGTAAAATATAACTTTTTACAGAGTGTGTCAGTCTGCAAGGTGGGACATACAGATAGCCAGGTTACAATTACGATTAAATTAAAAATGGGAAATATTACTCGCACTAACTACTTGACCAAGGTCATGCCATTTCTTTTTACACTGACTTCCAGATCTCCTGGTATGCACCACTGCGCAGTAATCTTCTGCAACTTGGTTCCAGCGTTTCTTCATTTCTTTTAGTGGCACTTTTATGCGACCTCTGTTGCTGGTATCTAGCTCCTGCCATCTCTGCTCAATTATATTCACTAATATCTCAACTTCCTCATGTGAGAAATTCTTTTTTCTTGGTGGAAGTTGATCCATTGCAAAGTTGAATTGGCACTTTTTTTTCTCCAAACACAGTCCTTAATTTGCAGGCACAGGTACTGCAAGTTTAGCAGTGAAAAGCTGAACTCACTGATTTCAGCAGGTGATTTCTTCAGCAGTGCTGCTAAAAGCACTCCCTCACACACAAAAATATCAATAAAATTAAAATACAAGCCTTTGCAGGGGTCCAAGAACAAATCTTCACGTTTTCTGCAGCACTTTCTAAAATGGCCGAGTGCCAATGTTTTTTTCACACTGCGCGTGCGCGAACGCTCCAACGCGCACGTGCAGCGTTGCCGATAGGAAAAAAAACGAATTTAAATAGTACCCGCCCCCTCCCACTTACAAAATCGGCGCGAGTGTAGGCTCCACCCCCCTGGGCGCCGCGCCAGGCAGACAAGGAGCTGCAGAACACTCCAGAATCGCGAGTTTTATTTAGGCGCCGTTTTAGGCGCAAAAAACGGGCGCCCAGCTCGGAGGGGCGCCCGTTTTTTATCGTGTGGAAACTTGGGCCCATAGCATCTTGCCTTTCCGAAAAAATAGCCTGATGTTCAACTTTGTCTCAGGTGGAGGAAATGCACTTATAGCTGTTACTTTTCCAAGACCTGACTTAATGCCTTTAGGAGAAACACTACAGAATTATTGGACTCAATTTTCACTTCCATCGCCTGGCGAGAACGTGGCGGTAACAGCCTCAAATTGGGGTCTGTAGCCTTACCGCCTCTTTAGCACTGACGAAGAGGCCGCTGTAACTTTCACAGGGGCCTACCACTGAGTGGCTATGGCACCAGCCTGAAACAAGCTGCATACTGCTTTCCCATGCACAAGATGTCGGTGGGATCCCAAGTGCAATTTGACGAGATACATGGGTGGAGCTTGCAGCGTGAAGGCTTCGCCCATGTGCCTTGGTGTTCCGATAAAGAAATGGCCAGAAACATTTTAAACATAGAAATTTTGGATGAGCAGGAAGGAGCAGGAGCACTTGTACCAGCTCCACAAAAATACTGCTGGCCTCTGCCGGTTAGTGCCTCACCCTGGCCTTGCCGCGCATCGACATTGCGATTGCCCCCTGCCCTACCTGCCAATGGGCCTCTGCCACTGCCCCAGCCGCCCAAAATTCCTGAGGCCGAAGAGCGACGAGCAGCATCAGGACTCCTGTTTGGTATCTGTAGCT
This sequence comes from Pristiophorus japonicus, assembly GCF_044704955.1. Taxonomy (NCBI): domain Eukaryota; kingdom Metazoa; phylum Chordata; class Chondrichthyes; family Pristiophoridae; genus Pristiophorus; species Pristiophorus japonicus. The sequence goes on from NC_091977.1 coordinate 289,544,874, forward strand.
TGCCTGCCAAATGAGGCCGAGATCTCAAAATCATGGCCACTTCTTTGCCACCTCCTCTCTGCTGGTCACCTACCTGAAACAGCAATCCCATTCCATTGCTCTTGACTGATGTCCTTTCTAAATGTTTCCTTTTCAAATACTAAGCCACTTCCCTTTGAACATTTTAAATGGTTATCCATGTGAACCAGTGTGTATTTGTCTTTAATTTCAATTTATTTTGTCTCTTCTTCTGCATATTCTACAGTACATATAGAAATAAATGTGAGTGCATGTACATTCAGGTTATTACTTTGAATTCTTGTACTCAATTGTTGTATTACATCTATTACCTCTAGGCTTACATTCCCTGGATTGTGGGGAGGTCCCAGCAGACTGGAAAACTGCAAATGTAATGCCCCTATTTAAAAAAGGAGGCAGACAAAAAGCAGGAAACTATAGACCAGTGAGCCTAACACCAGTGGTTGGAAAAATGTTGGAGTCTATTATTAAAAAACAGTAGCAGGACATTTGGAAAAGCAAAATTCGGTCAGGCAGAGTCAGTATGGATTTATGAAGGGGAAGTCATGTTTGACAAATTTGCTGGAATTCTTTGAAGATGTAACGAACAGGGTGGATAAAGGGGAACCGGTGAATGTGGTGTATTTGGACTTCCAGAAAGCATTTGACAAGGTGCCACATAAAAGGTTACTGCACAAGATAAAATTTCACGGGGTTGGGGGTAATATCTTAGTATAGATAGAGGATTGGCAAACTAACAGAGAACAGAGAGTCCAGATAAATGGATGGTTAAATAAATAAATGGTTTATTTTTCTGGTTGGCAACCAGTAACTAGTGGGGTGCTGCAAGGATCAGTGCTGGGACCGCAACTATGTACAATCTATATTAACGACTTGGAAGAAGGGATTGAGTAGCATATAAGTGCTTGGTAAGTGTGAAGTCATGCACTTTGGCAGAAAAAATCAAAGAGCAAGTTATTTTTTAAATGGAGAAAGATTACAAAATGCCGCAGTACAGCGGGACCTGGGGATACTTGTGCATGAAACACAAAAGGATAGTGTTATATATGTAAACTTGTATTTACTCTGTACAGCCACCAGAGGGCTCATCCACTGGAGTAGAAAGGGAGCACAGGTATTTAAAGAGGCCTCACAGGTTGGAGACCTGTAGTAAAAGACTAAGGTCACATTTTACTCTGAGCTCACAGTGTTCAGTCTAACTCTTTCTCCACACATAACAACTGGCGACAAGATACAGATAGCGAACTCAAAGATGCAGAGAACAGTGGGCATCCTGGAGAAATTCTCGGAGGGAGATGATTGGGAAACTTTTGTGGAGTGACTCGACCAATACTTTGTAGCCAACGAGCTAGATGTGGAAGAGAACGCTGCCAAATGAAGGGCAATCCTCCTCACCGTCTGTGGGCCACCAATGTATGGCCTCATGAAGAATCTGCTCACTCCAGCAAAACCCACGGAGAAATTGTACGACGATTTGTGCACACTGGTCTGAGAGCATTTGAACCTGAAGGAAAGCATTCTGATGGTGAGGTACCAGTTCTACACCTACAAAAGGTCTGAAGGCCAGGAAGTGGCAAGTTATGACGCGAGCTAAGACGCCTTGCAGGACAGTGCGAATTTGAAGGGCATTTGGAGCACATGCTCAGAGACTTTTTCATACTTGGCATTGGCCATGAAACCATACTTGGAAAAGTTTTGGCTGTAGAGACCCCAACCTTGAGTAACGCCATAGCGATAGCCCAGGCGTTCATTGCCACCAGTGACAATACGAAGCAAATCTCTCAGCACACAAGTGCTGCTACAAGTACTGTGATGGTGTTTTCAAATCGTAACATACAGGGCAGGGCACACATACCTGCAGCGACACGTCCGCAGATGTCTCAGAGTCCACCCCTCAAAGGTGATGAGTGCAAGGCCATTAACACTTTGTTGGCGCTGCGGGGGTGATCATCGTTTCCATTCATGCCGATTCAAAGGGTACGTTTGCAAGGGCTGTGGAACAATGGGACACCTCCAACGAGTGTGCAGGCGAGCTGCAAATCCTGCTAAACCTGCAAACCACCATGTTGCAGAAGAGGACAGATCCATGAAGGATCATGATGAACCAGAGCCTCAGATCGAGGAGGCAGAGGTCCATGGGGTGCACACAGTCACCACAAATTGTCCCCCAATAATGCTGAATGTTGAACTAAATGGACTCCCGGGGTCAATGGAGCTGGACATGGGCGCGAGACAGTCCATCATGGGCAAAAAGACTTTCGAAAGGCTGTGGTGCAACAAGGCCTCAAGGCCAGTCTTAACTCCAGTTCGCACGAAACTAAGAACTTGCACAAAAGAACTGATTACTGTAATCAGCAGTGCTACCACAAAGGTCTCCTACGATGGAGCAGTGCAAAGCTACCACTCTGGGCGGTACCGGGCGATGGTCCCACACTGCTCAGCAGGAGCTTGCTGGGAAAGATATGCTGGAACTGCGATGATGTCCAAGCACTATCGCCTGCTGACGACATTTCGTGTGCCCAGGTCTTAAACAAATTTCCTTCGCTGTTCGAACTAGGCATCGGGAAATTCCAAGGAGCAAATGTGCAGATCCACCGAATTCCGGGCGCACGACCATCCATAACAAGGCGAGAGCAGTACCATACATGATGAGAGAAAGGGTAGAGATCGAGCTAGACCAGCTGCAAAGTGAGGGCATCATTTCCCCGATCGAGTACAACGAGTGGGCCAGTCCTATCATCTCAGTCCTCAAGAGAGACGGCACTGTCAGAATCTGTGGCGATTACAAAGTAACTATCAATCGTTTCTCCCTGCAGGACCAATACCCACTACCAAAGGCCGACGACCTCTTTGCAACGCTGGCGGGAGGAAAGACGTTCACGAAGCTGGATCTGACTTTAGCCTACATGACGCATGAACTGGAGGCATCATCGAAGGCCCTCACCTGCATCAATACGCACAAAGGTCTTTTTCTTGATAACAGATGTCCGTTTAGAATCCGATCAGCTGCGGCGATATTCCAGAGAAACATGGAAAGCTTACTGAAGTCGGTCCCACGTACGGTGGTCTTCCAGGACGACATCTTGGTCACAGATCAGAACAGAGTCGAGCATCTGCAGCACCTGGAGGAGGTTCTTAGTCGAATCAACCGCGTGGGACTCAGGTTAAAATGCTCGAAGTGAGTTTTCCTGTTGCCTGAAGTGGAGTTCTTGGGAAGGAGGATTGTGGCGGACGGCATCAGGCCTACCAACACAAAGACGGAGGCAATCGAGAACGCACCGAGGCTACAGAATGTTACGGAGCTGCGATCGTTTCTGGGAATCCTGAACTACTTTGGTAACTTCTTAACGTGTCTCAGCACACTGTTAGAACCACTACATGTCTTACTATGGAAGGGGATGAATGGGTTTGGGGCAAAAACCAAGAAAATGCCTTTATAAAACCGAGAAAATTGTTATGCTCAAACAAATTGCTTGTGTTGTATGATCCATGTTAGCGTTTGGTACTAGCATGTGATGCGTCGTCATATGGCGTCGGGTGTGTATTGCAACAAGCTAATGAGTTTGGGAAACTGCAACCAGTTGCTTATGCATCGAGTAGTCTGTCTAAGGCTGAGAGAGCCTACAGCATGATTGAGGAAGATGTGTTGGCGTGTGTCTATGGGGTAAAGAAAATGTATCAATACCTGTTTGGGCTAAAATTCGAATTGGAAACCGACCATAAGCCACTTATATCCCTGTTTTCCAAGAGTAAAGGGAAAAATACCAACGCATCGGCCCACATCCAGAGGTGGGCGCTCATGTTGTCTGCATACAACTATGCCATCCACCACAGGCCAGGCACAGAAAACTGCGCCAATGCTCTCAGTAGGCTGCCATTGCCCACCACGGGGATGGAAATGGCACAGCCTGCAGATCTAGCCATGGTTATGGAAGCATTTGAGAGTGAGCAATCACCCATCACTGCCCAGCAGATCAAAACCTGGACAAGCCAGAATCCCTTATTAGCTCTAGTCAAAAGCTGTGTGCTTCACGAGAGCTGGTCCAGTGTCCCAGTGGAAATGCAGGAAGAGATAAAGCCGTTCCTGCAGCACAAAGATGAAATGTCTATACAAGCAGTCTGCCTTCTGTGGGGCAATCGAGTAGTGGTCCCCAAGAAGGGCAGAGACACCTTCATCAATGAACTCCACACTACCCACCCAGGCATCGTGATGATGAAAGCAATAGCCAGATCCCACGTGTGGTGGCCCGGTATCGATGCGGACTTAGATTCCTGCGTTCACAGATGTAACACATGCTCACAGTTAAGCAATGTACTCAGGGAGGCACCGCTAACTTTATGGTCTTGTCCCTCCAAACCGTGGTCTAGGGTACACGTTGACTATGCAGGCCCGTTCTTGGGCAAAATGTTCCTTGTGGTTGTAGACGCGTATTCCAAGTGGATTGAATGTGAGATAATGTCAGCTAGCACGTCTGCTGCCACGACTGAAAGCCTGTGGGCCATGTTTGCCACTCACGGCATACTTGATGTCCTGGTGAGCGACAACAGGCCATGTTTTACCAGTGCTGAGTTCAAACAATTCATGACCCACAACAGGATCAAACATGTCACATCTGCCCTGTTTAAATCAGCTTCCAATGGTCAGGCAGAGAGAGCAGTGCAAACCATCAAGCAAGGCTTGAAGAGGGTAACTGGAGGCTCACTGCAGACTCGCCTATCCCAAGTCCTGCTTAGCTACTGCACGAGACCCCACTCACTCACTGGGATCCCACCTGCTGAACTGCGCATGAAAAGAGCACTTAAGACAAGGCTCTCGTTAGTTCACCCTGATCTACATGAACAGGTAGAGAGCAGGCGGCTTCAACAAAGTGCATACCATGAGAGCGCAAATGTGTCACGTGAGATTGAAATCTCAATGATCCTGCATTCATGTTAAATTATGGACAAGGTCCCAAGTGGCTTCCCGGCACTGTCGTGGCCAAATAGGGGAACAGGGTGTTTTAGGTTAAACTTTCAAATGGACTCATTCACCGGAAACACTTGGACCAAATCAAACTCAGATTTACGGACTATCCTGAGTAACCCACCTTGGACCCTACCTTTTTTGATCCCCCAACATACACACCTGTGGCAACTGGCACCATGGTTGACCGCGAAGCAGAACACATCACCCACAGCAGCCCAGCAGGACCCAACACACCAGGCAGCCCAGCAAGGCCAGCTGCACAGCAGCCCAGCGAGGGCCCAACAAATGATTCAACAATACCAGCTTTCACACCGAGAGGATCAACCAGGGCAAGAAGGGCCCCAGTTCGACTCACATTGTAAATAGTTACACTATTGATTTTGGTGGGAAGTGTTGTTATATATGTAAACTTGTATTTACTCTGTACAGCCACCAGAGGGCTCATGCCCTGGAGTCCCAAGGAACACCATAATCCCTTGGGAACATAGGTATTTAAGGAGGCCTCACAGGTTAGAGATGCACTCTAGAGACCTGCAATAAAAGACGAAGGTCACACTTTACTTTGAGCTCACAATTTTCAATCTGACTCTTTCTCCATACATAACAGATAGTATGCAGGTACAACAAGTGATCAGGAAGACCAATGGTATCTTCGCCGTTATTGCAAAGGGGATGGAGTATAAAAGCAGGGAAGTCTTGCTGCAGCTGTATAATGTATTGGTGAGGCCACACCTGGAATACTGCATGCAGTTTTAGTTTCCATATTTACGAAATTATATACTTGCTTTGGAGACAGTTCAGAGAAGGTTCACTAGGTTGATTCCGGGGATGAAGGGTTGACTTATGAGGAAAGGTTGAGTAGGTTTGGCCTCTACTCATTGGAATTCAGAAGAATGAGAGGTGATCTTATCAAAATGTATAAGATTATGAGGGGGCTTGACAAGGTGGATGCAGAGAGGATGTTTCCACTGATGGGGGAGACTAGAACTAGAAGGCATGGTCTTAGAATAAGGGGCCACCCATTTAAAACAGTGCTGAGCAGAAATTTCTTCTCTCAGACTGTTTTAAATCTGTGAAATTCACTGCCTTAGAGAGCTGTGGAAGCTGAGACTTTGAATAAATTTAAGACAGAAATAGATATTTTCTTAAACGATAAGGGGATAAGGAGTTATGGGGAACGAGCAGGGAAGTGGAGCTGAGTCCATGATCAGATCAGCCATGATCTTATTAAATGGTAGAGCAGGCTCAAGGGGCCATCTGGCCTACTCCTGTTCCTATTTCTTATGTTCTTATATCTTCATTCCTTGACTCTGATTCTCATCATAGAATCATAGAAATTTACAGCACATTAATCCCATAAGAACATAAGAACGTAAGAAATAGGAGCAGGAGTAGTCCATATGGCCCCTTGAGCCTACTCTGCCATTTAATACGATCATGGCCTATCCGATCATGGACTCAGCTCCACTTCCTGCCCGCTCCCCATAACCTTTTATTCCCTTTTTGCTCAAAAATCTGTCTATCTCCGCCTTAAATATATTCAATGACCCAGCCTTCACAGCTCACTGGGGCAGAGAATTCCACAGATTTAAAACCCTCTGAGAGAAGAAATTCCTCCTCACCTCAGTTTTAAATGGGCGGCCTCTTATTCTAAGATCATGTCCCCTAGATCTAGTCTCTCCTATCAGTGGAAACATCCTCACTGCATCCACCTTGTCAAGCCACCACATAATCTTATACGTTTTGATAAGATCATCTCTCATTCTTCTGAATTCCAATGAGTAGATGCCCAACCTACTCAACCTTTCCTCATAAGTCAACCCTCTCATCTCCGGAATCAACTGAATGAACTGTCTCTGAACTGCCTCCAAAGCAACTATATCCTTTCTTAAATATGGAAACCAAAACTGTATGCAGTATTCCAAGTGTGGCCTCACCAATACCCTGTATAACTGTAGCGAGACTTCCCTGCTTTTATACTCAATCCCCTTTGCAATAAAGACCAAGATTCCATTGGCCTTCCTGATCAATTGCTGTACCTGCATACCAACCCTTTGTGTTTCATGCACAAGTACCCCCAGGTCATGCTGTACTGCAGCACTTTGCAATTTTTCTCCATGTAAATAGTAACTTGCTCCTCGATTTTTTTCTGCAAAAGTGTGTAACCTCACACTTTCCAACATTAGACTCCTGCAAAATTTTTGCCCACTCACTTAGTCTTACTATGTCGTTTTGCAGGTTTTTAGTGTCCTCTCACACATTGCTTTTCCTCCCATCTTGTGTCAGCAAACTTGGCTACGTTCCCTTCATCCAAGTCATTAATATAGATTGTAAATAGTTGTGGTCCTTGCATTGATCCCTGCTAGTTACTGATTTCCAACCCGAGAATGAACCATTTATCCCGACTCTCTGTTTTCTGTTAGTTAGCCAATCCTCTACCCATGCTGATATATTACCCCCAACCCCGTGAACGTTTATCTTGTGCAGTACCCTTTTTATGTGGCACCTTGTGAAATGCCTTCTGGAAGTCCAAATATACTACATCCACTGGTTCCCTTTATCCACCCTGTTTGTTGCATCCTCAAAGAATTCCAGCAAATTTGTCAAACATGACTTCCCCTTCATAAATCCATGCTGACTCTGCCTGACTGAATTATGCTTTTCCAAATGTCCTGCTACTGCTTCTTTAATAATGGACTCAAGCATTTTCACAACCACAGATGTTAGGCTAGCTGGTGTATAGTTTCCTGTTTTTTGTCTGCCATCATGTCCATGCCGGCCAATGAGTCCTCATCTTCTTGTTAAGTCCCAATTTGCCAGTAGAATAATGTTGCGCTATCTGTCTCGGATTAAAGGCATTTTTGTTCAAGTCACCAATCATAAAGATTTATACAAGCACTGGAGAACAAGGTGTTGAACATCTTCCAGACAAAACCTGATTATATGAGGAATAGTGTATTTAATAATAAGCCGTAATACAAGCCAGCAACTGCAGCAGCAGCACTTTAGGTTGGATTTTCACTGTGTTGTCACCTCTGTTCGCGCCCTGGAGGGGCAATAATGGCAGCGGGGATGGTTTCCCAGAATCCTCTCCTTGGGCGCCCTAAGGCCGGCTCTTTAGCAACGGATTTTCAGTTGCTCAGCCGAATTTGCGCCCTGAAAGAGGTGTGCAATGCCTACCTTAGCGCTCCGCCCCACACTCAGGGCAAGGCTGCTCCATTTTGCTGACTGAGGCACTAACTGTTCCTGGGCGCAAACTTTACCGTCCTGCCACCATTACCGCCCCGAAATGAGCAGTAGCGAAAATCCAGCCCTTTATCTCTTCTCTTTCTTTCTCCTCCCCGCCTTCCCCCCCTCCCCCCTTCCACCCTGCACGTCCCTCAAAAATCTTCTGGAATTTGCCTTGTAATGTTTAACTTTCCCACCTCCTTACAGCCCAACCCCTCAGAATCATTACACTATTGCCTCAGTTGATTTTGACTAGTACAGAAGTTATTCCTATATAAAAGCATTGGAAATTAGACCTGCCCATTAATGTATATACACAATTCAAATATTCAGATGAGGTTAGAAATTAGGATAATAGGACAATCCTTCCACACAGTATTCTTGTGTTATGCTAGACTGCATTGCTGGCTCTTATGTCTCAGATTCAGGCCCCACAGATATGCGTGTATGAATGTCATAACTATTTAATAGCTTGTCAGTGCTCCAGATGGTTCCCTTGTCGGGGATTTGTTCTCTAGGCTATGGCTGATTGAAAGGGCAGATTGGTAAAATGTTGTTTGAAGAATCAAAAAATTTGAGGACTGTAGGTGAGGAAATAATTTTAATTCATTCAGGACATGGCGATGGAATTTGATAAAAAGGCATCACAAACAGATTTTAGGTCCAGTTCATGCAACACATACTCCAATTTCTAATGACAATCAGTGTATGCATATCTCTAGTCATTTCTTACCCCACCATAAAGGAATATAGCAAAAAAACTACACCTTATGATTCACGGCTTACTAAGCAATATGTATTTTAAATGTTTTTATTCTCAAGGCTTCGGTGCTTAAAGATAAATAGAATGTACAGGTGGGATTTAGCTCAGGGCCAAACCAACTCTGTTGATTTTGCAATGAAAAATGCTTGTCAGAGATAGTTATGGAATCTGGAAGACATATCTACTTGGCTAGCTGCTCAGATCGTAAAAGAGAGTTGTTTACTGCTTATTGTCACTTTTATTTGAAACATAAGAACATAAGAAATAGGAGCAGGAGTAGGCCATTCGGCCCCTCGAGCCTGCTCCCCCATTCAATAAGATCATGGCTAATCTGATCCTGGCCTCAACTCCACTTCCCTGCCCACTCCCCATAACCCTTCACTCCCTTATCATTCAAAAATCTGTCTATCTTCGCCTTGAATATATTCAATGACCCAGCCTCCACAGCTCTCTGGGGTAGAGAATTCCAAAGATTCACGACCCTCTGAGAGAAGAAATTCCTTCTCATTTCCGTTTCAAATGGGCGACCCCTTATTCTGAAACTATGCCCCCTAGCTCTGGATTCCCCCACGAGGGGAAACATCCTCTCTGCATCTACCCTGTCAAGCCCCTTCTGAATCTTATACATTTCAATAAGAAGGCCCAGTCCTTTCGATAATTTGTAATCTGATAATGTTGCCTATTTCCACTCGTTGACACAAAATCTTTCTGGGCTTATACATCCAGGGCACAACATCACTCAGAGTGTACATGTGTCTTACATCCATGAGTGAATTCTGACAGTTTATGGAAACAAATCACATACTTTTCAGTGGATGTCAATGATACACTGTTGTGCTTATTCTTATCATAGCCTTTTAAATGCCTTCAGGAATATGGCAAGCAGTTTACCCTGAAATAATAATTAACTGCATCTTTTTTTTTACTTTTCACATCAGTTGGGATTCTAGGCAGTGGTATTATTACAGATGCCCAAAGAATAAATATATCATCGAGTGAAGATGAACCCGCTACTGCTGTGATATATCAACGTATGCCACAAAGAACCACAGCAAAACACAACAGTAATGACATTGTGGGATAGGTTAATACTCGACCATTGCAATAGGGAGGACTCACAGCAAAACTTAAATTTATAAAATGGGGCGGCCTGTACAGTCCTATCACTGCTTCCTGAAAATAAATATATCACACGACAGAATCACTGCTCTTCGGACAAAGTGCCTGTGGTACTGCCTTTGAACTATATTTAGAGTTGAGCTCATTTGAATAAGTATTAAAGGGTCCCAGAATACATTGTATGATCTGATAAGCCCAGGGTTAGGATTATCTTATTTTTAATTCATTGTTGGGATATGGGCATCACTACCAAGGCCAGCATTGATTGCCTAATCCCTAGTTGCCCTTGAGAAGGTGGTGGTGACCTGCCTTCTTGAACCGTTGCAGTCCATGTGGTGAAGGTGCTCCCACAGTGCTGTTAGCTAGGAATTTCCAGGATTTTGACACAGAGACAGTGAAGGGAGGAAATATATGTCAATGACCACTTGGCATGTAGCTTGGAGGGGAACTTGGAGGTGATGGTGTTCCCACGCATTTACTGCCCTTCTCGTTCTAGGAGGTTGTGGGTCTGGGAGGTGCTTTCTAAGAAGCCATGAGCAGTTGCTGCAGTGCATCTGTAGACAGAACACACTGCAGTTACGGTGCACCAGTGGTGGAGGGAGTGAATATAGAAGGTGGTGGATGGGGTGCCAATCAAGTGGGCTGCATTGTCTTGGCTGGTGTCAAATTTCTTGAGTGTTGTTGGAGCTGCACTCATCCAGGCAAGTGGAGAGTGGTCCATCACACTCCTGCCTTGTGCCTTGTAGGTGGTGAAATGCTTTGGGCAATCATGAGGTGAGACACTCATCACTGCCTCTGTAACCTCTTGCAAAAAAGGTTTCACATGTATGCATGGATTATATGCTGGGAAAATCTGCGAACTGCTCAAGCTCAAAATGCATAGATGTTTTTTGAAGATCAGTGAAGCTATTCTGAGGTAGAAATATCCATTCAAAGCTTTTGAGACAGACGACAATCTTGAAGGACAAACTCTAAAAATGGCATTGAAGACACAAAAGACAATTCAATAGATAAATGTAACCATTGTATACGAAAAATGTAAATTTAAAATTTATTACCTTGTATTGGTCATAAGAATTTTCAGTTATTCAGTAAAAAACGGGAGACAATTTTTTAAAAACTTGTTTGATTCATTAATTAACTGTGCCAGGGAACTGTTCACTTAAGGAAATACCTTTTCAAATATTTGCATAGGAAATTTCATTTTTAAATGTTGACATAAAAGTGATGCTAAAATCAGGAAATAAGTTTACATTTTTTAAAAAGCATGCATCCATAATTGGTGTAATAGTATCGACGACAGAGGTTGGGGTGGTCTTGGATCTGACCTGGAGACGGTGCAGGTTGAACAGGTTCCCACTGGTTCTGTGGTTTAGTTCCACTCCAGTGGCGAGCTTGTCGACAGTGGGGTGGAGCATGGTGGCGAGAAAGATTGAGAAGAGGGTTGGAGAGATGACGCAGCCTTGTTTGACCCCAGTCTAGATGTGGATTGAGTCTGTGATGGATCCGTTGGTAAGGATAACAGCCTGCATGTTGTCGTGGAGCAGGCAGAGGATAGTGACGATCTTTTAGGGGCATCCGAAACGGAGGAGGACGTTCCATAGGCTCTCGTGGTTGACAGTGTCAAAGGCCTTTGTAAGGTTGAAGAAGGACATGTATAGACTTGTATAGCCATGTATAGACCACCCCAACCTCTGTCGTCGAGCTACAGTACACGGACGACATATGCGTCTGCACACATACTTAGGCTAAACTCCAAGACATAGTCAACGTATTTACTGAGGCATACGAAAGTATGGGCCTTATGCTAAGCATCCGTAAGAGAAAGGTCTTAAACCAGCCTTACCTCACCGCACAGCACTGCCCCCAGTCAAGATCCATGGCACGGCCCTGACCACGGTGGACCACTTCCCATATCTCGGAAGTCTCCTATCAACAAGAGCAGGCATCGACGACGCGATCCAACATCGCATCCAGTGCACCAGTGCAGCCTTCGGCCGCCTGAGGAAAAGAGTGTTTGAAGAACAGGCCCTCAAAACTGCCACCAAGCTCATGGTTTACAGGGCTGTAGTAATACCTGCCCTCCTGTATGGCTCAGATACATGGACCATGTACAGTAGACACCTCAAGTTGCTGGAGAAATATCACCAACGATGTCTCTGCAAGATCCTACAAATTCCCTGGGAGGATAGGCGCACCAACATCAGCGTCCTCATCCAGGCTAGCATCCCCAGCATTGAAGCACTTACCACACTCAATCAGCTCTGCTGGGCAGGCCACATAGTCCACATGCCAGACACGAGACTCCCAAAGCAAGTGCTCTACTTGGAACTCCTTCACGGCAAACGAGCCAAAGGTGGGCAGCGGAAACATTACAAGGACACCCTCAAAGCCTCCCTGATAAAGTGCGACATCCTCACTGACACCTGGGAGTCCCTGGTCCAAGACCGCCCTAAGTGGAGGAAGTGCATCCGAGAGGGTGCTGAACACCTCGAGTCTCAATGTTGAAAGCATGCAGAAATCAAGCGCAGGCAGCGGAAAGAGCGTGCGGCAAACCAGTCCCACCCACCACTTCCCTCAACGATTATCTGTCCCAGCTGTGACAGAGTCTGTGGTTCTCGTATTGGACTGTACAGTCACCAAAGAACTCACTTCAGGAGTGGAAGCAAGTCTTCCGAGGGACTGCCTATGATGATGATGATGATGAGGATGAATAGTATATTAGCAGATCAACTGATATACTAGTCGATGTTATTTATGGTGAGTTGTATGTTTTACAAGAACAGGAGTGTAATGCTGGGTAGCATTACTGGAGACACTGACTTATTGCCATTCGGGATCACGGGCTCAATTTTCCCGAGTGATTTGCGCCATTTTTTTGGTGCACGCCGCTTCCTTTGGCCTAAATTTAAAAATCCAAGTTTCCCCAAAGATTCTGCGCCAGCGTAACTCAGTTAGATACAATTATTTTAGGTTAGTTTTTCTGCATGCTCAAACTATGCCACTATGCAGCAAGCAGCATCAAATGAAGCCCGGTGGGAGGGAGGGTAGTGGGGGTGGGTGTGTTTTTTTTTTCCCAATCTAAGCAAGCCGATTGCGCATGCTCAGAACTGGGTATGGTCCATACTAGGACGTCGACCTTGGGGAGATAGATAACAAAGAAGCTTATCCTGCCTGCATTTTTGAGCTTCTTGCAAAGGTACTATTTAATCATGGGGGCAATACTGACAATGATATACCTTGTGCAAGCCTTCTACATGATGGTGCTGCAGCGGAGACAATTGTTTTGACATCATCGCATGATATAGGATGATGGGCAGGAGGCCTTACCCCGTCGGGTATATCGAGGCAGATGGTCATACCCACACCTGAGTGACGCAGACTGTGTCAGACGGCTCCATTTCCGCAAATAAGTTGCAACTGAAATCTGTGAGTTAGTAAAAACAGACCTGTACCCTAGAAGCGTCAGGAGGACTGCTTTGTCAGTTGAAGCAAAGGCTACAGCTGCACTTTCATTCTATGCATCTGTATCGTTCTAGGCCACAACTGGGGATGTGTGCGCCATTTCTCAACATGCAACACATATCTGCATTCTGCAGGTGACTGCTGCACTGTATTCCCGGAGGAACGACTACATTAAGTTCTACATGACCACCCAGGCAATGTTTGAAAGGGTTGTGGGCTTCTCCAGGATTGCTGGCTTCCCAAAGGTATAGGGCTGCATTGATTGTACCCACATCACCTTGCGAGCACCTTTGGTGGATTCCAAGATGTACAGGAACAGAAAAGGCTTGCACTCCATTAATGTGCAACTCGTGTGTGACGACATGCATCGCATCATGTCAGTTGATGCGAGATACCCTGGGAGCACCCATGACGCCTTTATCCTACGTGAGAGCGTTATATCTGCCATGTTTCAGTAGCAGCCAGAAGGGCAGAGCACGCTACTGGAAGACAAAGGGTACAGCCTCGCCACCTGGCTCATGACTCTCCTACGCGTAACCCGGACGGAAGCTGACCGGGAATACAACATGTCGCACATTGCGACACGCAGCATAATAGCGAGGACCATTGGCATCTTGAAACAGCGTTTACGATGGCTGGACCATTCTGGAGGCTACTTGCAATAGTCCCCTTAGATTGTCGGTCAGTTCACTGTTGTGTGCTGCATGCTGCATAACTTAGCCATCATGAGACAGCAGCAGCTGGTCGTAGAAAACCCACCTGAGGTGATAGTGGCTGATGAAGAGGAGGAAGATGCAGATGATGATGAGGAGGAGGAGGAGGACGAGGAAGCCATGCAACTAGCTGAACCTGGAGCATGATGGTGGAGGAGGGTGGGCCGTCGTGCCCCTTTAACGATTGCTCGAGCCTTGCTGCTTGAAGGCTCCGCGGCAACTATTCCAAATGCACCATGTTTACTGTTTGGACCTGTTCTGTAATGTTGTGTTGTGTTAATAGAACAAATAATGGAAATGATTCTTCTTTACTTTAAAAGGTTGTGTTAATAATGGAACAAATAATGGAAATGATTCGGTTATAATTTAAAATATATTTTATTCAAAATTTAACAAACATTTGTTTGTACTTAACTTTAACATGCATATTCTTGCATCAAACTTTAACATCACTTACAACCTCTCAGATCACTTAAAAACTTTAAGATCACTTACAAACTTTTAAACTTGTAAATATACATAACTTACAAAAAACTTTTAAGTTGAGAACAGTTACCACAGGAACAACAATAATAATAACAACAGCAAAGAAAGGCTGCAACCATCTCTCCTCCACATTATTCTAAGACCGCCCGCTGTGCTTGGTCTTGTTGACGACATCCCTGCCCGCAGGCAGTGGTGCAGCGTTTCTCGGGTTGTTACCAAGCTTATTCTTTCGAACATCTCAGGTAATGCGCACTTCTTGATGGGGGGGTGGCAGCGGTAATGTGGAAGACCCGGTATTTGGCCTTTTCAGAGGCTGGTATGGGGATTGGAGTGGGAGTGGCAGTTGATTCTGTCAATGGGCGCGGGATCTGGGCATGTTCCCTTATTGCAGCAGCTAACTCTGACAATCCCTCCCTGATGTGCCCTGACAGTGTCTCAACTACCTGTGACATTCCCTCCCTCATGTTGAACAACAGTGTGTCAATGACCTGCAACATTTCCTTCCTCATGTGCCCTGACAGTGTCTCAAATACCTGAAACATTCACTCCCTCATATTCACTGACAGTGTATCAACTGCCTGAGACATTCCCTTCCTCATGTTCCCAGGCAGTGTTCCTATTTCTCCTGAGAGCGTTGTTACTTCTCCTGACAGTCCCGATAACTCATAACCCACCCCACTGATGGTGTCCAGGAGTGATCGTGTAAGGTCAATTCTCTCCGCATACATTGCCATCATGTGAACCACATCTGTTAGATCCTGCACCTCAGCAGAGCGCTGTTGAGCTTTCCTTCCCCTCCTCATCCTGGATGTGGTAGCTGCATTCCACGGGGACCCTCGGACTCAGACAATGGGATCCTGGGTATGCCTCACTGCATCCCACTGAATTCCCCAGCCTCGGACTGTGGGAAACGATGGAATGTCCCAGCAACACTCGTACCACTCAGGAAAGGGACTGGCACCTCAATGGGCAGCACCTGCACCTCCTCCAGAGTGATTGCAACGTTGGGGGCTTCATCCATCACCTTCCCCTTCCCCTCATCCCCATGCTCCTTGTCTGGAAGGTGGGATTGGAAGATGTTCTCCGCTTCAGGCTCGTCCGCATCTGAATCTTCTTCTGCATCATCAGGATTGGCCTCATGTTCTGCAAAATATAACAGAACAGACAAATGGTTAGCAGCAGAGGAGGGGGTAGGTCGGGTGACATGAGTAGGCTGACACAGCGCAGGCAGCAGGCTGATTTTAAGGACCACGATGAATGATAGCACATTGCATCAACAGAAGCATAGCTGATGGAGACATCCCCATGAACCGAAACATGGCTAGCCCGTGCTGTACTTAACATTAGCAAAGCCAGACTGCGGAATTTGCAGGACTTACCCTCTCCCTCGAGTGTGGGCCCAGCTTATGCAGTGGTGGTTGTTGTTCTCCAGGCAGGACCCATCAAAGCAGTGACCCTCTCTTCCAATGGTGTCAGTGGGTGCACATTTGCCGGGCCTCCTCCTGATCAAGTTCTTTCCCGTTTGTTGTGTGCCACCTTCCTCTGCTAAGATGAAAATATAACTCTTTAGAGAGGGTGTCTTTCTGCTGGGTGGGACATATACAGCTGGTCACATTTACAATTGCAATTCCATTGAATAAATGAAAATATTACATGCATTAACTACTTGACCAAGGTCCTGCCCTTTGCACTGGCTTCCAGACCTCGGGGTGGTCACCACTGCACAGTAACCTTCTGCAAGTTGGTTCAGCGTTTCTTCATTTCTTTTGGTGAAACTTTTATGTGACCTCTGCTGGTGTCCAGCTTGTGCCATCTGGCTTCAATTACAGTAACTAGTGCCTCCACTTCATCCTGTAAGAAGCTCTTGATCCTTGAGCCGTGTTGCAACTTGTATTGCAGCTCCAATTTTCCCAATGAGAATTAAAGTTCTCACATACAACTGGCTCTTTAAAAATGGCCGAATGCAGACCGGGAGGCGTACTAGGCATGTGTGCCCATGGCAATCACATCCAAAACATCCTTTTTTTTTCCGCGCATGCGCAGAAGGGGACATCCTTTTTTCGGGGCAGACAGTAGGCTCCATCCCCCAAAGCTACAGGACAGGCTGCACGGTACCAATTTCAAAGAATAGAATGGGGAAACTTGCTACTTATTTTTTTGGAGTAGTTGGGGCCAGAAAAAACAGGTGTAACTCTGGCAATACGCCAATTAATGGCATTGGGGAAAATTGAGCCCCACATTGTGAGCACTGGAATGGGATCTCAGAGTCTAGTGTTTCAAGATCTGGGGCACTGGGAACTGGGTTTTGGACTTGTGAAACACTGGAGAAAATGGGAAAGGAGTATCTGGAAACATTGGATCAGGTCATTTGATGTGGATCACTGGAATAGGGGTCCTTGGATCTGGGAACATGAAGGAGAGTGGTCCTACTGCAAGGGAACTTTAGGGGTGACTCTGGAATCGGAAACCAGTTTGAAATGTGGCCCAGGAGCTTCTGAGCACTGAAGGGGGATCTTGGATCATGGACTGGAGTGGATGTCTGGGGCGGGGAGGTAGCAGGTCTGCAGTGAGGGTTTTGAAGCACATGCGAGCAGATTGTGAAAAGTTTGGGGTCGACTGTGATCTTGCCACATCGGGGAAGAGGATCTCTCAGTCTTGTAGGGGTTGTGACACAGAAAACTGTGTCGTAAACTGTCCTTGGCCCCTTTCAAAGCATTACGCACAAATCCCTCACCATCTTTCTGCCCATCGTCAGCCTTCGGATGAGACGTTAAATCGAGGCCCTGTCTGCCCTCTCAGGTGGATGTAAAAGATCCCACGGCACTATTTCGAAGAAGAGCAGGAGAGTTATCCCCGGTGTCTTGGTCAATATTTATCTCTCAATCAACATGACAAAAAGAGTTTATCTGATCATTATCACATTGTTGTTGTGGGAGCTTGCTGTGCGCAAATTAGCTGCTACGTTTCCTATATTACAATAGTCACTACACTTCACAAAAAATAGTACTTCAATGGCTGTAAAGCGCTTTGCGGCATACGGTGGTTGTGAAAAGCGCTATATAAATGCAGGTCTTCATTTTTCCTTTCTTTCTTCAACGTTATGCTGATGCACAGAATGCATGCTGAGAAATTCTGTCAATTGCACATGCTTAGAATGCACAGATATGGTTAAAGGTCCTGTTTAAGTGATGTGAGATACAAATACCTGGTCATGTCCAAGTTTTTGACGCAAGCTGAGGCCACAAAGTAAAAACTTTAGTGAAGGTATTAAACGAGACAAAAGTTAAATCAAAAGGTAAATTTAATCATGTTATTGTTTAATATGTGATTTTTGATGTTTCATTTAGTTTAGAACCGTATTTTGACCATTAGAAATTCTAATTCTGAAGAAAAGAATGCAAATGGTAATGTTGAAAAGTTACCATGTTGAGATAGGGTTTTGCATTATTAAATTTAATACAGATTTTCATTATAACTGTTGACCCAGACAGTTTTAATGTTAAATGTTGACATAAAAACTGGTTCAAAATTGTGACATAGGAAATGAGGCCTGTGAGCAGAAAGTGCAGTCCCTATGCAAGATTGTTAATAATATATGCACACAGACTGTCAGAAGACAGTCACAACCAATGACAGAGAATCGTCACTTAGAACAAATATAGTTTGAGGTCAGGCTGCAAGTGTGCGCACTGGCCCAGACCTGAGAACATTGCCATTAAAACACTTGATTATAAATACAATGAGGTCAATTTTAACTCCCCCTACGATGGGCGGGAGAGGAGCAGGAGGGGAGATGTGGGGGGGGGGGGGGGGGTTTAAAGATAAAAATTGCAAAACACGACCCCAACTCGCCACTTACAGGCCATTTTTACTACGGTGGATTGTGTGCTTTTCCCGCGTCTTGGAGATGCGGGGTACTTTATTCTGATACTTAAATCAGACTTCCACAGTGCAGTTTGGAGCCTGATTTAAATTTAACACTGGCCGTCGGTTTTCCCAGGGCTCGGGGAACCCAGCAGCTAAATGGAGACGGGAGTGTAATATAGAGCAACCCCTAGTGGGCTACTGCTCCACCTGGACCTTGTAGTAATGCAACTGCTGATGTAAATTCAATAAAAGTCACATGAAGTAATGGAGCCATCTTGTGTGTGTGCGCTTTAGTGATATTGTAAGAATATATCACAGGGAGCAGCCGGATCAAGCATGTATGTGCTGTTTATAGCACTGCTTGTGAGCCAGGAGGATCAGGAGTGCTCAAGTAAATCTCCTGGTGATTGCAGGCCCTCCTCACTGCCACGATCAACCAACACCCACCTACTATCCCGATATTTGCCTCCCTCGTCCCTCCCGACTGTCGTGTTCCAAGCCCCACCATCAAGCCCCAGTCTTTTCCAATTGCCTGGGACCATCCCCAACGGACCCCGGATGTAGCCTTCTACTGCTGGCTTTCCTACCTGGCAGCCAGTCAGACTGTCTATTTGGTCAGTTGCCAGGCAGAATACAGAGTAAAAAAATGATATTGAGGTCCTGCTGTTAAACTTGGCAGGACTACGCATTCCCAGGATTTTCAGGTTTCAACCCCACAACCGCGTTCCCCTGCTCCTTCCCTGCCTCCCTGAATCACGTTCTACCCTCCGTAAATTTGAGGCGATCCAAAACTCGGCTGCCCGTGTCTTAACTCGCACCAAGTCGCGTTCACCCATCACCCCTGTGTCCGCTGACCTACATTGGCTCCCGCTTAAGCAATTCCTCGATTCAAAGTTCTCATCCTTGTTTTCAATTCCCTCCATGGCCTCACACCTCCCTATCTCTGTAATCTCCTCCAGTCCTGCAAACCCACCGAGATATCTGCGCTCTTCTAATTCTGCCCATTTTCATCGCTCTACCATTGGTGGCCGTGCCTTCAGCTGCCAAGGCCCGAAGCTCTGGAATTCCCTCCCTACACGTCTCCGCCTCTCTACCTCTCTCTCCTCCTTCAAGATGCTTCTTAAAACCTACCTCTTTGACCAAGCTTTTGTTCATCTGCCCTAATATCTTCTTATGTGGCTCCTTGTCAAATGGTTTTATACTGCTTCTGTGAAACACCTTGGGACGTTTTAGTATGTTAAAGGCGCTTATATAAATACAAGTTGTTGTTGTAAATATCGGGGCCAATGTCTCAACTGAAATAATAGAAGTATAACTGACACAGTAATCCCCAGTAGAGTACAATTCAAGAAAATAATGCGGTTGAACCTTGATCCCTGTGCTCCCACATGTCCAACTTAGCATAAACTTAGCATGATGTGACATTCAGGTGACAAAAGCAATAAAGATGAATTATGTCAGATTACACAATGAAAGTGGACTTACAGAAATCCAAGGGCCCCCTCCAAATTACTCAGGCCTCTGAACTCATAGGAAAGCCGCACAAAAATCTGCAAACAAGCCGGTATAGAGAATCCAAGCTTCAGCACTGGAGCAGAACCCAAGGCTAAGATCCCAGAGAGAGGCAGGATGTTTGTGCAAAGGAAAGTTGCTCCAAGGATTTCTGAGACAGAAAAGATACATTTTATAACTAAGCTGAACAATTTACTGGAAAATTATTTAATTTTTTATGTATTTACTGTGCTGTAAATTTAACTGGAGGTGTAAATAAATGATATATCTGCAGAAAGCAGCATGGCAGCTTTTCTTTTATTTGTTACTGGGATGTGGCATCGCTGGCAAGGCTAGTATTTATTGCCCATCCCTAATTGACCTTGAGAAGATGGTGGTGAACCGCCTTTTTGAACCACTGCAGTCCATGTGGTGAAGGTTACAAATCTTGGACCAATCCTAATGCTTTGCATGCTATAACACTCCAAAAAGTTCCCCACACTCTACAAATTTTTACTGTATTTTACAGTCACAGATTACATGCAAGAGTTTTACATATTAGCTGATTTCTGATAGTCACTGTTATGTCTGTAATGCACTTATGAATGACTCCAAGAGGCAACGTGTTGCACTCAAACTGTAGTGACCTTGGTCCTTTATTCGTAACTCCAGAGTCAGGCACAAGCATGGTGGGCAGCCTTTTATACTGGGCCCTGCACACCTATGCAGGTGACCCTCAGGTCTCCCACCGCAGTGCCCTCTAGTGGACAGCTTCTGCTACAAGGGCAGGAAACCCCAGTCTCCACAAGTTGCACCCTCTAGTGGTGCCAGCATAGTATATACACAGTGTAAGCCTTATTGGTAGTACATCAGGTAACAAGTCTACACAGAGAGTATATCTATAATCTACATATATAACATCACTCTCCCCCAAGTCCTTTGTGCCGATTACCATTGTACAATGTGCTCTGGCTTAGCTCTCCCCAGACTTAAGTGCCAATAGCTCTTACACCTTGGCTGTGCTTTGGTTTGGCTCTCTCCCTGTTAACCCCCAAGTCCTTTTGCCACAACATTAGGTAGTGGTTACCAGTTTGGATGGTTCAGTGATGCAGTGGAGGTTCCAGTGAGTTCTGGGTGTGACCCATACGTGTGTCCATGGCTACATACATCCATTTCTCACCCCACACAGCGAGATCATGCAGCAGGCCCATCACATTAACATACAGGATCAGACACAGTCCAAGTACAAAGAAAGGAAGTTACAGTTTGTATTGTGACGCCTTGGTTCAGTGACTTACATTCGTTACGTTTTACGGTCGTGCACCAGGATTGGGTAAATTGCATTCATGGTTCAGTCATGGTAAGTACTGAAGAAGCAGTACAGGTATGCAAGGATGCAGGTTCCAGAGCAACCAGACGGGGGGGTCCTATTCGTCTGATGGCAGCGCTGCTCCCCCTGCTAGTGGGGTGGGCTTGGTTCGCTCACCTAGCCAGGACTCAGGACCTTTGCTGTTGCCTAGTGGTGGGCAGAGCCACAGATGTGTGTGACCTCCCTGTCCTCCTTTGAGGGCTGCAGAATCTTCTGCCTGCTCTCTAATGGTGTTGGGAACCTGGCTGTTCTAGGTCCTGTTTGGGGAACTCGTTGGTTCTGACCTTTCACTCCCGGACATGGCCAAGGAAGCAACTGGGTCTGGGGGCTGCACCGTCTCCACTCAGGTGGTGGGCAACAGCGGCCGACTGCGCGTATTGGTGCTGTTTTTGTTTCCAGGTCCATGGTGAATAGTGCCATCGGGTGCCTGCAGCATGGGATAGACCTGGGGCAGGGTATCAGGATCAGTGTCTTCACCCTCCTGAGGTCGCTGGCCTATAACTTGTGGGGACACCTGGGGCAGGGCATCAGGATCAGTGTCTTTACCCACTGAATTCGCTTGCTTGCTACCTTTTGGGACACTCTATTCCAGACACTTCGCAACAACATTTTGTTCACAATCTTAATCAGTTCATTACATTGATTGCCACGCATACAATGTCTCTTTAAGTTCAGTTGGTTGCAGGTCTCCTTTAAGGGCACCCTGTTGGCTTTACCCCAATCAATTCATTTGTTGGACCCCACGTATTGGTCCCTCAGCATTGCACCTCGGGATGTTGCTGCGACCATCTTTTTTTTCAGCCACGCTGCACCTCGCTGCAGCAGGGACGCCATCTTGCCTCTGTCCTCGAGGTCGACTGCCTTGATCCTTCTCTCCCGCGATTCTGCCACAAAAGCTAAAAGAGTGCCTGTGAATTTGATTTTCCTCCCCAGGAGTCCTGCCACTGGAGCCGGGTAGGTACTTTTAGGTCGTTCCTGTCGGATCATTGCCACGCAGTAGTGATGGACAGTCTGTGCCTCAGGTGTTGCGCTGATCTGTTCTCTGGTGCTTGGCCCAAGCGAAGGTGAGGTTTTGCTCTGCCTCTGAGCAAGGGGGACATCAATTGCTGGAGTGAAGAGGTCTTCCCATTTCCATTGGATCTTCCCCATCCACCTTCTTCTGAGTAGCATTGGACCATCACCTGCAACAATCCACAGAGGTAACTTGTGCACCACACCATTATGAATTACATTTACATCTGCACTACCAAGGACTGGGATCAGCTCCTTGGTGTAGGTGCGCAATTTTTCCTATACTGGAACCAGCTCGGGTCGTTTTTCGTTCCATAGCCTCTCAAAGGCATCCTGGCTCATCACTGCCTGGCTCGCTCCCGTGTCCACTTCCATGAAGACTGGAATGCTGTTTATCTCGACTTCTATCTTCACTGGAGGACAATCGGTGATGCGGGTACACACTCCATACACTTCATCTTGGGGCTGAGCAACCTCTCTGGCCAAATCATCATACTCCCCGCTGGATTCAAAGTCATCTACTGACTCCTCTACTCGGCGGTGAGTCGTATTTCTTTTACACATACGCTGGAGATGGCCCTTCGTGTTACAGGCTTTGCATATGTACTCAGCAAACCAACACTGGTGAGCCCTATGGTTTCCTCCACAACGCCAGCATGGTGCTGTTCGATTAGCACCCCTCGGCAGACTCTGAGTTCTGAAACCCTGAGGTCTGTGCTCTCTGTCCTGGGCAGAGCCATGTTCTACAGTCTTGCCTGTGAAAGGCACCATTCTGTGTACAGGGCTTCCCAGGTTTGAGTCCACAGGATGAATAATTTGCTTGGTGCTGCAGGTCAAGGTCATGAATGTCTGACTGATGCTGATGGCCTTCTGCAGGTTGACTGTGGTTTCGGCAGATAATAGCTTGTGGAGGAGGCCCTCGTGGTCAATTCCCATAACGAAGATGCCTCGCAATGCTTCGTTGAGGTGCATGCCAAAATCACATGGTGCCGCAAGTCTCCTGAGGTCGGCAACATATTTTGCAATCTCCTGGCCCTCAGATCTGCGGTGAGTGTAGAATCTGTGCCTGGCAGTGAGGATGCTCTGTTTTGGTTTTAGTTGGTCATGAATTAGTTCAGTCAGCTCATCGTATGTCTTATCCTTGGCCTTCGTGGGTGCCAGCAAGTCCCTGATGAGGCGGTAGAACTTGGGCCCACAACTGGTCAGCAGTATAGCCTTGCGCTTCTCCGCCAATGTGTCCATCTCCCCTGCCAGGTCGTTTGTCTCGAAATAGTGCTCGAGCCTTGGCATCCCAATCATCACCCTCTGCGAAGTCGTTTAGTGTGCCAAAGGTAGCCATAATCGTGTGAAAGTCTGTATTCTCGTCGCCAGTTGTTGTGTCTGTAATGCACTTAAGAATGACTCCACGAGGTAATATATTGTACTCAAACGGTAGTGACCTTGGTCCTTTATTTGTAACTCCAGAGTCAGGCACAAGCATGGTGGGCAGCCTTTTATACTGGGCCCTGCACACCTATACAGGTGACCCTCAGGTCTCCCACCGCTGTGCCCTCTGGTGGACAGTCTCTGTCACAGGGCCCGGAAACCCTGGTCTCCACCAGTTGCACTCTCTAGTGGTGCCAGCATAGTATATACATCTGCCATGTTTGGGCAGCAGTCAGATGGGCAGAGCTGCTACTGGGAGACAAAGGGTATGGCCTCGCCACCTGGCTCATGAAGCCCCAAGAGTAACCCGGACGGAAACTGACCGTCAAAACAACATGTCACACATTGTGACGTGCACTATTATTGAGAGGACCATTGGCATATTGAAACAGCGTTTCCGATGCCTGGACCATTCCGGAGGCTACTTGCTGTACTCCCCTGAGACTGTCGGTTAGTTCACTGTTGTGTCCTGCATGCTGCATAACTTAGCCATCATGAGGCAGCAGCACATGATAGTGGAAGGTCCACCTGTGGTGAGAGTAGCTGATGATAATGATGTAGAAGATGCAGGTGATGAGCAGGAGGAGGAGGAAGAGGAGGAGGAGGACGACGAGGATGAGGAAGCCATGCAAGTGCCTGAGGCCAAAGCACGATGGAGGAGGAGGGCGGGCCATCATGCTCCTTTAACGATCACTCGAGCCTTGAGCCAGCAGCTCATCCGTGAACGCTTTACTGATGCCTGAGGGCTCAGTGACAACTATTCCACATGGACATGTTTATTGTTTGGAGCTGTTCCGTAATGTTGTGTTAATGGAACATGATTCAGTTTTAATGTAAAATCTATTTTATTCAAAAGTTTACAATGTACTTAACTTAACTTTAATAAAATTATTCTTGTATCAAACTTTACTTTAATATCACTCTTTAAGATCACTTAAAAACTTTAAGATCACTTATAAACTTGTAAATTTACATAACTTATAAAAAAAATTTAATTTAAGAACTTTTACAACAGTAACAATAATAATAATAACAACAAAGGCTGCACCCATCTCTCCTCCCCCTCAGTCTAACACTACCTGCTGCGCTTGGTCTTGTACTCTCCACCACCCCTGCCCACAGCCGGTGGCACAGTGTTTTTGGGCTTGGTACCAACCTTATTCCTTTTAACATCTCGGGTACTGCGCATCTTTTGAGGTTGGGGGGTGTGAGACTTGAATGTCGGGAAACCAAATGTCAAGCACAACAACACAGCTTAACTAGATGTTCTAAAGCTTTTGAATGCTTGCTTAAGTAAGTTGGAGGGCTCGGCTTTGGGCTCTTCAGAGGCTGTTGTGGGGATTGCAATGGGAGTGGCAGTTGATTCTGTCAGTGGGTGCGGGGCCTGGGCGTGTTCCCTTATTACAGCAGCTAATTCCATCATGCTGTCTCTCATGCACCCTGACAGTGTCTCAGCGGCCTGCAACATTCCCTCCCTAATGTCCAGTACTACCTCTGACATTCCCTCACTCAATGCTAGTGTCGTGGTTTGCACTACCTCTGACATTCCCTCCCTCGTGGCTACTATTCTCTCACAGATGGTCCCGGCGAATGTTGTTACTTCTCCCGACAGTCCCACTACCTCATCACTCACCCCACTGATGGTGTCCTGGAGTGATCGGGTAAGGTCAATGCTCTCCGCACTCAATGATATCATCTGAACCAAATCTGTTGCATCTTGCATCTCAGGAGAGCATGGTCGATCTCTCCTTCCCCTCCTTCCCATGGGTGTGGCTCGCACTACACCACTGGAACCCACAGCCTGGGACAGTGGGGCCCTGGGTCTGCCTCACTGCACCCCAATGGAAACCGCAGCCTGGGACGGTGGACCCCTGGGTGTGCCTCAATGCACCACACCATTGGGACCCACAACTTTGGAAGGTGGGAAACCATGGAATGTCCCACCGACACTCAAACCACTAGTCATGGAAGGGGCTGGCACCTCCATGAGTGGCACCCCCTCCATATTCAGCACAACAGTGGGAGCTTCATCCAGCTCCATCCCCTCCCCCCATGTTCTTGGTCTGGAGGGCTGGATTGTAAGATGTTCTCTTCAGGCTCATCCTCGTCTAAATCTTCTTCTGCATCGTCAGAATTGGCCTTCAGTTCTGCAAAATATAACAGAACAGACAAATGATTAGCAGCAGAGGAGGGGGCAGGATGGGTGGCCTGAGTAGGCTCACACATCACAGGCCAGGCAGTGGGTTGACTTGAATGGCCACGATGAATTTGCAGGACTTACTCTTTCCGTCGAGTGTGGGCCCAGCTTGTGCAGTACTGATTGTTTTTCTCCAGGCAGGGCTCATCAAAGCAGCGACCCTCTCTTCCAAGGGTGTCAGTGGGTGCAGATTTGCCGGGCCTCCTCCTGTTCGAGTTCTTTCCCTTTTGTTGTGTGCTACCTTCCTCTGCAAAGATGAAAATGCAACTTTTTAGAGAGGGTGTCTTTCTGCTGGGTGGGACATACACAGTTGGTCACATTTACAATTGCATTGAATAAATGAAAATATTACTTACACTAACTACTTGACCAAGATCCTGCCATTTCTTTTTACACTGGCTCCCAGATCTCTTGATGTTCACCATTGCGCAGTAATCTTCTGCAACTTGGTTCCATCATTTCTTCATTTCTTTGGGTGAAACTTTTATGTGACCTCTGCTGGTATCTAGCTCCTGCCATCTCTTCTCAATCACAGTAACTAGTGCCTCCACTTCTTCCAGCACAAAATTCTTGGTCCTTGCATCTAGTATTGCTCCAGCTGTGATTTTTCCAATGCTCTCACACAGCACTCCTTCTCACACACACACACACACACACACAACTGGCTCTTGAAAAATGGCCGATTGCCAAATCTGAGCTGTACTGAGCAAGCATCGTCCATTGGAACGACATCCAAAATGTAAATTTTTTTCCACGCATGTGCAGAAAGTCGGCATTGTTTTTTGGCGCAGACAGCAGGCTCCACCCGCCGAGGAGACTGGACATGCTACGATGTGCCAAATTCGAATTATACATTGGGGAAACTTTGGAAAAATATTTCTGGTGCATTTCTGGCCTAGAAAACCCGGCGTAACTCTGGCAATATGCCAGAAAACGGGCTTGGGGAAAATTGAGCCCAATGTAAGGTCGTTTCTGTGGAACACTGAGATTTTAACAGATGACAAATCATGCTAGACACGGAACAAAGAAATAACATTAATTTAAGAAAAAGGCAATAGCCAAGTGGCTTATATAACTGAAAGCTTCCATTTCCTCAATCGGTCCTGTGAAAAACAACTTCCATTTACATATGGCCTTTAAAAAAGTGCTGCAATGCATTTCATAGCGGCATAATCAAAAAAATGTATACCAAGAAAAGAAGGCTGTATAATGAGGGATGTCCAAAACCATGGGCAAAGAGACAGGTTTTAAGGGCAGTTTTAAGCAAGGAGAAGGAGGTGGACAGGTGATGGGGTTTGGGAAGAGAATTCCAGAGCATGGTGCTTCGGAAGGTGGACTCAGAGCCTGCAATGATGGGACGAAGTGGGAGATAAAGAATAAGGCCAAAGTCAGAGGAACCGAGAGGGCCAGAGGAAATAGGGAGGGAGAGTTCATGAAAGGATTTAAACATGATGCTGAGAATTGTAAATTGGAGGCTTTGGGGGCTCGAAAGCCAATGTAGGTCAGCAATTGTCATGAATATGAAATGGTAGGAAAAAGGCAGCAGAGTTTTAGATGAGCTGAAGATTACAGAGGGTGTGTTATATATGTAACCCTGTAAATATCTTGTATAGCCACCAGAGGGCTCACTCCCTGGAGTCCCAAGGGATCCCACAATCCCTTGGGAGCATAGGTACTTAAGGAGGCCTCACAGGTTGGAGAGGCACTCCGGAAACCTGCAATAAAAGACTAAGGTCACACTTTACTTTGAGCTCACAACATCTAGTCAGACTCTTTATTCATACATAATAACTGGTGACAAGATACAGATGACGAATCCAATGATGCAGAGAACAGTGGGCATCCTGGAGACATTTTCGGAGGGAGATGATTGGGAAACCTTCACGGAGCGATACTTTGTGGCCAATGAGCTGGAAGGAGAAGTGAACACTGCCAAACAAAGGGCGATTCTCCTCATCGTCTGTGGGGCACCAACGTATGGCCTGATGAAAAATCTGCTTGCTTCAGCGAAACCCACAGAGAAATCATACGATGATTTGTGCACACTGGTCCGGGAGCATCTAAACCCAAAGAAAAGCATTCTGATGGCGAGGTACCGGTTCTACAGCTACAAAAGGTCTGAAGGCCAGGAAATGGCGAGCTATGTCATCGAGCTGAGACGCCTTGCAGGACATTGCGAATTTGAAGGACATTTGGAGCACATGCTCAGGGACTTCTTTGTACTTGGCATTGGCCATGAAATGATACTTCACAAACGTTTGACTGTAGAGACCCCAATCTTGAGTAAAGCCAAAGCGACAGCCTAGGCGTTCATTGCCACTAGTGACAATACTAAGCAAATCTCTCAGCACACGAGTGCTGCTACAAGTATTGTGAACAAAGTGATGTTGTTTTCAAATCGCAATGTACAGGGCAGACCCCACATGCCTGCAGCTGCACGTCTGCAGATGTCTCAGAGTCCACCATCAAGGGTGATGAATGCAAGGTCATTAATACCTTGTTGGCACTGCGGGAATGATCATTGTTTCCATTCATGCTGCTTCAAAGGGTACGCTTGCAAAGGCTGCGGAACAATGGGACACCTCCAACGTATATGCAGGCGAGCTGTAAACCCTTTTAATCCTGCAAACCACCATATTGCAGAGTAGGACAGATCCACGGAGGATCACGACAAACCAGAGCCTCAGACCGAGGAGGCAGATGTATATGGGGTGCACACATTTACCACAAAGTATCCACTGATAATTCTTAAAGTTGAACTAAACGGACTCCCAGTGTCAATGGAGCTGGATACGGACACGAGCGAGTCCATTATGAGCAAAATGACTTTCGATAAATTGTGGTGCAGCAAGGCCTCAAGGACAGTCCTGAATCCCATTTGCACTAAACTGAGAACTTACACAAAAAAACTGATTCCCGTAATCGGCAGTGCTACTGTAAAGGTCTCCTACAATTGAGCGGTGCACAAGCTACCACTCTGGGTGGTACCGGGTGATGGTCCCATGCTGCTCCACAGGAGCTGGCTGGGAAAGATACGCTGGAACTGGGATGACATCCGAGCGCTCTCGTCCGTTGATGACACTTTGTGTGCCCGGGTCTCAAACAAGTTCCCCTCGCTGTTCGAACCAGGCATCAGGAAGTTCCAAGGAGCAAAAGTGCAGATCCATTTGATTCCGGGGGCGCGACCCATCCATCACAAGGCGAACAGTACCATACATGATGAGAGAGAGGGTGGAGATCGAGCTGGACCAGCTGCAACGAAAAGGCACCATTTCGCCGATCGAATTCAACGAGTGGGCCAGCCCGATTGTCCCAGTCCTCAAGGGAGACGGCACCATCAGAATCTGTGGTGAATACAAAGTAACGACCAAGCGTTTTTCCTTGCAGGATCAAGATCCACTACCAAAGACAGATGACCCTTTTGCGACGCTGGCGGGAGGAAAAATGTTCATGAAGCTGGACTTCACCTCGGCCTATATGCCGCAGGAGCTGGAGGAATCACTGAAGGGCCTCACCTGCATCAACATGCACAAAGGTCTCTTCATTTACAACAGATGCCCGTTTGAACATAAGAACATAAGAACAGAAGAATTAGGAACAGGAGTAGGCCATCTAGCCCCCCTAAGCCTGCTCCGCCACTCAACAAGATCATGGCTGATCTGGCTGTGGACTCAGCTCCACTTACCTACCCGCTGCCCATAACCCTTAATTCCCTTATTGGTTAAAAATCTATCGATCTGCGATTTGAATACATTCAATGAGCTAGCCTCAACTGCTTCCCTGGGCAGAGAATTCCACAGATTCACAACACTCTGGGAGAAGAAATTCCTTCCCAACTCAGTTTTAAATTGGCTCCCCCATATTTTGAGGCTGTGCCCCCTAGTTCTAGTCTCCCCGACCAGCGGAAACAACCTC
The DNA here is from genome assembly GCF_044704955.1 of Pristiophorus japonicus. NCBI lineage: Eukaryota > Metazoa > Chordata > Chondrichthyes > Pristiophoridae > Pristiophorus > Pristiophorus japonicus. Next base: position 289,574,907 of record NC_091977.1, read on the forward strand.
TCTGCCTCTATCTTGTCTATCCCTTTCATTATTTTAAATGTTTCTATAAGATCACCCCTCATCCTTCTGAACTCCAACGAGTAAAGACCCAGTCTACTCAATAAGGTAACCCCCTCATCTCCGGAATCAGCCTAGTGAATTGTCTCTCTACTCCCTCCAAAGCTAGTATATCCTTCCTTAAGTAAGGTGACCAAAACTGCATGCAGTACTCCAGGTGCGGCCTCACCAATACCCTATACAGTTGCAGCAGGACCTCCCTGCTTTTATACTCTATCCCTCTTGCAATGAAGGCCAACATTCCATTCGCCTTCCTGATTACTTGATGCACCTGCAAACTAACTTTTTGGGATTCATGCTCAAGGACCCCCAGGTCCCTCTGCACCGCAGCATGTTGTAATTTCTCCCCATTAAAATCGCATTCCCTTTTTTTGTTTTTTTGCCAAGGTGGATGACCTCACAGTTCCCGATATTGTATTCCATCTGCCAAACCTTAGCCCATTCGCTTAACCTATCTAAATCTCTTTGCAGCCTCTCTGTATCCTCTACACAACCCACTTTCCCACTAATCTTTGTGTCATCTGCAAATTTTGTTACACTACACTCTGTCCCCTCTTCCAGGTCATCTATGTATATTGTAAACAGTTGTGGTCCCAGCACCAATCCCTGTGGCACACCACTAACCACCGATTTCCAACCCGAAAAGGACCCATTTATCCCGACTCTCTGCTTTCTGTTAGCCAGCCAATTCTCTATCCATGCTAATACATTTCCTCTGACTCTGCGTACCTTTATCTTCTGCAGTAACCTTTTGTGTGGCACCTTATCGAATGCCTTTTGGAAATCTAAATACACCACATCCATCGGTACACCTCTATTCACCATGCTCGTTATATCCTCGAAGAATTCCAGTACATTAGTTAAACATGATTTCCCCTTCATGAATCCATGTGGGATTCGATCAGCCACAGTGATTTTCCAGAGAAAGATGGAAAGCTTACTGAAGCCGGTCCCACGCACGGTGGTCTTCCAGGACGACATCTTGGTTACAGGTTGGGATACAGTCGAGCATCTGCAGAACCTGGAGGAGGTTCTTAGTCAACTCAACCGTGTGGGGCTCAGGTTAAAATGCACGAATTCCACTTTCCTGGTGCCTGAAGTGGAGATCCTGGGGAGAAGAATCGCGGCAGACAGCATCAGGCCCACCGATTCGAAGGTGGAGGCAATCGAGAAAGCACCGAGGCCACAGAACATGATGGAGCTGTGGTCGTTTCTGGGACTCCTGAACTACTTTGGTAACCTCTTAGCGGGTCTCAGCACACTGTTAGAACCACTGCACGTCTTACTGTGTAAAGGAGATGAATGTTCATGGGGTAAAAGCCAAGAAAATGCCTTTGTAAAAGCTAGAAAATTGTTATGCTCAAACAAATTGCTTGTGTTGTATGATCCATGTAAGCGTTTGGTACTAGCATGTGATGCGTCGTCGTGCGGGGTCGAGTGTGTATTGCTACAAGCTAATCAATCTGGGAAATTGCAACCGGTTGCTGATGCATCCAGAAGTCTGTCTAAGGCTGAGAGGGCCTACAGTATGATCAAAAAAGAAGCTTTAGCATGTGTTTATGAATAAAGAAAATGCATCAATATCAGTTTGGGCTCAAATTTGAATTGAAAACGGACCATAAGCCACTAATATCCCTGTTTTCCAAGAGTTAGGAATTAAATAAGAATGCATTGGCCCGCATCCAGAGACGGGCACTCACGTTGTCCGCATACAGGCCAGGCGCAGAAAACTGTGCCGATGCTCTCAGTAGATTGCCATTGCCCACCACGGGGGTGGAAATGGCACAGCCTGCAGATTTAGTCATGATAATGAAAGCATTCGAGAGTGAGCAATCACCCGTCACAGACCGACAGATTAGAACTTGGACGAGCTAGGACCCCTTACTGACCCTAGTAAAAAATTGTGTGCTTCACGGGAGCTGGTCCAGTGTCCCATTGGAAATGCAGGAAGAGATAAAGATATACCAGCGGCGCAAAGATGAAATGTCTATACAGGCAGACTGCCTTCTGTGGGGTAATCGGGTAGTGGTCCCCAAGAAGGGAAGGGACACTTTCATCAGTGACCTTCGCAATACTCACCCAGGCATTGTAATGATGAAAGCGACAGCCTGATCCCACGTGTGGTGGCCCGGTATCGATGCGGACTTAGATTCCTGCATGCACAAATGTAACACATGCGCACAGTTAAGCCACTAAGTCTTGGCCCTCCAAACCGTGGTCCAAGGTCTATGTCGACTATGCAGGCCCGTTTTTGGGTAAAATGTTCCTAGTGGTTGTAGATGCGAATTCCAAATGGATTGAATGTGAGATAATGCTGGCAAGCATGTCCACTGCCACCACTGAAAGCCTGCGGGCCATATTTGCCACGCACAGGCTGCCTGATGTCCTTGTGAGCGACAACGGGCCATGTTTCACCAGTGCCGAGTTCAAAAAGTTCATGACCTGTAATGGGATCAAACATGATACATCTGCCCTGTTCAAACCAGCATCCAATGGTCAGGCAGAGAGAGCAAAGCAAACCATCAAGGAGAGCTTGAAGAGGGCAACTGAAGGCTCACTGCAGACTCGCCTATCCCAAGTCCTGCTTAGCTACCGCACGTGATCCCAATCACTCACTGGGATTCCACCCGCTGAACTGCTCATGAAAAGAGCACTTAAGACAAGGCTCTCGTTAGTCCACCCTGATCTACATGAACAGGTAGAGAGCAGGCGGCTTCAACAAAGTACATATCATGAGAGCGCAAATGTGTCAAGCGAAATTGAAATCAATGACCCTGTATTTGTATTGATCTATGGACAAGGCTTCCCAGCACTATTGTGGCCAAAGAGGGGAGCAGAGCATTTCATGTCAAATTTTCAAAAGGACACATTCACCGGAAACACTTGGACCAAATCAAATTCAGATTCACGGACTATCCAGAGAAACCCACCTTGGACCCTACCTTTTTTGATCCCCCAACATACACACCAGTGGCAACCGACACCGCGGTTGACCACAAAGCAGAACCCATCACCCGCAGCAGCCCAGCAGGACTCACCACACCAGGCAGCCCAGCAAGGCCAGCTGTACGGCAGCCCAGAGAGGGCCCAACAAATGATTCACCAAAACTAGCATTTGCACCGAGATGATCAACCAGGGAAAGAAAGGTCCTAGATCGACTCACCTTGTAAATAGTTACACTATTGACTTTTGGGGTGGGTGTTGTTTTATATGTAAACCTGTAAATACCTTGTATCCCACCAGAGGGCTCACCCCCTGGAGTCCCAAGGGATCCCACAATCTCTTGGGAGCACAAGTACTTAAGGAGGCCTCACAGGCTGAGAGACACTCTGGAAACCTGCAAAGAAAGACTTAGATCACACTTTACTTTGAGCTCACAGTATCCAATCAGATTCTTTATTCATACATAACAGGGTGGATGATGGGAGGCCGGTCAGGAGAGCATTGGATTGGTTGAGTCTGGATGGGTCAAAGGCATAGGTAAGTGTACAGGCAGAAAATGGGCTGCCGTAGAGGTGAAGGTGAACAGCATTACAGTAAACAGTTTTTGTGATGGCGAAGATATAGGGTCAGAAGCACAGCTCAGTTTCACATAAGGTGCCAAAGATGGTGGCCCGGACCATGCGAGGGAATAGTTGCTCGAGCCGACAGGTGAGTCGGCACAATAATTAAGATGGCGTTGGTGACTTCCTCTTTAACTCCCACCCCATGAGCGGATGTTGGCCTGCCTGGCGAGCCACAGGGCAATTTCCCCACGTTATGGAAAGGCCTCGGCATGCGGTGCTCAGGGGTCACTGCGCACGGTGATGATGTCATTGGAGGTTATGCGGCGTCCCTGGATGCTACCTGCGAGATGCGGTACTCCTCAAACTCCTGGGCAATTTCCCAGGAGCCGGTACCACCACCACCACTACTTCCCCCCCCATTCCCCCAGCCTCCCCTCACTCAACCCCGCCCCAGGTGAATAGTGTCTTCCAACCCGTTAGCGCCTCCTGGAGGTGCTAACTGGCCTCCAAAAAAGGAGCGATTTCTCCCCCGTAAACTTTTCAAAACTTATGCTTTCGATAAGGAATCCTATTATTTTTCAAGCATTTAAATGTGTGTCAAAAGTCATACTAGTATCTTCCCAACGCATTTCAGAATAAAACAAAGTAATGCCGCAAATCTCTAGAGTGCCTGGTTGGTATAAGAAACTTACTTTAAGTGTATTGTGAAAGCAGTTTCTCTAATATGTGAGTCACTTACTGCAAGAGCTAAACACCTACAGGCATAATAAGAAGCAACTAAGCACACTGAATACAGCATATGGGCCCTGATAACATCCCAGCTATAGTGATGAAGACATGTACACTCGAACTAGCTGCCCCCCATCCCCCATCCTACACCAGTTATTCTAGTGCAGCTGACACCTAATTGAAATTGTGGAAAATTGTCCCGGTCTGTCCCATCCACAAAAAGCAGGACAAATCTAACCCAGCCAATTACTGCTGTTTCAGCCTTCTACCAATTATTAGCAGAGAAGTAGTCAACAGTGCCATCAAGTGACACCTATTCAAAATAGCCTGCTTGCTGACACTCAGTTTTGGTTCTGCTAGAGCTACCCACTTCTTCTCATAGCCTTGAACCCCACATGAGCTGCATTCCACAGGAGAAGTGAGAGTGGCTTGCTTTGACATGAGGGCAGCATCTGGTTAACTACAGCACAAAGGAATCTGAGCAAAACTCAGGCTGAGGGAAGGGTCAATCGGAAAACCTTCTGTGTAATATACTTAGATTCGATGCAACGAATCGAATGGTTTTTCAAAATATCTTTAATCAGCTATTCATACGTTTTTGACATTTTTAAATTGTACTTCCGATTCCTGAGTCCAAATAGTTTATGTAAATGTTGAACAACAGTGATCCCAGCACCGCTCCCTGTGGAACACCATTTCCCACCTTCCGCCAGTCTGACTAACTACCTTTAACCTTTAAAAGTGTCCATGCCTTCTGTACCTAGGCTCCAAGCTCTGGAACTCCCTGCTTACACCTCTCCGCCTCTTTACTTCTCTTTCCTCCTTCAAAATGCTCCTTAAAACGTTCCTCTTTGACCAAGTTTTTTGGTCACCTGCGCTAATTTCTAGTTATGTGGTTGGTGTCAAATTTTTTATTTCATAATACTCCTCTGAAGCACCTTGGGATGTTTCACTCCTTTAACAGCATTATAGAAATACAAATTGTTGTTGTTCTAAGGATGCAATATTGAGCACTGCAGAGTGATCGAGGAGGAAAGGAGGAATGGCATAGAATACTAGAATCCTAGAATGATACAGCACAGAAGGAGGCTATTCAGCCCATTGTGCCTGTGCCATTGCTTTGGTAGAGCTATTCAATTAGTCTCAATCTCCTTCTCTTTCCCTATAACCTTTCAATTTTTTTTCCCTGCACTTAATTACGCAAATCTCTTTTGAATTTTATGATTGAATCTGCTTCCATCACACTTAAAAAGGAAAGGAAGATTAGAGGTAGGGTTGTCGTTGGAGAGAATAGGGGGCGAGGCTGCATTTTTTTGAGGATTGGAATGATTGTGCCATTTTCGCAGGAACAGTGTCCTGATATTGTTGGGCCAAGGAAAAGCAGTTCTATGGTTCGGAGTTGGGCCGAGAAGGCATTGTGGGTGCAGTCGGTGGGTCTTCTGGTGAAGATGTAAGTGGTTTTGCCCTTGGTGGTTTCGAATTAGCCCCCCTTACAACAGTTCTAAATCCCGGGAATTATAGTAGTGAACAGAATACTCAGTTATAGACAGATCTATCGGTCTCAACTGTCACAATGCTTTTATTCAAGTTAAAGTACACACCTGCTTCCAGTAAAACAAACAAATACAGTACAACACACAACACTGGCCCGTCTGAACAGGCCCCTATCGCGAAGTACCCATGACTAAATCACCTCTGCTTTGCTCAATAGGGCACCACCGAATCTGTCCAACAGGCTGTGCATACACCTATGATCCATGCAGAAACGTCCCCACTAAACCCCTCAGGCTTGGTTGGGACACACGACACCCCTTCACACTATGCGATAGTCTAAAGGATGTGTGGGCTGAGATAATGCTCATCAGTTACCCCTCTGGCTTACTCGCTGCTTCTCCCGATGAGGCGTATCTTCTGGTTTTGCACCAATCTGTGGTTTCCAAGTCCAGTCTCAAGGTCAGCTTCCCAGTTGGAATAGCGAGACTCTCTTTGCTCGTAGATGGTTTCTTCTCTCTGTCCCAGATGGAGTGCTTGGTCCTTGAATGCGTTGAATGAAGCAAACAAGTGTAGAAGAGGAGAGAGAGGGAGATGGCAGCTAACTGCCGTCTCTTATACCTGAAAAAATGCTTACTGAATTCTCGCGCCAAAACCAGTCCTTTGCATGAGGCAGTCCAACTAAAGAGCAATGAATCACATCTTCGGCCTGTGCCTTTATTACTGGGCTCTTCCTGGGGACAAAGGCTCCAATGAGCTTGGGTGGCCAAGTAGCTTCCTTTGTCCTGAGGTTCCCATGCTCCGGGGCTCTCAGTCATTTTGATGGCTTGAGCACTGACCAGTTTACCTGATCTCTCACTGATGGGTTCCCATTACATGACAAAAGGATCTTCCATCTGCTTGCAGCCATCCCAGACTATCCCCGCCCACCTGATGTGTATTCCTGTGGAACATGCCTGGGTCTGTCCCAATGTCAGTTCTTGTGAAATATGAAAAAGTAATGTCCAAAACTTAAAGTCCAAAATGTTTACGTTGTCGATGTTTACACCGATGCTTACAGTCCATCCTTTGATATTTGAAGAATCCCTCTGGAATATCAAATGTTCCATGGTGAAAAAACATTGTAGCTTCCAACCAACCCTATATACTTTCCTTGTAAACACCACGAATACATCCCTTAAAATACAACAAGAAACCCATTCATACATCATATTTACAGAGAAAAATATTTAGGTTCAACCTTTAACTAAGGCCTGCCACTGATTTCGGAGCGCCTTGCTTCGCTTTTTGCAAGGCAGCCGCAACAAATACATTACAATGAGAAACTGTATAATTACAAGAGTGTGCGAGAAAACCCGGATCCACGGAGGAACTTCTACATTCAAACTAATGTCCCACCAGAGCGGGGAATTTATCCCTTTAATTCCCCCTCCTGTGTTCTGATTTGTCTGTTCCAATGTAAACTAATGTTTCTGCGAGAGCTCAACGGCTTTTATTAACGTTGTGAGGTGTTTGGGCAGAAAAGGAATCTGATATCTGAACTGTGTGATGTATTACTGCAGATTATGAATTGTGTTGTTCACCGTGATGTGTACCGTGGGTGGCTCTGGGATTGGAAGGATGCGCTCTTGGACCACTTGAACATTGGTGTTTGAAGCAACAAGTCATGTCGGTGACCGGACACCAAGTGTCGCGGTGCACCCGGTACTGGTCCACGCTCGTCGTGACGCAGTACGTCCTATTACCCGCATATGCTACCTGAGGTGGAACGTGTCTCTGGGTCATCGTCTCCATGGTGCAATGAATAGGCTCTGCATTCTCTGATTGAAATCCACACTCTGGCTGATCGAACGCATTCAAGTGCTGGGGACACAATATGACGTGAGTGCCCCTGCTCTAGCACCCCTTGAGGTCAGTGCCGGTCATGGCGTGCTCCCACTTTATTACAAACGGTGGGGCACCATGGTACTGCACGTGCACCCCCTCCCGTAAGACGCTAATGTTTTACACTCAGTATACCAACGCTGGCCGTGGTGTCCCGCCCATTTCCGGCATACACAACACAATCCCCATAACCGAGTGGTTGGACTGACCGCAATCCACTGGGACTGGGGAGGCTTCGGATGTTAAATGGGGCTGACATGGACTCATCGAATTATGATGCGGGCTGAGTGCTGCGAGGTGCCGGTTACTGACCCACGATGGGACCTGACCTTGCTGGAGGTCCTCTAAATTACGGCGATCCTCGCCTAGCAACCAGGCACCGTACAGCACGTACACTTAATTCACGGCTGCCTGTGCCGAGGCATTCCTATCCTCCCGTATTAATTCACTAACCGTTTTAGTATGTGTCTCCAGCTCCGCGATGACCTCTTTTAAGTGAATAGTCATCGCCTGGTCCTTCTTTAGCTCCAACCCTACCACTTAGTTCCCTTCCCCCAGGATCTTCTGCAGCTGGTCCTTTAAACCTCTAACCTGCAGCTGCAGCTGCACATTGTCCATACTATTGATGAGAGATGTACCCACGTTAAACGGTGTAGCGACATTTTTCCCCCTCGCATCTTTCCCCCGGACTAATGTTATCGTATACTCCCATGTCGTACACTTTACCCTGTAACTGAGTTCAAAGAACTGGCGGAACATTTCTCTAATGAGCGCCTCACACAGCTGCTCAGTTTCTTTCGGACACCACTCGGAGATGTATCCCGGTTAAGTTTAAAATCACCGACGCGACCGTGTAATTCACCTCCTGGAATAAAACCTTCCTGGTCGGGACTAAAACTAAACCATTCCCTGGGCCTAGTGTGGTGGCTGGACACCTAACTTCTGTCACCTGTACCGGTGGGGCTGTGGGCAGGGGCTTCCTCTCGTGTGCGACCAGCTCCGTGGAATTTATTGTGTTGGGAGGGTCTGGGACCACGCAGGAGTCCATGCTCCGATCCCATCTAATCCCACCCCCAGAATCCTGCCATTGCCTCGAAAAGGCAATCGACACACCCGCTGGGCAGATCCACTCCGACCCCCACATATACACATAAATTCCCTGTTCCTCCTTCCACCACTTGTCCCAGCACACTTCCACTCTCCCCTGTGTCCCCATAATCTGTCGGTACGTATCGTTCCCTAGTCTCTCACAGTCCGCTGTCTGGTTCCCCGTGTCCTGACTCAATTTCCTGAGCCACCACCACCGTCCCAGGGAAATGGTTCCCTTGCACTTCAAACATACGCGCTTGCCCTCAGTCACCCGTTGTGGCTGTGACCTTCAGTCTGGGACACAGTATGGAAACCTCCCCGTATGTGAACCTGGCATGGTTGGAGTATCTCGTCGAATTCAACCCCAGCCACCCTGGCCACCTTCCCTCGTGGAAGTAGGCTGCCATCCCGTCCATGTCCCCTGTCCTACCCACCTGCGTCATGGTGGGTCTGTTCCCCCCAGTACATCTATAGGGGAAGGACAACTCGGCATCTCCTCTCCTGCTGAGCCCCATTCCGGCCAACATCCAAATCAGGCTCAGTCTCAGGGCTGTCTCCATTCCATCCTCGGCTTCCTGCAAAACAAACCTAACAAGCACCTTGCTGTGAGAGGGCCTACCTCCACAGGTCTGGCTTCATTACAACTAATCAAAACACTTTAAAAGAAAACTATGTACAATACTACCCATGCCGACGGGTTGCCCCACTAGGGCGCCTCTTGCCTGGGCCTTTTACGGCTCCTGGTCAGCTTCAAAGGAGACGTCCTTGGCCATGGGATCCTGCTGCTCCTTCTTACAGCCCCACCACGGGATCCTCGCTGTCCCAAACTATGGGAGGAAGACCCGCGTCCATCATGCTGTTTACAGTGCCTTGGTGTTTCTTTACTTTCCTTACCCTTTCCCCCGGGTTAAACAACTTACACTGGTTCACGTGGAACCACATTGTGTGCCTTGGAAGTTTAACTGCGTAAACCATGGGGCTTGCCTTCTCCACTATACTGTAAGGTCCCAACGTCCCTACACGAGTGTAGTTTCGGACCATCACCTGGTCCCCTACCTTCCACTCGTGTGTTCTCTGGGGCTCGAGCAGCAACCGATTACTCCGGTGCTGCTTCCCCATGTTACTGGCTGTCTGCCAATGAATCTGCTTCAACCTCTCGTACAGATTCTTGACAAACTTATCCCGGTTTACTTCTCTCACTTGACCTTCGGTGAGAACCGGTGCCAGAACATGGGTGGGTGAGCGCATGATCCTCTCGGTCATGAGCTCATGCGGGGAGTACCCTGTGCTCCTGGAGAGGCTGGCTCGGACCCCCATCAAAACTAACGGCAGGACCTCATCCCACCTTTTCGGGGACGGCCGTTTCCTTCCGCAGCCTTTCTTTGATGGTCCGATTAAGTCACTCCACAACCCCCGATGACTGTGGGTTGTGAGCCACATGCCATTTACCCTCTCTCCCCAGAACCTTCAATGTGGCCTGCATGACTTGCCCCGTGAAATGTCTCCCTTTGTCGGACTCCACGATCTGTGGCAGTCCCCACCTGGAGAACACTTCCCTTACCAAAATCCTTGCCGTCGCCAACGCCGTGGCTGATCGGCAAGGGAAGGCTTCCACCCACTTGCAGAACACGTCTACTAGGACCAAACAGTACTTGTAACCCCCCTTTGTGGTGGGCAATGGCCGGATGTAATCGACCTGTACTGACTGCCATGGTCCCTCTATGCTTCTCATGTGCCCCGTGGGAACCTTCCTACATTACGGATTGAGGTTGTTCACCACACACACCAGACAGTCTGCGCAAAAATCACGAACATCCTCCCTCAGTTGCGGCCACCTACCCTTTGCCAGGTAGTCTCCGTCCCTGGGTGTTCCGCTCCTGGGCCCTGTGGGCCAACTGGAGGAATTCCCTTTAGTGCATCTCAGGAACTATCCAGCGATCCCCCTTAAAGAGCATCCCCTCCTATACGGTGATACCCGCTACCCCGAATGGACCTTCTACCTTCTCGCCCATAGCTAGCTGCTCCAGGATGACATTGAGGACAGGATCCTGTGCTGGACTTGCCTCAAGTCCGGGGCCAATGCTACCCCTGCACTCCCTGATGTCCCCCCTTTGTCCCGGATCGCTACTACTGGGCTGAACCCGTATGGATCCCAAAAAACTCTTTCCCTGGCTCCCTCCTTTGCTAACTCGTCTGCCCTTTGGTTGCCTTCCCCTCTGGGCTCTGTTTTAGAGTGAGCCTTTACTTTGTGGATGTAATGACTTCCCGGGGTCCCTGTGGCCACGAAAACCTTTCTCAGCAATGGTGCTGTTGCTAAGGGCTTCCCGTCTGTGGATGTGAAACCGCGACAAGACCAGATGGCCAAGTATTCGGTACACGAATTGCACATAAATATGGAATCTGAGCAGATGATTTTTGGGGCCGGGAACTCGTCAGCGTGGGTAACGACGTACTCTACTGCCGACAGTTCAGTGTGCTGGGTGCTCAGGGTGCTCGGGCGTTTAATGGCCCTTGCTATACAAGCCATAGGGTCATAAATCCCGCATCCGGTGAAATGTTCCCTGTTCATCACCGAACTAGACCCGTCGACGTAGATCTCGCGGCCCGTTGGGTGTAAACCGGCCCAGAATCCTATGTCCATGCCCCATACCCCTTCCACCGTACACTTGTGGGCCGTTTCTGGGTAGATCATATTGGCGGCCAACTTGGGCTCACTCAGGCCTTGCACTCTCAGATGCATTTGTGAGAGCAATAAAGTCCAGCGGGTAATGCGAGCACTGCTCACCGTGGTGTCCTTTATCCTCACATCTAATAACATCTGAGTGGGGGTATGGTGGGTTAGTAGAACGATCAGGGACAATCCTGTAAAGTGCTGTGAGTGCTTTACGGCCCAATGCGTGGCTAGGAGATGCCTCTCGCAATTGGAATATCCCCGTTCTACATCCGTGAGGACCAATGATGAGTACAACACGGGCCTCAGCTTGCCGCGCCGCTCCTGGAGCAGCACCACGTTCAAACTGTCCCCGCTGGCTGCTACTTCCAAACAGAAGTTCTCCCCACCATTAATCGCCCCGAATGCGGGTGCCATCTGCAGGTCTCCCTTGTGGCGATTAAACGCTGCCGTACAGTCCTCATCCCACTCCCATCCCACTCCCTTGTGGAGGAGCCAAAGCAGAGGGGCTGCTCGGTCAGCAACGCACCATGCTCCTCCCCCTCATCGGAGAACAAAAGCAAATTGTCCACATAATGCACCAACTGCTGGGCTCTGCTGAATCCCGTTAAAGCGTCTGCCATGTATTGGTCGAATATGGAGGGGCTGTTATGAAATCCATGGGGAAGGCATGTCCATGTGTACTGCTGTCCCTTAAAGGTGAAGGCAAACTTGTACTGGTCTTCCTGTTTCAGGGGAATCGACCAAAACCCGTTTGAAATGTCCAGCACTGTAAATGTGGTTGTGGTTGCTGGAATACTCCCTATCAGATCAACTTCGGCCGCGACTGTGGGTGCGCAGGCTGGAATGTTTTTGTTGAGCACCCGATAGTCCATGGTGGCTCTCCACGACTGGTCCGGTTTCCTAACCGGCCAAAGTGGTGAGTTCACGTGTGTGGCGATGGGCCTCAACACTTCCTGTGCTACCAGGGATCCCAGTGCCGTCTCCAAGTTGGCCTCTGCCTCTCTGGGGAAACTGTGCTGTTTCTGTGGCCATGACATGGGGTCCCCCTATACTCGGACTTCCACCCCTGTCACCCTACCACAGTCGTGCTTGTGTGTGGCGAACGATGCGAGATTGTCCTGCACGTACGCCTGGTATTTGGCCGGGGTAGCATTGACCAATTGCTCTAGGTCGTAACTCCCCTTCGGCTTCATGGTACACATGTTGCATTTTCCTTCCACTTATCTTGGGATCACTACAACTTCTTTCTCCTTATCGGAACCCACTGCCCCCCAAAGGCAGTGATTCCTCAAATCCACTATAATTCTGTGGGCTAACATAAAGTCGGCCCCTAGGACTCCTGATCCTGGCTGCTCCCACTTTATAAGGGTGCATTTCCACCTGGTGTGTAGGGCTGACGGCCTGGACATCGCCCCCACCTGCTCGTTCCCGGTGAACCCCACGAGACTGAATGGAACCTTGCTGGACCAGGGTGAATCAGTCGGGTTACTCACATGGATCACCATGCTCGAAGCTCCGGTGTCCACCAAGTACTTCCCCTCTACCTTCTCCACCCCCATCCTCATGCTTGGTCTACTCCACTCATCGGACGTGAGCGAACACAGGTACTCAGGCTGGGTGCGTGATAGTCAGGGTGGTGGGATTACCGGAGCGGTCGGGATTTCCCTGCTCACGGCAGTGTCTACCCTTCCCTGCTCTGGCGCAAAAGCTGTCCGAAGGGCAGCCACCAGAACATCAAATTGTTCCGCGGTCGGTCCTTCGCCTCGACAGGTTTTGTCTTAGGCAATGGAGGATTCCCTTTGCCTTGCCCCCTTCTCGGGGCCGGGCAGTCTTTCCCCCAGTTTCCTGTCTTCCCACACCCGAAACACGTCCTAGCCTTCGCTGCGCTAACTCCTTCCTGACGCCATTCCTTTTTACTAGCCTCACTGGCCTTTATTTCATGTACCTTGCCCTTACTTGGTTTGACCTCCTCCTCTGAGTCGGTTTTAAAGGCCAGGCTCTTACAACGGAGCACTCTGGCCTTCGTATTTGCGAAGTCCTCAGAGTCAAATCAGACCTCCACTTTTCCCCTTATTCGCCACGAAGGTCCTGAGCCAATGGTTTCTCGGCCCCCCCCTGCAACTGTGCTCTGTCGAGCACCCCACCAATGGCCTTTTCATAGACGTACCAGTGCCTGTCTGCGAATGCCTGAGGTGCTTCCCCTGCTAGTTGCAGTGTCTTCTCTACCCTCGAGAATGGACTACCTTGGGTGTTACCCATGGCTCTCAGGATTTCCTCCTGTAAGCTGCCCGTGGTCCCCTGTCCCCGTTTGTTCTCGGCAGACAGGGCCTGATACAGGGAAAACAGCAACAGCTTGTGAGCCTCGGCCTCACTACACCCGTTAATCACCTCAATCTGGTCTACCTCGGTGAAGTGAACTGCGGGGTCCCCTTCTTTCTTTAACTTGGGCACTTCTGAGATCATATTCTGCAGCTGCAGGGTGGTGAATGGAACCACAAAATCGCTTTGCAGCGCGCCCTGACCGTCGTCGTCTACGGGTGGACCAAACTTCTCTTGCCGTATGATCCCTATGGCGCTTCAGGTGATGGTCAGATGTCCCTACCCTGTCCCCAATCCTTGCTATCTTCTCCTTCCTCTTCCCAGACCACCCGTACTTCCCCCGGGGCTATCAAGCAAACCATGCCTTTGGTTTTGGATAGAGCTTGAGTCAAACTTTGGATTTTTTCTTGGCAGGGCCCATGATTCCCACTCTCAACCCCCCTACTGCTAGCTCCCTCTAAGCTGTCTTAATGTCTCTCAGTTGCCCCTCAAGCCCATCAACTTTACCCGTTAAGTGGGCGTTCTCCTCCCGTACAGCCTGCTTGTTGAGCTTGGCCTCGGTGACCTGGCATTGCAGGTACTCTCTTGTATTACGGGAGGTTTCCTCCTGAGTGCGCCTTTCCTGCCTCTCCTCACGTAACTCATCCACTAAACTGTTCCGCACAGTGGCCCTTGCGGCTGACTGCTGCTCTGACTCTGGGAGTTCTGCCTTAAGCTTACCAACCTGCTTCCTGAGCAGCTGGACTTGCTTCTGCAAACACAGGAGCCAAACGGCCTTTTCTTTTGCCTTTTTATGCTCCTTAGTCCTCGTCCACTCAGTGGCTTTGTCCTCAGGACTCTCAGCCCACAACAGGTCTAAAACCCACTGCTGTGTTACATTAACTTTACCGAATACGTACGAGGAAACCCTATCCCCCATTGCCGATTTCTTGACCTTGAGATCTTCCAGAACTGTCTGTTCACTCAAATACCAGGGTCCCTTTGTGGTCGCCAGATTATGTAAGTGGTTTTGTCCTTGGTGGTTTTGAATCGCCCCCTAACAACATTTCTAGACACCAGAATTATAGTAGTGAACAGAAATACACAGTTAAAGACAGATCTTTCGGTCTCAACCACCACAATGCTTTTATTCAAGTTAAAGCACACACTTGCACCCAGGAAAATACACCTTGGTGGTGTAAAACAAACAAACACAGTATAACACACAACACTGGCCCGTCTGAACAGGCCCCTATCGCAAAGTACCCATGACTAAAACACCCCTGCTTTGCTCAATAGGGCATCACTGAATCTGTCCAACAGGCTGTGCATACGCCTATGATCCGTGCAGAAACCTCACCACGAAACCCCAAAGGCTTGGTTGGGACACACGACACCCCTTCACACTATGAGGTGTTCTAAATGATGTGTGGGCTGGGATAATGCTCACCAGTTACCCCTCTGGCTTACTCGCTGCTTCTCCCGATGAGGCGTATCTTCTGGTTTCGCACCAATCTGTGGTTTCCAAGTCCAGTCTCAAGGTCAGCTTCCCAGTTGGAATAGCGAGACTCTCTTTGCTCGTAGATGGTTTCTTCTCTCCGTCCCGGATGGAGTGTTCCGTCCTTGAATACATTGAATGAAGCAAGTGGCTAACTGCCGTCTCTTATACCTGAAAAAATGCTTGCTGAATTCTCGCGCCAAAACCGGTCCTTTGCCTGAGGCAGTCCAACTAAAGAGCAATGAGTCACATCTCCGGCCTGTGCCTTTGTTACTGGGCTCTTCCTGGGGATAAATGCTCCAACGAGTCTGGGTGGCCAAATAGCTTCCTTTGCCCTGAGGTTCCCACGCTCCGGGGCTCTCAGTCATTTCGATGGCTTGAGCACTGACCAGTTTACCTGATCTCTCACTGATGGGTTCCCATTACATGACAAAAGGATCTTCCATCTGCTTTCAGCCATCCCAGACTATCCCCGCCCACCTGATGTGTATTCCTGTGGAACATGCCTGGGTCTGTCCCAATGTCAGCTCTTGTGAAATATGAAAAAGCAATGTCCAAAACGTAAAGTCCAAAATGTTTACGCTGATGCTGTTGTTGTTTATGCCGATGCTTACAAGGCTGGGTGGGGGGGGGGAACTTCAGATATGCAGCAAGGGTTGGGGTAATGGCATGTTTGGAAGGGGTAAGGAGAAAGAGGAGGCTAAGAAAGCTGAGCAGCTAAGGGGAGAATTTCTGCAGGGTTCTACCACCATAACATCAGCAGACGATCAATGGATGCCTTGCTGAAATGGTTTAAAAGGCCGTTTTTAACTGTTTACGCTGTTTCTCCAAGAGTTTGTGCAATCCTACAGGGAAGCTACAACAGGAGATCGGCAGAGTGCAGGTGGAGATTTTAGGCTGCAGTCTGAAACTCCAAAATGAAGATTCCCATTGGTTTCTCACACTTGGTGGCTATGAGGAAGCAGTGTACAGGCAAAGGACAGCTAGGATGGAAATTTGTGCAAAATCAAAAAGCGTTCATATGTTCACACAGCTTCATTTTAAAGCCACAGTGAATACAGATATAATGGATGTGATATTATCCACCCCATGATAGGTGGGAGAGAGTCAGGGGTGGGTGGTGTGTTAAAAATGAATAATCAGGGAACGTATTTCCCCATCCATCACGTATGCGCTTGCAGCCATTGTTACAGTGGTGGGGTGCCTGGTGTGCGAATGTTCTGTCTTGGAGGAGTGGGGCACTTCATTAACATATTTAAATCAGGCTCCCACAATGCTAGTCGCTCCCCGCCTCCCTGTAAATATTGGGGCCGATATGGGTCAACCAAAAGTAACAACAGAAAGCAAACAAATCACACACCTTATCAAAGACATTAACATATCAATGAGTAGATGCTTACATTAGAGATCAAATATTTAATCAACGTCGAGGTGTGTCCAGTGGATAGAATTGCCATAGTAATATGGATAAGTAAAGGGAACAAAGTGTGTTAAATGGGGTTCTTCATCAGACGTAGTATCTTGAGGCTAATCTACAGAAATGTCAACTATTATTATCATGGAGTAATCTTAAGAATTTTGAAGACCAATCTTTTTTTAATAAGCAGGATTAATCCACTAAAATCCTCATCTTAATTATGGCCCATCACTTTTGTGAGATCCTGTGTATATATATTATCAGGTTGAACAAGTCTTTCAGCCAGTTCCCTACAGATAAAGAAGTATTTGGGGGAATTTTAGCCCCCAAGGATGGGAGGGTGGGAAAGTCAAAATTTTGAAAATCTCCAACCTGACCCAACCCCCTTCCAATCTGCCCACTTCCCCTTTTAATGAAGGTGGGTCATGGGCGAGCAACCAACCCGCTCTCAGGAGGGAAGTCAGACACTGAAATCTTTTAGGGAAGCTGTGTGCCTCCATTATAACAAGGTATTTGGGGGCAATTTTCGCCATCATTGGGCGCCGTTTTTTTGGCGCCCAGCGAATTTTTTGGTATACTGGGTCAGTTGATATTTTCCTCGAAGTTTTGACGCCGGCGTCAACTATCAGCGCCAGAGTTTCTGGCGGCAAATATTTTGGCGTTGGTCTACGTTGAAAAGGGATTCCATGTCGTTTCTGGCTATTTAGGCTATTTTCCCCAGCAACAATTTTTTTCAAAATGGCGCACAGAAACATGAGACACCATTGTAACAAAGCCTACCTTAAGTTAAGGAAATCACTGCTGGTCTGCTGCAATCCCTGACTGAAGGCCCTCTATGCAGTGAGTGCTTTTCTTTTTCAGCGCATGTGCAGGGATTTTCCGGTGCACACTACAAGCTCCGCCCTCAGAATTGTCGATGGATAGCGCAGTGCTAAAAATAACCTTTACTTCGTGGAAAGTGCGGGGTTTTTTTGCCGCTAAAGGGGAGGAAAAAAACGTAAGTTATCGTACGTGGGTGCCAGAAATCGTGATTGTGGAAAATCGGGGCTACTATTTTTAACTCATGGGCCCCGGCCAGGATTTCCTGGCCTTGGGAATCCCGGCAGGTAAAAAGAGGCAAAAAGTTTTCTTTCTTTCCTTACTTATAACATTTTCAAAACTTTAAAATAGATCATCCTGATACCAATTTTGGAATTACTTCATCTTCTTTGATCATTATGCTTCGTACACTATGCCCCTTGGCCTTTCACCTGAGTACCTCAATAAAGATATAGAATACATCCCACTGCTCATTAGACCAGTTGGATCAAAGAGAATGGCTTCACGCTCCCCATGGGCGTGTATGGGGTGCGCACGCTCCCGTGGGGTCCCCACAAGGTCAGAGTTTAGGTATGCTAAGTGCATGCGTCTGAACCTGGAACTTGCGATCTGTCAAGAATTTTTTTGACAGATCCACCGCATCCGAAACTAATGGGGCTCCACGGGCGGAGAGTTGAGCTATTTGCCCAGCAAATGTCCTTCAAATTCTTGTGACTAAGTGTAATACTTTTAAAGTAAAGAAAAATACATTTAAAGAAACAATTTAAACAATTAAAATCCTGAGGTAAGTTTATTTTTAGACCATTTAAAACATGTAATTTTTGAAAAAATTTTAATTTTTGTTTTGAATAATTAATTAAATTCCATTTTTATTACTTTGAAATATGTGATTTTTAAAAGTTATTTTCAGTATTTCTGTGTTTTGGTGGGTATTCCCATTCATACTTATGGTGGTTCCGTATATATGAAACCCACGTAAGTATGAATGGGGTTCCCCCTACTCTGTTAGGTTGGGCCGGCCCACTTGATTCCAGTGATGCGTACGAAACCCATATGCTCCTGGGATATGTGAGCCTCTATGAAGGGCTTTGTGTAGAGGCCCAGGACCGCAAGAATCCAAACCTCTGGAGCCACCAGCTATTTTCATCAAAATTTCTGGGCCAATATACAAGGAGCTCAAAGCACAAGGTCAGATAACTGATCACATGTGTCAGCTGTGGCTCAGTAGGTAGGGCACTCTCCTCTGAATCAGAAGATTGTGGGTTCAAGTCCCACTCCAGTGACCTGAGCACATAGATCCATGTTGACACTCCAGTGTAGTGCTGAGGGAGCGCTGCACTATTGGAGGTGCTGTCTTTTGCTTGAGACGTTAAACCAAGGCCCCATCTGCTTTTTCAGGTGGTCGTAAAGGATCCCGTGGCACCATTTCAAAGAAGAGGAGGGGGTTTATCCCTGGTGTCCTGGCCAACATTTATCCCTCAATCAACATAAGAAAAACAGATTATCTGGTCATTAACACACTGCTGTTTGTGGGAACTTGCTGTGCACAAACTACAACAGTGACTACACTCTAAAAAGTACTTCATTGGCTGTAAAGCACTTTGAGACATCTGGTGGTCATTAAAGGTGCTAAATAAATCTTTCTTTTTTCTTTTAACATACAATTTCTCCAATCATCTCATTTTAATGACTAAAACCAATAGTGTACTTTACAATGATGTAAATGGGTACACACATTAGCTAACAATGAGTCACTGCTTTGGAGAATTGTTTGAGGGTCATTTTCCTCTGTGCGGCAGATTTTAATATAACCTTTCTTAATTGTTGTTGAAAGGCGGTCAAATACTTTAATGAAAAATGTGTTTGTTTAATTCGCAGCATCGGGTTTTCGAGGGATTTCACTGTCCTTTCCAATTCTTTCCTGTAACGCCAAGTCAATTTTACAATACCAGGCTTCTCAAAAGAAAACTTCTTTGCCATCACCTGGCACATTGTCTTCGAAGAATTTATTTTCATTTTTCCAAACGTACTTCATCTTTGATATGGCCTCATTGAGGTGCATCATTTGTGAAGAAACGACAGTTGCCAGTACTTTTCAAGCATTAAACGGCATTCTGAGAGCTCAATGTAAGAAATACTAAAGTGACATTAAACATTAGACAAGAGAAGTATTTTAATTTGCTCTAATTGAATAGGGGATGGCTGAATAAGCACAACATCTCCAGTTCAATTAGTATTAATTCAGTGCAGACAGCCCGTACTCACTTCTTTGTCATAGTTTAAAACGACACAGAAGCAGAAGAACAACAAAACAATATTATTCTTACTGGCGGGGGTGGGGGCGGGGGGCAGGGGAGGAGGTACATTTTGAAAGGAACAAACGGAAAGTCAATGAGTTCTTGTGTCAGTTTATTCACAGGCAATCAGTAGAAAAACAAAGAAGTCAGCAGAAAGAATAATAATTATAGCAAATCTACAGAGGTGGTGTAATAATCTTACTTTAGAGAGAACGCTTCTGCATTTTGTGAAATGTTTAGCTCCCTGTAGCTCTCCGTCTGGAAGTCCTGCACAGCTCCCACTAATGCTAACCCTTTGTTATCAACATTAGCTAGTCAATAAAGGAAGTGTTGGTTTCACACAGAGGAGAAGAATATTCTCTATGTAGCAACCATGACTGAACATCCCTACACATATTGTTCAGGTAAATTTGATTGCCTGCAATTGAATCTGAAACTGAAACTGTTGTGTATCTGTAAAGCATGCACTCCCATGTTTCGCCACCAGGGAGCTCATCCCCTGAAGTCCCAAGGGATCACAGCATCCCTTGGAAGCACTATACATAAGCCGGCCCCGAAGACCTGTTCCTCACTCTGCAGTGTCTTAATAAAGACTGAGATCACTGTTACTTTAACCTCTCTGTGTGCAGTCTCACCTGTGTCAGGAACACAACAAATGGCGATGAGTCTACGAATACAACGCAAAGATGCAGCAAACTGTGGGCATCCTGGAGAAGTTCTCGGAGGGTGAGGACTAGGAAGCCTATGTCGAACGGCTAGACCAGTACTTTGTAGCCAACGAGCTGGACGGAGAAGGAAGCGCCGCAAAAAGGAGAGCGGTCCTCCTCACGGCCTGCGAGGCAATGACCTACAAACTCATGAAGAATCTTCTGGCTCCAGTGAAACCCACAGATAAGTCGTATGAGGAACTGTGTACACTGGTTCAGGAGCATCTTAACCTGAGGGAGAGCATGCTGATGGTGAGATATCAGTTCTACACGTGCCAGCGATCTGAAGGTCAGGAAGTGGTGAGCTATGTCGCCGAGCTAAGGCAACTTGCAGGACAATGTGAGTTTGATGGCTACATGGAGCAAATGCTCAGAGACTTTTTTGTACTGGGCATTGGCCACGAGACCATCCTACGAAAACTTTTGACAGTAGAGACACCGACCCTCAGTAAGGCCGTTGCGATAGCACAGGCGTTTGTGTCCACCAGTGATAACACCAAACAAATCTCTCAGCACATAAGTGCTAGCAATGTTCATAAATTAACTGAAACTGTGTTTGCGAGCAGAAATGTACAGGGCAGAAACCACGAATCTGCAACTGCCAGATGAGCTGCAAGCTCTGTCAAACCTGCTAACCACCATGTGGCAGAGGAAGATCAGTCCTTAGTGGATCAAAGCAATTTCGAGCCTCAGAGAGAGGAGGCAGATGCTGAGGTACATGGGGTGCACACATTTTCGATGAAATGTCCACCTATAATGCAAAATGTAACATTGAATGACTTACCCGTAGCCATGGAACTGGGCACCTGCGCGAGCCAATCCGCCATGAGTAAAAAGATGTTTGAGAGACTGTGGTGCAACAAGGCACTCAGACCAGCCCTGAGCCCCATCCACACGAAAGTTAGGACATACACCAAAGAGCTTATCACTGTCCTGGGCAGCGCCACGGTCAAGGTCACCCACGAGGGCACAGTGCACGAACTGCCACTCTGGATTGTCCCAGTCGATGGCCCTACACTACTTGGAGGGAGCTGGCTGGGCAAAATCCGCTGGAACTGGTTTGACATCTGAGCGCTATCACATGTCGAAGAGGCCTCATGTACCAGGTTCTCAACAAGTTTCCTTCCTTTTTTGAGTCTGGCATTGGAATCTTTTCCGGAGCGAAGGTGTGGATCCACTCAGTCCCAGAGGCACGACTCATTCACCACAAGGCGCGAGCGGTACCTCACATGATGAGGGAGAGAGTGGAAATTGAGCTGGACAGGCTGCAACATGAGGGCATCATCTTCCCAGTGAAATTCAGCGAGTGGACCAGCCCGATTGTTCCAGTACTCAAAAGTGATGGCACGGTCATCACTTCTCGCTTTTAATCGTTTCTCGCTACAGGATCAATACCCGCTACCTAAGGCAGACAACTATTTGCGACGCTGGCAGGAGGCAAGACATTCACCAAGCTCGACATGACTTCGGCCTACATGACGCAGGAGCTGGAGGAGTCTTCGAAGGGCCTCACCTGCATCAACACACACAAGGGACTGTTCATCTACAACAGATGCCCATTTGGAATTCGGACGGCTACAGCGATCTTCCAGAGAAGCATGGAGAGCCTACTCAAGTCGGTACCACGCACGGTGGTTTTTCAGGACGACATATTGGTCATGGGTCGAGACACCGTCGTGCAACTACAAAACCTGGAGGAGGTCCACCAGCGACTGGATCGTGTAGGGCTGCGGCTGAAGAGGTCGAAATGCGTCTTCATGGCAACAGAAGTGGAGTATTTGTGGAGAAAGATCGCGGCGGACGGCATTCAGCCCACAGACACCAAGACAGAGGCTATCAGGAATGTGCCCAGGCCACAGAACATCACGGAGCTGCGGTCGTTCCTGGGACTCCTCAATTATTTTGGTAACTTCCTACCGGGGTTAAACACCCTCTAAGAGTCCCTACATGTGCTATTGCATTAAGGTGAGAGCTGGGTATGGGGAAAAAACCAAGTAATTGCTTTTGAGAAAGCCAGAAATATTTTATGCTCCAACAAGCTGCTTGTATTGTATAACCCATGTAAAAGACCCGTGCTAACATGTGATGCGTCGTCGTACGGAGTCGGGTGTGTCTTACAATAAGCTAACTTTGCGGGGAATTTGCAACCTGTCGCCTATGCTTCCAGGAGCTTGTCAAAGGCCGAGAGGGCCTACAGCATGATTGAGAAAGAGGCACTAGTGTGTGTTCGGGGTAAAGAAAATGCATCAGTACCTGTTTGGCCTCAAATTTTAGCTGGAAACCGATCACAAGCCCCTCATATCCCTGTTCGCTGATAACAAGGGGATAAATACTAATGCCTCAGCCAGCATACAAGGGTTGGCACTCACGCTATCAGCGTATAACTATACCACCACCACAGGCCAGGCACCGAGAACTGTGCAGATGCTCTCAGTCGGCTATCATTGCACACCAATAGGCTGGAAATGGCGCAGCCTGCAAACTTGTTGATGGTGACGCAGCCCGCAGACTTGTTGATGGTCATGGAAGCATTTGAAAATGATAAATCACCTGTCACGGCCCGCCAGATTAGGACATGAACCAGCCAAGATCCTCTGCTGTCCCGAGTAAAAAACTGTATACTGCATGGGAACTGGGCCAGCATCCCCGTTGAAATGCAAGAGCTAATCAAGCCATTCCAATGGCGAAAGTACGAGCTGTCCATTCAGGCAGATTGCCTGTTGTGGGGTAAACAGCGTAGTGCTACCCAAAAAGGGAAGGGAGATGTTCATCTCGGATCTCCACAGCACACACCCGGGTATAGTAATGATGAAAGCGATAGCCAGATCTCACGTGTGGTGGCCCGATATCGACTCTGACTTAGAGTCCTGTGTATGGCAATGCAGCGTGTGTGCTCAGTTGAGCAACGCACCCAGAGAGGCACCACTAAGTTTGTGGTCCTGGCCCTCCAGACCATGGTCAAGGATTCATGTCGACTATACGGGCCCGTTTCTTGGTAAAATGTTCCTGGTGGTGGTGAATGCTTTTTCAAAATGGATTGAATATGAAATAATGTCGGGAAGCACCGCCACCGCCACCATTGAAAGCCTGAGGGCCATGTTTGCCACCCAGGGCCTGCCTGACCTACTGCTCAGTGAAAACGGGCCATGTTTCACCAGTGCCGAATTTAAAGAATTCTTGGCTCGCAATGGGATAAAACATGTCACCTCAGCCCCGTTTAAACCAGCCTCAAATGGACAGGCAGAGCGGGCAGTACAAACAATCAAACAGAGCCTTAAACAAGTCACAGAAGGCTCACTCCAAACTCGCCTGTCCCGAGTACTGCTCAGCTACCGCACGAGACCTCACTTGCCCCCGGCTGAGCTACTCATGAAAAGGACACTTAAAACCAGACTCTCGCTGGTTCACCCCAGCCTGCATGATCAGGTAGAGAGCAGGCGGCAGCAACAAAATGTAAACGATGGTCGCGCCACTGTGTCACGGGAAATTGATCTGAATGACCCTGTGTATGTGCTAAACTATGGATATAGTCCCAAGTGGATCGCGGGAAAGGTGATAGCTAAAGAAGGGAGTAGGGTGTTTGTAGTCAAACTAGACAATGGACAAATTTGCAGAAAGCACCTGGACCAAACGAGGCTGCGGTTCACAGACTGCCCTGAACAACCCACAGCAGACACCACCTTTTTTGAGCACACAACATACACCCAAAGGATCAACGACACCACCCCGGACCAGGAAATCGAACCCATCACGCCCAACAGCCCAGCAAGGCCAGGCTCACCCAGCAGCCCTGGAGGGCCAACAACACGCCCGCCCAGCGAGGGCACAGCCAACACACCAGAACAGACATTTGTACCGAGGTGGTCCACCAGGGAAAGAAAGGTTCCCGACCACCTCTCCTTGTAAATAGTTTTCACTTTGACTTTGGAGGGGGAGTGATGTTGTGTATCTGTCAAGCATGCACGTCCATGTTCCGCCACCAGGGAGTGCATCCCTTGAAGTCCCAAGGGATCCCAGCATCTCTTGGGAGCACTGTATATAAGCCTGCCCCTAAGGCCTGTTCCTCACTCTGGAGTGTCTTAATAAAGACTGAGGTCACTGTTACTTTAACCTCCCTCTGTGCAGTCTCATCTGTGTCAGGAACACAACAGAAACAACATTATTTAGCTCGATAAGTACATGAGGGAAAAAGCAATAGAAGGCCTTGCTGATATGTTTACATAAAAACATAAGAAATAGGAGCAGGAGAATGCCATTTGGCCCTCAAGCCTTCTCCATCATTCAATAAAATCATGGCTGATCTGATCTTGGGCTCAGCTCCACTTCCCTGCCCACTTCCCATAACCCTTCACCCCCTTATCATTCAAAAATCTGTCTATCTCCACCTTAAATATATTCAATGAGCCAGCCTCCACAGCTCTCTGGAGCAGAGAATTCCACAGATTTATGACCCTCTGAGAGAAGAAATTCCTCCTCATCTCAGTTCTAAATGGGCGACCCTTTATTCTTGACCTATGCTCCCTAGTTCGAGATTCCCCCACGAGGGGAAACATCCTCTCTGCTTCTACTTTGTCGAGCCCCCTCAGTATCTTATATGTTTCAATAAGATCACCTCTCATTCTTCTAAACTCCAATGAGTGTAGGCCCAACCTGCTCAACCTTTCTTCATAAGTCAACCCCTTCATGTCAGGAATCAACCTAGTGAACCTTCTCTGAACTGCCTCAAATTTAGATGAAGTAGGTTTGAGTGGAGCATAAACATTAGCGCAGTCCATTTTTCTTTCTTTGTTGCAGGATGTGGGCATCGCTAGCAAGGCCAGCATTTATTGCCCATCCCTAATTGCCCTTGAGAAGGTGATGGTGAGCCGCCTTCTTAAACCGCTGTAGTCCATGTGATGATAAGGAGGGAGTCCCAAGATTTTGACCCAGCAGCGATGAAGGAACGCCGATATGTTTCCATGTCAGGATGGTGTGTAAATTGGAGAGGAACTTGCAGGTGATGGAGTTCCCATGTTCCTGCTGCCCTTGTCCTACTCGGTGGTAGAGGTCGTGGGTTTGGGAGGTGCTGCCGACGAAGCCGTGGTGAGTTGCTGAAGTGCATCTTATAGATGTTACACACTGCAGCCACGGTGTGCTGATGGTGGAGGGAGTAAATGTTTAAGGTGGTGGATGGGATGCCAAACAATCGGGTTGCTTTGTCCTGGATGGTGTTGAGCTTCTTGAGTGTTGTTGCAGCTGTACTCATCCAGGCAAGTGGAGAGTATTCCATCACACTCCTGACTTGTGCCTTGTAGATGGTGGAACAGCTTTGGCGAGTCAGGAGGTGAGATACTCACCACAGAATACCCAGCCTCTGACCAGCTCTTGTTGCCACAGTGTTTATGTGGCTAGTCCAATTAAGTTTTTGGTCAATGGTGACCCACAGGATGTTGATGGTGGGGGATTCAGTGATGGTAATGCTGTTGAAGCCAAGGGGAGGTGGTTCGACTCTTGCTTGTAGATGGTCATTGCCTGGCACTTGTGTGGCGCAAATGTAACTTGCCATTTATCAGCCCAAGCCTGAATGTCGTCCAAGTCTATATGCATGCAGGCATGGACTGCTTCATTTTCTGAAGAGTTGCGAATAGAACTGAACACTGTGCAAACATCAGTGAACATCCACTCATTCAGTTGAGCCAAATGGCCTGTTTTTGTGCTTTAAATACATTAAGAGCAAGAGGATCACTAAAGAAGGAGTACAGCCTTTTAGGGACCATAAATCTGTGTGTGGAGGCAGAAGACGTGGATATGGTTCTTAATGAATACTTTGCGTCTGTTTTCACAAAAGAGAAGGTGATGCAGACATTGCAATCAGGGAGGAGGAATGTGGAATATTAGATGAAATAAACATAGAGAGAGAGGAAGTATAAAGGAGTTTAGTATCTTTGAAAGTGGATAAATTCCCAGGCCCGGATGAAATGTATCCCAGGCTATTAAGAGAAGAAAGCAAGAAAATAGCAGAGGTTTTGACCATTATTTTATAATTCTCTCTGGCTGCAGGTATGGTGCCAGAGGACTGCAGGACTGCTAATGTGAAAAGGAAGAAAGGAAAGGCTGAGTAATTATAGGCCAGTCAGCCTAACCTCGGTGGTGGACTACTTATTAGAAAAAATTCTGAGAGACAGGATAAATCTACATTTAGAAAGATATGGATCAATCAAGGACAGTCAGCAGGGATTTGTTAAAGGAAGGTAATGTCTGACTAACTTTATTGAATTTTTTGAGGCAGTAACAAGGAGGGTCAATTAAGGTAGTGCCTTTGCTCTCGTGTATATCGATTTTAGCAAAGCTTTTGATAAGGTCCCACATGGCAGACTGGTCATGAAAGTAAATGACCATGGGATCCAAGGCAAAGTGGCAAGTTGGATCCAAAATTGGCTCAGAGACTGGAAGGCCATTTCCAGTGGGGTTCCGCAGAGCTCAGTACTAGGTCCCTTGCTTATTGTGTTATTTATCAATGAATGAGACTTGCATGTAGGGAGTATCATTAAGCAGTTTGCAGATGATACAAAAATTGGCAGTGTGGTTGATAATGAAGAAGAAAGCTGTAGACTGCAGGAAGATATCAATCAGGTGGGCAGAACAGTGGCAAATGGAATTCAATCCAGAGAATAGTGAGGTAATGCATTTTGGGGAGGGCTAACAAGGCAAGGGAATACACAATAAATAGTAGGACACTGAGAAGTGTAGAGGAACAAAGAGACCTTGGAGTGCATGTCCACAGATCCCTGAAGGCAGTAGGACAGGTAGATACGGTAGTTAGGAAGGTATATGGAATACTTGCTTTTATTAGCCGAGGCATAGAATATAAGAGCAGGGAGGTCATGCTTGAACTGTATAAAAGACTAGTTAGGCCAAAGCTAGAGTACTGTGTGTATTTCTGATCACATTACAGGGAAGATGTGATTGCACTGGAGAGGGTACAGAGGAGATTTATGAGGATATTGCCTGGAGTGGAGAATTTTAGCTATGAGGAAAGATTGGATAGCATGGGGTTGTTTTCTTTGGAACAGAGGAGGCTGAGGAGAGATCTTATTGAGGTTGGCCATTGGCCGTCCCAACCCAAATTCAACTCGGGGAATTTTTCGGCCTCTCCCCACTTCCACCCCACTGCTGCCAACCGCCACAAATGCGTCTTCAAAGCACGCACCGCCGATATCCTGCACCTCTATTTCAAACCCCACCAAATTTACTATAAAAAATCCATGAGCCGCTGCACGGTGCACCTGACAGCTTTTTCTATCGGTGCACCATGTCTGCTCTCTCTCTGCCCTGGTGTGGTGGCCATTAAAGGCGAGGGATGAATATCGTGGCTGCCATCTTATTTGTTTTGCTGGCCGACTTCCATACCTTCCGGACTATTGTTTCCCCGGGATCAGTTGGGACGCCAACGCCCTCTCGGGTGCCAAGCCGCTGGCCCAGCCAAAACCCTTCCTAGTGGCCCATTGGACCGATGTTTGTGAATGCCGAACTCTCTCCCGTTTAAGTGACGGGGAGAGCGTAGTGTCGCAAGCGTGTCATGATGTCATCTCCGCTCCGCCTCTGAGTGACAGCGGCGGAGAATCGGACTCCACCAACTTCCGCCCCTCACCACCAATAGAGGATAATCAAGGGGCTATAGGGAGGGAGGAACTTAATACAATCACTATCACTAATGAAGTAGTACTCAGTAAAATAATGGGACTAAAGGCGAACAGCTCCCCTGGACCTGATGGCTTACATCCTAGGATCTTAAGAGAAGTGGCAGCAGAGATGGTGAATGCATTGATTGTAATCTACCAAAGTTCCCTGGATTCTGGGGCGGTCCCAGCAGATTGGAAAACCGCAAATGTAATGCCCCTATTTAAAAAAAGAGGCAGACAAAAAGCAGGAAACTATAGACTGGTTAATCTAACATCTGCCATTGGAAAAATGCTGGAGTCCATTATTAAGGAAGCAGTAGCGGGACATTTGGAAAAGCATAATTCAAACAAGCATGGTTTTATGAAAGGGAAATCATGTTTGACAAATTTGCTTGGGTGCTTTGAGGATGTAACGAGCAGGGTGGATAAAGGGGAACCAGTGGATGAGGTGTATTTAGATTTCGATAAGGCATTCGATAAGGTGCCCCATAAAAGTTTACTACACAAAATAAAAGTTCACGGGGTTGGAGGTACTATATTAGCATGGATAGAGGATTGGCTAACTAACAGAAAACAGAGAGTCGGGATAAATGGGTAATTTTCCGGTCGGCAAACAATAACTAGTGGGGTGCCGCAGGGATCGGTGCTGGATCCTCAACTATTTACAATCTATATTAATGAGTTGGATGAAGGGACTGAGTGTAATGTAGCCAAGTTTGCTGATGATACAAACATGGGTGGGAAAGCAAATTGTGAGGAGGACACAAAAAAGTTGCAAAGGGATATAGACAGGTCAAGTGAGTAGGCGGAAATTTGGCAGATGGAGTATAATGTGGGAAACTGTGAGGTTATCCACTTTGGCAGAAAAAATAGAAAAGCAAATTAAAATTAAATGGAGAAAAATTGCAAAGTGCTGCAGTACAGAGGGACCTGGGGGTCCTTGTCCATGAAATACAAAAAGTTTATATGCAGGTATAGCAAGTAATCAGAAAGGCAAATGGAATGTTGGCCTTTATTGCCAGTGGTGATAGAGTATAAAAGCAGAGAAGTTCTGCTCTAACTGTACAGGGTATTGGCGAGGCCACACCTGGAATACTACGTGCAGTTTTGGTCTCCGTATTTACGAAGAATATACTTGCATTGGAGTCTGTTCAGAGAAGGTTCACTAGGGTGATTCCATAGATGAGGAGATTGACTTTTGAAGATAGGTTGAGTAGGTTGGGCCTATACATATTGGAGTTCAGAAGAATGAGAGGTGATCTTATCGAAACATATAAGATAATGAGGGGCTCGACAAGGTGAATGCAGAGAGGATATTTCCACTCATAGGGGAAACTAAAACTAGGGGACATGGTCTCAGAATAAGGGCCGCCCATATAAAACATGAGGAGGAATTTCTTCTCTCAGAGGATTGTAAATCTTTGAAATTCTCTGCCCCAGAGAGCTGTGGAGGCTGGATCACTGAATATGTTTGTGGCGGAGTTAGACAGAATTTTGAGCGATAATGGAATAAGAGGTTATGGGGAGTGGGCAGGGAAGTGGAGCTGAGTCCATGATCAGACCAGCCATGATCTTATTAAATGGCGGAGCAGACTCGAGGGGCCAAATGGCCTACTCCTGCTCCTATTTCTTATGTTCTTATTACCGCCGCACTTCCGCCCCCACTATAACCGACTTCCGGTCCAATGTGGAAAAAACTTTAATGTGGAGAAAGTCGCTCGGATGGCCGCCGCATCGCACCTGGCGGTAAAAGTAGGTAAAAAATTGTGGGTGCATCAGCTTTCTGGCATGCCTGAATTTTTGCCCCGCAGTGTCTAAACCAAGAAGTATAAAACAGGAAGTATAAATTAGATTTAAATCATGTACAGAAATCAAAATAAAGATTCGGAAAGACAATTGGAATTAAGAGAGAGAGATAAAAGAGGCACTCAGAAAAAATTTTAAAACTGTTTTTTTTAAATTCTCCAACACGAATTAACTTCTGAAGGAATGAGATTCCACACCTGAAAAATTAAATTTTCAGGGACAGGGAGTTTGTTTGTCAATAATTTGCAATTATCATGCCATTAAAAATTCCTGAATACACCAGTCCTAATTTGTTATGGCATCTTTATTGGGGAAGTAGCAGGCAAGCACCCCAACTTCACACCACTGCATGTCTTTCAGTGCCAAGTCTATCGGTGAGGATAGTTACAGCGCCCCCTGTGGAGGACGGGGTATCACTGACAGCAGCTTCCGGAGTTCAGTGTTTAAGCGCACATGCACAGACGGCGGAAGTAGCTGTTTGACTTTCTCCGTAATAACGGTGAGCGTTGATGCCTCACAATTATTCTCCCCGCAAAATCTGGGCTAATGTTTTCCTGAAGCAGCCATCCTGAAATGTAGTTACATTTTGTTCTCTTTCACGACTATGGCAAGTGGTGCACTTCTGTCACGGAAAGCGCACGCACGCATCGCACGACATATTGGATGCTTTGGCCTGTAAAATGGACGTGGCAGCAACCAATTTCAAGTCCAAACATCCTGCCCTGGAAGATAAACCACAAGATTTTTTCAAATGTTAGCTCTTTCAACCGAAAGAACAGATGAAAGTAATCGAAGAATCCAGTGCTATCCCTGCCAATGCACTTGAAGCGTCCTATGCTGTCTCATCAAATAGCAAGAAGTGAAAAGTCTCATACAATTGGTGGAAGTCTTGTCCTGCCAGCAGCGATTGAAACGGCATCGACAGTGTGTGGAAGAAAGGTTGCTGGCCAGCTAAGTTTCATTCCACTATCCAACATAGTTCACCGCAAACTGTTGATATGCCAGCAGACATCAAGGAGCAGCTAATCAAAGCAATGAGGCAAAACCTTTTTCTCGCACGACAAATTAGCAAGAGTAGTGACCGAGCCAATGCAGCGTTTGATACATCAACTCCTCTGAGATCAAAGTGAACTTTGGATTTTGCCATTCTGCCCCAATGAGAATTACTGCTGAATACTTGTTCACGACAGCGAAAAACATCAAGTGGAATCACTGTGTTGAGATTTGGATAGATGGCAAAAGAGTCACGACTAGAAGCAATAGTGGGCTTGGTAGATTAACCAGAATGATACCCGGACACCAAGAGTTAAATTACGAGGAGTGATTAAACAAATTAGGGTTGTATTCCCAAGAATTTAGAAGGTTAAAGGTGAGCTGATCGAAGTTTTCAAGATATTAAGAGGAACAGATAGGGTAGATAGAGAGAAACTGTTTCCGCTGGTTGGGGATTCTTGAACTAGGCAGCATAGTCTAAAAATTAGAGCCAGACCATTCAGGAATGAAGTTAGGAAACACTTCTACACACAAAGGATTACATCGGGTATATGACGCAGAAACAAGTCTTTCAGCCCAACAAATCCATGCCGGTATTTATGCTCCACTCGAGCCTCCTCTCGTATTTCCTCATCTAACTCGATCAACGTACCTCTCTATTCCCTTCTCCCTCACATGTTTGTCTTGCCTCCCCTTAAATGCATCCATTCTAAAGGGTGATAGAAGTGTGGAATTCTCTTCCACAAACAGCAATTGAAGCGAGATCAATTGTTCATTTTCAATCTGAGTTTGATAGATTTTTGTTAACCAAAGCTATTAAGGGATTTGGGCCAAAGGTGTTAGTTGGCAGATCAGCCATGACATTGCAAGGCGGAACAGGCTCGAGGGGCTAATTGGCCTACTCCTGTTCCTATACTGTGTTGGTGAA
This sequence comes from Pristiophorus japonicus, assembly GCF_044704955.1. Taxonomy (NCBI): domain Eukaryota; kingdom Metazoa; phylum Chordata; class Chondrichthyes; family Pristiophoridae; genus Pristiophorus; species Pristiophorus japonicus. Next base: position 289,606,762 of record NC_091977.1, read on the forward strand.
GGCTGTAGGATCACGCTGAGTATGGCGTCACTGGGAGCCGCTAACTGCAAATGTGACGCCAAAAGAGCTGTCAGATGTATTGGCTGCAACTGTCAAGGTTGTGAACCTTAAAACCCAATCACGGACCTCACTCCTCTTCTCAGTGCTATGTGAAGAAATGGGATAGTTGCACCGGCAGCTGCAGCTTCAGACACATTTGATGGCGGTCACATGGTAAATTTTGGCAAGAATCTGTGAACTCAGGGAGCACTTTTTTGAGCGACTCTGAATCACCACTTCATCACTTCCTTGACCATTTATTCCAGGTTTTACTAGGCTATTTTCCCAACATATTTGACAAGCACAATGAACCTTTACATAAGAAATAAGAAATAGGAGCAGGAGTAGGCCATACAGTTCTTCAAGCCTGTTCCGCCGTTTAATACGATCATGGCTGATCCGATCATGGACTCAGGTCCACTTCCCTGCACGCTCCCCATAATCCCTTATTCCCTTATCAGTTAAGAAACTGTTTATCTCTGTCTTAAATCCATTCAATGTCCCAGCTTCTACAGCTCTCTGAGGCAACGAATTCCACAGATTTACAATCCTTTGAGAGAAGAAATTCTTCCTTATCTCAGTTTTAAATAGGCGGCCCCTTATTCTAAGATCATGCCCCCGAGTTCTAGTCTCCCCTATCAGTGGAAACATCCTCTCTGCATCCACCTTGTCAAGCCCTCTCATAATCTTACACGTTTCGATAAGATCACCTCTCATTCTTCTGAATTCCAATGAGTAGAGGCTCAACCTACTCAACTTTTCCTCATAAATCAATTCCCTCATCTCCGGAATCAACCGAGTGAACCTTCTTTGAACTGCCTCCAATGCAAGTATATCCTGTCTTAAATATGGAAACCAAAACTGCATGCAGTATTCCAGGTGTGGTCTCACCAATACCTTATATAGCTGTAGCAAGACTTCCCTGCTTTTATACTCCATCCCCTTTGCAATAAAGGCCAAGATTCCATTGGCCTTCCTGATCACTTGCTGTACCTGCATACTAACTGTTGTGTATGGATAAAGAGTCAGACTGAACACTGTGAGCTCAAAGTAAAGTCTTTTATTGCAGATCTCCAGAGTGTCTCTCCAACCTGTGAAGCCTCCTTAAATACCTGTGCTCCCAAAGGATTATTGGATCACTTGGGACTCCAGGGGATGAGCCCTCTGGTGGCTGTACAGAGTAAATACAATATACATATATAACAACACTCCCCCGCAAAGTCAATAGTGTAACTATTTACAATGTGAGTCGATCTGGGACCCTTCATGCCCTGGTTGATCGTCTCGCTGTGAAAGCTGCTGTTGTTGAATCATTTGTTGGGCCCTGCTGGGCTGCTGTGGATGATGGGATCTGCTTTGTGGTCAACCGTGGCGCCGGTTGCCTCTGGTGTGTATGTTGGGGGATCAAAAAAGGTAGGGTCCAAGGTAGGTTGTTCAGGATAATCGTGAATCTGAGTTTGATTTGGTCCAAGTGTTTCCAGTAAATGAGTCCATTTGAAAGTTTGACCTGAAACACCCTGCTGCCCTCTTTGGCCATGACAGTGCCGGGAAGCCACTTGGGACCTTGTTCATAATTTAATACAAATACAGGATAATTGATTTCAATCTCGCGTGACACATTTGCGCTCTCATGGTATGCACTTTGTTGAAGCCGCCTGCTCTCTACCTGTTCATGTAGATCAGGGTGAACCATCGAGAGCCTTGTCTTAAGTGCTCTTTTCATGAGCAGTTCAGCAGGTGGGATCCCAGTGACTGAGTGGGGTCTTGATCGGTAGCTAAGCAGGACTCGGGATAGACAAGTCTGCAGTGAACCTTCAGTTATCCTCTTCAAGCCTTGCTTGATGGTTTGCACTGTCCTCTCTGCCTGACCATTCGACGCTGGTTTAAACGGGGCAGATGTGACATGTTTGATCCCGTTACGGGTCATGAATTCTTTGAACTCAGCACTGGTAAAACATGGCCTGTTGTCGCTCACCAGGACATCGGGTAAGCCGTGTGTGGCAAACATGGCCCGCAGGCTTTCAGTAGTGGCAGCGGACGTGCTTGCCGACATTATCTCACATTCAATCCACTTGGAGTATGCGTCTACAACCACAAGGAACATTTTACCCAAGAACGGGCCTGCACAGTCAACGTGTACCCTAGAACACGGTTTGGAGGGCCAAGACCATAAACTTAGCGGCGTTTCCCAGGGTACATTGCTTAACTGCGAGCATGTATTACATCTGTGAACGCAGGACTCTAAGTCCGTATCGATACCGGGTCACCACACGTGAGATCTGGCTATCGCTTTCATCATTACGATGCCTGGGTGGGTACTGTGGAGGTCATTAATGAAGGTGTCTCTGCCCTTCTTGGGGACTACTACTCGATTGCCCCACAGAAGGCAGTCTGCCTGTAAAGTTGGAACGGCTTTATCTCTTCCTGCATTTCTACTGGGACACTGGACCAGCTCCCTTGAAGCACACAGCTTTTGACTAGAGATAATAAGGGGTCCTGGCTTGTCCAGGTTTTGATCTGCCGGGCAGTGATGGGTGATTGCTCACTCTCAAATGCTTCCATAACCATGGCTAGATCTGCGGGCTGTGCCATTTCCACCCCCGTGGTGGACAATGGCAGCCTACTGAGAGCATTGGCACAGTTTTCTGTGCCTGGCATGTGGCGGATGGCGTAGTTGTATGCAGACAACGTGAGCGCCCATCTCTGGATGCGGGCCGATGCGTTGGTATTTATCCCTTTACTCTCGGAGAACAGGGACATAAGTGGTTTATGGTCAGTTTCCAATTTGAATTTTAGTCCAAACATGCATTGATGCATTTTCTTTACCCCATAGACAGACGCTAACGCTTCTTTCTCAATCATGCTGTTGGCTTTCTTAGCCTTAGACAGACTCCTGGATGTATAAGCAACTGGTTGCAGTTTCTCAAAATTATTAGCTTGTTGCAATACACACCCGACGCCATATGACGATGCATCACATCCTAGTACCAAACGCTTACATGGATCATACAACACAAGCAATTTGTTTTAGCATAACAATTTTCTCGCTTTTACAAAGGCATTTTCTTGGCTTTTGCCCCAAACCAATTTGTCCCCTTTTCGTAGTAAGACATGCAGTGGTTTAACAGTGTGCTGAGACCCGGTAAGAAATTACCAAAGTAGTTCAGGAGTCCCAGAAACGACCGCAGCTCCGTCACGTTCTGTGGCCTCGGTGCATTCTCAATTGCCTCCATCTTCGTATTGGTGGGCCTGATGCCGTCCGATGCAATCCTCCTTCCCAAGAATTCCATTTCAGGTGCCAGAAAAACGCACTTCGAGCATTTTAACCTGAGCCCCACGCAGTTGAGTCGACTAAGAACTTCCTCCAGGTTCTGCAGATGCTCGACTGTGTTTCGACCTGTGACCATGATGTCGTCCTGGAAGACCATGATGTGAGGGACCGACTTCAGTAAGCTTTCCATGTTTCTCTGGAATATCGCCGCCGCCGATCGGATTCCAAACAGACATCTGTTATAAACAAAAAGACCTTTGTGTGTGTTGATGCAGGTGAGAGCCTTCGATGATTCCTCCAGTTCCTGTGTCATGTAGGCTGAAGTCAGATCCAGCTTCGTGAATGTCTTTCTTCCCACCAGCATTGCAAAGAGGTCGTCAGCCTTTGGTAGTAGGTATTGGTCCTGCAGGGAGAAACGATTGATAGTTACTTTGTCATTGCCACAGATTCTGATGGTGCCGTCGACCTTGAGGACTGGGATGATAGGACTGGCCCACTCGTTGAACTCAATCGGGGAAATGTTGCCCTCTCTTTGCAGCCGGTCTAACTCAATCTCTACCCTTTCTCTCATCATGTGCGGTACTGCTCTCGCCTTGTGATGGATGGGTCGCCCCCCAGAATTAGGTGGATCTGCACTTTTGCTCCTTGGAACTTGCCGATGCCTGGTTCGAACAGCGAAGCAAATTTGTTTGAGACCTGGGCACACGTCTTGTGGTAGCTTGTGCACCGCTCCATCATAGGCGACCTTTATGGTAGCACTGCCGATTACAGGAATCAGTTCTTTCGTGTAAGTTCTTAGTTTCGTGCGAACTGGAGTTAAGACTGGCCTTGAGGCCTTGTTGCACCACAACCTTTCGAAAGTCTTTTTGCCCATGATGGACTGGCTTGCGCCCGTGTCCAGCTCCATTAATACCGGGAGTCCGTTTAGTTCAACATTCAGCATTATCGGGGGACAATTTGTGGTGAATGTGTGCATACCATGTACCTCTGCCTCCTCGATCTGAGGCTCTGGTTTATTGTGATCCTCCGTGGATCTGTCCTCCTCTGCAACATGGTGGTTTGCAGGTTTAACAGGCTTTGTAGCTCGTTGGAGGTGTCCCATTGATCCACAGCCCTTGCAAACGTACTCTTTGAATCGGCATGAATGGAACCGATGATCACCCTCGCAGCATCAACAAGCTGTTAATGGCCTTGCATTCATCACCCTTGATGGTGGACTCCGAGACATCTGTGGACGTGTAGCTGCAGGTATGTGTGAACTGCCCTGTACGTTACAATTCGAAAACAACATCACTTTGTTCACAGTACTTGTAGCAGCATTTGTGTGCTGAGAGATTTGCTTCGTATTGTCACTGGTGGCAATGAACACCTGGACTATCGCTGTAGACTTACTCAAGGTTGGGGTCTCTACAGTCAAAAGTTTGTGAAGTATGGTTTCGTGGCCAATGCCAAATACGAAAATGTCTCTGTGCATGTGCTGCAAAAGTCCTTCAAATTCGTAATGTCCTGCAAGGCGTCTCAGCTCGGCGACATAACTCGCCACTTCCTGGCCTTCAGACCTTTTGTAGGTGTAGAACCGGTACCTCACCATTAGAACACTTTCCTTCGGGTTCAAATGCTCTCGGACCAGTGTGCACAAATCATGGTATGATTTCTCCATGGGTTTCGCTGGCGTGAGCAGATTATTCATGAGGCCATACGTTGGTGTCCCACAGATGGTGAGGAGGATTACCCTTCATTTGGCAGCACTCTCTTCCCCATCTAGCACGTTGGCCACGAAGTATTGGTCAAGTCATCCCACAAAAGTTTCCCAATCATCTCCCTCTGAGAATTTCTCCAATGTTCTCTGCATCTTTGGGTTCGCTATCTGTATCTCGTTGCTAGTTTTTGTGTATGGAGAAAGAGTCAGACTAAACACTGTGAGCTAAAAGTAAAGTGTGACCTTAGTCTTTTATTGCAGGTCTCCAGAGTGCCTCTCCAACCTGTGAAGCCTCTTTAAATACCTGTGCTCCCAAGGGATTATGGGATCCCTTGGGACTCCAGGGGATGAGCCTTCTTGTGGCTGTACAGAGTAAATACAAGTATACATATATAACACTAACCTTTTGTGTTTCATGCACAAGTACCCCCAGGTCCCACTGTACTGCAGCACTTTGCAATTTTTCTCCATTTGAATAATAACTTGCTCTTTGATTTTTTTCTGGCAAAGTTCTTAACCTCACACTTTCCAGCACTATGTCAGCTGTGGCTCAGTGGGTAGCACTTTCACTTCTGAGTCAGAAGGTTGTAGTTCAGGTCCCACTCCACAGACTTGAGCACAAAAATCTAGGCTGACACTCCAGTGCAGTGCTGAGGGAGTGCTGCAGTGTCGGAGAAGCCGTCTCTCAGAGGAGATGTTAAACCAAGGCCCTATCTACTTTCTGGATGTAAAAGATGCCAAGGCAATACTTTGAAGAAGAGCAGTGGAGGTATCCTCAGTGTCCTGGCCAATAGTTATCCCTCATGGTACATCAGTCATTGAAGGTTGGCATGCAGGTACAGCAGGCGGTGAGGAAGGCAAGTGGCATGTTGGCCTTCATAGCTAGAGGATTTGAGTATAGGAGCAGGGAGGTCTTACTGCAGTTGTACAGAGCCTTGGTGAGGCCACACCTGGAATATTGTGTTCAGTTTTGGTCTCCTAATTTGAGGAAGGAGGTTCTTGCTATTGAGGGAGTACAGCGAAAATTCACCAGACTGACTCCAGGGATGGCTGGACTGACATATGAGGAGAGACTGGATCAACTGGGCTTGCATTCACTGGAGTTTAGAAGAATGAGAGGAGATCTCATGGAAACATATAAAATTCTGATGGGATTGGACAGGTTAGATGCAGGAAGAATGTTCCCGATGTTGGGGAAGTCCAGAACCAGCGGTCACAATCTAAGAATAAGGGGTAAGCCATTTAGAACCGAGATGAGAAGAAACTTCTTCACTCAGAGAGTGGTTAATCTGTGGAATTCTCTACCGCAGAAAGTTGTTGAGGCCAGTTTGTTAGATATATTCAAAAGGGAGTTAGATATGGCCCTTACGGCCAAAGGGATCAAGAGGTATGGAGAGAAAGCAGGAAAGGGATACTGAGGTGAATGATCAGCCATGATCTTATTGAATGGCGATGCAGGCTCGAGGGGCCGAATGGCCTGATCCTGCACCTAATTTCTATGTTTTCTATGTTTACAACATCACCAAAACAGATTATCTGGTGATTATCGCATTGCTGTTTGAGGGAGCTTGCTGTGCGCAAAATGGCTGCTGTGTTTCCGACATTACAACTGTATACTCCAAAAGTATTTCATTGGCTTAAAGTGCTTTATGATGTCCTAAGGTCATGAAAGGTGCTATATAAACCCAAGTCATGCTTTTCCCTTTGCAATGGAAGAACTGTAACATTTTTGACTTGTGTGAAAAACTACAGGGCTTTGCCAAAAAACATTAACTATGGAGCAGCCATGTGCTACAAGGCAATATACCTATGTTCCCAACATTGGCCTCTGTAATTATGGACTATGAAGTGCTAGAAGTTAGGGATAACTGTCGGGAAATTGCATAGCACCCCGTTTGGAGGCGCTAATGCCAGGCACGAAAGTCTCATCCCGCTTGCAAAATTGGGGTTACCACGCCCGAGAGGAAGTGGAGTGCAAAGAAACGTGCTCCACTTCCTCTCTGTGGCACTAGGATGGCAGATGCAGAGGGAGCAGGGCGCAGAGCTATGCACTGGGGAGCATAGTGCTGCCGAGTAGAGGGGGCCCTCCCCACCGTTAAAGGGGAGGGCCAAGCTGCAGACTCTGCGGGGCCCTACCTAGACCACTGGGGAGCGGGGTGCCGTGTTCAAGGGGACAATGGGCCGCGACAAGTAAGTCAGATGATTTTTGATTGACGCGCATACCACCTCCCCTTTAACTAGCACCCAGCAAGTGGTTAAAACTGATTTGTGGTTGAAACTCTCAAAAACAATCCAAGAATCCACCAATTGTCCGCCAGCAAATGGACTCATTCTATTCATTGAGATAAGTTTGAGTCAAGTGCTCTTTTATGTTCAAATCTAATCAGTAGTACATGGTTGTAGTAATACCCGCCCTCCTGTATGGCTCAAAGACACGGACCATGTACAGTAGACACCTCATGTCGCTGGAGAAATAACATCAACGATGTCTCCGCAAAATCCTACAAATCTCCTGGGAGGACAGAAGCACCAACATTAACATCCTTGACCAGGCCAACATCCCCAGCATTGAAGCTCTGACCACACTTGCTCAGCTCTGCTGGGCAGGCCACATTGTTCGCATGCCAGATGCAAGAATCCCAAAGCAAGTGCTCTACTTGGAACTCCTTCACGGCAAACGAGCCAAAGGTGGGCAGAGGAAACGTTTCAAGGACACTCTCAAAGCCTTCCTGATAAATTGCAACATCCCCACTGACACCTGGGAGTCCTTGGCCAAAGACCGCCCTAAGTGGAGGAAGTGCATCCGGGAGGGCGCTGTCTCATCGCCAAGAGCATGCAGAAAACAAGTGCAGGCAGCGGCAAGAGAATGCAGCAAACCAGTCCCACCCACCCCTTCCCTCATCTATCTGTCCCACCTGTGACAGGGACTGTGGCTCCCGTATTGGACTGTTCAGCCACTGAAGAACTCATTTTAAGAGTGGAAGCAAGTCCTCCTCGATTCCGAGGGACTGCCTATGATGATGATGATGACTGGTACTATGCTATTTAAAAGAACATAAGAACATAAGAAATAGGGACAGGAGAAGGCCAATCCGCCCCTCCAGCCTGCTCCACCATTTAATACGATCATGGCTGATCCGATCATGGACTCAGCTCCACTTCCCTGCCTGCTCACCATAGCCCCTTATTCCCCTATCATTTAAGAAATTGTCTATTTCTGTCTTAAATTTATTCAATGCCCCAGCTTCCACAGCTCTCTGAGGCAGCGAATTCCACAGATCCACAACCCTCTGAGAGAAGAAATTTCTCCTCATCTCAGTTTTAAATGCATGGCCCCTTAGTCTAAGATTTTGCCTCTAGTTCTAGTCTCCACTCTCAGTGGAAACATTCTCTCTGCATCCACCTTGTCAAGTCCCCTCATAATCTTATACGTTTCGATAAGATCACCTCTCATTCTTCTGAATTCCAATTTATGTTGCCTTCTTTCTTAAACAATAGGTTATGTTAGCTGAGAAAATGAAATCCTCTTGTTCCATGCAAAAGTACTCTTCCAGAAATTCATTTCAGACAGTAGGGATAAATGGGCGCTATTGGATCAGTTTTAACCGCAGCGCCTGATATTTAGTTCCATTGACTGAAATGAACAGCAGGTACTGCATACAATGGGTGGCTGATCCGATACTATCCATTTTGTGCCCCCGCCCAAGAGGAATTTCTAGGGCAGTGGTGGGCAAAATACGGCCCTCCGGCTACATCCGGCCTGCCAACTCATTCTATCTGGCCCGCTGTATGGGACAGAAATAGATCGTGAGCTCGAGCTGCACATTTGTCTATCCACTTTCATTTCTCATGGGCCAGCGACAGACCCGAATAAGGAAAAAATATAGTAATACTTCATTCAAATTAATAATCCACAAAAGCGATTCTCCCTGGCCCGATCTTAAAAGGATCCGTTCCGTGATTCTGGGCCCCAATGGCGGACGTCCGTACCCATAATGCATACACGAATATGGCCTATCCATTTCAGAGTGGTGCCATGACTGCTTATCTCCAGAAATCCCTTTAAATTTGCTGCGCGGCCGTACCACTATGCAGCCGCGCAGTATCTCTTCCAGCGACAGGAGTTGGGGATATGCATGCGCAGGACTGCACGATTGGTAGAACATTGGTGGGCGGCCCTCAACAGGTCACCAAAACTTGTTAAGTCGCCCTCCAGCCCAAATAATTGCCCACCTCTGTTCTAGGGCAATGTTTCTTAGAAAGAGGGTGGCATCTTGAGTGCGTGAATCTCCCAACGGAGGCTCAGCAGTAACAGTTTGGGACCCACTGTTGTAATGTTTCCATGATCTAATCTTCAGCTAATCATTGGCGTTTTAGAATTAAAACTATTTAAGCATCTGGAATTGGTGCTTTGCTTTCAGTTAGAAATTCAGCTTGTAAATAAGAAGTGCCTGAGTGTAAAAAAAATAGATCCCAATGGCATATTCCTTTTATCCCTTTTGCTAATTCCCAACTTGACTATGTTAATAAATGCAGTGATTCATTGTGACATTAGAGAATTTAGGTATCTTAAGGTTTTGACTTGCGAGGTCATGAAATTCAATCCTGTTCAGGCCTGTACATCTCTCCCCGGAGTGATGGGAAACACGGGTGCATCCCTCCCACTATACTACTAGGGTAAATCAAGATGTAATCACTGTTACGCAGTCAGTGTTTGGATTGAGACATTATTCAGGATATCAGGGAAACATATGCACACTGCTACTAGAATCATAGAATCTTACAGCACAGAAGGAGGCCACCCAGCTCACTATGCCTGCGCTGGCACTTTGAAAGAGCGGTCCAATTCGTTCCACTACCTCGCTCTTGCCCCATAGCCCTGCAAATCTTTCCTTTTCAAATGTATAGACAATTCCTTTTTGAAAGTTACTACTGAAACTGCTTCCACCACCCTTTGAGGTAATGCGTCTTTATTTGCAAGTGGGAGAGAAGTAGGTCAGGATGTTGAGTCAAAGGTAGAGTGAGCTAGACAGAGGAGAAAATGCCGGGATGATTTATCCTCTGATGCCCCTTTGCAGCAGTCAGTGAGGAGTCTTTTAAGTGCAGGTCATCCTGATTCTCTGCTCCATGTAGTTCTGGATCCACCACAGCCAGGCTTTTCTCCTCATCCATGTCAAAGCCCAGCCCTTCTTGAGTTGCAAGGTTGTGAAGGTTATCACTATTTTGGACACCTAATCTGAAACATGATGCAAGTCTAGAACAAGGGGTCACAGTCTCAGGGTACAGGGTAGGAAATTTAGGACCGAGAAGAGGAGAAATTTTTTCACTCAGAGGGTGGTGAACCTGTGGAATTCTCTACCACAGAAAGTCACTGAATATATTTAAGAGGGAGATGGATAGATTTCTAGAAACAAAAGGTATCAAGGGGTATGAGGAAAAAGCAGGAATATAGTATTGAGATAGAGGATCAGCCATGATCATATTGAATGGCAGTGCAGACTCGAAGGGCCAAAAGGCCTATTACTGCTCCTATTTTCAATGTTTCTATCCCCTCCTGACCTGTCCAGGCAGCAAAAATGCGCTTTCAACATCCTGATGGTCTGCTCAATCACCAGCCTCATCGCTGCATGTGCCTCGGTGCAGCGCTTCTCTGTTGCTATTCGGAGCACTCTGATTGGGTACATTATCATGGGTGCAGGAAAAATGTATTGTCGGCCAGCAGCTTTCTGTGGATCTGATTCTTTTCGCTGGAGGTCAACGTGGACTGAATGATGTCGGATGAAGGAAACATGGTAATAGCCTGCATATCGGGCGTTGACAAGGAGCGCCAATGTGCTTGTGAGAGGAAATTATTTTAAAACTGGATATGTGAGGAATATCCTTAGAGCGGGGAGAATTGCGTATTACATTCCAAGTACCACCGCACTGTGATTTTCAATGCATGAAGACTGTTGTGGAAATGAGCCATATTTAGCAAAAGTTCACAATAGTTTGGTTGCTTCCATGCCTTCCTTGCTGTAATTTAACTCACTTGGGAACATTATGGGAAAGTGATAAAAGACTTTCAGGGAAAATTCATGCTATGAAGAAAACATCTGATCAGGATTTGGAAAGACTGATATCCTTGTGAACAAATGAATTGCACACTTGAAAATGTAGCTCACATAAGGTATCCATCTGCATACAGACCTAGGAGGCAAATCTTTGCTATACCTGTGAGCTGTGTTGCTTATAGTTATTTAACTAAAGCAGCAACTGCTCAATTGAAAGTACAGTCAGCTCCAGCTTGTGACCAGTGACATACAAAATCAATTAAATCAATTGTCTGTAATTAGTGTACTGAGAAAATATTAATAATGCATTAATTCCATAAATTTCTCCACAAGCCTTCTGAAAGAATCTCGACAACCAGCACTACACCATTTATATCTTCATGATTACTAAATGAGAATTGAAAGGAGTAAAAAATGAGGTTAACTATAAGTTTCTGAATAATTAAAAGCAGTTTCTCTGAGGAATGTTTGGTGAATAGCCTAAGTGGCTATTCCTCGTGTGAATTTAGTGAATGTTGACAAACTATTCATCCTTGAGGGAGCTGTATCCTGATGTCTGCACACCAAAAAATTCCCAGTAGAAGTCAGTAATAGTGATCAGGATTAGGAACCCCCAACATAGATCCATGTTTCTAGTTTATTTCTTAATCCAGACAAACCAATTAAATGTTAAAACTGTATCCTCGTTTTATATTCTCAAATCTACAGAGGGATTGCTCAATATTTTGGAATTCCTGGGGCTTAAAGTAACAATATAGCTCTGGTGCAAATGATACATTCCACCTTTTTCATGCAATCTATTACATCTTTTGTTGATCACTTACTACAAATTATATCTCCATAATTACCGGTTCAGCTTTCCCTCAGCTTGATGCTGAGTATGTTAAACATTTCATATCTCCAATAATCTACATGGTTCACAAATTTATTATCATCTTGAAATTAACTACAGCGTCAGATGGTTCTAAATTGGCAAACATCCACACTACTGACAACCTGGCAATGCCCTTGCCATCACTCGTTGGCATGTGAATGGTGCCACTTTTTCGCAAGCCAGGAACTTTCTTCACAAATTAGAAACTCATTAAAAATAATGCCTCTCAAGTAAGCACTTTAAATGAAAATTATACTCATTTAGTAGACATAAGCACATAAATCTAGGCTGACACTCCAGTGCAGTACTGAGGGAATGCTGCAAAGTCTGAGGTGTCGTCTTTCAGATGGGATGTTAAACCGAGGCCCTGTCTGCTCTTTCAGGTGGATGCAAAAGATCCCATGGCACTATTTCGAAGAAGAGCAGGGGCGTTATTCCCGGTGTACTGACCAATAATTATCCCCAAATCAGCATAATTAAAAACAGATTATCTGGTCATTATCACATTGATGTTTGTGGGAGCTTGCTGTGTGCAAATTGGCTGCCGCATTTCCCACATTACAATAGTGACTACACTCCAAAAGTACTTCATTGGCTGTAAAGTTCTTTGGGATGGCCAGTGGTCATGAAAGGTGCTATGTAAATGTAAGTCTTTCTTACTTTCTTAGAATATATTAAAAGAATTATAATAAACTGTTGATCTTGTTGAGCCACTTTCAGCTTACGCAAAGTGTTCCTTCACTTAAAGAAAAGCAAAATACTGTGGTTGCAACATCGAAAGAAAGCCCAGAATAAAATCCTGCTTTCTTCTGAGTGGGTTAAAAAAGGAGAAAGGATTACATTTTATTTAAAATAGTGCACTATGAGGAAATGAACCCGCAGAATGCTTTCGGTGCCAATATTCAAAACTATGTTGCAATTAGGATTTTTTCCAGAACCGTTACAAAAAAGAGGTTTATTCGTGTTATTTAATGTCTATTGATCTCTTGCCATAACCCTAGCGGAAATTTAAACCCTTTCTATTAAAGGGGGATTTCCATCTTGCACGGCTCTGCATTAGGTTATATATGGAGAAGAGTGTGTTAGTAGTTAAAATATTTTACAGATTGCACAGAAATATTAATATCCAAAGAGATATTCGTTGCATTAAAACAATAAATTAATTTTTGAACCTCTACATCTAAAGCATTATGATTAACAATTAAACTCTGTCATACTTACTTTCCATATTATTATTACTTATTTTTGGGTCACCTTCAAGCATTCAGTTCAGAAAAAGACAGAAGTAATTGCTTGCTTACTGAAGTGATTCCTATCCTTTTGCTCCACAACATAACCTATTCTGGTTGAAATTCCCCGAAATGATGTAACCTATCCTGCAGCAGATGCACTTTTAATGATGCTTTGATGCCATATGTCAAGCCTTATCACTTGCTGAGTGGAGTGACATTTCTTTTGATAGCTCCTAGCAACAGCGATATACGTTGTTGGTGGCTGCCTCGCACTGTACAAATAATTCCTGCAACAAATACATTTATTTTCAGTTTCATGCTAAGCCGCATATAGCTCACAGCTTTCCAATCTGTTATCTGAATAAAAGGTATTATCACAAAGACAGCCTTTTTAAAATGTTTTTTTCTAACTCAAACAATTGTTTGTTTACCAGAAACATTTTGTTCATTAATATGGGATATTCCATTAGAGACAGGGCATGCATATTGTTCTGTCCTGAGTGAGAATGACCCATAATGAATGTCTTTCTCATGAGGGGAAAATCAATGGAGTGTACTGTTGTCAAATGGGATGGTCTGTTCACTTTATAGCCATCACCATTATTAAATTAATTCCATGAATCTTTAAATGCAGATTCACTTGCCTATTATGGATATTACTTTCAGTGCTGCGAATAACAAAGAAAGAAAGACTATGGGGTCAAAATTTGATTTCTTACGCCGCCCGTTACCACGGGCGATAGCTGCTAACAAGCGGCAAAGGTCGGGGGTGAGCGGCATCCACGCCTCCGTGGAAATTGAGTTGCTCGTTGGTGGAGGTGCCAAGAGATAACGCTGAGCCCTCTAACGCCACTCACGTGGTGACATCATCCAGCATACAACACACCCTTGCCGCAGTTGCCGCGATATTTGATTTGTACGGAGAGCTAATGGACAGGCATCTGTACAGCCAAGTAAAAGTGGAGGGAACATTGCGGTGCTCAGGCGGAATCACCCAGAGACCAAGGTAATTTTTTTTCTTTATTTATTTCATCTTTTATTTATTAGTTGTACCAGTGGGAAGTGTCTGTGTGCCTCGGAGAAGTTTTTGTGGGTTTTTTTTTCTCCCTGTTTTTCCAGCTCGCATGCCGGCAGCCTCCCGTCGCAAAATTCAGTAGGCCTCCTGAACTCCGGCCTCATTAGCGCCCGAGGATGTATGTGTACCACCACTTTTAGTGCTGCTCTTATCATTGGGCTAAAAACTGAATTTGACACTTTGAGGCTGCGCTTAACGCCCGGCTCTAAAATCAGCACTCAGGCGGTGACAACACCTTAAAAACGGCAATACCGAATTTCAACCACTTACATTTATATAGCGCCTTTCATGACCACCGGACATCTCAAAGCGCTTTACAGCCAATGAAGTACTTTTGGAGTGTAGTCACTGTTGTAATGTAGGAAATGCGGCAGCCAATTTGTACACAGCAAGCTCCCACAAACAGCAATGTGATAATGACCAGATAATCTGTTTTTGTTAGGTTGATTGAGGGATAAATATTGGCTAGGACACCGGGGATAAGTCCCCTGCTCTTCTGCGAAATAGTGCCATGGGATCTTTTACGTTCACCTGAGAGAACAGATGGGGCCTCAGTTTAATGCCTCATCCGATAGACAGCACCTCCGATTGTGCAGCACACCCTCGGTACTGCACTGGAGTGTCAGCCTAAATTTATGTGCTCAAGTCCCTGGAGTGGGACAACAACAACAATAGCGAATTTAACATAGTAAAGTGCCCCAAGGCACTACACAAGAGCGTTATCAAACAAAATTTGACACCGAGCCACATATTAGGACAGAAAGACAAAAGCTTGGTCAAAGAGGTATGTTTTAAGGAGCCTCTTAAAGGAGAAGAGACAGAGAGGTTTATGGAGGGAATTCTTTGAGCATAGAGTCTAGTCAGTTGAAGGCGTGATGAAAATCTGGTATGTGCAAGAGATCAGAATTGGAGGAGCACAGAGTTGCATGGGGTTGTAGGTCTGAGGAGGCTACAGAGAAGGGCTAAGCCATGGGAGGATTCAAAAACAAGGATGGGAATTATAAAATCAAGGCGTTGTCGGACTGCAGGACAATATAGGTCAGCAAGCACAGGGTTAATGGATAAATGGGACTTTATGCAAGTTAGGATACATGCAACAGACTTTTGGATTAGCTCAAGTTTACAGAGTGTGCAACATGGGAGGCCGTGTACCATGTGGGAACACGGGGACAACACCAGTGTCCCTGACGACTACATGTGCGGGAAGTGTGTCCACCTCCGGCTACTGACGGTCCGCGTTGCGGAGTTGGAGCTGAAGGTGGATTCACTCTGGAGCATCCACGATGCTGAGAATGACGTGAGTATCACGTGTAGCGAGTTGGTCTTACCGCAGGAGAAGGGTCCACAGCCAGATAGGGAATGGAAGACCAGCAGGAAGAGCAGTGCAAGGAAGGTAGTGCAGGGGTCCCCTGTGGTCATCCCACTGCAAAACAGATACACTGCTTTGAGTGCTGTTGAGGGGGATGACTCATCAGGAGTGGGCAGCAGCAGCCAAGTTCATGGCACCGTGGCTGGCTCTGTTGCACAGGAGGGCAGGAAAAAGAGTGGGCGAGCGATAGTGATAGGGGATTCAATTGTAAGGGGAATAGATAGGCGTTTCTGCGGCCGCAACCGAGACTCCAGGATGGTATGTTGCCTCCCTGGTGCAAGGGTCAAGGATGTCTCGGAGCGGGTGGAGGACATTCTAAAAAGGGAGGGAGAACAGCCAGTTGTCGTGGTGCACGTTGGTACCAATGACATAGGTAAAAAAAGGGATGAGTTCCTACGAAATGAATTTAAGGAGCTAGGAGCTAAATTAAAAAGTAGGACCTCAAAAGTAGTAATCTCGGGATTGCTACCAGTGCCACGTGCTAGTCAGAGTAGGAATCGCAGGATAGCTCAGATGAATACGTGGCTTGAGCAATGGTGCAGCAGGGAGGGATTCAAATTCCTGGGGCATTGGAACCGGTTCTGGGGGAGGTGGGACCAGTACAATCCGGACGGTCTGCACCTGGGCAGAATCGGAACCAATGTCCTCGGGGGAGTGTTTGCTAGTGCTGTTGGGGAGGAGTTAAACTAATATGGCAGGGGGATGGGAACCAATGCAGGGAGATAGAGGGAAACAAAAAGGAGGCAAAAACAAAACACAGAAAGGAGATGAGGAAAAGTGGAGGGCAGAGAAACCCAAGGCAAAGAACAAAAAGGGCCATTGTACAGCAAAATTCTAAAAGGACAGAGGGTGTTAAAAAACAAGCCTAAAGGCTTTGTGTCTTAATGCAAGGAGTATCCGCAATAAGGTGGATGAATTAACTGTGCAAATAGATGTTAACAAATATGATGTGATTGGGATTACGGAGACGTGGCTCCAGGATGAGCAGGGCTGGGAACTCAACATCCAGGGGTATTCAACATTCAGGAAGGATAGAATAAAAGGAAAAGGAGGTGGGGTAGCATTGCTGGTTAAGGAGGAGATTAAGGCAATAGTTAGGAAGGACATTAGCTTGGATGATGTGGAATCTATATGGGTAGAGCTGCAGAACACCAAAGGGCAAAAAACGTTAGTGGGAGTTGTGTACAGACCTCCAAACAGTAGTAGTGATGTTGGGGAGGGCATCAAACAGGAAATTAGGGGTGCGTGCAATAAAGGTGCAGCAGTTATAATGGGTGACTTTAATATGCACATAGATTGGGCTAACCAAACTGGAAGCAATACGGTGGAGGAGGATTTTCTGGAGTGCATAAGGGATGGTTTTTTAGACCAATATGTCGAGGAACCAACTAGGGGGGAGGCCATCTTAGACTGGGTGTTATGTAATGAGAAAGGATTAATTAGCAATCTCGTTGTGCGAGGCCCCTTGGGGAAGAGTGACCATAATATGGTGGAATTCTGCATTAGGATGGAGAATGAAACAGTTAATTCAGAGACCATGGTCCAGAACTTAAAGAAGGGTAACTTTGAAGGTATGAGGCGTGAATTGGCTGAGATGGATTGGCGAATGATACTTAAGGGGTTGACTGTGGATGGGCAATGGCAGACATTTAGAGACCGCATGGATGAACTACAACAATTGTACATTCCTGTCTGGCATAGAAATAAAAAAGGGAAGGTGGCTCAACCGTGGCTATCAAGGGAAATCAGGGATAGTATTAAAGCCAAGGAAGTGGCATACAAATTGGCCAGAAATAGCAGCGAACCTGGGGACTGGGAGAAATTTAGAACTCAGCAGAGGAGGACAAAGGGTTTGATTAGGGCAGGGAAAATGGAGTATGAGAAGAAGCTTGCAGGGAACATTAAGACGGATTGCAAAAGTTTCTATAGATATGTAAAGAGAAAAAGATTAGTAAAGACAAATGTAGGTCCCCTGCAGTCAGAATCAGGGGAAGTCATAACGGGGAACAAAGAAATGGCGGACCAATTGAACAAGTACTTTGGTTCGGTATTCACGAAGGAGGACACGAACAACCTTCCGGTTATAAAAGGGGTCGGGGGGTCTAGTAAGGAGGAGGAACTGAGGGAAATCCTTATTAGCCGGGAAATTGTGTTGGGGAAATTGATGGGATTGAAGGCCGATAAATCCCCAGGGCCTGATGGACTGCATCCCAGAGTACTTAAGGAGGTGGCCTTGGAAATAGTGGATGCGTTGACAGTCATTTTCCAACATTCCATTGACTCTGGATCAGTTCCTATGGAGTGGAGGGTAGCCAATGTAACCCCACTTTTTAAAAAAGGAGGGAGAGAGAAAACAGGGAATTATAGACCGGTCAGCCTGACATCGGTAGTGGGTAAAATGATGGAATCAATTATTAAGGATGTCATAGCAGTGCATTTGGAAAGAGGTGACATGATAGGTCCAAGTCAGCATGGATTTGTGAAAGGGAAATCATGCTTTACAAATCTTCTGGAATTTTTTGAGGATGTTTCCAGTAGAGTGGATAAGGGAGAACCAGTTGATGTGGTATATTTGGACTTTCAGAAGGCGTTCGACAAGGTCCCACACAAGAGATTGATGTGCAAAGTTAGAGCACATGGGATTGGGGGTAGTGTACTGACATGGATTGAGAACTGGTTGTCAGACAGGAAGCAAAGAGTAGGAGTAAATGGGTACTTTTCAGAATGGCAGGCAGTGACTAGTGGGGTACCGCAAGGTTCTGTGCTGGGGCCCCAGCTGTTTACACTGTACATTAATGATTTAGATGAGGGGATTAAATGTAGTATCTCCAAATTTGCGGATGACACTAAGTTGGGTGGCAGTGTGAGCTGCGAGGAGGATGCTGTGAGGCTGCAGAGCGACTTGGATAGGTTAGGTGAGTGGGCAAATGCATGGCAGATGAAGTATAATGTGGATAAATGTGAGGTTATCCACTTTGGTGGTAAAAACAGAGAGACAGACTATTATCTGAATGGTGACAGATTAGGAAAAGGGGAGGTGCAAAGAGACCTGGGTGTCATGGTACATCAGTCATTGAAGGTTGGCATGCAGGTGCAGCAGGCGGTTAAGAAAGCAAATGGCATGTTGGCCTTCATAGCAAGGGGATTTGAGTACAGGGGCAGGGAGGTGTTGCTACAGTTGTACAGGGCATTGGTGAGGCCACACCTGGAGTATTGTGTACAGTTTTGGTCTCCTAACCTGAGGAAGGACATTCTTGCTATTGAGGGAGTGCAGCGAAGGTTCACCAGACTGATTCCCGGGATGGCGGGACTGACCTATCAAGAAAGACTGGATCAACTGGGCTTGTATTCACTGGAGTTCAGAAGAATGAGAGGGGACCTCATAGAAACATATAAAATTCTGACGGGGTTAGACAGGTTAGATGCAGGAAGAATGTTCCCAATGTTGGGGAAGTCCAGAACCAGGGGTCACAGTCTAAGGATAAGGGGTAAGCCATTTAGGACCGAGATGCGGAGGAACTTCTTCACCCAGAGAGTGGTGAACCTGTGGAATTCTCTACCACAGAAAGTTGTTGAGGCCAATTCACTAAATATATTCAAAAAGGAGTTAGATGAGGTCCTTACTGCTAGGGGGATCAAGGGGTATGGCGAGAAAGCAGGAATGGGGTACTGAAGTTGAATGTTCAGCCATGAACTCATTGAATGGTGGTGCAGGCTAGAAGGGCCGAATGGCCTACTCCTGCACCTATTTCTATGTTTCTATGACTAGGAAAGCATTGGAACAGTCGAGTCTAGAGGTAGCAAAGGCATGGATGAGAGTCTCAGCAGCAGATGAGCTGAGGCAGGGGCAGAGACGGGAAAAGTTACGGAGGTGAAAGTAAGCGGTATTGGTGATGGAGTGGATAATGGGTTGGAGGCTGAGCTGAGAATCAAATAGGACGACAAGGTTGCGAACTGTGTGGTTCAGCCTCAGACAGTGGCCAGGCAGAGGGTTGGAGTCAGTGGCTAAGGAATGGAGTTTGCAGCAGGGACTGAAGACTATGGCTTTGGTCTTCCCAATATTTTATAGTGAACTATGACATTTCCCAGTGTTACTCAGAGTAAATACAGGTCACTGTAGTATTTACACTGTTTTACTTATTACTTACTTCACTGAAGCAGATAAACCTTTCTAGAGACATCTTTAGTCCTGTGGAGTGTTTAAAACATCGATATCCATGCGGGGGTTGAAATTTCACAGAGTCCATCTATTTCCTGCCGTAACTCCAGCATTAGACTGATAGAAACCCGGTAGAATTTCATCCCCTTTATTGTCAGTCTTTAAACTAATACTAATTCTCATTTACTCACAGTAAACTGATAGAGCTTTGGAGGGGAGCATGTAGGTTAAGTTGGGACTTTTCACTCAACTTTATTGATCGTTAACTCCCTTTATGGCTTCATCCAGTGAACAGCTGAGCCACCCAGACCAGAAACATCTCAAGTTGAATCCCCATTCTATAGTGGGTTAGTTGATCTTATGCAAAGTAATGGTAAGGGGCATAGGCAATTGGCCTGGGAACAAGAAACTCTCCTGGTTCCTTTTCCAATCTGGAGAAATTTCTGGTCTCTCTTGTAACCATCACTGCCCTGATCTCCCCGCGAAGTGCGAACAAGTTTCATTTTGTAGTGAGGTTAGCTTGCGGTTAAGACAGAGACTTCACCAGTTCCAGCTAATCGGTTCGAAATCTGAAGATTTAAACAGACCTAGCTGCCTACGTTCAATCTAAGTACTCAGTGGAATAAGGATTCTTGCAAAATCACCAAAGCACTGAAAAAGGACCATGATGGCTGGCAGGAGGCTGAAAACTTTAAGGCAACGAGCCTCAACGCATAGAACGCATGGGACAGGGAGCTTTGAAAAGTGCAAGCACTGCCCCTGCACTGCTTCCTACATGCAAAATAATGGCATCTGGGGCACCACGGTGCACAATACACAAGCAAGCTGCTCAAGGCATTCATCACACATATGTTCTGGGTTAAGGTAGAGGATATGAGCCAAGCATGTTCAATTGGTTTGTTGGTGTTCAGAAGTAAAAATGACAATGCCTGGGGAGATTACTGGGCATAAGGCCGCTGTACAAATACCAGTTCTGAGCTGCGATCGTTAAAGATGAATAACATTATGCTTATCTATTAGTTCTGCTCTCAAGGTTGTGTACAATCAGTAAACCTAAGGTTACTGAATATATTTTGTAGCAATAAACCTTTTGAGCCTTATTTGCATATTATCTGCCACCATGAACAATGAATTATCCAAAACATATGGGAATTTTCTTCTTAGTGTCTTTTATTGTTTCTGAATAAAGCGATATTTCTGATCTACAGCCTAAGGATATTTTGTGGAAAGGGTGAAAACAGGCGCTAAGTGTGCGCTGTGCTAATAAGACATGCCTGTTTGAAAGTTTGGTTTCAGCCCACAATTTTGGGGCTAATTGCTGATTGCCATGATTTAAATGTGCCCGAAGGCACTAAACCAGAGACCTACAGTTTAGGACTCAAGTGCTGCTTAGAAGCAATTTTCGTGGAGCCTCTACCTCCACTGAAGGTGTGGAGTGCACTGCCTGACAGACAATGGCACATTTCAGGGTGGCTCAAGCACCGAGCGATAGGGCTCAAAGGTTCTCGGACACAGCACTGGAGGTCCTGGTGAAGGAGGTCCAGAGAAGGAGGGATGTCCTCTACCCGCAGTGGGGAAGGAAGCCACAGAGGCAGCTAATTTGGAGAATGTGGCAGGAGATCGCCGAGGAGGTCACAGCCAGCAGTCTTGCCCCCAGGATATGGCTGCAATGCTGCAAGAAATTTAACAACTTGACACTTATTGTCAAGGTAAGCTCCCATCCACAAACACACCTCTCAATAACTGCACCATCACCAGCATCACAACCTCAACACACTGCATCCACCATCTATCTACATACTGACATTCGTACACCCAACAATATTGTATCCTTCACAGACACTACTCACACCTCAGACACCTCCCACAACTCTTCAACCATGTGAGGCATCACACACAAACACAAACAGTACACTCATTCACAATCGCCACATTATCTCTTCCGGGACAAGATAACACATAACAGGCAGCAGCAGGACCTGACTAGGGGAGAGGAAGCACGACTCCATGGGATCACTCCCCTTGAGGAGACAGTGCTGGCTGTGATCGGGAGGGGAGCGGGAAAAGCCGTGGCCACAGGCAGAGCAAGGGACATCTCGCCTTAAGGTATGTGGCCACTCCAGCTTCCTTACATTTCCACAACTATGCCTGATCCCGAATGTCCCGAACCTATCCTCACTCACAAGCTTTGTATGGTCTCATCACACACATCCTCATACAATGCCACATGCATTCCCAGGAGCAAGATCCATATCATCCGCCTAGAGGAACTGGAAGAGGAGGAAGTGCCAACTTGACCCCCGCCCCCCTCCCAGGGGAAGAGGAGGAAGAGCAAGGAAGGTGGCACTGGGACAATCGCTACCACCATCGCAGGCACCAGCTTAGAGACTGGCACCCAATGTAACTTAGAGGTTAGGGTAGAACACAGATCCTTACAATGGCATACACTGGGCAATTTGCTGGGGGTAAAGGTCGCATACTAGTTCTGCTGTAGAGGAGTCAGATGATGCCCTCGCAGGGCCAAGCTTCAGAAAAAGGCTGATGGGTTTAACAAACCAAATGCTTGGTGCAATGGACAGCCTGTCTGAAAGCTTATGGATCATGGTTAAGGGTATAGAGGAGCACGCCTCCACCTTGGTCCATAGCTTGATGCAGAGCCTGGAACCTATACTCTGCAGCATGGAGAGACTGGCCAATCACATCCAGTGAACTGTGGAGCCCGGCACCATGCAGCTTCTAATGACTGAGTTCAGAGCTTCCACTCTAATCATTGCAGCTTCTATGGAACAACAAACAGCTGGCAAGGAACAACAAAGTGCTCCAGTGGAAGCCCAAACAGCTTCCATTGCACTACTTGCATCTTCCATGGTACGGCAAAGTGCTGCAATGGAAGCATAAGAAGTTATCATGGTGGCTCTGGGTTCCTCAACTGAAAGAGGCGTGCAGAGTATCTCAGCTTCCCATTGATCTGTCCTCTAGTAATGGCTCAACAGGTAATGGCATGGGAATCATGGAGCAGGAACTCGGCTTCCTCCCGTGCCACTCTACCATTGCCCTTGCACTTACCTGTCAGCCAAGTGGACCAGACAGCTCAAGGCCATGTTGGGATTTTTTTTTTAATTCAATCACGTGATGTGGGCATTGCTGGCAAGGCCAGTATTTATTGCCCATCCCTAATTGCCCTTGAGAAGGTGGTGGTGAGCCACCTTCTTGAACCGCTGTAGTCCTTGTGGTGAAGATTCTCCCACAGTGCTGTTAGGGAGGGAGTTCCAGGATTTTGACCGAGCGACGATGTAGGAACGGGGATATATTTCCAAGTCGGAATGGTGTGTAAGTTGGAGGGGAACTTGAGGTGGTGGTGTTCCCATGCACCTGCTGCCCTTGTCCTTCTAAGTGGTAAAGGTCGGGGTTTGGGAGGTGCTGTTGAAGAAACCTTGGTGAATTGCTGCAGTGCACCTTGTTGATAGTAAACACTGCAGACACGGTGCATCAGTGGTGGAGGGAGTCACTGTTTAAGATTGTAAATGCAGTGCCAATCAAGCAGTCTGCTTTATCCTGGATGGTGTTGAGCTTCTTGAGTGTTGTTGGAGCTGCACTCATCCAGGCAAGTGGAGAGTATTCCATCACACTCCTGACTTGTGCCATGTAGATGGTAGAAAAGCTTTTGGGAGTCAGGAGTGAGACACTCGGCACAGAATACCCAGCCTCTGACCTTTCTCTTGTAGCCACAGTATTTATGTGGCTGGTCCAGTTATGTTTCTGGTCAATGGTGCCCTCCAGGATGTTGATGGTGGGGGATTAAATTATGGTAATGCCATCGGAGCAGTCTGGTGTGGGGTCATCACAACCCACAACGTCCCGATGACGTCCCAGGAAAAAATCTGATTTGCCCTCTTCAGAATCTTAGCAGCCATCCACCTTGCCTGCTGCTGCTACTTGTGCTGCACTTTGTAGAAACGCCAGAGTAGGCAAGAGCATTTATAGGATAGCCATGCAGGGTAAGCACCAGGGTGAATAGATGGCAATTGTAGGTGCTGTTTTTATTGTTAGTTTTTGCTGTACAGAAAGAGTGATGATGGTAATCGGGTAGTGGTGGAATTGGTGGTCTTTTTTATCATGATCTTCATGGGGAAGGGTCGGAAAGGATTGAATGCAGATGATGGACTTCCTGGATCCTGAGTCGTGGGAGATAAGGCATGTGGCAACAGTGCTCCGCAGTCTGATGGTAGAGGATGTGTCTGAAGTTAGATGGTGGTGAGCGTCCCTCTCAGGTGTGGGCCATCAAGCTAGGATCCTCTGGTGCTCCTCCTGGTCCACCACCTCTTCCTCCTAAACCTCCTCCTCTTCCTCCTGGCTCGTGAGCTTGACCCTCTGGCACAATTACTCGTGGTAGCGGGTGGTCTATCATGATCGCCAGATTGTGGAACATGCAGCAAGTCAGAACGAATCTGGAGCCGTCCACACCCTCCTGGCCCTCCATTCTCTCCTTTAGCAGCTGCCTGATCCCCTCCTCCCATTCCTCCTCCAGACTAAGGGCGAACCCCAGCAAGATCCCCATGACCAATCACTTCCTTTCTCCTGGTGACTCATATAGAAACATAGAAACATAGAAACATAGAAAATAGGTGCAGGAGTAGGCCATTCGGCCCTTCGAGCCTGTATCACCATTCAATAAGATCATGGCCGATCATTCCCTCAGTATCCCTTTCCTGCTTTCTCTCCATACCCCTTGATCCCTTTAGTCGTAAGGGCCATATCTAACTCCCTCTTGAATATATCCAATGAACTGGCATCAACAACTCTCTGAGGCAGGGAATTCCACAGGTTAACAACTCTCTGAGTGAAGGAATTTCTCCTCAGCTCAGTCCTAAATGGCCTATTCCTTATCCTAAGACTGTGTCCCCTGGTTCTGGACTTCCCCAACATCGGGAACATTCTACCCGCATTTAACTTGTCCAGTCCCGTCAGAATTTTATATGTTTCTATGAAATCCCCTCTCACCCTTCTAAACTCCAATGTATAAAGGCCCAGTTGATCCAGTCTCTCCACATATGTCAGTCCAGCCATCCCAGGAATCAGTCTGGTGAACCTTCGCTGCACTCCCTCAATAGCAAGAACGTCCTTCCTCAGATTAGGAGACCAAAACTGAACACAATATTCCAGGTGAGGCCTCACCAAGGCCCTGTACAACTGCAGTAAGACCTCCCTGCTCCTATACTCAAATCCCCTTGCTATGAAGGCCAACATACCATTTGCCTTCTTCACCGCCTGCTGTACCTGTATGCCAACTTTCAATGACTGATGAACCATGACACCCAGGTCTCATTGCACCTCCCCTTTTCCTAATCTGCCGCCATTCAGATAATATTCTGTCTTCGCATCTTTGTCCCCATAGTGGATAACCTCACATTATACTGCATCTGCCATGCACTGACCCACTCAGCTAACCTGTCCAAGTCACCCTGCAGCCTCTTAGTGTCCCCTTCACAGCTCACACCACCATCAAGTTTAGTGTCATCTGCAAACTTGGAGATATTACACTCAATTCCGTCATCTAAATTATTGATGTATATTGTAAAGAGCTGGGGTCCCAGCACTGAGCCCTGCGGCACTCCACTAGAAGGAGGCCATTTCAGCCCATCGTGTCCGAGCCGGCTGACAAAGAGCCACACGGCCCTTGGTCAGCAGCCCTGAAGGTTACATATAAACTTATGAACAATGAACAATAGTGAAAAGGTAAAGAGCATCCGGCCCAACCAGTCCGCCCCACACAATTGCAATACCCCATGTATTGCAACATTTTATACTCCACCCCAACTGGAGCCATGTGATCCCCTGGGAGAGGAAAAAAAACAGATAAAAAACCCAGGTCAATTGGGGAAAGAAATTTGGGAAAATTCCTCTCCGACCCATCCAGGCAATCAAAACTAGTCCAGGAGAGCATCCTGGCCATATTCGATTCCCTGCAGTACTTAGCATCGATTCTGCACCAGCCAACAAGAGGTTATCCAGTCTAATCCCACTTACCAGCTCTAGGTCCGTAACCCTGCAGGTTTCGGCACTTCAAGTGCCCATCCAAGCACCTTTTAAATGTGGTGAGGGTTTCTGCATCCACCACCCTTCCAGGCAGTGAACTCCCGACGCCCACAACCCTCTGCGTGATGAAGCCTCTCCTCAAATCCCCTCTAAACCTTCCACCAACCACCTTAAAACTATGCCCCCTCGTAATTGACACCTCCACCAAAGGATATAAGCCCTTGCTTTCCACGATATACAGGCCCGTCAAAATTTTATACACCTCAATGTGATCTCCGCTCAGCCTCCTCTGTTCCAATGAGATCAAACCCAGCTTATCCAATCTGTCCTCATAGCTAAGATTCTCCATTCCAGGGAGCATGCTAGTAAATCTCCTCTGCACCCTCTCTAAAGTAATCACATCTTTCCTATAATATGGCGACCAGAACTGCATGAACTACTCCAGCTGTGGCCTAACCAGAGTATTATACAATTTAAGCATAGCCTCCCTGCTCTTGTTTTCTATGCCTCGGCCAATAAAGGCAAGCATTCTGTATGCCTTCTTAACCACCTTATCCACCTGGCCTGCTACTTTCGGGGATCTGTGGACAAACACTCCTAGGTCCCTTTGTTCGTCTACACTTTTATGTGGCCTACCGTTTAATGTGTGTACCCTTTCCTTATTAGCCCTGCCCAGGTGCATTCCTCACACTTCTCTGAATTAAATTCCATTTGCCACTGTTTTGCCCACTAGATCAATAGATTGATATCCTCCTGCAGTCCATGACTTTCCTCTTCATTATCAACCACAAAGCCAATTTTAGTGTCATCTGCAAACTCTTTAATCATTCTCCCTAAATTCAAATCTAGATCATTGATGTATACTACAAAAAGCAAGGGACCCAGTACTGAGTCCTGTGGAACCCCACTGGAAACATCCTTCCAGTCACAAAAACATCCATTAACCATTACCTTTTGCTTCCTACCTCTAAGCCAATGTTGGATCCAATTTGCCACATTGCTCTAGATCCCTTGGGCTTTAACCTTCATGACCAGTCTACCATGTGGGACCTTATCAAAAGCTTTGCTAAAGTCCATATATACTACATCGTACGCACTACCCATCGACCCTCTTGGTTACCTCCTCAAAAAATTCAATCAGGTAAGTCAAACACGATTTTCCCTTAACAAATCCGTGCTGACTGTCCCTAATTCATCCTTGCCTTTCCTCTTTTACTTTGCTCAACAGCCTGGGATGCATTTCATCCAGGCCTGGGGATTTATCTACTTTCAAAGCTGCAAAACCCCTTAATACCTTCTCTCTCACTATGTTTATTTCATCCAGAATTTCACACTCCTCCTTTATAGCAGTATCTGTATTGCCCCTTTCCTTCATGAAAACAGACGCAACATATTCATTAAGAACCATACCCACATCTTCTGCCGACACACACAGATTATCCTCAAAGTCTCTAATAGGCCCTACCATTTCTTTAGTTATCCTCTTGCTCTTAATATCTTTATAGAATATCTTTGGGTTTTCCTTGATTTTACTTACCAAGAAATTTTCATGCTCTCCCGTAGCATTCCTAATATCCTTTTTAATTTCGCCTTTGAAATTTCTATATTCTTCCAGAGGTTCTACTGTATGTAGCTGTCAGTATATGACATCAGCTTCCCTTTTTTCTTTATTCTCCCCTGTAAGTCCCTAGACATCGAGGGGGCTCTAGAATTGTTATTCCCAACCTTTTTCTTTAAGAGCACGTATTTGGCCTGAGCCCTCCAGATCTCTTGCTTGAATGCCTCCCACTATTCCGACACTGATTTACCTTCAAGTAGCTGTTTCCAGTCCACTGTGGCCAAATCACTCCTCAAATTAAAAAAGTTAGCTTTTCTCCAATTTGGGACTTTTATTCCTGGTCTATCCTTGTCCTTGTCCATAACTACCTTGTATCTGACTGAATTATGGGCACTGGCACCCAAGTGCTCTCCCACTGATATCCCTTCCACCTGCCGAGCTTCATTCCCCAAAACTAAATCCAAGACCGCCCCCTCTCATGTTGGGCTTGTTACATACTGACTAAAAAAGTTCTCTTAAATGCATTTAAGGAATTCTGCACCCTCTATACCCTTCACACTATATTTATCCCAATCAATATTAGGATAGTTGAAATCCCCTATTATTACTGCCCTATGGTTTTTGGACCTTACAGAAATTTGCCTACATATTGGTCTTCCATCTCCCTTCCATTGTTTTGGGGTCTATAAATCAAAACCAGCAGTGTGATCGCCCCTTTTTTATTTTTCAGTTCGACCTATTTGGCCTAATTTAATGATCACTCTAAAATATCATCCCTCCTCACAGCTGCAATAGTTTCTTTAATCAATACTGTGACAACCCCCGTGCCCCCCTCCTTTTTACCCCCCTCTCTGTCCTGTCTAAAAATCCTGTAACGAGGAATATTGTGCTGCCAAACCTACCCCTCTTTCAGCCATGAGTCTCTATAATGGCTATAATGTCATACTCCCAAGTGTCTACCTGTGTTCTCAGCTCATCCACCTTATTCGCCATATTCCTTGCATTGAAGTATATACCATTTAGCACAGGAAGACCGCCTTGATTACTAATTACTAACCCTTGTTTTCTCTGTCTTACAGATTCACTTTCTACATTCTTGCTTTCCAATTTCAGCTTTACTTCCTTCCCTGTTGAATTGGTTCTCAGGTTCCCATCCCCCTGCCAAGCTAGTTTAAACTCTCCCCAACAGCACTAGCAAAATTATAGGTAGCCGAATAAGGTAGAGTAGCACAGCATTCACTCTCTTTAGGTGAAGTCCTCAGAGAATTTGTGGGAAAAATGTTGATTGAGTGTTGGTGAAGTTGTGACAAAGTGTCTCAGAAAGTTTGCTGATGTGTTTCAAACGCACTGTAGTAAGTCGCTCTCCAGCACCAAGTGAACAGTGAAAGCTGAGCATGCCTTTAAGCAATGCTCAAAATCCTCAGCAAAGACGTCTTTACTCCTGTTCAGCTGGTCACTGTTCGGAGACATCGTTAATATGTAGCACTAGGCGCCAAAATAGCATGCAGCTTCGTTAATGAGCGTTAGGAGCCAATTTAATTTCAATCAGAGTCTGAACATTCATCGGGGCAGCCATTCTTAGCGTGCGCATAAAGTCCTTTACCAAGATGACATCTTGCGCTAAGGGCGGGCTAAACCGGCATTGCAGCTCAAGATTCCACCTTGACCACCTCGGAGGATCTTTAGTGCCTGATGTATCCAGGGAAAATCGTTCCCTACGTTATCTTGCAAGGTAAGAAAACCCATCATAGCAATACGCTTCATTATTATACTTGCAACCTAATCGTTATTATTTCAAAAATTCAGTCGCACTCTTTTCATTTAGGTCAACAATGAAGATTATTATAGAATTAAATGAGTGAGGAAAGGGGAAGGAGTAGCAAATGCTGGCAGCTTGTAAAAGAGAGCTTTGTTCAGGGGGAAAAACAAGCCCTGGGCAAGAAGGAAACTAGTTTCTATGAATCTAATTTGAAAACACATTGGTTATGCTAAAGAATTATACTTTCTTTAAGACAGCAGTAAAATGTCACAGTCTGTGTCATTCTGTAACCATGGCAACGCTGTCTTGCATGACTAAAACAATGAGACAGGTGCATTACCACTGAGGAAACAAGAGTTTTGAAAGCTGCGGTCTTCCTTTGAAGTTCATTCTTACAGTGAGTAGTGAACTGATTTCTTCGGCATCACTGTTCACATGCCCAACCCCAAGAGTGAAACCATGCAACCAGCAGCTCCCACAATTGATGTGTTTTCATGTTTGACATTCTCACTGGCTTACCAGGTGTGAGATCTTCTCAGACAAAAGACTATGGGCTAGAACCTCTACATTCTTTGCATGCTTAATGCCCACTTAATGCCCATTTTACCGCTGAATTGACGTATAACGCCCATATATCGCCCATTTTGGCACAAAATGGAAAGTGGCGGGCATTTTTCAAAAACTTATCGCCGAGCGTTACTTTCCCCATGTGCTTAACGCCGAGAAAAAATATTACCGCCCGCCCACTTTTTGGGGGCGGAATCAGCAGAATGGGCAAATTCAATGTCTTTAATATCGCCCAGCATTACTTTCTGCATGGAATTAACACCGAGATTTAATATTAACGCCCGCCTACTATTTTTTGTTGTAAAGAGCATATTTATCCAAACTAGCGGCCATGGAGATTGCCCATTGTCAATTTCACCACCTCACACACATATCACCCACAATATCGCTCGCTCAAAAAACCACCCAAAAAA
Organism: Pristiophorus japonicus; assembly: GCF_044704955.1. Lineage (NCBI taxonomy): Eukaryota > Metazoa > Chordata > Chondrichthyes > Pristiophoridae > Pristiophorus > Pristiophorus japonicus. Next base: position 289,636,866 of record NC_091977.1, read on the forward strand.
TGTGGAACTAACCGGAATGAATCACAGCGTTATGAACGCCATGTTGTAGATCACATGTCGCATCCTTTAAAAGGCTGCTGTGCTTCAACCTCGGCGGAATTCAGATGTACTCTGGAGTTGATAAGAACATCTCTAAAAACATCTTGACCACACTGTGACCAATTGGAATTGAAGAGATGTGTTCGTTGGGACATTCCTTGTTTGTGAGCAATCGGTGGAAAAAGAGAGCTGCTGCAATGGGGTCTGTCCTTTCTCACCCTCTCTTGGTGATCAAATACATGCAGCAGACTCGACATCGCTGAAGGAATGCTCCACTGCATTATGTGCCCAATGTACGAAGTGACAGACAGATGAGGAGGACTAGATGTAACACCGCCCGCAAGTACACGGAGAAGCATTCTTATCTCGACTTGCCCGACACCACTGGCATTCGGAGACTGCGCTTCCACAAAGAAGTTATCACTGAGGTATGCCAGCTCATAAAGGGAGATCTGCAGCCTGCCAGCACCATCAGAACTGCACTGTCCGTCGAGGTCAAAGTCACTGTGGCACTGTCGTTTTATGCCTCGGGTTCTTTTCAGGCCACAGCTGGTGACATTTGCGGACTTTCTCAGCATGCCACACATTGCTGCATTAGACAGGTCACTGAAGCCCTGTACGCATGCAGGAGGGACTTGATCAGCTTCCCTATGACCAGGGACGCACAGAGTGAGAGGGCTCTAGGATTCTCCAGAATTGCAAACTTCCCCAAGGTGCAGGGAGCAATAGACTGCACGCACATCACGATGCGGGCACATTTTCAGGATGCTGAGGTTTTCAGGAACCGCAAGGAATTCCATTCCCTGAATGTGCAATCGGTTGTCGACCACCAGCAAATTATACTGGCAGTGAATGCTCAATTTCTGGGCAGCATCCATGATGCTCACATCCTGTGTGAGAGCACTGTATCTGACTTGTTTAACAATGAGCCACAAGGTCAATGCTGGATGCTTGGGGACAAAGGATATGGCCTCGCCACCTGGCTGATGACCCCCCTGCGTGACACCCACACCGAGGCCGAGAGGCGATACAACAAGAGCCACAGAGCAACTCGCAATATCGTGGAGAAAACCATTTGGGGACTGAAGCAGTGTTTTAGATGCCTGGAACGCTCAGGAGGCGAGCTCCAATACCACCCTGAGCAGGTAACTTAATTTGTGGTGGTGTGCTCCATGCTACACAACTTGGCTATCAGGAGGGGACAAGAATTGCCTGATGAGTCTGACAGTCTACCTCACCAGAAGAGGAAGAGGAGGACAAGGAGGTGGATGCTGAAGCCAAGCCCTCGCCCCTTTGTAGACTGCATGAAAGGGCCCATGGTGGCATGATAGCTGCAAGAGTCTTACGTCAGGAGTTCATCAATGATCGCTTTGCCTGAAAGAATGTTGGTGTTATTTACAAAGCTGACACACTGCTGGGTGTGCAGGTCATACATCAATGGTGGGCATCACCTTGGTAAGAGTTAAAGTTTAAGTTGATTGAAGTTAAGTGTGATTATACCCTTTGATAAGGAATCACCAGTGTGTAATTGTGCAGCTATCTGAGCCAATGTGCTACAAGGTTTTGTTAAATAAAAAACATTGAAACTGAACACTAGTCTGAAATCATCAGTATTTCTGTACAAACCAACCCTTTCCCCACCACCCCACCCCTTCTACTCCCCACATCGACCCCTTCCCCTTCCCCTCCTGACCAAGCCGCCTGGCCGAGGAGGTCCTCAAGAGATGCTTCATTGGGGGGGAGTGGAAGCACTGCTTGATGGATACAGGAGAGCACGGTCCTGAGGTGGGAACATGCTCTGAGTCATAAGCAATATGTTGCTGCGGCCTCTCATGTCATTGGCAATGGGAGGTGTGTCACCTTGGGGTGCTGTGTGACGCTCCAGGACTACTGGGAGCCTTCTGTCACTGGTGTTCCTGGCTACCAGCTACAGGACCTTCTCCATCCCTTCCATGTTATTTCTTATTTGTTGGACTAAAGCTCGGTGCCAACTATGTTCTTGATGCTTAGTAGGTTTTTTGCTGCTGGTGAATCTCTGTCGTTCCTCCCACAACAGCCAAACAAGCACACACCACAGCCACACACGCTTTCAGTGTCCCTGAGCTCTCTCTCTTTCTGTCTCCTCTTCTGCGCATGTCATGCTGATCCTTGACCCCCTGAATCGCGGGAATCAAGCGTTGCCATGCTGTTGTTAAGGACGGCCAAACATTATAGCAGAAGGTCAAAAAAATTTAACGCTACCGCCCATTTGATATCGCTCGTGGTAACGCCCATTTACAAAAATGTAAACTAGGTGTTTTGAGAATGGGCAAGAAGCCGGCATCTGAAAACCCTTTTTTAACGCCCACACCGGAAATAACGCCCATTTTTGGGCGATAAGACCAAAAGTGGAGGTTCTAGCCCTGTAAACCTTCTAAATATAGATTTTCAAAAAGTGGAATGCACTGAAAAATTGCGATGGGTTAATTTTTTGCACCGTAAGAAAAGGGACTTACAGTGCAGTCTCACTTGCGTTTAAAAATGCTAACATTTTTGACGTATCTCCCTCTCATACAAATAAACAAATAAGCACGTTTAAATAGGTTTGCGATCTGCCTCCTCTATTTGACCATAAAATTCACTCCTATAATGCCGATGATGCTAAGAGTCACATGTGAACGTGTGACAAGACAAGGCTTAGTCGGGCAACTTTTATAAGTTTAGGCAAGCCATTGTGCTCAGCATCAGAACTTTACTGGAAACCAATTGTTCGCCAAGCTTTCTTCTATTCTCAGTCTTTGGTTTTTACAGCATAGAACACAGTTAACTCCTGTTGTAAATGTTCAGTTGGAGTTAAAAACAATAAAATAAAGATGTGTGCGCATTTATGGATGTTCCTTTCAGAGATTCCACAGCATTTTCCTGAAGGGACCTCATTTCATATGTAGGGTGGTAATGGGAAAGAAGGCAACGCCTCGATTTCAAAATTCTCAAACCATATTTTCAAATCCCTCCATGGCCTCATCCCTCCCTATCTTTGTAATCTCCTCCAGCCCCGACACCCCCCTTCCCCCAAGATATCTGCGCTCCTCTAATTCTGCCCTTTTGAGCATCCTTGATTATAATCACTCAACCATCGGTGGCCGTGTCTTCTGTTGCCTAGGCCCCAAGCTCTGGAACTCCCTCCCTAAACCTCTCCACCTCTTCACCTCCCATTCCTACTTTAAGACGTTTCTTAAAACCGACCTCTTTTATCAAGCTTTTGGTCATCTGCTCTACATTCTTCTTTTGTGGCTCGGTGTCAATTTTTTTTGTCTTATTATACTCCTGTGAAACGCCTTGGGACGTTTCACTACATTAAAGGCGTTACATAAATACAAGTTGTTGTTGGATGAATATTCACAATGGGCTTCAGACCTGACACACATACTTCCCTATCCCATCATTCCACTGCGCCTTATCCCATGTCAAGACCAAAGATGCAGTATTGGAGTGAAAACTTAAGAGATGATGCACAGCCTACAACTGACAACATTCTCTGGAGACACCTGGGTGAAATTAAATGTTGAGTCAGTCAGTGTTTCATTCAATCTATATTCTCCTTGCAAAGGAAAAGATTACCGACTAGAAGCTTCATGGGGGCGGACTGACAACCATCAGGTTCTTGAGTACACAAGAGGACAAAGCTCTTCAGCTCCTCAACAGCCACACCAGGGAGGAAAAAATCGACTTCTGTGATATCTCAATCTGCCTTTAACATCCTCCATATCATAAGAACATAATAAGAACATAAGATTTAGGAACAGGAGTAGGCCATCTAGCCCCTCGAGCCTGCTCCGCCATTCAACAAGATCATGGCTGATCTGGCCGTGGACTCAGCTCCAATTACCCGCCCGCTCCCCATAACCCTTAATTCCCTTATTGGTTAAAAATCTATCCATCTGTGATTTGAATATATTCAATGAGCTAGCCTCAACTGCTTCCTTGGGCAGAGAATTCCACAGATTCACAACCCTCCAGGAGAAGAAATTCCTTCTCAACTCGGTTTTAAATTGGCTCCCACGTATTTTGAGGCTGTGCCCCCTAGTTCTAGTCTCCCCGACCAGTGGAAACAACCTCTCTGTCTCTATCTTGTCTATCCCTTTCATTATTTTCAATGTTTCTATAAGATCACCCTTCATCCTTCTGAACTCGGTTTTAAATTGGCTCCCACGTATTTTGAGGCTGTGCCCCCTAGTTCTAGTCTCCCCGACCAGTGGAAACAACCTCTCTGTCTCTATCTTGTCTATCCCTTTCATTATTTTCAATGTTTCTATAAGATCACCCTTCATCCTTCTGAACTCCAATGAGTAAAGACCCAGTTTACTCAATCTATCATCATAAGGTAACCCCCTCATCTCCGGAATCAGCCTAGTGAATCGTCTCTGTACCCCCTCCAAAGCTTGTATATCCTTCCTTAAGAAAGGTAACCAAAACTGCACGCAGTACTCCAGGTGCGGCCTCACCAATACCCTATACAGTTGTAGCAGGACCTCCCTGCTTTTGTGCTCCATCCCTCTCGCAATGAAGGCCAACATTCCATTCACCTTCCTGATTACCTGCTGCACCTGCAAACTAACTTTTTGGGACCCCCAGGTCCCTCTGCACCGCAGCATGTTGTAATTTCTCCCCTTTCAAATAATATTCCCTTTTACTGTTTTTTTTTCCAAGGTGGATGACCTTACATTTTCCGACATTATATTCCATCTGCCAAACCTTAGCCCATTCGCTTAACCTATCTAAATCTCTTTGCAGCCTCTCTGTGTCCTCTACACAACCCGCTTTCCCACTAATCTTTGTGTCATCTGCAAATTTTGTTACACTACATTCTGTCCTCTCTTCCAGGTCATCTATGTATATTGTAAACAGTTGTGGTCCCAGCACCGATCCCTGTGGCACATCACTAACCACCGATTTCCAAGCCGAAAAGGACCCATTTATCCCGACTCTCTGCTTTCTGTTAGCTAGCCAATTCTCTATCCATGCTAATACATTTTCTGTGACTCCAAGTACCTTTATCTTCTGCAGTAATCTTTTGTGTGGCACCTTATCGAATGCCTTTTGGAAATCTAAATACACCACATCCATCGGTACACCTCTATCCACCATGCTCGTTATATCCTCAAAGAATTCCAGTAAATTAGTTGAACATGATTTCCCCTTCATGAATCCATGTTGCATCTGCTTAATTGCACTATTCCTATCTAGATACATAGAGACACAGCGATACAGCTCTCTGCCTCCTTTATTTCTTAATCCTCCCACCTCGGAAATTCTCAGTTCCCAGATGCAAGGACCAGAAAATTAATTTCTTCAAAGGGAGCAAACAATGCATACACTAACAGAGAGAGGCGTGCACTGGCATACGTGGGAGTATGACACGTGTAACTGAAGCCTAGGGCTCACCCACTCTCCCATCGTCCGCCCCACTCACCCCTCCCCCGCCCCACTCACCCATCCCCGCCCCACTCTCCTATTCCCTGCCCCACGCACCCATCTCCCGCCCCACTCACCCATCCCCCGTCCCACTCACCCATTCTCTGCCCACTCACCCATCACCCATCCCACTCACCCCTCCCCCGCCCCACTCATCCAATTCACACCCCACTCACCCATCCCCCGTCCCACTCACCCATTCTCTGCCCGCTCATCCATTCTCTGCCCGTTCACCCAACCCATGCCGCACTCACCCCTTCCCCGCCCCATTCACCCGTCCTCTGCCCCATTCACCCATCCCAGCCCCACTCACTCATCCCTCGGCCCCACTCACTCATTCACTGCCCGCTCACCCATTACAGAAGATTAACCCATTAACAGTGCAAATTTCATTCTGGTGAAATGCTAATCAGCTTTTGGAAATGTGCAGATGTCATATTGAGCAAAATGGTTGAGGCCCATACACCAGAATTGTATTTGCTGGGATAACGTTGCCAGTGTTGGAGTGGATAATGCCTCAGTAAACCTTGGCAAGAGGATCTCAGTCATGACCCTGATGAACAAAAAAGAAAACAGTAGTCACATATGCTAGAAGTTGACGTATACTACTGGTTCGACACGTCAACAAAGAAAAAGCAAGGTTTGGAGGAACGTTGTGCCATTTGTGACACAAAATATGTTCAGGTGATCCAACATTTATCCACCAGATGGCTCAGGCTGGACAATACAATCACCAGAATATTGGAGAAATATGATCACCTCAAAAGCTACTTCGTTAGTAAGAACAACAGGAATGCAATAGTCAAACACCCTGTTCAACTATTCAAGAATCCCATGATAGAAGTGTACCTCACGATCCATCAGGCAGCATTACAACAGTTCATCAACGTGAACAAGTTCATGCAGCTGGAGAACCCATTAATCTTGATGGTGCACAATCTCCTGTGAAAACTTGCTGCTCTTTCCTAGTTGCCAGGACAACTAGTGAAACAAATAGAAGCACAGCTGGTGGATCACAAGCTTGACATGGCCAAGAGAACTGATGCACAATTGGATATTGACTTTACAAGCAAAATTGTCAATGGGAAACTGGTTCTGACATGAACAAACTCACAAGGTTCTATAAAGGTGTCAGGTCTTTCTATGTGGAAGCACTCCACTATGCTAGAAGTCATCTGAATGATTCATTCCTCAAGAATATCACGTTTCTAAACTTTGCTCACCGAGAATCAGATGAGTGTTTCAAGTGGAGTACTTTATTGGAAGGTAATCCTCTCTACTCCCTTTCAGCAGTGATCCATCAATAATAAACAATCTGAAGGATGAGTTAATCTCCGACCAATAGCTGACAGAATGTGATGCATCTGCTGATGTTTGAGAAAAGGCCGCAAGAACCAGGGATGATTCTTCCGAATCAGGAAAGGCAAACCTCTACTCAATGTACATTTTATGGGAATACCTAGGTACCAGGAGTAATGCAGATGGCAGCCACTGATTTTCCCTCTTTAGTCCGTTGTATAATTAGTTTTAACTACGATGGGCTGGATTTTCGGCTTTGGTGATTTCAGGGTGGTAATGGCGGAAGGGTGGTCCTGATACCGTCTGGGAACAGTTTGCATCCTAGTCTGCAAAATTTGACCAAAAATGAAGGTTGATGAGCGGGGATGCTAAATCAGGCATTACACCAGGAACTTTTAGCGCCCAAGCCAAAAATCGCGGCGGTAAAGAAGGTCGCCATTTTGCGCATGCGCAGATGCATTTTAATTTTCCCAGGCGTAGTCGGTGTTTCTGGGCACGGCAGCTTCCTGTGCGCATGCGCAGAAAACCCAACCAAGTAGTTGCACTTCTGCAGAGATGGAGCAGCAACAGGGTAGGCAGTGTACCAGGAGGTTTTCACAAGACGCTTCTAAGGTCTTAGTTACAGCTGTGGAAAAAAGGAGATCATTGCATCTTGTTGGGGGAGGGAGACCGTTGCCCAGCACATACAAACACATCTGACTTGAGATAGCACAGGAGATCTCAGCAGTTGATACAGTGACCAGGACTGGCACTCAATGCAGGAAAAAAATTAAACAATCTTATGAGGGTCGTCAGGGTGAGTACGCTTAACATTTATGTAGGCCTTCCACGCTGCCAAGATCAATGTCTCACACAATGTTAAGTGTTTGTTGGAACTGCCCCTTCTCAATGTGTTGCAGCCCATGGTGTGGATTGTAGAATGCAGCAGAAAGCTGAACTCTATCTTCCCCAACCATTACATCTGCCTTCAGGATAAGCATATCCTCTTGTGCCCTTATCATTGTCAAGCCTCCTCGAACTACACTGACACTGATGATATGCGTTTCAGTGGCATCATCGTGAGCTGCTATTCTACCTGCCTCTCACATCCCAGTATTTATAAAGCCTTACTCAACAGCCACACACATTGAAGTGAAGACATATGCACATGCACACAGTCGCAGGTTTTGAACTATGGAAGGCCTATGTGGAACAGCAGGAGGTGGACCCTTACTGAATGCTTCTTCCTGTTCCTTTTGCAGAAAAAACTCTCCCAAAACAGATGGGAGCAACTCCGGACAGGAGGCAGAGAGCCTGAGCTCCTCGATCTAACAGAAGTTGAGGAACGAGTCTCGGCCCTCATGGGCACACCAGTTCTCACTGTTGCCGAAGGCGATACTGAGCCTCCTTCGGGTAGTGAAGGTATGTGAATGGAACACGCGACTGATGTAACTTCATTGACACCTAATATGAAGTCTCCTACCCCTTTACATCTACATCTGCAATGACACCTTCCTGCTATCACCCTGCCCTTCTACTAACCACACGTCTGTTCTTTTCTGCTTGCATATGACCAGCCACAACCTGCAATGCCTTCTCAGGAGCCTTCTGCATCTGGGCATGGTGGAGACGACGAGGGAGGTGATGAAGATCTGCAGCCTGAACTGCAGAGCCCAGCAGTCGCCATTCAAGTGGAGACAACATCTGGGAAAGAGATCGATTTGCAGGGATTGGACGACACTGAGGCTCCTGGTCCTAGTTGCCGACAGCAACGCCAAGTGGGAGGTGAAGCTCAGAGACCAGCTCCCTGGAGGGTGAGTCAGCACAGAAGATCTGCTGAAGAACAGGCAGATGAGGACCTGGACTTGGTGGCAATGTCCAGTGAAAACACACAGATGCACCGCGAGCTCATGGGGCATTGGTTAGGATCCCCGAGAGCATCGGCAAACTTGCTGTGAGTGTTGCAAAGGCTGTCTCATGCATTGTCCCTGCATCTCCGGAATCCAGCGGGGCCATCCTTGCCCACTCAGAGGCAGGTGGCCAACCAGCATTGACAGTGGCGTGCCAGAGTGTGCACCACATGCCCTTAATCACATTGCAGAATCAATCATATCGCAGGCACAAGCAATAATGCAGCTTGGTGATGTGATGCAGTCGCTGACTGCTGCCATAATGTCTGTTTTCCCCACTGTCTAACGGGGAAGTGACGGTGCCAAAGCAGGCCAGCAAGTTGTGGTCATACATCGTGCTCCGGCTGCTGAGGCCCAGCCCTGTCTGAGTGGCAGTGGTTCCCAGGAGATGGAAAGTGCTGTAATTCCTCAGGGTGACCGCATTCCGGATCCCACCATGGATTCGCAGACCATGCCTCTTACGCGGTCCACACCCGACCCATCGGTGATTACTTCTGCAGATGCTGAGATGCAGCATTCCATAGCCAGGCCTTCCAGGCTCAGAGCAGGTGCAGGTCCATCCTCCGAGGGTGTCAGCACTGTCTGTCCCCCTAACACAGCAGCCCTCAAGGAGCCTTGCTGTAGGCACTGAGGCCTCATTGAGGAGGAGCATCATAGAAACATAGAAACATAGAAACATAGAAAATAGGTGCAGGAGTAGGCCATTCGGCCCTTCTAGCCTGCACTGCCATTCAATGAGTTCATGGCTGAACATGCAACTTCAGTACCCCATTCCTGCTTTCTCACCATACCCCTTGATTCCCCTAGTAGTAAGGACTTCATCTAACTCCTTTTTGAATATATTTAGTGAATTGGCCTCAACAACTTTCTGTGGTAGAGAATTCCACAGGTTCACCACTCTCTGGGTGAAGAAATTCCTCCTCATCTCGGTCCTAAATGGCTTCCCCCTTATCCTTAGACTGTGTCCCCTGGTTCTGGACTTCCCCAACATTGGGAACATTCTTCCTGCATCTAACCTGTCTAACCCCGTCAGAATTTTAAACGTTTCTATGAGGTCCCCTCTCATTCTTCTGAACTCCAGTGAATACAAGCCCAGTTGATCCAGTCTTTCTTGATAGGTCAGTCCCGCCATCCCGGGAATCAGTCTGGTGAACATTCGCTGCACTCCCTCAATAGCAAGAATGTCCTTCCTCAGGTTAGGAGACCAAAACTGTACACAATACTCCAGGTGTGGCCTCACCAAGGCCCTGTACAATTGTAGCAACACCTCCCTGCCCTTGTACTCAAATCCCCTCGCTATGAAGGCCAACATGCCATTTGCTTTCTTAACCGCCTGCTGTACCTGCATGCCAACCTTCAATGACTGATGTACCATGACACCCAGGTCTCGTTGCACCTCCCCTTTTCCTAATCTGTCACCATTCAGATAATAGTCTGTCTCTCTGTTTTTACCACCAAAGTGGATAATCTCACATTTATCCACATTATACTTCATCTGCCATGCATTTGCCCACTCACCTAACCTATCCAAGTCGCTCTGCAGCCTCATAGAATCCTCCTTGCAGCTCACACTGCCACCCAACTTAGTGTCATCCGCAAATTTGGAGATACTACATTTAATCCTCTCGTCTAAATCATTAATGTACAGTGTAAACAGCTGGGGGCCCAGCACAGAACCTTGCGGTACCCCACTAGTCACTGCCTGCCATTCTGAAAAGTCCCCATTTACTCCTACTCTTTGCTTCCTGTCTGACAACCAGTTCTTAATCCATGTCAGCACACTACCCCCAATCCCATGTGCTTTAACTTTGCACATTAATCTCTTGTGTGGGACCTTGTCGAAAGCCTTCTGAAAGTCCAAATATACCACATCAACTGGTTCTCCCTTATCCACTCTACTGGAAACATCCTCAAAAAATTCCAGAAGATTTGTCAAGCATGATTTCCCTTTCACAAATCCATGCTGACTTGGACCTATCATATTACCTCTTTCCAAATGCACTGCGATTACATCCTTAATAATTGATTCCATCATTTTACCCACTACTGAGGTCAGGCTGACCGGTCTGTAATTCCCTGTTTTCTCTCTCCCTCCTTTTTTAAAAAGTGGGCTTACATTGGCTACCCTCCACTCCATAGGAACTGATCCAGAGTCAATGGAATGTTGGAAAATGACTGTCAATGCATCCACTATTTCCAAGGCCACCTCCTTAAGTACTCTGGGATGCAGTCCATCAGGCCCTGGGGATTTATCGGCCTTCAATCCCATCAATTTCCCCAACACAATTTCCCAACTAATAAGGATTTCCCTCAGTTCCTCCTCCTTACTAGACCCCCCGACCCCTTTTATATCCGGAAGGTTGTTTGTGTCCTCCTCAGTGAATACCGAACCAAAGTACTTGTTCAATTGGTCCGCCATTTCTTTGTTCCCCGTTATGACTTCCCCTGATTCTGACTGCAGGGGACCTACGTTTGTCTTTACTAACCTTTTTCTCTTTACATATCTATAGAAACTTTTGCAATCCGTCTTAATGTTCCCTGCAAGCTTCTTCTCGTACTCCATTTTCCCTGCCCTAATCAAACCCTTTGTCCTCCTCTGCTGAGTTCTAAATTTCTCCCAGTCCCCAGGTTCTCTGCTATTTCTGGCCAATTTGTATGCCATTTCCTTGGCTTTAATGCTATCCCTGATTTCCCTTGATAGCCACGGTTGAGCCACCTTCCCTTTTTTATTTTTACGACAGACAGGAATGTACAATTGTTGTAGTTCATCCATGCGGTCTCTAAATGTCTGCCATTGCCCATCCACAGTCAACCCCTTCAGTATCATTCCCCAATCTATCCTAGCCAATTCATGCCTCATACCTTCAAAGTTACCCTTCTTTAAGTTCTGGACCATGGTCTCTGAATTAACTGTTTCATTCTCCATCCTAATGCAGAATTCCACCATATTATGGTCACTCTTCCCCAAGGGGCCTCGCACAACGAGATTGCTAATTAATCCTCTCTCATTACACAACACCCAGTCTAAGATGGCCTCCCCCCTAGTTGGTTCCTCGACATATTGGTCTAAAAAACCATCCCTTATGCACTCCAGGAAATCCTCCTCTACCGTATTGCTTCCAGTTTGGTTAACCCAATCTATGTGCATATTAAAGTCACCCATAATAACTGCAGCACCTTTATTGCATGCACCCCTAATTTCATGTTTGATGCCCTCCCCAACATCACTACTACTGTTTGGAGGTCTGTACACAACTCCCACTAACGTTTTTTGTCCTTTGGTATTCTGCAGCTCTACCCATATAGATTCCACATCATCCAAGCTAATGTCCTTCCGAACTATTGCCTTAATTTGCTGCTTAACCAGCAATGCTACCCCACCTCCTTTTCCTTTTATTCTATCTTTCCTGAATGTTGAATACCCCTGGATGTTGAGTTCCCAGCCCTGATCATCCTGGAGCCACGTCTCCGTAATCCCAATCACATCATATTTGTTAACATCTATTTGCACAGTTAATTCATCCACTTTATTGCGGACACTCCTTGCATTAAGACACAAAGCCTTCAGGCTTGTTCTTTTAACACCCTTTGTCCTTTTAGAATTTTGCTGTACAGTGGCCCTTTTTGTTCTTTGCCTTGGGTTTCTCTGCCCTCCACTTTTCCTCATCTCCTTTCTGTCTTTTGCTTTTGCCTCCTTTTTGTTTCCCTCTGTCTCCCTGCATTGGTTCCCATCCCCCTGCCATATCAGTTTAAATCCTCCCCAACAGCACTAGCAAACACTCCCCCTAGGACATTGGTTCCGGTCCTGCCCAGGTGCAGACCGTCCGGTTTGTACTGGTCCCACCTCCCCCAGAACCGGTTCCAATGCCCCAGGAATTTGAATCCCTCCCTGTTGCACCACTGCTCAAGCCACGTATTCATCTGCGCTATCCTGCGATTCCTACTCTGACTATCACGTGGCACTGGTAGCAATCCCGAGATTACTACTTTTGAGGTCCTACTTTTTAATTTAGCTCCTAGCTCCTTAAATTCGTTTCGTAGGACCTCATCCCTCTTTTTACCTATGTCGTTGGTACCAATGTGCACCACGACAACTGGCTGTTCTCCCTCCCTTTTTAGAATGTCCTGCACCCGCTCCGAGACATCCTTGACCCTTGCACCAGGGAGGCAACATACCATCCTGGAGTCTCGGTTGCGGCCGCAGAAACGCCTATCTATTCCCCTCACCATTGAATCCCCAATCACTATTGCTCTCCCACTCTTTTTCCTGCCCTCCTGTGCAGCAGAGCCAGCCACGGTGCCATGAACTTGGCTGCTGCTGCCCTCCCCTGATGAGTCATCCCCCTCAACAGTACCCAAAGCTGTGTATCTGTTTTGCAGGGGGATGACCACAGGGGACTCCTGCACTACCTTCCTTGCACTGCTCTTCCTGTTGGTCTTCCATTCCCTATCTGGCTGTGGACCCTTTCCCTGTGGTACGACCAACTCGCTACACGTGATACTCACGTCATTCTCAGCATCGTGGATGCTCCAGAGTGAATTCACCCTCAGCTCCAACTCCGCAACGCGGTCTGTCAGGAGCTGGAGGCGGATACACTTCCCGCAGATGTAATCGTCAGGGACACCGGAAGTGTCCCTGAGTTCCCACATGGTACAGGAGGAGCATAACACCCGACCGAGCTCTCCTGTCATGTCTTAACCCTTATATACACTGAAATTGGCAACAACAATGTTAAAAGTTATTGACTGATATAGAAGAGAAAAAAGAAAAACTACTCACCAATCACCAGCCAATCACTTACCCTCTTGGCTGTGACGTCACCTTTTGATTTCTTTCTACTTCTTTTTTGCCTTCTCCCTGTAGCTGCACAAGTCACGCCTTTTATAGGCCTCTCCACGCACCTCCTCGACGCTGGGCCCCGGACTCCCTGCTGTGCCTTTTATAGGCCGCTCCACGCACCTCCTCGACGCTGCTCCCGACTGCCGCCGACGCTGGGCCCCGGACTCCCTGCTGTGCCTTTTATAGGCCTCTCCACGCACCTCCTCGACGCTGCTCCCGACTGCCGCCGACGCTGGGCCCCGGACTCCCTGCTGTGCCTTTTATAGGCCGCTCCACGCACCTCCTCGACGCTGCTCCCGACTGCCGCCGACTCTGCATGGGAGGGGGATGAAGAGAAGGTGGGGTGGGGGAAAATATCTGGAGAATACCCATTGAGGGTTAGGAAAACCTTGAACACATGACCTGAGATGTATAAAGTACTCCTGTAAGTCGTTTTTGGTTCTGAATGAAGTTGTTATAACGTTTCTTGCAGCAGAACACTGTTTTTTCTTTTGTTTGCTTTTGCAGCCTTATAGTATTTTTTAATCTTGTTGAGGGCGGGATTGTTCGTAGATTTTTCAGATAAATATTTCACTTTGACCGTTTGCTATTGGTGTCATGTGTATCATTGCAAAGCTCAGCGTAGATGTTCCTTTATTGTAGCACAATGCGTGACTAGTGTTAGATACATCCCTCAGCTTCCTCCATTCCAGCAAACCAGTCCATTACGAGGTGCTGACGGCAGCTGCATATGTTCCTTGCTGCTGCCTTGAGGGAGCCGGAGCCATAGAAGGCCAGCGCCACAGTAACCTTCAATTCGACAGTCAACGCAGTTCTGTTGGCACTGGAAGATTATAGGTCTGTCTGTAGGAGATGGCATATCACTGTCACCACTTCCTTCTCACACACTGCTCCTCAGAGAGCTGGAGGTATGAGCGTGGGTGCCTGTAAACTCATGGGGGGGTAAGCCCTCCTCCCCAGGTGTCTTCTGCCTCTCCACATCCATTGCCTGACATGGCCATCAGTCCTTCTTCTAGCTTGAAGCTGCCTGGCAATAGCATGCAGAATGAGACACTGACAAATTAATATTGGCCCCATTAATTCCTCTCACGGACCCTATAATGACACTTTAATTACAAATAAAAGTGTAGTTTCCAAGTCTCAGCTCCACACATCATTATGGACTCATCCATTGCAGTGACTGTGAAGTGCGATGTAAGATTCTTATCGCCCCGTTTCAAAATGCCGACAATACCGCCTGCTGCACCCTGGGAACGCCTGTTTTTTCAGATGTCTCCTGGGGCAGACGTTTAATAAGGAGTAAGGGACGAAATTTCCATCCCGAGCGCTAGCGCAGCATTGCATGAGGATTGACATCATGATCTCAGTGAAGCTCGAGGGTGGGGCGGTAAGTTTTTGCGTCGCCGCAAACCATTAGCCGAAAATGCCGGTCGGGCGGTAAAAGTGTTATGTCCGGCATTATGCCTAGAAAAGCCATTTACCACCTCTCTAGGGTGGATGCTGCTGAAGAGCAGCTCATCGCCATGATTAGGAAAAACAAAACGCCTTCAGAAACACTGGAGGGTTTAGTTACTATGAAAATGGCCCTACCCAAAGATATCTCGTTTTATATGTTGGAAACCTCAAAGAACCTCTTATTGCAGCAAGAAAAGAATGGAAGCCGGTATAAATTGGTGCCCATATGGCAGCATGCTGTCTTCAATGCAGATTTGTAGCCATTTTTTTTTCAGGTGAACTTGTCTAAAGTTCTGGTCACCATATTATCAAAAGGATATAGAGGCACTGGAGAGGTATAGAGAAGATTTACAAGGATGATACCCGAAATGCCAGGGTATACCTATTAGGAAAGGATGAATAGGCTGGGTTTCTTTACTCTTGAAAAAAGAAGGCAGAGGGGTGACCTAATAGAGGTCTTTAAAAGTATGAAATAATTTGATAGATACAGAGAGAATGTTTGCACTTGTGGGGAAGAGCATAACAATATAAGGTAGTCACCAAGACATTCAATCAGGAATTCAGAAGAAACATCTTTACCCAAAAAATGGTGAGAATGTGGAACTCGCTACCACAGGGAATGGTTGAAGCGAATAGTATAGATGCATTTAAGGGGAGGCGAGACAAGCATCGGAGGGAGAAGGGAATACAGGGTTACGCTGACAGAGTTAGATGAAGAAAGATAGGAGGAGGCTTGAGTGGAGCATAAATGTCGACATGGACTGGTTGGGCTGAATGGACTGTTTCTGTGCCGTATATCTTCTGTAATCCCATGTAAATAAACAGCAATATCATATCAAAAAACGCTTAAGATTCTAGAGTGTCTGAGAGTTTTTCCTCTGGTCCCCCACTGGGGCTCTGCCCTGAACAATGCTGGAGCACTCAGACAGGCCACCGAACCCCGGCATGGCTGGAAGAGTCTTTCTCACTGATTTCATACATGCAGGTTGGCATCCCTGTAGTTATCTGGTCACCCTTATTCTCAGGAATACAATCGGTATTATCCTGTCAGTATTTCCTTACACCCAGCATATTAATCTACAAAGGTCCATTTGGCAGCTGAGGCTAGAATTAAAAAAAAAAATAATAATAATTCCGGTTGTCTCACTTCTTTAGCACTCAATGCTGATTTGCTGTATTTTCTGCAGCTCGTTCCAACTTTCTGCCCTTCTAATTTGTGGCTTTAATTCATGCTATTTCCTTCTCCACCGTTCCTCTGGTTCTTTCTCAATACTTAAAACCCATTGATTAAGGAGATATACTGTTGGTCTCGTCATTCTCTGAGGTCCCAGATGGCCCATTGCCCTCGCTCATATTTCCAGCTTGGTACGGTGCAATGCCAAAGGGAGCAGGAAAATTCTAACGAACAGCACACACCGGGAGATGCTTCAGCAGCATTTGACCCATTATTACGAAACATTTTTAATTTTCGTGAGTTTGCTAAAATTTCCTTTTTCCCATTCCCTCGTCTCCAGCCTTTGTAATAACTCTTTTTGGTAAAGAAATAGAGAAGTTATTTTCTCTCTTTTTCTCATATACTTTTTCCCTTTTCCTCGTCTTCCGGCACTGGAGCAGATTTTGCAGTCAGGACTCTGCCGTCATGCTGCCTTTGGAATGGATAGCAAGTTTGGGATTTCCCTGTGGCCAGAATCCCAAACTTGACAGATCATCCGCTCCACAGCAATTACGCTTGAATATTTTGCGGCTGGTGCAAACAGGGGTTGCAAGTGAGAATGATTCGATTATTTCTGATAAATCAGATCATCTTGTTACAAGTAGAGTACCAGAAGCAAACTCTATATCAGATGTACTAGATACAATTCCGAGAGAATGTCAGAATTTAATTCTGAGTCCGAGTCGGGCAGATAAACAGTCTGAAGTTGTAGAAAGATCAAATGTAGATTAAGGGCATCTCTTGGAGGAAATACCTCCTCAGGCTCAGCCGAGAATGAGTCTGCATTCGACTCCATGTTTGGAAAGTTCTGTTTGAGAAAGAACGTATCCTCTTCGAAACTGAAAACCAGTGGTTAATTTTAATTTGTAAATATGGCAAAATAAGTCTATGGAGTAGAACCTGCACTTTTTTTGCATGCTTAACGCTCACTTATTGCGCATTTTACCTCTGAAATGATGTATAACGCCCAGATATTGCGCATTTAGCCACAAAATGGAAATTGACGCCCATTTTCAGGAAACTTATCACCGAGCGTTACTTTCCCCATGTGCTTACCACCCGCCCATTTATTTGGGGCGGAATCATCAGAATGGGCGAAATCAACGCCTATAATATTGCCCAGCGTTACTTTCTGCACTGGTTTAATGCCGAGATTCAATATTAACGCCCCCCCCCCACTTTTTTTTGTCGTGAAGAGCATATTTAACGAAACTAATGGCCGGCAGATCGCCTAGCGTCAATTTCACCACCTCATATCGCCCACAATAGCGCTCGCCAAAAAAAACGCCCACAAAAAGTGGAACTGTTCTGAACGAACACGAGCGGTGTGGCTGGAATTTTTTAAATCCCACTCTTACGTGAGGAGCTGATGTCTGAACGATTTGCCTGAAAGAGCGTTGATGTGAGTCACAATGCTGACACACTGCTGTGTGTGTGCAGCTCAGACATCAATGGTGCCCATCACCTTGGTGCCAGTTAAAGTTTACGTTGATTGATGTTAAGTTGTATTTAATCCTTTAATCCTTTCAAGCAGCGCATTTGGAAAGAGGTGACATGATAGATCCAAGTCAGCATGGATTTGTGAAAAGGAAATCATGCTTGACAAATCTTCTGGAATTTTTTGAGGAGGTTTCCAGTAGAGTGGACAAGGGAGAACTAGTTGATGTGGTATATTTGGACTTTCAGAAGGCTTTCGACAAGGACCCACACAAGAGATTAATGTGCAAAGTTAAAGCACATGGGATTGGGGGTAGTGTGCTGACATGGATTGAGAACTGGTTGTCAGACAGGAAGCAAAGAGTAGGAGTAAATGGGTACTTTTCAGAATGGCAGGCAGTGACTAGTGGGGTACCACAAGGTTCTGTGCTGGGGCCCCAGCTGTTTACATTGTACATTAATGATTTAGACGAGGGGATTAAATGTAGTATCTCCAAATTTGCGGATGACACTAAGTTGGGTGGCAGTGTGAGCTGCGAGGAGGATGCTATGAGGCTGCAGAGTGACTTGGATAGGTTAGGTGAGTGGGCAAATGCATGGCAGATGAAGTATAATGTGGATAAATGTGAGGTTATCCACTTTGGTGGTAAAAACAGAGAGACAGACTATTATCTGAATGGTGACAGATTAGGAAAAGGGGAGGTGCAACGAGACCTGGGTGTCATGGTACATCAGTCATTGAAGGTTGGCATGCAGGTACAGCAGGTGGTTAAGAAAGCAAATGGTATGTTGGCCTTCATAGCGAGGGGATTTGAGTACAGGGGCAGGGAGGTGTTGCTACAGTTGTACAGGGCCTTGGTGAGGCCACATCCGGAGTATTGTGTACAGTTTTGGTCTCCTAACTTGAGGAAGGACATTCTTGCTATTGAGGGAGTGCAGCGAAGGTTCACCAGACTGATTCCCGGGATGGCGGGACTGACCTATCAAGAAAGACTGGATCAACTGGGCTTGTATTCATTGGAGTTCAGAAGAATAAGAGGGGACCTCATAGAAACGTTTAAAATTCTGATGGGTTCAGACAGGTTAGATGCAGGAAGAATGTTCCCAATGTTGGGGAAGTCCAGAACCAGGGGTCACAGTCTAAGGATAAGGGGTAAGCCATTTAGGACCGAGATGAGGAGAAACTTCTTCACCCAGAGAGTGGTGAACCTGTGGAATTCTCTACCACAGAAAGTTGTTGAGGCCAATTCACTAAATATATTCAAAAAGAAGTTAGATGAAGTCCTTACTACTAGGGGGATCAAGGGGTATGGTGAGAAAGCAGGAATGGGGTACTGAAATTGCATGTTCAGCCATGAACTCATTGAATGGCGGTGCAGGCTAGAAGGGCCGAATGGCCTACTCCTGCACCTATTTTCTATGTTTCTCTGTTTCTATGTTAAGGAATCACCAGTGTGTAATGGTGCAGCTATCTGAGACAATGCGCAACAATGTTATGTTCAATAACAAAAATTTTATGCCAACATTGGTCTGAAATCATAAGCATCACAGGAAATAACACCCAACACCGCCCACACCCCACTTTTTGCACCATTGACATAAATCAAATGTTCAACATGTCCAGCAACACAGAATACAAAGGCTAAGCAGGAGCATGGTCCCCAGCTCCCATATATTGCAATAAATTGAATACACCAAGATGGAGAAATAACACAGTCTTCACCTGCGGACATGCACTCACTTTCCTTCCCCCCTCCTCTTCTTCTCTGCACCTCTACCCCTTCCCCTCACTCCACAGTGCCTGCCGAGGAGCTCCTCAGGCGGTGCCTCATTGGGGGGGATGAAGGCAGATGCGGTCGTTGGATGGGTACGGGAACGGGGGATGCAGAGGAGGCAACATTCTCTGATGCATAAGGGGGATCTTGGACCTTGCTTTCATCTGTCGTTCGCAGTGCTGGTGTGGTGCGGAACCTAGGTGTCGAGTACCACGCTCGGGGACCACTGGGAGGCCTGTGCCAGCAGTGTTCCTGGCTATCGCATCCAGGGACTCCACCATCCATGGGATATACTCAGTCATGGTGCCGAAGATGGTGGCCAGCTGTTGGGATATGTGTCGATGAGCTGGTCACCAATGTCTAGAGTCCTGAACAACTGTACCATCTCTCGGCTGTCATGTGGCGCTCGTGGAACAGACCTGCCACATCCTCGGACCTCCGCGGGGTCGGCGCCATCCTGGGGACAAATGTGGTGCCCTGTGGCGAGGTGCTTGGGGCCTGTACCTCCAGAGTGGAGGCCGGAATGACCGGAGGACCACTAGATGGCCTTGTGGTGGAATGGCTTCTGGAGCATGGTGATGAAGGTTCCTCAAAGTCCACGCTCTCATCTGTGGAGAACAGACCCAGTGGATTGACGGGCAAGAATCGGAGCTCCTCAGCTCCAGATGTAGGATCGTCCGCTGACTCCTGCCCCGCGCCCCCACCTTCTGGCCTCTGTGGTCTTGCCTTGGGAAGCACTGCTGGCTGAGCTGCAAAACACAAATTAGGTTATTGGAAGAGAAGGGGGTGCGAGGGTGACAAGGTGAGTCCAGCGCTACGCACAGCATATACACGACAAAAGCACCACCGCTCTCAAAATCATTGCAGACATCACATTTCATGACCATCAACACATTTGCATTGCAATGATTTTCATTAGGCCAGCATTATTTCTATGACAATTTTAGAAATCATCTATCATATATGATTGTTCGGATATGAATGGGTGCATCATTTATTGACTTTACATGACGCAATGATGTCAGCTTTACTCACGTCGCATCACTTCAGGGTCTGCAGATACATCTGTGGTTGTCCGGGTCTGCTTCCTCACAAGGGCAAGCACATGCTCCTCCATCTCAGTGATGTCGCTGGGGACTGGTGGCCCACCACCCGTTCGCCTCTGCACAGACCTCATCGTCGATAGCTTCTTCTGTAAAAGGTGACAGGGCGACATGGCATGAGATCATTGTGTGATATCATTGCTAGGTACTGTCACAGACACTGATACAACACACAACCGACAGATGTAATCATGATTATTATGATAATTATCATTATTTACATAAAGATGTACACTGTGACTGCAGGCTTTGAATAAAACATTCCCGGTAAAAGTGCAAGACCTTACATCTGCTGATAGTCAATCATGACTGTTACAAATCAAATTATATAAATACATAAGTACATGTAAATCAATGTAATACTTACTCTTGCAGATCCCACAAGGTCGTTCCATCTTTTACGACATTGGTTGCCCTCACGCACCTCGTTGGTCGCCGACGAGACCACCTCGGCTATCTCGGCCCATATCTTCTGGTAGGCCTTTGGGGTGGGCTTCCCACTCACTCCCTGTGTCAAATCACCCTAGCGTAACTCGACCTCCTGCAGGAGGGAGGCATTTGCCTTGTCTGAGAACCTCCTGGCTCTTTTGTGCTCTCCAATGTGCTCCTCTCCCACCTCACTGCTCTCTCCAGCCTCAGTCTCCACAGCGTGCTGTGATGCTTCCTCCTGTCTCTCTCCGTTATTGGCCAAATTTGGTCAAAAAGTGGCTGGTAGCAACTACTTTTTATTTGCCTACTTGCTGTGAAACTCTAAAGTCTATCTCCTTCCTCCCAAAGCAGCCACACCACACCCAGACACGCCTTCAGTCCCTCTGAGCTCCCTCTCTCTCTGTCTCCCTTCTGCGCATGTCATGGTGATCCTTGACCTCCAGAATCGCGGGAATTGAGTGTTGCCATGCAATTGCTAAGAATGACTGCACTTAACAGCAGAAGGTCAAAAAAATTTAATGTCTACGCCCATTTTATATCGTTCGTGGTAACGCCCATTTTCAAAAGTGGAGACTAGGTGATTTGAGAATGGGCGAGAAGCCGGCGATCTGAAAACCCTTTTTTAACGTCAATGCCAGATAAACCACAAAAGTGGAGGTTCTAGCCCAAAATTTTAGGAATGAGCATTGGAGATTTCTGTTTGCTGATTGGTACGCTTATACACACAGTGCGCCGCTGGGATCCGTGGATCACTACATTGCGCACAATTCTACAGCATCTGACAGCAAATTTACATGTGGGGCTTCGTACCAGGTAAGTGCAAATTCTTTTCGGAGGTTATCGGCGTACTTCATAACAGCATCGCCGACTGCAATTTCTTGGCCACTGATTCCAAAGTGCACTCCACTTCCTTGTCCAAGTAACTATTAATCACCTCTGATCTTTGATACAGTGTTGGCAAATAATCAGACCAAACAAGCTTGATTCTGGTACAAAAGCAAAATACTGCAGATGCTGGAATCTTAAAAAAAAAAGAGAAAATGCTGAAAATCTCAGCGGGTCAGGCAGCATCTGTGGAGAGAAACAGAGTTAATGTGTCAGGTCTGTGACCCTTCGTCAGAACTGGAAAAGTTCGGGACGTAACAGATTCTTAAGGAAGTGCAGGGGCAGGGGTAGGGGGAGGGGAGGAAAGAAAAAAAGGTAAGGTCTGTGATAGGGTGGAAGGCAGGAGCGATTTAAGAGACAAAAGTAATGGGCAAAAATGAGATGGAACTGGCACAAGTTAGAAAACAAAAGATGAGTCTAGATGGGATGTGAATGATGGAATCATCACCAGCTGCCATGGGAAAGAAAAAAAGATTGTGGGGGGGAGGGGGTGGTGGTTGTAAAAAAAGAGGAAAGGGAAAAAAATTATGGGCAGAGATTATGGTCTGAAATTGTTCAACTTGATGTTGAGTGCAGAAGGTTTGTTTCTGCCCTTGTCTGCTATCCAACGACTCATATTTTCAGCAGGGTTTCTTGGATAGTGACCGAGAGCAGGAAGCCAGGCTGATTCCTCCCCCCACAGCCCCACCCGCCCCTCCAAGCTGGTTCAACCATTCACCAGATAAATGCTCCATTTTCTATTGTTATGTTGAGCACTAACTAATAGCAGTGAGAATCACGGTGGGCAAATGTTGCTTGTCACTGTCGTGATAAGCCCAATAATAAAAACTGAAGTGCTTATTTGCTTTCCCTGATGCTGCTGTTTGCTTTCTGCTATTACCGCTCTCTAATTGCCTTGTTCTCCAGCTAATGATCCCTGTGTATTTTTATGGCTCTGTTTGTCAATTCATTTTCAGTTTCTGCTTCTGTTTATTTTGGTAAAAAAAAACCTCAACCTCTTCTATTTTAACTAAATTTATATCGCGCTTAATTGAATGTATCACTTTGTGCTATTGGTACCTGCTTGCTCCACACCTCCCACACATATATGCATTCATTTAATTAACAGACGCTTGCAAACTGCCAGTTTTGCCACCTTCCGTGTTTCCTTCACCCTTTCATCGTTCAGGCTGAAATGAACAAATTAGCAGGGCCTAGACTAGGAAAACACTTATTAGACCTTTTTATTTATGTAGGAAGCAGAAATAAATAAGCCAATGTATTTTTACTTTTGGCCAAAAAATTTACATTCTATTGGCTCAATTTTCCCCAAAGCTTTTTTTTTTGGCATACTTGAGTTATGCCGTTTTTTTTTGGGCCCAAGCATACCAAAAAAATTTTTCTAAGTTTCCCCGTTTGATTTCTTCATTTTGGCACAGCCTAACCTGTCCTTTAGTTTTGGGGGCTGGAGCCTTGATCTACGCCAAAAAAGATCGGGTTGCCACAGTAACCAGGAACACAATGCAGGCTGAGGCTGGAAAGTGAAACATACAACCACCTCGCAACACATTAAGATACATTGCAGCAACTTAAAAACACATTAAAATACACTGCAGCAACTTACCCCCAATTATTAAAGTTCCCCCCCTTTCCCGATGCCGGTGCCGATCCCCGCCCCAGCCCAGGCTGAGTGACCTGCCGGTCTGCTTCCTCAACCAAGTGACCTGCTGGTCCTCTCCCCCCTCCCCCAACCTACTGACCTGCTGGTCCTCTCCCCCTCCCCCAACCTAGTGACCCACCGGTCCTCTCCCCCTCCCTCAACCAACTGACCTGCTGGTCCTCTCCCCCCTCCCCCAACCTACTGACCTGCTGGTCCTCTCCCCCTCCCCCAACCTAGTGACCCACCGGTCCTCTCCCCCTCCCTCAACCAAGTGACCTGCTGGTCCTCTTCCCCCCTCCCCCAACCTACTGACCTGCTGGTCCTCTCCCCCTCCCCCAACCTAGTGACCCACCGGTCCTCTCCCCCTCCCTCAACCAAGTGACCTGCTGGTCCTCTCCCCGCTCCCCCAACCTACTGACCTGCTGGTCCTCTCCCCCTCCCCCAACCTAGTGACCCACCGGTCCTCTCCCCCTCCCTCAACCAAGTGCCTGCTGGTCCTCTCCCCCAACCTAGTGACCCACCGGTCCTCTCCCCCTCCCTCAACCAAGTGACCCACCGGTCCTCTCCCCCTCCCTCAACCAAGTGACCCACCAGTCCTCTCCCCCTCCCTCAACCAAGTGACCTGCTGGTCCTCTCCCCCCTCCCCCAACCTACTGACCTGCTGGTCCTCTCCCCCTCCCTCAACCTAGTGACCCACCGGTCCTCTCCCCCTGCCTCAACCAAGTGACCTGCTGGTCCTTTCCCCCCCCCCCCCCCTCCCGCAACCTAGTGACCTGCTGGTCCTCTCCCCCTCCCCCAACCTAGTGACTCACCGGTCCTCTCCCCCCCTCCCCCAACCTAGTGACCTGCTGGTCCTCTCCCCCCCTCCCGCAACCTAGTGACCTGCCGGTCCTCTCCCCGCCCCTCCCGCAACCTAGTGACCTGCCGGTCCTCTCCCCCCCTCCCCCAACCTAGTGACCTGCCGGTCCTCTCCCCCCCTCCCGCAACCTAGTGACCTGCCGGTCCTCTACCCCCCTCCCCCAACCTAGTGACCTGCCGGTCCTCTCCCCCCCTCCCCCAACCTAGTGACTCACCGGTCCTCTCCCCCCCTCCCGCAACCTAGTGACCTGCCGGTCTTCTCCCCCCCCTCCCCCAACCTAGTGACTCACCGGTCCTCTCCCCCCCTCCCGCAACCAAGTGACCTGCTGGTCCTCTCCCCCCCTCCCGCAACCTAGTGACCTGCTGGTCCTCTCCCCCTCCCCCAACCTACTGACCTGCTGGTCTGCTCCCCCTCCCCCAACCTACTGACCTGCTGGTCTGCTCCCTGGTCGAGTGACCTCGCGGTCCGCTCCCACTCCCCCACCCCTAGCCCCGAGTGCCTTGCCGGTCCGCTACCCTGCCCCTAGTTCTGGCTGAAGGTCTTGCCAGTCCGCTCCCCCGCCCCTAGCCCTGGTCGAAGGGTTTGCAGGTCTGCTCACCCGCCGCTATCCCTGGCCGAAGGGCCTCCCGGTCCACTTCCCCACCTGCCCCTAGCCCTGAGTGCCGTGCCAGTCCCGCTCCCCCACCCCTAGCCCAGGCCGAAGGGCCTCCTGGTCCGCTCCCACACCCCTAGCCCAGGCCGAGTGGCCTCCCGGTCTGCTCCCCCGCCCCTATCCCAGGCCGAATGGTCTCCTGCCTCCCAGTCACCACACCTAACTATACCCGAAAGGCTTTCCCCCTGCTCTCCCCCTCTCTCTTACCTCTCCTGCTACTGCTGTCCAGGCATCTGCTGCACTTACCTGCGCCAATTTCCTTACCTGCGCTGATATCCTTAACTCTCCAGAAGGTTTTTCTGCAGAGGTCACATACGCTGACCTAAGCACAACTGAAGTAACTCTCAGCTAGCCAAACTTCCCTAAGTGGCCAGAATTGATGTGGGTGTCAGGTTGCGCCCCTTTTGACTGAAATAAAAACGTACCTAAAAAAATCGTAACTAACTGAGTTACGCTGGTGCAAATTAATTGGGGCAACTGTAGTTTTTTATCGTAGGCCAAAAAACCAGCCTGCTCAAAAAAACCGGCACAAATCATTGGGGAAAATTGAGCCCAATATAAAGGACCATCCAATATACCAAGGAATAATAGTAGCCTGGCCAGTTTCTCTAAATTATTTACCAAGTCTGTTTGCATGGTGTCTGGAGATCTGAGCAAGATTTCCAACTGTAGTCTTGTAGACCTTTCTTCGGCAACTGAGGAACCATACATTAAATATATGTTTAAATTTTAGTCCTGTTGCCTTCATGTGCATGTTTTTTTGTCAATGCATTTTACTTTATAATGAGGGCTCCCGGGCAAATAACTTCTGGTATTTAAAAAGATAAACACCATTTTTAAAAGTCTAATATTGGTAGGATTACATATTGCACTTTGTACAAAATAATAGAAACAGTAGCAAGAGTGATTCTTTTGCATCTTGAAATAATCTGAGAAAATACTGAGAAATAATTAATTGAAACCTGAATTGTTTGGATATTTTGGAGACAATGAAAATCAGCTGCTTTGTGATATCATGTTGCCATAGTAATGTTGTGTATCACTGTGGAAAGATGAGGTAGGATCACCCGGGGTTGAGGACTGAATGGATTGGTGTCCAGTTTCCAGGGAGAATCTGATGATCTTGATGTATCAAAAGCCAATGGAAAGATCAGCAGACATTTGGTCAGAATCCACCTGTAACAATTATTGAATGATTCGCTCCACATGGATGGGACATGGGGTCAATTTTAACTCCTCCTCCTCTCCCCCCACTCCCCACCCACCCCTGCTCAGCTGAAACCTGGCAGGGGTGCAGTTAAAATGGAATGGGTATTTACCCAGTCCGTGCTGCCCTGATCTGGCCAACTGTGACTTTAAACTGCAGGGACAAGGACACTCACCTGAAGCTTATAACCATGCAGGGGTTATGTTACTGGAATAGTAATCCAGAGGTTTGGACAAATGATAGCAACATAGAAACATAGAAATTAGGTGCAGGAGCAGGCCTTTCGGCCCCTTGAGCCTGCACCGCCATTCAATAAGATCATGGCTGATCATTCAACTTCAATACCCCTTTCTTGCTTTCTCTCCATATCCCTTGATCCTTTTGGCCATATCTAACTCCCTTTTGAATATATCTAACAAACTGGCTTCAACAGCTTTCTGTGGTAGAAAATTCGACAGGTTAACCACTCTCTGAGTGAAGAAGTTTCTCCTCATCTCGGTCCTAAAGGGCTTACCCCTTATCCTTAGACTGTGACCCCTGGTTCTGGAACTCCCTGGCAACGGGAACATTCTTCCTGCCTCTAACCTGTCCAATCCCGTCAGAATTTTACATGTTTTTATGAGGTCCCCTCTCATTCTTCTAAACTCCAGTTAATCCAGTCTCTCCTCATATGTCAGTCCTGTCATCCCGGGAATCAATCTGGTGAACTTTCACTGTACTCCCTCAATAGCAACAACGTCCTTCCTCAGGTTAGGAGACCAAAACTGAACACAATATTCCAGGTGTATCCTCACCAAGGCCCTATACAACTGCAGTAAGACCTCCCTGCTCCTATACTCAAATCCTCTCGCTATGAAGGCCAACATTCCATTTGCCTTCTTTACCACCTGCTGTACCTGCATGCCAAACTTCAATGACTGATGTACCATGACACCCAGGTCCTGTTGCACCTCCCCTTTTCCTAATCCGTCACCATTCAGATAATACTCTGCCTTCCTATTTTTGCCACCAAAGTGGATAACCTCACATTTATCCACATTATACTGCATCTGCCATGCATTTGCCCACTCATCTAATCTGTCCAAGTCACCCTGCACCCTCTTAGCATCCTCCTCACAGCTCACATTGCCACCCAGCTTAGTGTCACCTGCAAACTTGGAGATATTACACTCAATTCCTTCATTTAAATCGTTAATGTATATTGTAAATAGCTGGGGTCCCAGCACTGAAACCTGCGACACCACACAAGTCACTGCGTGCCATTCTGAAAAGGACCCATTTATTCTCACTCTCTGCTTCCTGTCTGCCAACCAGTTCTCTATCCACTCAATACATTACCCCCAATACCATGTGCTTTAATTTTGTACACCAATCTCTTGTGTGGGACCTTGTCAAAAGCCTTTTGAAAGTCCAAATACACCACATCCACTGGTTATCTATCCCTTGTCCACTCTACTGGTTACATCCTCAAAAAATTCTAGAAAATTTGTCAAGCATGATTTCCCTTTCATAAATCCATGCTGACTTGGACTGATCCTGTCACTGCTTTCCAAATGCGCTGCTATTACATCTTTAATAATCTTTATAGGGTGAGCGCACAACAAATTCACCACGCAGTCAAAATTCTCAAATTGCCATGGTGGGATTTGAACACATATACCACACATATATATGGTCAAATCCCACCATGGCAGTTTGAGAATTCCAACTGCGTGGTGAAATTTGTTGTGCGCTCACTCTATACCGCCCCGTAGCACGCTGTGGTGGGACCGCCTGGAAAACCAGGTCAGAGCTGTCTCGGCAGAGGTGAGTAAATGAGGGAAGTTTGATTGTTTTGTTTAGTTTAATTTTGTGATGTAGCTTATTGTGGGGTGTTTAAGGTATTGGGAATGTTTCTTGTGTTTTTAGGTGTGATTTTTTCCTCTCTTCGGGTGGTCTGAGGCCGGCTCTTTACCAACAGATCTTCAGTTATTCAGCCGGCCTAGCACCCTAAGAGAGGTGTGCAATATTTCCCTTAGCGCTCCGCCCCAGCTGATGAATTTTACTGACTGAGGCGTTAGCTGTTCCGGGCGCAAACCTTACCGCCCCGCCATCATTACCTCCCTGAAATGAGCAGAACCGAAAATCTAGCCCCATATGTGCAACTGCTTCCTGGGGCACAGTGCAATTCTGCAATGTTGCGTTCACTGTGCCCCCAAACAGCGCCTACTTTATAGAATCGGACCTTTCCACTCTAGTTCCATTTTCCTCCTCTTTCACTGTATCCTTTAATATTTTTTTTAAATCTCCCTCTTTAATGTAGTGTTTGAGTCGGCATCAATAGCCCCATGTGTTAAGATAATCCATATTCAAACAACCCTTTGAACAAAAGGAAAAAAATAACCTCCTTACTTTATCTCCCCTTGTTAGTGGTTCACTGACCAGTGACAACAATCCTTGATTAGTTAAACTCTGAAACCCTTTCAAAATTTTGAACAATTCTATTAGATCTCTCCTTGAGCTTATCTGCTCCAAGGAATACAGAACTAGCTCTTTAAAATCTCTTGTCATAACTATCCCCGGTGTTATCATAGCTGATCTATGTTGTACCGTTTCCATGGTTTCATTTTCTATAATGGTGAAGTGCTAACAAAAGTTAGCATGCAGTACTCCAACTATGGCCTAACCAATATCTTGTATAGATTCCGAATATATTCCTGTAAATTAATAATCATTAATAAATGAATTAAGGACCTGCCATTTTCCCCACTTGGCTGTCACCTTTTCATTCATTTTGAATATGTAAATTCAGAATAATGCATTGAGATAATGCAATGCCACAATGATGGATCGGATCAGCCATGATCTTATTAAATGGTGCAGCAGGCTTGAGGGGCCGTATGGCTTACTCCTGCTCCTATTTCTTATGTTCTTATGGAGGAAATGACCAATATCAATGCACAATACCTCCACATACCAGTACACCAAGCATATTCCCATTTAAATTGTAAGTACTCCCCAGTGTTAAAATACATCTTGAAACATAAGAACATAAGAAATAGGAGCAGGAGTAGGCCATTTGGCCTCTCAAGCCTGCTCCGTCATTTAATAAGATCGTGGCTGATCTGATCATGGACTCAGCTCCACTTCCTTGCCCGCTCCCCATAACCCTTTATTCCCTTAACGCTCAAAAATCTGTCTATCTGTGCAGATTAGTTTTATTCTCCTGGTCTGAAAGCCTGGTCTGATTGTGACTTATAGCACAATTAGAATATAGCTCAGACAGCTGAGAATGGCTAATGTTAATTGAATCTCTGTCTCCATACATCTCAAGTAATTGGTTCAATTGGTGTTTATAGCATAAAATGTGTTGAACATACAACAAAAGCTGTGAAATGGTATTAACTTTAACTAAAGTATCCTTACTGCGCAGACTACCATTTTGCATTTGGTGATGAGGGATTTCAATCAGGTTTCCGCCCCTGCCACAGGACTGAAAAGGCCCTAATTAAAGTCAGAAATGATATCCGATGTGACTGTGATCGTGGTAAACTATTCCTCCTCGCCCTTCTCGACTTATCTGCAGCCTTTGACATGGTTGACGACATCATCTTTCTCCAACGCCCCTCATCCGTGGTCCAGCTAGGTGAGACAGCATGCACCTGATTCCGTTCTTATCTATTCAGACATAGCCAGAGAATCACCGGCACGTTACCTCTGGTGTCCCCCAAGGATCAATCCTTGGTCCTCTCCTATTTCTCAGTTCAAGGTGTTATGTCAATGCAATTACAAGTTCTTGTTGTTGTCTGATGCTAAACATGATTAGCATTTCAAGTATTGATTCCCAACTGAGATAGCTTAAGATTTAGGGGCTGAAAGTGCCCTTTTTTGGGGCGGTAAGGCCTTTCCGACTGGGGGCAGGAGGATGCTTTGACCCATGCAGAATTGCCCCCCGAGTGGGGGGCAGCGGAAACGGGTTTCCGTCGAGCCCCGTGTTTCTGGCCCGCCCGGCGCTCCGATCCGTTCTCAGGCACGCACCAACCCTTTACGGCCTGGCAGTGACCCCTTTCTGCCTCGCGAGGGAAATTACCCTGCGGGAGCACAGCCGCTGCCAGTCGGTGCTACTGACAGCTTTGTGCGGCAGGAAGCTGCCGGTGGCTGGGCGGCACATCCGCCCTTAAATGGAGCCAACAGGCAGCCCGGCTGCCCGGCACCCCTGCAGGTCCAGCTGAAGCACTCGCTGGTGGCCCAGTGGGCGCCAAGTAAGACTCGCAGCATCCCTCCCTTTTAAGTGAAGAGGAGGGACGTTGCTACGTGTCACCGCGACACAGCACGTCCCTGTCGTGCTACTGTGCTCAGTGCGGCACTGATGACATCGCCCGCCTTCCAACCCACTCCCGACTCGCTTCCACCCCTCTGCCGTCCCCAAAACCACACCGATTAATTTTTCCGAGAAAAGATGGCAATTTCCCTCTGTTCCCCACCCCATGGATCCCAGAAGTAATTATCCATCTAATTCCAATTATCTGCCCCAAACGGGGCGGAGGGTAATTTTGGCCTCTTAGTTTCTAGTTATTAATGTCACACTATCCTGTCATATACTCAGCTGTATTATAGTACTAAAGCCGTACAATAACATAAGTTACTGGAGCCATTAAAGGGCACAGTTACAAATTTGGACTTGCCTTCTGAGGTTGAATAGCTTCAGTAGCTCCAGTAAATGGTCTAAGTCTCTTACTTATATGGGAGTAAACTAACAATAATACTCCCTGGGAACCTAGATCGGAGGTTCGTGTCTTGCGCATGTGTCCTTCTTCAACCTCTTTGAAAGCTGACCAAGCAAACAAAGAAAAGACCAGATTAGGATTGCAAAGCCATTTTATCTTATAGTAAAATGAACATGCAGAACAGCCATTGTGACCAGATTCATTGAACATAAGAACATAAGAACATAAGAATTAGGAACAGGAGTAGGCCATCCAGCCCCTCGAGCCTGCTCCGCCATTCAACAAGATCATGGCTGATCTGATCATGGACTCAGCTCCACTTCCCCGCCCGCTCCCCATAACCCTTAATTCCCTTATTGGTTAAAAATCTATCTTGGCCCCGATAATCACATGTTTGGAGCGGGAGGTTGCGATATCAGGTGCAAGATCCGGAAGAAGTTTCAGCACGTCTGTCTTTGGTATTTTAACGGAGTTTCCTCATTGTACTATTAAGTTTGGGTTTGGTGGCGAATGCGCAGAACGGGCATGGTGCGGAACCGCATGTCGCAATCTCAACTATTGCAGTCGGTGAACCTCCCAGATGACGAATCCTCAGAGCAGCTGATTGGTTCTGAGGTTGCACCATAACTGGACTCATGCCTACCATGCACCAGCTCAGATACTCCCACTTCGGAGGGTCCAGCTAAAGAGTTAATTGGGATTTCATCTGGTGACTCATAGTGCACAAGTGAGCAAGAGCAAAGACAGCAGTGGAGTGTCCGTGTCGTAGGGCACAGCCCTCTCCAAGCCCTGTTCAGTTGGACACAGATGCTGTACCTAGGTGGCCATCGATGTAAAGGATAATCATTGAGGGGCAGCAGAAAATCTTTGACGGACTGGCAAGCCTTCACGCATGCTGTCCATGATTGCAGAGAGAACAGAGGAGTCCAGCTGCAGCATGAGTGGGTTGATGTTGCAAGGCATTGCGAGGATGTCCTCTTCCATGGATGAGAGTGGCCAACTCCAAGAAACAACACTTGCTCCAATCAATCAGTCCACGAGGCCCTTGACCACAGCCGTGCATACTCTGGATGCCAACATGTCTGACTCTTTAAATAGGATGACAGGCACCTTAGCCTTGGCCTTACAGCACCGCACTGATCTGCACCAAGTTGCTCTCCAGCAGAGTGGTTGGACTGAAGTGGGGCTGGCTCATGAAATGGATGATATTGAAAGGGCACTCCACTCAAAGTGCTCCTACTTCCCAGCTGTTGGCCCCCACTGCTCCCCCTCCCCCTCCCCTCACTCCAATTAGTACCCAACATACTGCCTTGTCTCCCGATGGACAAGTCTGCCCCTGCACAGTTTCTGGGGAAACAACTTGCAATTAGTATTTTCACTAACTTTCATCCTGGTGTCTTTTTTTTTAAGTTGTGAAAATACATTTGGCATAAAAAAATTATAAATTACCTTACTTTTTTATTCTGTGGAAAAATGGTCAAAAGAACGTGAAATGTGACAGGTACTGAATTCAATATATTATTTTCATTGACAAAGTATGAAGGAGATGTCTGTTTTCCGGATTACATGGGGAAAATTCAGATTTAAAGGGTTAATACCTTAAACTGAAGACTAAGTAGCCAGAAAACAGGAAGCAAAATAACACAAAGTGATGTTGCACATGGCCGTCTGCTAATTATTTTGGTTCGGAAATTATTTCATTGTTTATTCAGCAGTATAGATTAGTTTTATTATTGGACAGCATATATAAAACTTTGCCATAGAAAAGGTCCTTACCTAAGGCACAATAATAATTGATTTGTCTGTCTAAATAACTGTCCAACATTATTACTTCTCATTCCAAAATCAATATAATTCCAAAAAGTGCAGAAATGATTGCTTAATTAAAATGATACACTAATGTGGCTTGCTACCTCCAGTGGTGGAGCACTAATTTCTCGATTTCAAGGTGCTAGGCCATCATTTAGAGGCGAACAGATTAAATTTCACTATTACCTGACCTCTGACTGTGTGGGTGTGACAGCGTGAGTATTCTGATGAACTCTGAATAGAATTTGGGATTCCAAAACAAGCTGAACTGGATGATCCAGGTTAACAAATGAACACCTATATTATGTCATAACTCAATGTGCATGGTAGCATAGTGGTTATCTTACTAGACTAGCAATACAGAGGCCTGAACTAATGAACCAGAGACATAAGTTCTAAATCCTACCATTGAATTTAAAATCAATTAAATAAATCTGGGATAAATAAAAAAGCTAGTATCAATAATGGTGACCATGAAATTACTGGATTTTTGTAAAAACCTATCTATTTCACTAATGTCCTTCAGTGTGGGAATCTGCTGTCCTTACCCGGTCTGGCCTATATGTGACCCAAGACCCATCATCATCATCAACATCATTATATGTGACTCCAGACCCACAGCAATGTGGTTGACTCTTAACTGCTTTCTGAAATGGCCCAGCAAGCCACTCCGTTTTCAAGAAGGCTGTGAATGGTACAGAGGGTGCAGAATTCCTAAAATGCATTCAGGAGAGGTACTTTAGCCAGTATGTAACAAGCCCAACAAGGGAGGAGGAGGTTCTGGACTTGGTTTGGGGAAATGAAGAGGGGCAATTGGAAGGGATATCAGTGGGAGAGCATTTTGGTGCTAGTGTTCATAATTCAATAAGACTTAGGGTAGTTATAGAAAAGGACAAAGGGAGACCTAGAATAAAAGTTCTCAATTGAGTAAAGACAATTTTACTGAGCTGAGATGGAATTTGGCCAAAGTGGACTGGAAACAGCTACTTGATGTTAAATCAATGTCAGAGCAGTGGGAGGCATTCAAGGAGGAGATCCTGAGGGTACAGAGCATGTATGTTCGCTTAAAATAAAAGGTGGAGCTAACAAAACTAGAGCCCCCTGGATGTTAAAGGATATAGTGGGGGGAAGAACTTAACATAATCACAATCACAAAGGAGGTGGTACTCAGTAAGATAATGGGACGAAAGGCAGATAAATCCCCTGGACCTGATGGCTTGCATCCTAGAGTCTTAAGAGAAGTAACGGCAGGGATTGTGGATGCATTGGTTGTAATTTCCCAAAATTCCCTGGATTCTGGGGAGGTCCCAGCAGATTGGAAAACTGCAAATGTAACGCCCCTATTTAAAAAAGGAGGCAGACAAACAGCAGGAAACTATAGACCAATTAGCCTAACGTCTGTGGTTGGGAAAATGTTGGAGTCCATTATTAAAGAAGCAGTAGCAGGACATTTGGAAAAACAAAATTTGGTCAGGCAGAGACAGCATGGATTTAAGAGGGGGAAGTCATGTTTGACAAATTTTCTAGAGTTCTTTGAGGATGTAACGAACAGGGTGGATGAAGGAGAACCAGTGGATGTGGTGTATTTGGACTTCCAGAAGGCATTTGACAAGGTGCCACATAAAAGGTTACTGCACAAGATAAAATTTCACGGGGTTGGGGGTTATATATTAGCATGGATAGAGGATTGGCTAACTAACAGAAAACAGAGAGTCAGGATAAATGGTTCATTCTCTGGTTGGAAACCAGTAACTAGAGGGGTGCGGCAGGGATCAGTGCTGGGACCCCAACTATTTACAATCTATATAAATGATTTGGAAGAAGGGACCGAGTGTAACGTGGCCATGTTTGCTGATGATACAAAGATGGGAGGAAAAGCAATGTGTGAGGAGGACACAAAAAAGCTACAAAAGGACATAGGCAGACTAAGTGAGTGGGCAAAAATTTGGCAGATGGATGAAAGTGTGAGGTCATACACTTTGGCAGAAAAAATCAAAGAGCAAGTTATTATTTAAATGGAGAAAAATTGCAAAGTGCTGCAGTACAGCAGGACCTGGGGGTACTTGTGCATGAAACACAAAAGGATATTATGCAGCTGCAACAAGTGATCAGGAAGACCAATGGTATCTTGGACTTTATTGCAAAGGGGATGGAGTATAAAAGCAGGGAAGTCTTGCTCTAGCTATATAAGGTATTGGTGAGGCCACACCTGGAATACTGCGTGCAGTTTTGGTTTCCATATTTACGGAAGGAAATACTTGCTTTGGAGGAAGTTCAGAGAAGGTTCACTAGGTTGATTCCGGGGATGAGGGGGTTGAATTATGAGGAAAGATTGAGTAGGTTGGGCCTTTACTCATTGGAATTCAGAAGAATAAGAGGTGATCTTATCGAAACGTATAAGATTATGAGGGGGCTTGACAATGTGGATGCAGAGAGGATGTTTCCACTGATGGGGGAGACTAGAACTAGAGGGCATGATCTTAGAATAAGGGGCCGCCCATTTAAAACTGAGATGAGGAGAAATTTCTTCTCTGAGGGTTATAAATCTGTGGAATTCGCTGCCTCAGAGAGCTGTGGAAGCTGGGACATTGAATACATTTAAGACAGAAATCCTCAGAGAGCTGTGGAAGCTGGGACATTGAATAAATTTAAGATAGAAATAGACAGTTTCTTAAACGATAAGGTTATAAGGGGTTATGTGGAGCGGGCAGGGAAGTGGAGCTGAGTCCATGATCATATCAGCCATGATCTTATTAAATGGTGGAGCAGGCTCAAGGGGCCATATGGCCGACTCCTATTCCTATTTCTTATGTTCTTATACAGGGTAAGATAAAGAAAAAAGGAAGCTTATGACGGGAACTCAAAGATATTGGGAACTCAACACTGCAGAAACCCTAGAGGAGTATAAGAAGTGCAGGGTGCAATTAAAAAGATATCAGGAAAGCAAAGAGAGAGCATGAAAGAATGTTAGCAAGTAAAATTAGGGAAAACCCAAAGATGTTTTATGAATACATTAAGAGCAAAACGATAACTAGAGAAAGAGTGGGCCCTATTAGAGACCATAAAGGTAAATCTGTGTATGGAGGCGGAAGACATAAGTAGGATTCTTAATGAATACTTTGCATCCGTTTTCACAAAAGAGAGGGGGATGCTGACTTTGCAATGAGGGAGGAGGAGTGTGAAATATTAGACGACATAAACATAGTCAGGGAGGAAGGATTAAGGGGCTTAGCAGCTTTGAAAGTGGATAAATCCCCAGGCCCGGATGAAATGTATCCCAGGCTGTTAAGAGAAACAAAAGAGGAAATAGCAGAGGCTCTGACAATCATTTTCTAATCCTCTCTGACTACACGTGCAGTGCCAGAGGACTGGAGTACTGCTAATGTTGTACCTTTGTTTAAAAAGGGAGAAAGGGATACACTGAATAGTTACACCCAGTCAGGCTAACCTCGGTGGTGGGAAAATTTTTGGAAAAAATCCTAAGGGACAGGATAAATCTTCATTTGGAAAGACACAGATTAATCAAGGACAGTTAGCATGGATTTTTTCAGGGAAGGTCGTGTCTGACTAGCTTGATTGAATTTTTCAAGGAGGTAACAAGAAGGGTCGATGAGGGCAATGTGTGTGATGTAGTGTATATGGATTTTGATAAGGTCCCACATGGAATCATAGAATCATAGAAATGTACAGCACGGAAGGAGGCCATTTCGGCCCATTGTATCTGCGCCAGCCAACAAAGAGCTATCAAGTCTAATCCCACGTCCCAGCTCTTGGTCCGTAGCACTGTAGGTTATGGCACTTCAAGTGCACATCCAATTACCCTTTAAATACGATGAGTGTTTCTGCCTCCACCATTCTTTCAGGTAGTGAGTTCCAGAATCCTACCACCATCATGGTGGACTGGTCATGAGAGTAATAGCCCATAGAATCCAGGGCAAAGTGGCAAGTTGGATCCAAAATTGGCTCGGAGGCAGGAAGCAGAGGGTAATCGTTGATGGGTGTTTTTGTGACTGGAAGGATGTTTCCAGTGGGGTTCCACAGGCTCAATGCTGGATCCCTTGCTTTTTGTGGCATATATCAATGACTTTGAATTAAATGTTGGGGGTGTGATTAAGAAGTTTGAAAATTACACTAAAATAGGCTGTGTGGTTGATAGTGAAGAAGAAAGCTGTACACTGCAGGAAGATATCAATAAACTGGTCAGGTGAGCAGAACAGTGGCAAATGGAATTCAATCCGGATAAGTGTGAGATATTGCATTTGGGGAGGTCTAACAAGGCAAGGGAATACACATTAAATGGTACAACACTGAGAAGTGTAGAGGAACAAAGGGAAGTTGGAGTGCAGGTCCACAGATCCCTGAAGGTAGCAGGCCAGGTAAATAAGGTGGTTAAGAAGGCATATGGAATACTTGCTTTTATAAGTCGAGGCATGGAATACAAGAGCAAGGAGGTTATGCTTGAACTGTATAAAACACTGGTTGGGTCGCAGCTGGAGTACTGCGTGCTTTCTGGTCACCACATTACAGGAAAGATGAATTGTATTGGAAAGGGTGCAGAGGAGATTTACAAGAATGTTGCCTGGACTGGAGAATTTTAGCTATGAGGAAATATTGGAGATGCTGGGTCTGTTTTTTTTGGAACAGAGGAGGCTGATGAGGTGTATAAAATTTTGAGGGGCCTGGATAGAATGGATAGGAAGGACCTGTTTCCTTTGGCAGAGGGTTCAACAATCAGGGAGCATAGATTTAAAGTAATTGTGGGGAGGTTTAGATGAAATATGAAGGGAAATATCTTCACCCAGAGAGTGGTGGGGGTTTGGAAGTCACTGCTTGAAATGATGGTAGAGGCGGAACCCTCACCACATTTAAAAGATATTTGGATGTGCACTTGAAGTACCATAACCTACAAGGCTACGGACCAAGAGCTGGAAAGTGGGATCAGGCTCGATAGCTCTTTGTCGGCTGGCGCCGACACAATGGGTCAAAATGGCCTGCTTCCGTGCTGTAAATTTCTATGGGCTAGCAGTTATATATTTTTTCATGATCGCCAGAATATCGCCGATGTTAAAACCCGCTAGATTCCACTTTTTAATTTGGGCGTTAGCCGTAGCGACGTGAAATGGGCGTTAGCGATTTATCCCATTGTGCAAGGCAGGCTTCCAGAGCAATGGGCTTTTCCTGCGTTTCGGGAGGTCAGGGGTCATCTGCACATGCGCAGAAGAGAGTGAGAGAGGAGAGAGAGAGGAGATGACTAAGGAAGCTTGTGTATCTGGTAGATGTATTATTGGTATTATTAGTTGATTTGAAGAAAATGGAAAATAGTCATTTAGTTGAAGAAGTTAATATGAGTGATGTGGAGGATGTAGCGGAAGTGGGTGAGATGGGAGAGTAGATAGGCGGACGAAGGCGTGCAAAGCGCTTCACCGAGGAGGCCAATGCTGCCCTGGTCTCCGAGGTGGAGAATAGATGGGCCCAATTGATCCGGGACGGTCGTGGGAAACCACCCCCCAGGGTCTACCAGAGAATCTGGTCCGACATCGCAGAGGTAGTGTTGTCGTCAACAAACAATGTAAAAGAGCCGAACCAGTGCATCAAGCGCTGGAACAACCTCGTTGGTTCCAGCAGAGTAAATATTAAATGTATTTATTTCATAAATTATAATGATGCAATGATTAATTTAAGTGTAGATCTGCTGGATTGTAGTTAGGCTGGTAATCTTGGTGTCATGCGTTTAATCCTAACCTCGATCTTATTCAAGTTAATCTCAGATGGTAGATATAACCATGCATTTAATTGCATACAAAGTGTATTAACATATAACGTTAACGTTGACGATGATTAGCATGGGATGACTACTTGGGGAATGTCTGTGTGCTCTGTGTGTTGTGTAATAGTAATAATAATAATATGATATCTGTCAGTAATCTGATATTTGTCATATCTGTAATAGTATCGAGGCAATAATCTTATGCCATGCCATGCTCTTGTTATCTTTGCAGAAGAAGCTTTTCAAGAATTGCGCTGCGCAGAGGCGCACTGGTGGATGACCAGGAGATGTCATTCCGCTGAACAACCTCAGGTGTTGGCCTTGGTGGAGGTCCACAACCGGTCAGCCACCCATGGTGGTGCTGAACCCGTTCTTGCGCCACGTGAGTAATGCATAAACCATTGGTGACTTAAAGTAATTTAATGCCATTTCAGTATAATTTATGCTTGATGTAATGTTATGCAATGTAATGTAATGTTATGTAATTAATGATGGGGTCATGAAATATCATTATAATGCAAAGCAGATTCTGTACTATCATGATGTTAATTATCTATGATGTCTGTCAGTATATTTATAGCAGTAGTGTTGCTCCTCATACCTAAGCCTGCATGGCGTAAGCATTCTCATGTGACCCTGGCATCTCCTTCTCTTCTACTAGCCTCATTTATGTTTTCTAAGTCACCAGGCCTCACAGGCTTACCAGGTTCCCCAGGGGTCCCGGGTTCCCCAGGCTCGTCAGCCTTCGCAGTATCCCCAGGTTCCCATGGTCCCACCTGTTGTCTCCGGAGGCTAGAAGGCAAGAGCCTTTCCTGTACTTCTGCAGGTCCTCCTATCCACCGAGGATAGTGAGGAGATGGAGGAGGAGCCTGCAAACCTCTCATCGTGAGTTCCTGTGGCCAGATCAGCCATGATCTTACTCAATGGTGTAGCAGGCTCAAGGGGCCGTATGACCTACTCCTGCTCCTATTTATTATGTTCTTATGTTCTTATACAGGGTAAGATAAAGAAAAAAGGTGCTTATGACAGATACCGGGACCTCAACACTGCAGAAACCCTAGAGGAGTATAAGAAGTGCAGGGGTGCAATTTAAAAGATATCAGGAAAGCAAAGAGAGAGCATGAAAGAATGCTGGCAAGTAAAATTAGAGCAAACCCAAAGATGTTTTATAAACACATGAAGAACAAAGCGATAACTAGAGAAAGAGTGGACCCTATTAGAGATCATAAAGGTAATCTGTGTGTGGAGGTAGAAGACTTGGGTAGGATTCTTAATGAATACTTTGCATCTGTTTTCACAAAAGAGAGGGGCGATGCTGACTTTGCAATGAGGGAGGAGGAGTGTGAAATATTAGATGAGATAAACATAGTGAGAGAGGAAGGATTAAGGGGCTTAGCAGCTTTGAAAGTGGATAAATCCCCAGGCCCAGATGAAATGTATCCCAGGCTGTTAAGAGCCATAAGGGGTTAAGAGGTTTTGGGGAGCGGGCGGGGAAGTGGAGCTGAGTCCATGATCAGATCAGCCATGATCTTATTGAATGGCGGAGCAGGCTCGAGGGGCCGTATGGCCTTCTCCTGCTCCTATTTCTTATGTTCTTATGTTCTTATGCTGGGTCTGTTTTCTTTGGAACAGAAGAGGCTGTGGGGAGACCTGATTGAGGTGTATAAAATTATGAGGTGCCTGGATAGAGTGGATAGGAAGGACTGTTTCCTTTGGCGGGGGTGGGGGTCAACAACCAGGGGGCATAGATTTAAAGTAATTGGGGGAAGGTTCAGAGGATATATGAAGGAAAACCTCTTCACCCAGAGGGCGGTGGGGGTCTTGAACTCATTGCCTGAAAGGGTGGTAGAGGCAGGAACCCTCACCACATTTAAAAGATACTTGGATGTGCACTTAAAGTGCCATAACCCACAGGGCTACGGAACAAGAGCTGGTAAGTGGGATTCGTCTGTATATCTCTTGATCAGCCGGTGCAGACACGATGGGCCGAAATGGCCACCTTCCGTGCTGTAAATTTCTATGATTCTATGATATCTCCATTGGGAGGACATCCATGTCAGAGTCCCTGTCGTTAGCTGCTTTTCTTGCCATCCTGTATAAATTTAAAAAAAAAATGATTTGCAATGTCTTCAAATAGCAGAAACGTTAAGCATATACAAAGTTTGCAAACACTGGCGAGGACAGGCCAGAAAAGGCAAAGATAAGAACATAAGAACATTTATTCAATGTCCCAGCTTCCATAGCTCTCTGAGGCAGCGAATTCCACAGATTAACAACCCTCTGAAAGAAGAAATTCCTCCTCATCTCTGTTTTAAATGGGCGGCCCCTTATTCTAAGATCACGCCCTCGAGTTCTAGTCTCCTCCATCAATGGAAAAATCCTCACTCCATCCTCACTGCACCTTGTCAAGCCCTCTCATAATCTTATACGTTTCGATAAGATCACCTCTCATTCTTCTGAATTTAATGGGTGGAGGCCCAATCTACTCAACCTTTCCTCATAAGTCAACCCCCTCATCCCCGGAATCAACCTAGTGAACCTTCTCTGAACTGTCTCCAAAGCAAGTGTATCCTTTTGTAAATATGGAAACCAAAACTGCATGCAGTATTCCAGGTGTTGCCTCACCAATACCTTGTTTAGCTGTAGTAAGACTTCCCTACTTTTATACTCCATCCCCTTTGCAATAAAGGCCAAGATACCATTGGCCTTCCTGATCATTTGCTGTACCTGCATACTATCCTTTCGTGTTTCATGCACAAGTACCCCCAGGTCCCACTGTACTGCGGCACTTTGCAATCTTTCTCCATTTAAATAATAACTTGCTCTTTAATTTTTTCTGCCAAAGTGCATGACGTCACACTTTCCAACATTATACTCCATTTGCCAAATTTTTGCCCAATCACTTAGCCTGTCTATGCCTTTTGCAGCTTTTTTGTGTCCTCCTCACACATTGCTTTTCCTCCCATCTTTGCATCATCAGCAAACTTGGCTACATTACACTCAGTCCCTTCTTCTAAGTTGTTAATATAGATTGTAAATAGTTGGGGTCCCAGCACTAATCCCTGTGGCACCCCACTAGTTACTGATTGCCAACCAGAGAATGAACCATTTATCCCGACTCTTTGTTTTCTGTTAGTTAGCCAATCCTCTATCCATGCTAATATATTACCCCCAACCCCGTGAACTTTTATCTTGTGCAGTAACCTTTTATGTGGCACCTTGTCAAATGCCTTCTGGAAATCCAACTACACCACATCCACTGGTTCCCCTTTATCCACCCTGTTCGTTACATCCTCAAAGAACGCCAGAAAATGTTTCAAACATGACTTCCGCTTCATAATTCCATGCTAACTCTGCCTGACTGCATTTTGCTTATCCAAATGTCCTGCTACTGCTTCTTTAATAATGGACTCTAACATTTTCCCAACCACAGATGTTATGCTAACTGGTTTATAGTTTCCCGCTTTTTGTCTGTCTCATTTTTTAAATAGGGGCGTTATTTTTGCAGTTTTCCAATCTACTGGGACCTCCCCAGAATCCAGTGAATTTTGGTAAATTACAACCAATGCATCCACAATCCCTGCCGCTACTTCTGTTAAGACCCTAGGATGCAAGCCATCAGGTCCAGTGGATTTATCTGCCTTTCATCCCATCATCTTACTGAGTACCACCTCCTTAGTGATTGTGATTGTATTAAGTTCCTCCCCCCCATAGCCCCTTGACTATCCACTGTTGGAATATTGTTAGTGTCCTCTACCGTAAAGACTGATACAAAATATTTGTTCAGAGTTTCTGCCATCTCCATGTTCCCCATTACTAATTCCCCAGTCTCGTCCTCTAAGGGATCAACATTTACTTTAGCCACTCTTTTCCTTTATATATACATATAGAAACTCTTGCTATCTGTTTTTATATTTTGTGCTAGTTTACTTTCATAGTCTATCTTGCCTTTCTTAATCATTTTTTAAATCCTTCTTTGCTGGCTTTTAAAAGCTTCCCAGTCTTCTGTCCTCCCACTAGTTTTGACCACTTTGTACTCCCTTGTTTTTAATTGGATACCGTCCTTTATTTCTTCAGTTAGCCACAGATGGCTATCTATTCTCTTACACCCTTTCCTCCTCCTGGAATATATTTTTCTTGAAAGTTGTGAAATATCTCCTTAAATGTACACCACTGTTCATCAACCGTCCTACTCTTTAATCTATTTTCCCAGTCCATTTTACCCAACTCTGCCCTCATGCCGTCATAGTCTTCTTTATTTAAGCTGAGTACGCTGGTTAGAGATCCAACTTTCTCATCTTCCATCTGAATTTGAAATTCAATCATGCTATGATCCCTCATTCCGAGGAGATCCTTTACTAGGAGATTGTTTATTAATCCTGTCTGACTATACAGGACCAGATCTAAGATAGCCTGCCTCCTGGTTGGTTCCGTTACATACTGCTCAAGGAACTCATCCCTTATGCACTCTATGAACTTTTCCTTAAGGCAACCCTGACCAATTTGATTTGTCCAATCAATATGGAGGTTTAAATCACCCAAGATTATTGCTGTCCCCTTTTTACAAG
Organism: Pristiophorus japonicus; assembly: GCF_044704955.1. Taxonomy (NCBI): domain Eukaryota; kingdom Metazoa; phylum Chordata; class Chondrichthyes; family Pristiophoridae; genus Pristiophorus; species Pristiophorus japonicus. The sequence continues at coordinate 289,679,891 of NC_091977.1, forward strand.
CCCCCACTATTTCCTGGTTTATACTCTGACCAACAGAGTTGCTACTGTTAGGGGACCTATAGACTACGCCCACCAGTGACTTTTCCCCTTATTGTTCCTTATCTCCACCCAAACTGTTTCAACACCCTGATCATTTGAGCCAATATCGTTTCTTACTATTGCAGTGATTCCATCCTTTATCAATAGAGCTACCCCACCTCCTTTTCCTTTCTGTCTGTCCTTCCAGATTGTCGAGTACCCCTGAATATTTAATACCCACTCCTGGTCACCTTGCAACCATGTCTCTATAATGGCTATCAGATCATACCCATTTGTCTCAATTTGTGCCGTCAACTCATCTATTTTGTTACAAATGCTTCGTGCATTTAGACAAAGTGCCTTTACATTTGTTTTTTTACCCTTTTTTCCTGCTTGTTTCCTCTCTCCTTCAAACTCACTTTCTTTATTTTTGCTTTCTAATTCCAGCTTTACTCCCCTCCCTACTGAATCTATTTTCAGGATCCCATCCCCCTGCCAAGCTAGGTTTAAACCCTCCCTAACAACACCAGCAAACCCCCCTGCAAAGATATTGGTTCCGATCTGTTGAGGGGTAACCCGTCCGGTTTGTACAGGTCGCACCTCCCCCAGAAGCGGTCCAAATGCCTCAGGAAACTAAAGCCCTCCTGCCTGCATCATCTCTCCAGCCACATATTCATCTGCTCTATCCTCCTATTTCTGTACTCACTAGCTCAGGGCACTGGGAGTAATCTGGAGATTACTACCTTTGAGGTCCTGCTTTTTAATCTCTCTCCTAGCTCCCTAAAAGGACCTGCAGGACCTCATCCCTCTTCCTACCTATGTCATTGGTACTGATGTGGACCACGACCTCTGGCTGTTCACCTTCTCTCCCCAGAATACCCTACAGCCGCTCAGTGACATCCTTTACCCTGGCACCAGGGAGGCAATATACCATCCTGGAGTCACGTCTGCGGCCGCAGAAACGCCTGTCTGCTCCCCTGACTATTGAATCCCCTACCACTATAGCTCTTCCATTCTTTTTCCTCGCCCCTGTGCAGCTGAGCCACCCGTGGTGCCGTGGACTTGGCTCTGGCTGCACTCCCCACAGCCACCATCGCCCCCACCGGTACTCGGAATAGAGCACTGGTTGGAGAGCGTGATGGACTCAGGGGACTCCTGCACTACCTGCCTAGTCCTCCTCTTCTGTCTGGCGGTCACCCACTCCCTCTCTGCCTGCACACTCTTAAGCTGCTGGGTGACCGCGTCTAGAAACGTGCTATCCACATTCCTCTCAGTCTCACAGATGCATTGCAGTGATTCCAGCTGTCGCTCAAGCTCCAAAACACGGAGCTCGAGTTGGTGCAGCTGGAGACACCTCCTGCACACATGGTCGCCCCGGCTGCGCGAAGCACCCAGGACTTCCCACATGCCACAGGATGTGCAATCCACGGGACTGAGCTACCCTGCCATCCCTCTAGTTACACTCGCAACTATCAACAAAAATAAACTCTAAACCTTAGCACAACACACCCAGTCGCTACTCAGCAAACAGCCAATTTAATTAACTGGCTCTCCTTAGATAATAAAGATCAGATATATTTACTTGCAGATCTTACTTACAACAATGCCAAAGGTTTCCTGCAGAAAAGAAAGAGATAAATACTCACCAATGCACCAGCCAATCACTTACCCGCTTGGCTGTGACGTCACACTTCGATTTCCACTTTTGACCCTGCACCAGCTGGCTCCTCCCAAACTCCGCGCCCTTTTATCTGGGCCTCAATCTCCTGTGTGTGAAATGTATCGTAACACAACTATAACTGTCACCAAAATAATGCAAAGCATTCATATATGAGTGACGGACACAACAGTCTTGCAGCTGCATAACTACCACAAGGCTTTTCCTGCGGTCTAGGGTGGGGTGGGGGCATGGTTTCAACGCCAGCCTCATTGTCCTCCCTGAGGTCATCGTCCACCTCCTCGTCCTCCTCTTCCGCCTCTCGTCTCTCCTGAGATGGACCGGCAGGCCTATCTGGTAATTCTTCTCCCCTCCTGATAGTTAAATTATGCAATATGCAGCCCACCACAATGAACCGAGCGACTTGCTCAGGGTGGTATTGTAATTCGCCTCCTGAGTGGTCCAGGCATCTGAAGCGCTGCTTAAGCACTCCAATTGTCTTTTCGACGATATTGCCTGTAGCTATGTTGCTTTCGTTGTAGCGCTACTTGGTTTCCGTCTGGGTCTTGTGCAGGGGGGATCATCAGCCAACTGGCAATGCCATATCCTTTATCCCCCAGCATCCAACTGTGACCTTGTGGCTGACTCTTAAACAGGTCAGAGACAGTGCTCTCACACAAGATGTGTGCATCATGGATGCTCCTCGGAAACTTAGCATTTACTGCCATGGTTATTTGCTTGTGGTCGACAACGAGTTGCACATTCAGGAAGTGGAATCACTTCCGAAATACCTCTGCATCTTGAAAATGTGCTCGCATGGCAATGTGCCTACAGTCTATTGCTCCCTGCACTTTGGGGAAGTTTGCTATTCTCGTGAAACCCGAAGCCCTCTCACTCTGTGCCTCCCTGGTCATAGGGAAGCTTATAAAGTCCATCCTGTGTGCTTTAAGGGCTTCAATCACCTGTCGAATGCAGCAATGTGTGGCGTGCTGAGAGATACCGCAAATACAGCCAGCTGAGGCCTGAAAGGAGCCCGATACATAGAAGGAAAGTATCGCAGTAACCTTGACCTCAACAGGCAGCGCAGTCCTTATGGTGCTGTTAGGCTGCAGACCTCCCTTAATGAGCTGGCATATCTCACTGATGACCTCGTTTTGGACGCGCAGCCTCCTAAGGCATGTGTTTTCGGACAAGTTCAGGTATGACCGCTTATCCCTGTAAGTGCATTGAGTGAACGGTCTCTTCCTTCTCCTCAGCAGTCTGCCAGCTCTTTGATTGGGCACAAAATGCTCTTCAATATACATTCTCCCATCTCTAGTCTGCAGCATGTGAGTAGTCATCAATACTGGTTGAGAAATGACAGGCCCCATTACTATTGCTAAATGCCCTATTTATATGTATTCAGAATTATTAAATTGATCTCTAAAAACTCAATAAAAAATGAAAATTCACCACAATATGATTAGATGGTTGTCAAGGGATTTTAAAACCACCTTAAAAGCACTCACAAATGACTTCAAAGCTTCCATGAACTAGAAGCAGCCTTTTATGAAAAGTCCTCCGAATTACAAAATGGTGTCCATACTGCTGGGTTAAGGTCAGGTGAGTGCAGTTTTTTTTGAGCGTTATTTTGGGCGAGCGATCATTTGAGCGGTATATGGGAGAGATGCCAAAAGTATGCTTGCTGATATTCTGGGCGGTTTCTGGGTGTTAGTTTCCAATAATAACAGTCTTCTGGGCGGTGCACAATTGCTGACATCATAATTTTAAAAAAAAATATGGGCGTGCGGTTCAGATAATTCTTGCCGTTAACTTTATGCCGAAACTTACGCTGGCGATAAATGGGCAATAATTGGGCATTAGTTTCCATTTTTAATGAAATATGGGAGTTAGACTAAATCTTAGCAGTTAAATAGGCAGTAACTGGGTGGTAGTGGGGTGAACCCGATGGAAAGTCTAGCTCTATAATTCTATGAAAGCTCCAACATTACTTTTTCAAGGGCAACTAAGGATGGCCAATAAATGCTGGCCTTGTGGGCGACACCCACATCCCATGAACAAATTAAAAAACAGCATTGAATTCAAATGCACATGCCTCATTATAAAAGTATTGAAACTCAAATCATAACCTGTGCCCAGTTATGATTTGAGTTTCTGCTAACACTGTGTTCACAGGCAAAGGACATTTCAGATGGAGTCGAGTTTGACTTTTGAGCGACTGCTCGACGGAACACGCTGGTCAGCCACCCGTTGCCATGACTAATAGACTGCCCCATGATTGTGAGGCGATGGCATCAGTTTAATTTGGCAGACAAGTTGCGGAGCACCAAAATCAGACCGGGGCAGCCACCAGGAAGTTAAGTTGTGTGAGATGCCGCGATCACGGATTGTTATTTCCATGGACTTCGGCGGAGCATACCTGTTCCCGAATTTTAATATTAACAGGGTCTTGATGGCTAAAACAGGCGGGCGCGTTCGGTACCCGGTGGTAGGCCACTTTTAAAATGGAGCCGCCCACATTGCCGATATTAACGTGTCAGTAAGGTTACTGACCTCATTAATGCCAGGCAAAGGTCGTGAAGATCAACCTCACTATTAAACCCCCCCCCGAACCAAAACCTGCAGTCTAATAAGAAAGAAAGACTTGCATTTATACAGCGCCTTTCACGACCACCGGACGTCGCAAAGCGCTGTACAGCCAATGAAGTACTTTTAATGTATCATCATCATAGGCAGTCCCTCGGAGTCGAGGATGACTTAATTCGACACTAGAAATTAGTTCTCAGGTGACTGAAGAGTCCAATGCAGGACCGACAGTCTTTGTTACAGGTGGGGCAAGTGGAGGGACGGGAGGTTGGGGTGCCTGGGTTGCCGCACGCACCTTCCGCTGTCGACGCTTGGCTTCAGCTTGCTCTCGGCCAAGAGACTCGAGGTGTTCAGCACTTCCCCGGATGCTTTTCCTCCACTTTGGGCGGCCTTGGGCCAGGGAATTCCAGGCGTCGGTGGGGATGTTACACTTTTTCCAAGGAGGCTTTGAGGGTGTCCTTGAAACATTTCCTCTGCCCACCTGGGGCTCGCTTGCCACGTCGGAGCTCCGAGTAGAGCGCTTGATTTGGGAGTCTCGTGTCAGGCATGCGGGTGATGTGGCCCATCCAGCAGAGCTGATCGAGCGTGGTCAGTGCTTCGATGCTGGGGATATTGGCCTGAGCGAGAACACTGATGTTAGTGCGCCTATCCTACCAATGGATTTGCAGGATCTTGCTTTTGAAGTGTAGTCACTGTTGTAATGTGGGAAACGCGGCAATCAATTTGCGCACAAGCAAGCTCCCACAAACAGCAATCTGATAATAATGCATGTTGTGAATGGGATAGCATGCCATAAGACTAACAATTACCCTTCAATCATGCTTCAATATACCAGAGACCATGTGTGATGCTCACCACAATCTCTTGTCGACTCTGAAAGAGAGTAACTATTATGTTGAGGCTAAAACTAACAATTATAGCATTTGCACAATTAATAAGTTACAAAAAACCAAATATACACATGTTACGATAGTAAGAAATACTCATAAAACAATAAAGATAGAATCAGTACATAAAAGTTGAAAATATCTCAGTATAGAATCATAAGGGGGAATTTTAAACCTACCCGCCCAGCAGAAACCAGGCGGGCAGTTAAAATCACCTGCAGGCTTACCCGTCAAAGTCCTCCTATCTTCCTGCAGATTCTGATTCAAACCTGATCTCTTCTGAACAGAGGAAAGGATACCCACCGGAAACTGATGGGGTCCTTCTTAAAATATGCAGATCTGGCTCTGATGACGTCATTCAGGCCCGACTACTACGTTAACCAGAGGCCTGAGCCAAGACGCTGCTGTGACTGTCCTAAAACCTAATGGGTGACAGAAGAGGCCAAAAAGTGTCATGTACATACTTTTGGGATCACTAGGCACTAGATGGCGTCACTGTTGGAGGTCATTGGGCTGCACGCACATGTATGCAGCCCAAGTATAAAAGGTCAGCCATTTTGTACACTAGTCACTTTGGGTCTTACTAAAGCAAAGCCAAGGTCATACCTCTTAAAGTTAAACAGTACTCAGTCTAACAGTTATTGCAAACACAATATTTGGCGTCGAAGCAACAAGAACCTTTGCATGAAGAAATGAGCACAATTGGATTGTTGGAGCGATTTGTGGAAGATTGGGCAGACTTGGTGAGCTGTTTGAGCCAGTTCTTCATGGCCAACAAAATGGAGGAGGTCGGCTACGCAGATCGGGCGGTGCTCCCCACGGTTTGCAGTCCAAAAATTTATGGTCTGATAAAGAATCTACTCCTGCCTGTGAGTCCAACAGAAAAGACGCATGAAGAATTATGTGCACCTTAAGTCAGACGAAGGCATCATCATCTCGAGATACAGGTTTTACACGCACGTTCACTCAGAGGGCCAGAATGCGGCGGAATTCGTTGCCGACCTGAGACATCTAGCGGGACCATGTAAGTTCGGGGCTGTGTTAGCAGACATGCTGCGAGACTTCTTTGTGATTGACATCAACCATGATGTGATCCTGCGTAAACTACTGGCGGTGGGGACGTTGGAATTGAACATAATCGCTCAGTCAAGCATGACGACGGATAGAAGTCGAAAGCAGATATCAGTGAAAAATCGAAACTCATCAAGTACTGTAAATATGATTGATTCAGCGTTCAGCAGAGTAGCATATGGCAGGGCCCACCCGGCTGCCTATGCAAAAACTGTGGCTGCCCAAAGTCCGCCAGCGGGAATGCATCCGATTTTTCCGTGTTGGCGTTGTGGGGAAAATCACCGGCACCAGCAGTGCCGATTTAAGCAATATAGTTGCAAAGGCTGTCTGAGACTGGGGCATCTCCAGTGCAAGTGTCCGCAGATGAGCAAGCGAGCTGCGATACACCACATGGAGGATAATGGTCAGGCTACCGCGGATACAGATACGCAATCCGAAATACCAGAGAAGGAAGTGTATGGACTGTTCTCATTCCTAACTAAGAGCAAACCGATAATGATTAACGTGAAATTTAATGGGGTGCTGGTATCGATGGAACTGGACATGGGGGCAAGTCAATCGATAATGAGCCAGAGGGCATTCGACAAGCTGTGGGATACTAAGGCTGTGAGGCCCAGGCTGAGTCCAGTCAATGTCAAGTCGTGCACATACAACAAAAATCAGTGGCAGTGCCGCAATTAAAGTGTTGTATGATGGTGCTGTTCACGAGTTACCGCTATGGCTTGTCCCAGGCAATGGACCAACACTGTACGGCAGGAACTGGCTTGAAAAAATCAGATGCGATTGGAACAACATCAAGGCATTGTCAGCAGAGAAAGATACATGTGCCCAAGTACCGAGCAAGTTCCCCTCGCTGTTCGAACAAGGCATCGGCAACTTCATGGGAGCCAAGGTGCAGATCCACGTGGACTCAGATGCAAGACCCATACAACATAAAGCTCGGGCTGTTCCGTATATGATGAGGGAGAAGGTTGAAATCGAACTGCACAGACTCCAACGTGAAGGGATCATATCACCAGTTGAATTTAATGAAGGAACCAGCCCCATTTTCCTGTGCTGAAAAGTGCTGGTACAGTCAGAATCTGTGGAGACTACAAGGCTACGATCAACAGGGTTTTGAAACAGGTTGACTTGCTTGCAACGCTAACCGGGGGGAAGTCATTCACCAAACTGGACTTGACATCAGCCTACATGACACAGGAGCTAGTCGAGACGTCGAAGAGACTTACGTGCATTAACACGCATAAAGGACTGTTTACTTATCACAGGTGCCCTTTTAGAATTCGCTTGGCTGTAGCAATATTTCAGAGGAACATCGAGAGTCTACTGAGAGTTCCCAGAACTATCGTGTTCCAAGATGACTTCCTGATCACAGATCATGACTCTGAGGAACATCTGAACAACATGGAAGAGGTTCTACATCGTCTGGACAAAGTGGGACTCAGACTGAAATGCTCGAAGTGTGTCTTCATGGCTCCAGAGGTCGAATGCCTGGGGAGGAAAATTGCTGCTGACGGCATCAGACCAACGGACATGAAAACCAAGGCCATCAAAAATGCACCCAAGCCGCAGAATGTGATGGAGCTGCATTCGTTCCTGGGTCTACTCAACTACTTCGGTAACTTCCCACCTAAAATGAGCACCTTATTAGAACCGCTGCACATGCTGCTAAGAAAAGGCGTCGACTGGGTGTGGAGTGCATCTCAAGACAGAGCTTTTGAGAAAACCATTAATCTGCTTTGCTCTAACAAGCTGCTGGTACATTATGACCCATGTAAACATTTAGTATTGGCCTGTGATGCTTTGTCATATGGAATTGGTTGCATACTCCAACGAGGTAATGAGTCGGGTAAACTTCAAACAGTTGCGTATGCTTCAAAAAGTTTGTCTAAAGCAGAAAGAACCTACAGCATGGTAGAGAAAGAAGCACTAGCCTGTGTGTTGATTGGTTAAAAAGATGGATCAGTACCTGTTTGGTCTTCGGTTTGAACTGGAGACAGATCACAAGCCGCTCATTTCATTGTTCTCTGAAAACAAAGGTATCAATACCAATGCTTCATCCCGCATCCAGAGGTGGGCGCTGACATTATCTGCTTATGATTATGTCAGTCGCCATAGCCCTGGCGTGGAGAATTGTGCCGATGCTTTGAGCCATCTGCCGTTGCCCACACCGGAGGTGGAAATGCCACAACCGGCGGACCTGTTGTTAGTTATGGATGCTTTTGAGAGTGAAGGAACACATAGCTTAACAAGTTAAGACCTGGACCAGCCAGGACCTGATTTTATCGGTGGTGGAGAGTTGCATCCTCAAAGGTGATTGGTCTGCCATACCCAAGCAAATGTGCAAGGAGACCAAACCTTACATTCGTCGCAAAGACGAACTGTCAATTCAGTCGGATTGTATACTGTGGGGCAATCGTGTTGGTATGCCCAAGAAAGAGAGAGAGAAGTTTGTACGTGAGCTACATAGCACACATCCCGGCATTGTAATGATGAAAGCCATCGTCAGCAGTCCCACTGGAGGGAGCCTTCTGTGAATACTTAAATCAGGATCCTGCTCCTATTGTAGGATCCCAACCCAAGCGTAGAATTAAATGATGATATTAAGAGAGAGAATAATTTAGCTATATACGAGAGGTGTGGAATGTCCATGGGACAGCATGACGCCACTGAGCTCTGGCATAGAAATATAGAAAATAGGTGCAGGAGTAGGCCATTCGGCCCTTCGAGCCTGCACCACCCTTCAATAAGATCATGGCTGATCATTCACCTCAGTACCTGCTTTCTCTCCATACCCCTTGATCCCCTTAGCTGTAAGGGCCATATCTAACTCCCTCTTGGATATATCCAATGAACTGGCATCAACAACTCTCTGCGGTAGGGAATTCCACAGGTTAACAACTCTCTGAGTGAAGAAGTTTCTCCTCATCTCAGTCCTAAATGGCTGACCCATTATCCTTAGACTGTGTCCTCTGGTTCTGGACTTCCCAACAACAGGGACATTCTTCCTGTATCGAACCAGTCCAGTCCTGTCAGAATTTTATATGTTTCTATGAGATCCTCTCTCATCCGAAACTCCAGTGAATACAGGCCCAGTCGATCAGGTCTCTCCTCATATGTCAGCCCTGTCATCCCAGGAATCAGCCTGGTGAACCTTCACTGCACTCCCTCATGCCCTTCCTTAGATTAGGAGACCAAAACTGAACACAATATACCAGGTGAGGCCTCACCAAAGCCCTATACAGTAAGACCTCCCTGCACCGATACTCAAATCCCCTAGCTATGAAGGCCAACATACCATTTGCCTTCTTCACCGCCTGCTGTACCTGCATGCCAACTTTCAATGACTGATGTACCATGACACCCAGGTCTCGTTGCACCTCCCCTTTTCCTAATCTGCCACCATTCAGATAATATTCTGCCTTTGTGGTTTTGCCCCCAAAAGGGATAACCTCAGATGTATCCACAAAATACTGTGTCTGCCATACATTTGCCCACTCACCTAACCTGTCCAAGTCACCCTGTAGCCTCTTAGCATCCTCCTCACAGCTCACACCGCTACCCAGCTTAGTGTCACCTGCAAACGTGGAGATATTACACTCATTTAATACATCTAAATCATTAATGTATATTGTAAATAGCTGGGGTCCCAGCACTGAGCCCTGCGGCACCCCACTAATCACTGCCTGCCATTCTGAAAAGGACCCGTTTATCCCAACTCTCTGCTTCCTGTCTGCCAACCAGTTCTTTATTCACGTCAGTACATTACCCCCAATACCATGTGCTTTAATTTTGCACACCAATCTCTTGTGTGGGACCTTGCAAAAGCTTTTTGAAAGTCCAAATACACCACATCCACTGGTTCTCTCTTGTCCACTCTACTAGTTACATCCTCAAAAAATTCCAGAAGGTTAGTCAAGCATGATTTCCCTTTCATAAATCCATGCTTACTTGGACTGATCCTGTCACTGCTTTCCAAATGCACTGCTATTTCATCTTTAATAATTGATTCCAACATTTTCCCCACTACTGATGTTACACTAACCAGTCTATAATTACCTGTTTTCTCTCTCCCTCCTTTTTTAAAAAGTGGTGTTACATTAGCTACCCTCCAGTTCATCGGAACTGATCCAGAGTCAATAGACTGTTGGAAAATGATCACCAATGCATCCACTATTTCTAGGGCCACTTCCTTAAGTACTCTGGGATACAGACTATCAGGCCCTGGGGATTTATCGGCCTTCAATCCCATCAATTTCCCTAACACAATTTCCCACCTAATAAGAATTTCCTTCAGTTCCTCCTTCTCACTCGACCTTCGATCCCCTGGTATTTCCGGAAGGTTATTTGTGTCTTCCTTAGTGAAGACAGAACCAAAAGTATTTGTTCAACTGGTCTGCCATTTCTTTGTTCCCCATTATAAATTCACCTGAATCTGACTGCAAGGGACCTAGGTTTGTCTTCATTAATCTTTTTCTCTTCACATATCGATAGTAGCTTTTGCAGTCAGTTTTTATGTTCCTGGCAAGCTTCCTCTCATACTCTATTTTCCCTATTTAAGCCCTTTGTCTTCCTCTGCTGAATTCTAAATTTCTCCGAGTCCTCAAGTTTGCTGCTTTTTCTGGCCAATTTATATGCCTCTTCCTTGGATTTAACACTATCCTTAATTTCCCTTGTTAGCCACGGTTGAGCCACCTTCCCCGTTTTATTTTTACTCCAGGCAGGGATGTACAATTGTTGAAGTTCATCCATGTGATCTTTAAATGTTTGTCATTGCCTACCCACTGTCAACCCTTTAAGTATAATTTGCCAGTCTATTCTCGCCAATTCACCTCTCATACCGTCGAAGTTACCTTTCCTTAAGTTCAGGACCCTAGTATCGGAAATAACTGTGTCAATCTCCATCTTAATAAAGAATTCTACCATATTATGGTCACTTTTCCCCAAGGGGCCTCACACAACAAGATTGCTAATTAATCCCTTCTCATTGCACATCACCCAGTCTCGGATGGCCAGCCCTCCCTGGTTGGTTCCTCGACATATTGATCTAGAAATCCATCCCTAATACATTCCAGGAAATCCTCCTCCACTGTATTGCTGCCAGTTTGGTTTGCCCAATCTATATGTAGATTAAAGTCGCCCATGATAACTGCTGCACCTTTATTGCACGCATCCCTAATTTCTTGTTTGATGCTGTCACCAACCTCACTACTACTGTTTGGTGTTCTGTTCACAACTCCCACTAGCATTTTCTGCCCTTTGGTATTTCGCAGCTCCACCCATACCGATTCCACATCATCCAAGCTAATGTCTTTCCTTACTATTGCATTAATTTCCTCTTTAACCAGCAACGCCACCTCGCCTCCTTTTCCTTTCTGTCTCTCCTTCCTGAATGTTGAATACCCCTGGATGTTGAGTTCCCAGCCTTGGTCCCCCTGGAGCCATGTCTCCATGATGCCAATTAATATCATATTAATTGCTGCCTGTGCAGTTAATTCATCCACCTTATTACGAATACTCCTTGCATTGGAATAGCCTAACAAGTGCTTCTTAAAGGGACCACTGCAGAAATGTCTGAACTTTGAAAAATGCCGTGTTTGTGGGGTTAGGACGAGCAGGAGCATGCCTTCAGTCTCCACAAAAATATTTCACTCCTCTGTTGGTCCCTGCATGGACCTGTGGTCTCCCCTGGGGTTGAATTCCTCACCGCCCGGCTTCAGGTTCTCACTGTTGGCCGGCTCAGTGTATAATCTGTTTGATTTACTGCCCTCCCTCACTAGCGAGCTGCCTCGGAGCGCCAGTTCAGCATTCGCAAACCAGCAACATGCTAATAAAACCTGACCACCGAGATTGTTCAGGTTGATCACTGCTGCAATTGACGGGTGGTGCAATCGAACTGACCTCTACCGGCCCTATCAGCACAGAAAACCAAAATCAAACCCTAAATATTTTCTTATCATCATTCTTCACAGGAATCTGGCACATGGCTCCAAAGGATTGGCAAATTTGCAAGAATTCCAAGATAATCTAATGGCTATGGGGATTTTTGACCAACCTAATGATGATCTCCAGGTTACCTCCCTATTACTTCCAAATTCTTGCCCGTTTTGATTATATTACGGTTAAGCTCTCTGCTAGTTTAAGTTTGGTGTGGCCTGATTGTCTATGGATATTCCACGCCTTTCATAGATAGCTAAATTATTCTCTGTCTTAATATCATCATTTAATTCTACTCTTGATAGAAGGCTCAGTGGACCATATCAGAATACAAGCTTACAATATATAATACAACAAGTATACTGAAAGTATTGAACTCACAACATAATCCAGTTGCAACCTTGTTATTCATGGGTGATGAGTTGAAAATCATTTGCAGAGCAGAAATATCCTCTTTTATTCCAAGCTAGGGATAGAGGACAAGAACTGACCTGCTATTTACAGCTGACAGCCTCTGTGCATTCCCAACAGTTCAAAAGAAAGTTCAGATGCTTCTGCCAGTGATCCTGTTCAACTGCATACTCTGTCTGAAGGCTGGTGCTGATTTAGCAGCAGTAGGAACAAAGCTGTCTGTTGTAAAATATTTCAATTGCCTGAGTCCATTCTGTGGACCGTGGGGAGAACAAGTACATTCTTCAAGTTATTCCCATTATAATGAGTAGATTTTAATAGGCCTCCTGCTACCAGAAATATAGCACCCGGAGCAATAATATTAAATATTATTGATGGTGATAGGAAATCATCACGATGGTCTGAGGCAAAAGTTTATCATCCTGTTGCAAATTTCCGGTTTGGTCCCCCTCTAAAAACAGGCAGAAGCAATTTTGCAAGAAAGATCACAGTGCCGAAGAAGAGTAAAGGAGAATTATTTGACAAAGATGCAGGATGAAGATTTAAGATCGTGTTCACCTGAACCATGCCAGGAAAGAAACCTAGCAGATTGAAAAGCTAGTTGTCCAATCTCATATTGCCCACAGAACTTATTTCTTCATATCTCAACTCTATTTTGTCTCCCCTTGTCCACTCTCTTCCCACCTACATCCACGACTCCTCCGATGCCCTCCGGCACTTTAACGGTTTCCAGTTTCCAGGCCCCAACCCTCTCCTTTTCACGATGTACGTCCGATCCCTCTACACTTCCATCCCCCGCCAGGATGGCCTGAGGGTTCTCTGCTTTTTCCTCGAGCAGAGGCCCAACCAGTCCCCATCCACCCACACCCTCCTCCGCCTGGCTGAACTTGTTCTCACATTGAACAACTTCTCCTTTAACTCCACTCACCTCCTCCAAATTAAATGTGTTTCTATGGGAACCTGCATGGGTCCTAGTTATGCCTGTCTTTTTGTGGGAGATGTGGAACATTCTTTGTTCCAGTCATACTTGGATCCCCTCCCTCATATCTTTTTCTGGTACATTGATGACTGTCATTGTTATATATGTAAACTTGTATATACTTTGTACAGCCACCAGAGTGCTCATCCCCTGGAGTCCCAAGGGATCTCATAATTCCATGGGAGCACAGGTGCTTAAGGAGGCCTCACAGGCTGGAGAGGCACTCTGGAGACCTGCAATAAAAGACTAAGGTCACACTTTACTTTGAGCTCACAATATCCAGCCAGACTCTTTATTCCTACATAACAACTGGTGACGAGGTACAGATAACGAACCCAACGATGCAGAGAACAGTGGGCATCCTGGAGAAATTCTCGGCGGGGGATGATTGGGAAACCTTTGTGGAGTGACTCAGCCAATACTTCGTGGCCAACGAGCTGGAAGGAGAAGCGAACGCTGTCAAATGAAGGACGATTCTCCTCATCGTCTGCGGGGCATCAACGTATGGCCTCATGAAAAATTTGCTTCCTCCAGCAAAATCCACAGAGAGATCGTACGATGATTTGTGCACACTGGTCCGGTAGCACTTGAACCTGAAGGAAAGCGTTCTGATGGCAAGTTACCAGTTCTACAGCTACAAAAGGTCTGAAGGCCAAGAAGTGATGAGTTATGTCGCCGAGCTAAGACGCCTTGCAAGACATTGCGAATTTGAAGGATATTTGGAGCACATGCTCAGAGACTTTTTCATACTTGGCATTGGCCATGAAATGGTACTTCACAAACTTTTGACTGTAGTGACCCCAACCTTGAGTAAGGACATAGTGATAGCCTAGTCTTTCATTGCCGCCAGTGACAATACTAAGCAAATCTCTCAGCACACGAGTGCTGCTACAAGTACTGTGAACAAAGTGATGTTGTTTTCAAATTGCAATGTTCAGGGCAGGCCCCACATGTCTGCAGCTGCACATCTGCAGATGTCTCAGAGTCCATCATCAAGAGTGATGAATGCAAGGCCAATAAAACCTTGTTGGAGCTGCGGGGGTGATCATCATTTCCATTCATGCCACTTCAAAGGGTATGTTTGCAAGGGCTGTGGAACAATGTGACACCTCCAACATATGTGCAGGCGAGCTGCAAATCCTGTTATCCTGCAAATCACCATGTTGCAGAGGAAGACAGATCCATGGGGGATCACGACGAACCAGAGCCTCAAACTGAGGAGGCAGAGGTATATGTGGTGCACACACTCACCACAAGGTGTCCCCCGATAATGCTGAAGGTTGAAATAAATGGACTCCCGGTGTCAATGGAGCTGGACACGAGTGTGAGCCAGTCCATTATGAGCAAAAAACCTTTTGAAAAATTGTGGTGCAGCAAGAACTCAAGGCCAGTCTTGACTCCAATTCGCACAAAACTGAGAACTTACACAAAGGAACTGATTTCCGTAATCGGCAGTGCTACCGTAAAAGTCTCCTACGATGGAGCGGTGCACAAACTACCACTCTGGATGCTACTGGGCGATGGTCCCACGCTGCTCGGCAGGAGCTGGCTGGGAAAGATATGCTGGAACTGGGACGACGTCCGAGCGCTCTCGTCCGCTGACGACACTTCGTGTGCCCAGGTCTTAAACAAGTTCCCTTCACTGTTCGAACCAGGCATCAGGAAGTTCCAAGGAGAAAAAGTGCAGATCCACTTAATTCCGGGGGCGCAACCCACCCATCACAATGCGCGAGCAGTACCGTACATGATGAGAGAAAGGGTAGAGATTGAGCTTGACCAGCTGCAAAGAGGGGGGAGCATTTCGCCAATCGAATTCAATGAGTGGGCCAGTCCGATCGTTTCTGTCCTCAAGGGAGATGGCACCATCAGAATCTGTGGTGATTACAAAGTAACTATCAATTGTTTCTCCCCGGAGGACCAATAGCCACGACCATAGGCTGACGATCTTGTTGCTACGCTGGCAGGAGGAAAGCCGTTCACGAAGCTGGGCTTGACCTCGGCCTGCAGGAGCTGGAGGAATCATCGAAGGCTCACACCTGCATCAACACGCACAAAGGTCTCTTCATCGATAACAGATGCCTGTTCAGAATTCGATCAGCGGCGGCGATATTCCAGAGAAACATGGAAAGCTTACTGAAGTCAGTCCCGCGCACGTTGGTCTTCCAGGACGACATCTTGGTTACAGGTCGGGACACAAGCGAGCATCTGCAGAACCTGGAGGAAGTTCTTAGTCGACTCAACCGCATGGGGCTCAGGTTAAAATGCTCGAAGTGCATTTTCCTGGTGCCTAAAGTGGAGTTCCTGGGGAGAAGAATTGCGGCGGACGGCATCAGGCCCACCGATTCGAAGATGGAGGTAATTGAGAATGCACCGAGGCCACAGAACGTGACGGAGCTGCGGTCGTTTCTAGGACTCCTGAACTATTTTGGTAAATTTTTACCAGGTCTCAGCACACTGTTAGAACCATTGCACTTTTTACTGCGTAAAGGAGACGAATGGGTATGGTGCAAAAGCCAAGAAAATGCCTTTGTAAAAGTTAGAAAATTGTTATGCTCAAACAAACTGCTTGTGTTGTATAATCCATGTCAGCATTTGGTACTAGCATGTGATGCGTCATCATATGGCGTCGAATGTGTATTGCAACAAGCTAATGATTTTGGGAAATTGCAACTGGTTGCTTATGCATCCAGGAGTCTGTCCAAGGCTGAGAGAGCCTACAGCATGATTGAAAAAGAAGCGTTAGACTGTGTCTATGGGGTAAAGAAAATGAGTCAATATGTGTTTGGGCTAAAATTTGAATTGGAAACTGACCATAAGCCACTGATATCCCTGTTTTCTGAGAGTAAGGGGATAAATATGAATACATCAGCCCGCATCCAGAGATGGGCGCTCATGTTTTCCGCATACAACTATGCCATCCGCCACAGGTCAGGCACAGAAAACTGTGTCGATGCTCTCAGTGGGTTGCCATTGCCCACCACGGGGGTGGAAATGGCACAGCCCGCAGATTTAGTCAAAGTTATGGAAGCATTTGAGAGTGAGCAATCACCCGTCACACCCCGACAGATTAGAAGCTGGACGAGCCAGGACCCCTTACTGTCCCTAGTTAAAAACTGTGTGCTTCACGGGAGCTGGTACAGTGTCCCAATGTCCCATGAAGAGATAAAGCTGTTCCAGCGGTGCAAAGATGAAATGTCTCTACAGGCAGACTGCCTTCTGTGCGGCAATCAAAAAGGGCAGAGATACCTTCATCAGTGACCCCCACAGCACTCACCCAGGCATCATAATGATGAAAGCCATCGCCAGATCCCACATGTGGTGGCCCGGTATCGATGCGGAATTAGAGTCCTGCATGCACAAATGTAACACATCTTCGCAGTTAAGTAATGCACCCAGGGAGACGCCACTCAGTTTATGGTCTTGCCCCTCCAAACCGTGGTCTAGGGTCCATGCCGACCATGCAGGCCCGTTCTTGGGTAAAATGTTTCTTGTGGTTATAGACGCGTACTCCAAATGGATTGAATGTGAGATAATGTCGGCAAGCACATCCGTTGCCATCACTGAAAGCCTGCCATGCACGGAACACCCGATGTCCTTTTGAGCGACAACAGGCCATGTTTTACCAGTGCCGAGTTCAAAGAATTCATGAGCCGCAACGGGATCAAACATGTCACATCTGCCCCATTCAAACCAGCATCCAATGGCCAGGCAGAAAGAGCAGTGCAAACTATCAAGCAGAGCTTGAAGAGGGTAACTGAAGGTTCACTGCAGACTCGCCTATCCCGTGTCTGCTTAGTCACCGCACGAGACCGCACTTGCTCAGTGGGATTCCACCTGCTGAACTGCTCATGAAAAGGGCACTTAAGACAAGGCTCTCGTTAGTTCACCCTGATCTACATGAACAGGTAGAGAGCAGGTGGCTTCAACATAGTACATATCATGATAGCGCAAATGCTTCACCCGAAATTGAAATCAATGATCCTGTATATGTATTGAATTATGGACAAGGTCCCAAGTGGCTTCCTGGTACCGTTATGGTCAAAGAGGGGAGTAGGGTGTTTCGGGTCAAACTTTCAAATGGACTCTGTTATGTATTGTCCAGGTACATTAAATGTATAAGTACAATGGTGCGCCACAGAGGGCGCTGTGATGCGAGACCTGAAAGTACCCGCTAGACAGAGTATAAAAGGCTGCCCACCACACTTGAGAGGCACTCTGGAGTTAGACAATAAAGGACTAAGGTCACAGCAGTTACTGCAACACCAGACCGTGTGGAGTCAGTGATTTGAGTGCTACATACACCACATTGGCGACAAGGACACAGGCGAACTTCACGCAACCATGGCTACTCTGGGCTCGCTAAAGGATTTTACAGTGGGCAATGATTGGGAGGCCTTTACGGAAAGACTCGAGTACTACTTCACAGCAAACGACCTGACGGGGAACACGGGTGCACTGAGAGAGAAGCGTAAGGCGATATTGCTTTCCAGTTGTGGTGATGAGGTTTACTATCTCGTCAGGGATTTGCTGGCACCCGTGAGCGCCAGGGATAAGTCATATGAGGAGCTGATCGCACTCATTCGTGACCAACTGAAACCAAAGGAGAGCATCCTCACGGCCCAGCACAAATTCTACCACCACTGCAGACCTGAGGGCCAGGATGTCACCAAATATGCTGCGGACATCAGGAGACTCGCAGCACCGTGTGATTTTGGCACACACCTTGACGACGCGTTGCGAGATGTCTTTGTTCTGGGGATTGGCCATGAGGGTTTCCTTCACAAGCTGCTATCCACTGAACCCACAGTCACCCTGAAGCAAGCCATCACCATCAGCAGGGCATTTATGACCTTGATGTGCAGCATCAAGCAGATGATCCACACAGTCTCGAACCCGGCAAGCACTCTCCACAGGATAGCGTCCGCCACGGACAAAACTGCAGAACGTGGCTCTGCCCAGGGCAGGGAGCACGGACCTCGGGGTCTTGGAACTCAGAGTCCACCGAGGGGGGCTAATCGAGTAGCACCATGCTGGCGCTGCAGAGGCAGCCATGGGGCTCACCGGTGCAGGTTTGCGGAGACCACGTGCAATACCTGCCACACGAAAGGCTACCTTCAGCGTATGTGCAAAAGAAACCTGACTCACCGTCTGGCTGAGGAGATGTTAGAGGATCCACCATCCAGCGAGGAGCAGGCAAAAGAAGATGAGGCATTGTTTGGACTGTATACGTGGACCGACGATTCGGCCCCAGTGATTATGGAAGTCAAGATCAACGGAGTCCCAGTGAGTATGGAAGTGGACACTGGATCGGGTCCGTCGAAGATGAGTCAGAGTACTTTTGATAAAATGTGGGTCAACCCAGCTGCACGACCCAAGCTGGTCCCGATCACGGTGAAGCTGTGCACCTACACCAAGGAATTGATACCTGTTCTTGGCATAGCGGATGTGCAGGCATCTCATGGGGGCGAGACACACGGTTTACCTTTGTGGGTCATTGCAGGCGATGGGCTGATGCTTCTCGGCAGGAGGTGGATGGGGAAGGTCCGTGGGAGCTGGGAAGACTTCATTCCTCCACAGACTGCTGTTCCCCGGGTTCCCAAAGAGCAGCGCCGACCGAGCTGGAGGACGAAGAAGCCGTTCATCGGCAGTCTAAATCCCCACACAGATGACAACAGCCCAGAACTCCTGACCTCAAGCAATCCTGCAGCCTCAGCCTCCACAGATGAGCAGACCCTGGAAGAGTAGGCATTGATCGGGAAATCTAACGACGGACGACAAATCGGGGGGGCCCACGCGGAGAGAAAGTCGAGTGACAGTCGCGGCTATGGTGGAGGCCGGGACGGCAGGAGAGGAGGCTACAGCGGCGGGAGAACATGACAGTTACTCGGGTGGGCACAAGAGCCAGAGCGACGGATTAGGCAGCAGTTAATGCAGTTATGGAGGCCACAGGGACTATGACTGATTGAATCCACAGAACCATTTCTGCCACAATTCAAGATTCAATCGTTCTTGGCCATTTTTCTTCTTTCTTCCTTCTTTACCCCTTCTAGTTCTTCCTAAAATGCCATGCCAGCGAGCTCAAGAGGAGCAGAGTTCAGCAGAACAAAGGCAAGCAGAGCAACTAAAATGGCGGCGCACAGTGGAAGCCTCGTGGGAACTACAAGATGGCGTCTTAAAAGGGAAATGCACCCAGGAGTCTTAAAAGGACCTTACACCATTGGCGGTCCCCACAAAGAGACTTCTGTAAGGCAAGAGTGAGTCTAAATGAGTAATGTGATTTGTATGATGACGGATTTATGATAAGAGTTAATATTTTAATGCTGAATGGTTACTGTGTTTAAAATAATGGATATGAATTACGAAAAGAGTTAATACCACGAGGTACAAGCAAAAGGGTATTGGATCCGTGACTAACATGACTAATGGACGAATGGGTTTTCGATTTATGTGATTCATGCAATGGTTCAGCGGCTGCAGATGAGCCGCCAAGGCGACTACTTTCTGAGAACAGAGGCAATGCTCCAGTTGCAATACCCTGTCTCAGCGCAGCCCATTACCTCGGGCAAAAAGGGGCAGTATACCGCCACCGTACCTCACCCAGAGGAGCTGGGATTAAATAACTGTTCAGTGTACCTGCAACCTTTTGACATAACATGTGTACCACATATTGGGCCCAAGTTTCCACAAGAAAAAAAACGGGCGCCCCTCCGAGCTGGGCGCCCGTTTTTCACGCCTAAAACGGCGCCTAAAAAAATCCTCAATATTCTCCACCTACTTACAGGTCCTGTGGCCCTCGGCGCAGCCAGCACGAGCTGTGGGGGGCGGAGCCAGGTCCCAGCACTGAAAACAGTGCCGGGACCTCTACACATGCGCGCTACAGTCGGCACGCAAGTGCAGTAGCTCCAGGCGCCGAACTGTGTGGGAGGGGCCCGAAGCACGCAGCCCCTAGCCCTGGCTGAATGGCCTCACTGGGGCTGCGTGAATGAGGCTCCTCCCACGGCCAGCTCCTGCTCCCCGCATGACCAGACCCGACACCCGCTCCCCCCCCCCCCCCCGCCGACCCGACACCCGACACCCCCCGCCCCAACCCGACCCGACCCGAGACCCGCCCCCCCCCCGACTGACCCGACCCGACCCGACCCGACCCGCGCTCCTGTTCCCCGACCCAACCCCACCCCGCTCTCTCTCTCTCTCCCCCCCTCCCTCTCTCCCTCCCCCTCCCCCCTCCCTCTCTCCCCCCCTCCCTCTCTCACCCTCCCTCCCTCTGTCCCCCTCCCTCCCTCTCTCCCTCCCCCTCCCTCCCTCCCTCTCTTCCTCCCCCTCCCTTCCTCCCTCTCTCCCCCTTCCTCCCTCTCTCCCCCCTCTCTCTCCCTCTCTCTCCCTCCCTCTCTCTC
Source organism: Pristiophorus japonicus (assembly GCF_044704955.1). Classification (NCBI taxonomy): domain Eukaryota; kingdom Metazoa; phylum Chordata; class Chondrichthyes; family Pristiophoridae; genus Pristiophorus; species Pristiophorus japonicus. Next base: position 289,700,831 of record NC_091977.1, read on the forward strand.
CCTCTCTCCCCCTCCCTCTCTCTCTCTCTCGCTCTCTCTCCCTCCCTCTTTCTCTCTCTCTCTCTCTCTCCCCCTCCCACTCAGCAGCACGAACAGCTGCAGAATTCTCCCTGGCTGAAGCACTTTCACACAGGTGGGAAGATGGTTTATTTAATCTTTTCTTGGCTTATAAATGTTTATTCAGGTTGGATTTATTTGTATAATATTTGTAGAAGTATAAATAAGGATTTATTGTCGAATTTAATGAGTTCCCTTCCCCCTCCCCTCCCCCCCACCTCGTTCTGGACGCCTAATTTGTAACCTGCGCCTGATTTTTTAATGTGTAGAACAGGTTTTTCCAGTTCTACAAAAATCTTCACTGGCTCCATTCTACTTTAGTTTGGAGTACGTTTTCACTGTGGAAACTTTCAAATCAGGCATCAGTGGCCGGACACGCCCCCTTTTGAAAAAAAAATTCTGTTCTAAACTAGAACTGTTCTAACTGACTAGAACTGCAGAAAAAAAAATGTGGAGAATTGTGATTTCTAAAATAGTCCGTTCTCCACCAGTTGCTCCTAAAAATCAGGCGCGAATCATGTGGAAACTTGGGCCCATTATAAGTACCATACAAATGTACTGTCTATGTATACTTATGCTCGTGTACTTGTATCACCCATGTAAGGACTGCAAACACCACATACTTGCACCGGGTCGCAAGCATAATCGCCACATGGGGGCGAAGAGGGAAGTGGATGGTCATAAACTCACACTCATAAATCAACCAGGACGAACAAGGCCGAGGTTACCGGCAATGGCTTTTGGAACTGGGGGGGGAGTGAGATGTTATCTATTGTCCAGGTACATTAAATGTATAAGTACAATGGTGCGCCACAGAGGGCGCTGTGGTAGTAGACCTGAAAGTACCTGCTAGGCAGAGTATAAAAGGCTGCCCACCACACCTGAGGGGCACTCTGGAGTTACACAATAAAGGACTAAGGTCACAGCAGTTACTGCAACACCAGACCATCTGAAGTCAGTGATTTGAATGCTACGTACACCACAGGCTCATTCACCGGAAACACTTGGACCTAATCAAACTCAGATTCACAGACTATCCTGAGCAATCCACTTTGGACCCTACCTTCTTTGACCCCCCCCCAACATACTGTGGCAACAGACACCGCGGTTGGCCATGATACAGAACCTATCATCCGCAGCAGCCCAGCAGGACTCACCACACCAGGCAGCCCAGCAAGGCCAGCTGCACAGCAGCCCAGTGAGGATCCAACAGATGGTTCACCAATATCAGCATCTGCACCAAGACAATCAACCAGAGAATGAAGGGCCCCAGATCGTCTCACCTTGTAAATAGTTACACTTTTGACTTTGGGGAGGAGTGTTGTTATATATGTAAACTTGTATATACTTTGTATAACACTCCCCCCAAAAGTCAAAAGTCCCAAGCGATCCCATAATCGCTTGGGAGCACAGGTACTTAAGGAGGCCTCACAGGCTGGAGAGGCACTCTGGAGACCTGCAATAAAAGACTAAGGTCACACTTTACTTTGAGCTTACAGTATCCAGTCAGACTCTTTATTCATACACAACAGTATTGGTGCCGTTTCCTGCTCTCGCCCTGAACTTGAAAATTTCATTCACTTTGCATCCAAATTCCACCCTTCCCTCACCTTCACATGGTACATTTCTGACTTTTCCCTTCCCTACCTCGACTTCTCCATCTCCATCTCTGGGGATAGGCTTTCGATCAGTGTCCACTATAAGCCCATTGACTCTCACAGCTACCTGGACTACAATTCCTCCCACCCCACATCCTGTAAGGACTCCATTCCATTCTCCCAGTTTCTCCGTCTCCGTTGCATCTGCTCTGATGATGCCACCTTTCATACTAGTGCCTCTGACATGTCTTCCTTTTTCCTCAACAGAGGATTCCCCTCTGCCGTGGTTAACATGGCCCACGACTGTGTCCGTCCAATCCCTGCACCTCTGCTCTCACCCCTTCCCCTCCCTCTCAGAACCATGACAGGGTTCCTCTTGTCCCCACCTTTCACCCCACCAGCCTTCACGTTCAACAGATCATCCTCCGCCATTTCCGCCGCATCCATTATGATCCCACCACCAATCACATCTTCCCCTCCCCTCCCCTCTCAGCATTCTGAAGGGACCGTTCCCTCCGTGACACCCTTGTCCATTCTGCAATCACCCCCAGCACCCCTCCCCTTCCCACGGCACCTTTCCGTACAAATGCAGGAGATGCAACACCTGCCCTTTTACCGCCTCCCTTCCCACTATCCAGGGCCCCAAATACTCCTTACAAGTGAAACAGTGATTTATTTGTACATCTTTTAATTTAGTATACTGTATTTGCTGCTCACGATGTGGTCTCCTCTATATTGGGGAGACCAAGCGTAGATTGGGTGACCATTTTGTAGAGCACCTCCGTTCAGTCCGCAAGTGTGACCCTGAGCTTCCGGTCGCCTGTCACTTTAATTCTCCACTCCATTCCCACTCTGACCTCTCTGTCCTCGGTCTCCTACACTGTTCCAACGAAGCTCAATGCAAACTCGAGGAACAGCACCTTATCTTTCGTTTAGGCACTTTACAGACTTCTGGACTCAGCATCAAGTTCAACAAGTTCAGTTCGTAATCACTGCCAATCTTTGGCTCCCTTTCCACCCTTGCCGTCCCCCATTCTCTCAAAAGCCTGTTTCTTTTTTCTCCCTGTCTATAATGGCAGCTTGTCATTATCCCGCCATTCACACCCTATCTTGACGAATGTTTTTGTAACTCCTGGCATTACCATTTGAATCTGGGCCATTATCCCCTATTGTCTCTCCAATCTCTCCTGTCTTCCAGCCTATCACAGACCTTCCCTTTTGTTCTTTCTTCCCCTCCCCCTTCACTGCTTGTTAAGAACCTGTTCTTTCCAAACACTCTCCAGTCTAATGAAGGGTCATCGACCCCGGAACATTAACTCTGCTTTCTCTCGACAGGTGCTGCCTGACCCGCTGAGATTTCCAGCATTTTCTGTTTTATTTTCCAATCTTCTCTGGCTTCAGATGTAGTGCTAGAGGACATAAGAACATAAGAACATAAGAAATAGGAGCAGGAGAAGGCCATACGGCTCCTCGAGCCTGCTCCACCATTTAATACGATTATGGCAGATCTGGTCATGGACTCAGGTCCACTTCTCTGCCCGCTCTGCATAACCCCTTATTTCCTTATCGTTTAAGAAACTGTCTACAGGCAACTCTCGATTATCCAGGTCCCTCGGGGATTGGGCTATGCCGGATAAACAATTTATCCATTCGAGCGAATTGACATTATAAAGTTAAAACTTCATTGAATAAATACTGTGCAATCAGCTACAAACACTAACAAGGCAGTTAAGTATGGACATTACCAGCATGCATGCAGGTGGCCATGAGGAGGAGATTGTCTAGCTCCGGGGTTCCGGAGCGCGCTGCCTTCCCAAGCAGAAAGGACGCCGAACGCACCAGCCCGATGCCTTCCCGGGCCGAAAGGACTCTGACGTCAGCGGCGGTAGTGAGAGTCAGCGGCTGCAGCAGCGTGCCCACACACAGAATTTTAAATGCCTTTACAACAGTTTCCCGTTACATCCGTGTGCGGATAATCGAGAGTTGCCTGTATTTCTGTCTTAAAGTTATTCAATGTCCCAGCTTCCACAGCTCTCTGAGGCAGTGAATTCCACAGATCCACAAGCCTCTGAGAGAAGAAATTTCTCCTCATCTCAGTTTTAAAGACTGGAGGGCTGCTAATGTGGTACCTTTGTTTAAGAAGGGAGAAAGGGATAGAGTGAGTAGTTACAGGCCAGTCAGCCTAACCTCAGTGATGGGAAAATTATGGAAAAAATTGTGAAGGACAGGATAAATCTGTAGTATATGCAAGCACTCTAATAATGACTCCATAAGGCAAGGGTATAGTACTTGAACTGTAGTGACCTTAGTTCTTTATTGCAGCTCCTAGAGTGAGAACAACAAGAGGTGAGCTCCCTCTTATACTTGGTTACCTTCAGTGTACAGGTGACCCTTAGATCTCCAGCAGTAGCAGCCTCTGGTGGTACAGGTATGGTGTATACAGGGTGAAGGTACATTCAGTGGTCTCGTGTTACAATACATACATTAACATACATACATAACAACACTACCCCCAAAGTCTTTTCCAAGTCCTTATTGCCATGACATGGGGAGGTGATCAGTAGTGGACGGTGGGAGGTTGCGGTGAGGGTTGTGTGGATGCCGGGTATGATCCAAGTGTTCATGGCCTGACACATCCATTTCCCCACACCCCATACATAGACCATGTGGGTATGTCACTGTTGGAAGATTCCGCAGTGGTGGAGCAAGTACATGTTGTTATGGGTAAGGTACATACATTGTTGATTGGGTGGGTGATCGCGTTTAGTGGTGGGCAGAGCCACAGGGTGGTGTGGCCTCCTTGTCCTCCATTTGGGGCTGTAGGATCGCCCTGCTGCCCTTCATAGTGGTGGAAGTCTGGTCATCCCAGGTCCCGCCGGGAAAGCTGGAGGGTACTGGCCTCTTGCTCCCAGTGCTGGCCCTGGTGGCCAGTGGGGGTAGGGACGATCTGGGACAGGTTGCCAGTGGTGGTGGCTGTGCTGTCCATTGACCGCTGTCCCTGCAGTGGGTATGCTTCCACTGGGTGTGTGTGAACCCTCCCTGGGGCATCACATTGGTCCCAGAAATGTAGGCTACATGATCGGGTAGCCCGCTGGACCTGGATGTTTCCCATGGGGGGTTTCCTTTGGCATTGTCAGTGTACAAGTAGAACCCGATATTGTTTCTCATTCTATCATTAGCATAAATAATACACTGGCTCCGACCGCAACTAGCCGACTTGACCCTGTTATTTCTCTTTACACTTTCACATTTGTCAGTTACAATGCTTTATTGTGTACTATCAGTATCTCTGTGCAAGGTTACATTTGGATACCTGCTTTTGTTAGTTACATTTGTCTTGTTAGCATTACCACTGTTCAACAGTACACTTTTGTCACTTATATCACTTTTTGGAGTATTAGTTACATTTTTCTCATTCACATTACCGGCATCACCACTCAACAGTACATTTATATACCTGCATTCATTAATTACACTTTTATCATTAGTGTCACCGGCATCGCTGTGCCAAGAGTGGAACTGTCCCTTTAATTGTTTTGGGTTGCCAGTTTCCTTTAAGAGGGCCTTGCAATCTTTACCCCAATCTGGTTTGCTGCTCCTTCAATGCTGCCCCTCGTGGTCTGGTTGCGGCCATCTTGATTTCAGGTGCTTTGCCTCGTGGTGCAGGCGCTGTCTTCTTTCTCTGCATGAGGTAGGCTGTGGTGATCCTTTTCTCCCCAGGTTCTGCCATGGACGCTGGGAATCCACCTTCTGCGCCGATCTTCTTCCCTCGGAGTCCTGCCACTGGAGCTCGGAAGGTGAGGTCTGGTTGTTCAGGTCGGATCATCTCACCGTTAGGTTGTGCAGTCTGTGTCGTCGCCGTGCAGTTGAGTCGGACGGTAGGATTTTCAGGTGCTGGGATGGATCCAAGTTTGGGGCCACGTAGGATGTCGATCGCCGGGGCCTGGAGGCCTTCGTCGCTCCAACAGATTTGGATTTGCTTCATCCCTCTTCTTCCCAGCAGCACTGGATCATCACCGGCAACGATCCACAAAGGAAGCTTGTGCATCGCGTCTCCATGCGACACCTGGACTTTCACGCTGCCAACGACTGGGATGGTGGCTTTTGTGTAGGTGAGCAGCTTTGCTTGGATTGAGGACATTTTGGGTCGTTTGGCGGGGTTGTCCCAGAGTTTCTCAAAGGCCATCTGATTCATCAGCGACTGACTCGCCCCTGTATCAATCTCCATAGAGCCTACAAAAACCGTTGATTTCTACTTCCATTTTCCACGGGGAACTCTCGGTGGAGCAGGTATATACTCCGTACCTCTTCCAGGGACTGAGCCACTTTGTCTTCATATGCGCTGGTGCCCAGGTGATCGGCCAACTCATCAGCGACTCGGTGAGTAAAACTTCTTCTACACAATCGCTGAAGGTGACCTTTAGTGTTGCAGCCTTTGCAGGTATAATCTTTGTATCGGCACTGGTGGGCCCTGTGGTTTCCTGCACAGTGCCAGCATGGGGCTAGCTGGTTTGCCCCATGTGGCGGACTCAGGTTGCGGGACTCGGGGCAACATTCTTGCCTCTGAAAAGCGCCATTCGGTTCACTGTACTCGTCGGGTTAGAGTCCTGGGGGTGAGTCATCATCCTCTTGGAATTGCAGACCGAAATCATGAATGCCTGGCTCACTTTGATTGCCTTCTGCAGGGTGACCGTAGTGTCCGCAGAGAGCAGCTTATGGAGGAGGCCCTCGTGGACGATTCCAATAACGAAGATGTCCCTTTGTGCTTCGATGCGGTGGTCGCCAAAATCACACGGTGCAGCCAATCCAGATCTGCAGCATATTTCACAATTTCTTGGCCTTCGGGCCACCGGTGGGTGTAGAACCGGTGTCTGGCTGTGAGGATGCTCTCTTTAGGTTTGAGTTGTTCTTGTATTATAGTTATGAGCTTCGCATAAGTCTTGGTTGTTGTCTTTGCTGGGGCTAGCAGGTCCCTGGCGAGGCTGTGGACATTGGGCCCACAACTGCTGAGCAGGATGGCTCTGCGCTTATCAGCCAGCGAGGTCGGTGAGTCTCCAGCCAGGTCATTCGCGATGAAAAAGTATTCTAGCCTTTCCACAAGGGCATCCCAATCTTCTCCATCAGTGAATTGTTGGAAGTTGCTTAGGTTAGACATGTTGTGCGTGGAAATTCATAACCTCTTTGCTAGTTGTAGTATATGCAAGCACTCTAATAACGACTCCACGAGGTAAGGGTATTGTACTTGAACTGTAGTGACCTTAGTCCTTTTATTGCAGCTCCTAGAGTGAGGACACCAAGAGGTGAGCTCCCTTTTATACCTGGTTACCTGCAGTGTACAGGTGACCCTTATGTCCCCAGCAGTAGCACCCTCATGTGGTACAGGTATGGTGTATACAGTGTGGAGGTACATTCAGTGGTCTAGTGTTACAGTACATACATTAACATACATACGTAACAAAATCTTCATTTAGAAAGACAGGGTTTAATCAAGGACAGTCAACACGCATTTGTTAAGGGAAGGTCGTGTCTGACTAATTTGATTGAATTTTTTCAAGGTGGTAACAAGGAGGTTTCGATGAGTGTAATATGTTTGATGTAGTTTAAATGGATTTTAGCAAGGCTTTTGATAAGGTCCCACATGGCAGCCTGGTCACGAAAGTAAAAGCCCATGGAATCCAGGGCAAATTGGATCCAAAATTGGCTCAAAGGCAGGAAGCAGAGGGTAATGGTCGATGGTGTTTTTGTGACTGGAAGGCTGTTTCCAGTGGGGTTCCGCAGGGCTCAGTATTAAGTCCCTTGCTTTTTGTGGTATATATCAATGATCTAGACTTGAATATAGGGGGTATGATTAAGAAGTTTGCAGATGAAACTAAAATCGGCTGTGTGGTTGATAATGAAGAAGAAAGCTGTAGACTGCAGGAAGATATCAATCAACTGGTCAGGTGGGCAGAACAGTAGCAAATGGAATTTAATCCGGAGATGTGTGAGGGAATGCAGTTGGGAAGGGCTAACAAGAAAAGGGAATACATAAGAAACATTAGAAACATAAGAAATAGGAGCAGGAGTAGGCCATTTGGCCCCTCGAGCCTGCTCTGCCATTCAATAAGATCATGGCTGAACTGATCATGGACTCAGCTCCACTTCCCTGCCCGCTTCCCATAAACCTTTACTCCCTTGTTGCTCAAAAATCTGTCTCTCTCTGCCTTAAATATATTCAATGACCCAGCCTTCACAGCTCTCTGGGGCAGAGAATTCCATAGATTTACAACCCTCTGGGAGAATAAATTTCTCCTCATCTCAGTTTTACCAACTCAACCTAGCCTCATAAGTCAACCCCCTCATCTCCGGAATCAACCTAGTTCATTGAATCTTCTCTGAATAGCCTCCAATGCAAGTATATCCTTCATTAAGCAGGTGCAGCTTGAGTGGCGAGATCGGGGCGAAGGAGCTGTGAGAGACTGTGGAGGGATGTAATCGGGGCCCAGGGGAGACGTGAGTTTAGGGCCAGGGGCCCAGGGGCAGCACAGGCCAGCCCACACTGCGATATGTGTGCGCACTAGGTCCGTGCAGCAGAGTAGGTCTCCGGTAGTCTTGGTTAATCTTTGCTAATGGACCAAGACCTAGCTCTGTCAAGCCCGTGTGGTGGCTGGTGTGCAACGGCCACCACACGTTAAAAAAATTCACGCATAGGCACCTTCCACCCTTTGAGGATGTAGTTTGGGTTCTTCTTTCGAAACTCTTGTGAAGTCATCCTTTTTTTTGGCGTGGAAGCAAGTCATCCTCGTTTCGAGGGACCGCCTATGATGATGATCCTTCATTAAGTACAGAGACCAAAACTGTACGCCATACTCCAGGTGTGGCCTCACCAATATCCTGTACAATTGTAGCAGGACTTCTCTGCTTTTATACTCTATCCCCCTTGCAATAAAAGCCAACATTCCATTTGCCTTCCTGATTACTTGCTGTACCTGCATACTAACTGTTTGTGTTTCATACACCAGGATCCCCAGGTCCCTCTATACTGCAACACTTTGCAATTTTTCTCCATTTAAATTATAATTTGCTTTTCTATTATTTCTGCCAAAGTGGATAACCTCACATATTCCCACATTATACTCCATCTGCCAAATATTTGCCCACTCATTTAGCCTGTCTCTATCCCTTTGCAGATTTTTTATGTCCTCCTCACAATTTGCTTTCCCACCCATCTTTGTATCATCAGCAAACTTGGCTACATTACACTCGGTCCCTTCATCCAAATCATTAATATAGATTGTAAATAGTTGAGGACCCAGTACTGATCCCTGCAGCACCCCACTAGTCACTGTTTGCCTACCGGAAAAAAGACCCTTTTATCCCGACTCTCTATTTTCTGTTAGTTAACCAATCCTCTACCATGCTTTAATATTACCTTCAACCCTGTGAACTTTTATCTTGTGCAGTAACCTCTTATGTGGCACCTTATCAAATGCCTTCTGAAAATCCAAATACACCACATCTATTGGTTCCCCCTTATCCACCCTGATTGTTACATTCTCAAAGAACTCCAGAAAATTTGTTAAACATGATTTCCCTTTCATAAAACCATACTGACTCTGCTTGATTGAATCATGCCTTTCCAAATTCCCCTTAACAATGGACTCCAGCATTTCCCAACGACAGATGTTAGGCTAACTGGTCTATAGTTTCCTGCTTTTTGTCTGCCTCCTTTTTTAAATAGGGGCGTTACATTTGGCTTTTCCAATCTGCTGGGACAGCCCCAGAATCCAGAGAATTTTGGCAGATCACAACCAATGCATCCACGATCTCTGCTGCCACTTCTCTTAAGACCCTAGGTTGTGAGCCATCAGGTCCAGGGGACTTGTCCGCCTTTAGTCCCATTATTTTACCTAGTACTACTTCATTAGTGATAGTGATTGTATTAAGTTCCTCCCTCCCTATAGCCCCTTGATTATCCACTATTGGGATGTTCTTACATTATTGTTAATGTTAATACACATTAAATGGTAGGACACTGAGAAGTGTAGAGGTACAAAACGACCTTGGAGTGTATGTGCACAGATCCCCGAAGGTAGCAGGCCAGGTAGCTAAGGTGGTTAAGAAGGCATACGGAATGCTTGCCTTTATTAGCCGAGGCATAGAATAAAAGAGCAGGGGGTTATGCTTGAACTGTATCCAATACTGGTTAAGCCACAGCTGGAGTACTGCGTGCAATTCTGGTCACCACATTACAAGAAGGACGTGACTGCAGTGGAGGGGGTACAGAGGAGATTTCCGAGGATGTTGCCGGGAGTGGAGAATCATAGCTATGAGGTCAGATTGGATCGGCTGGGTTTGTTTTCCTTGGAACCGAGGAGGCTGAGCGGAGAACTCACGTAGGTATATAAAATTATGAGGGGCGTAGATATCGTGGATATAAAGGGCCTATTTCCCTTAGCAGAAAGGTCAACAACCAGGCGGCATTACATAAGAACATAAGAAATAGGAACAGGAGTAGGCCATACAGCCCCTCGAACCTGCTCCGCCATTCAATAAGATCATGGCTGATCTGATCATGGACTCAGCTCCACTTCCCTGCCCGCTCCCCATAACCCCTTATCCCCTTATCATTTAAGAAACTGTCTATTTCTGTCTTAAATTTATTCAATGTCCCAGCTTCCACAGCTCTCTCAGGCAGCGAATTCCACAGATTTACAAACCTCTGAGAGAAGAAATTTCTCCTCATCTCTGTTTTAAATGGGCGGCCCCTTATTCTAAGATCCTGCCCTCTAATTCTAGTCTCCCCCATCAGTGGAAACATCCTCTCTGCATCCACCTTGTCAAGCCCCCTCATAATCTTATACATTGCGATAAGATCACCTCTCATTCTTCTGAATTCCAATGAGTAGTGGCCCAACCTACTCAACCTTTCCTCATAAGTCAAACCCCTCATCCCCGGAATCAACGTAGTGAACCTTCTCTGAACTGCCTCCAAAGCAAATATATCCTTTCGTAAATATGAAAACCAAAACTGCACGCAGTATTCCAGGTGTGGTCTCACCAATACCCTGTATAACTGTAGCAAGACTTCCCTGCTTTTATACTCCATCCCCTTTGCAATAAAGGCCAAGATACCATAGGCCTTCCTGATCAATTGCTGTACCTGCATACTATCCTTTTGTGTTTCATGCACAAGTACCCCCAGGTCCCGCTGTACTGCAGCACTTTGCAATCTTTCTCCATTTAAATAATAACTTGCTCTTTGATTTTTTTTCTGCCAAAGTGCATGACCTCACACTTTGCAATATTATACTCCATCTGCCAAATTTTTGCCCACTCACTTAGCCTGTCTATGTCCTTTTGCAGATTTTTTGTGTCCTCACACATTGCTTTTCCTCCCATCTTTGTATCATCAGCAAACTTGGCTACGTTACACTCAGTCCTTTCTTCCAAGTCGTTAACATAGATTGTAAATAGTTGGTGTCCCAGCACTGATCCCTGCGGCACCCCACTAGTTACTGGTTGTCAACCAGAGAATGAACCATTTATCCTGACTCTCTGTTCTGTGTTAGTTAGCCAATTCTCTATCTATGTTAATATATTACCCCCACTTGCAGCAAAGAAACAGGCTATTCGGCCCAACAGGTCTATGCTGATGTTTATGCTTCACACGAGCCTCCTCTCACCTTACTTCATCTCACCCTGTTAACATATCCTTCTATTCCTTTCTCTCTCATTACTTATTTAGCTTCCCCTTAAATGTATCTATGCTATTGGCTACTCCTCCATGTGGTAGCAAGTTCCACATTCTTACTACTCTCTGAGTAGAGAAGATTCTCCTGAATTGATTATTGGATTGATTAGTGGCTATTTTATATTTATGACCCCTCATTTTGGACTCCCCCACAAGTAATGTTTTACTTTTCAGATACTTCAAGCTGATGCTGTTATCTTATACCATACAACAGCAGAGCACCATATGGATCAGTATCACCCAATGCAAGTGTCTGATTTCTTCACGGGTCCCCCAGAACATTATCCAGCCTTATCTCATTCTTACTGATGTACGAAGGATGTCTCTTTGCACAGAGCAAAGATCCTGCAACGTAGATAATCTTTATATGCACTGGCATCCTAATGGGTCAGAATCTCATTTAAACTCATGAGCAAGTGGAAAACCTCCCAGTGCTCTGTGCTGGTAAGCTGTATGGTTTTAGCTTGTTAAACTTCAGTACTGTGCCTGTGCATAATTGGGGCCTCAGTTGAATTTATGTAAGTAAGGTGTGTCCCTAAAAGAAGAGACTATGCACCATATTGGACAAGGAGAATCGATATCTGTGTAAAATTTTTAGTAGCTTGGTTTAGAGTCTCTTAACAATGGTGATAGGTTTCTGTGTGTGTCAGACACCCAGCTGATCAAAAATCAATAATACTGCCAGTATTTGAACTTTGTTTACTGTGTATATATAAATGTGTTACCTGGTCTGTGCACCAATACCAAGTACCAAGTACAGTTGTTCCAAATATTAATTTAAAGTAATTGGTAAAAGGTTTCGAGGGGATCGGAGGGGAAATTTCTTCACCCAGAGGGTGGCGGGGGTCTGGAACTCACTGCCTGAAAGGGTGATAGAGGTAGAAGCCCTCACCACATTTAAAATAATCTGGGTTTTTTTGTTGATTGAGGGATAAATATTGGCCAGAACACCTTCCCTTCTTCGAAATAGTGCCATGGGATCTTTTATGCCCACCTGAGAGAGCAGACGGGGCCTCGGTTTAATGTCTCATCTGAAAGGTGGCACCTCCGACAGTGCAGCGCTCCCTCAGTACTGCACTGGAGTGTCAGCCTAGATTCATGTGCTCATGTCTCTGGAGTGGGACTAAAACCTGCAAGTTACTGATACAAAGAAAAGTGTGCTACCCACTGAGACACAGCTGACACTGTGTAATACTAGGTATGTGTTTTTTAAATTATTTGTGTAATGTCCTGAACAAACATGACCACAGCTGGCCAGCATGAAAGGAATGCTCCCAAAAAGCAAGGCGATGCCATGAATCTAAAGTGTAATTAGTGGCGAGATAATCAGGCAGGCTGACTAATGGGAATGCTATCCTCTATGCCCAGTATTCCCATATACATTACTGGCCTGAACTGCTTTGCTCTGTGAGTTCAAAAGTGGGAAATTAGCACTATATCCCAAAGATGAGAGAGCAGCGTTAAAAGTGGCATTGCATACTCATCCCCTGGCACCAATGGAGCGGCATCCCTGGAGACCTACTAAATTTTCCGATGGTAGGCTGCCGGCAGGAGAAATTATGAAAAAGGAAAAAAAAAATGTTCTGACAATTTCCCTCACCCACACTCACACTTCCCTACTGGTCCCATTAATACATAAATGCTAAAAATAAACCCCAGCCACTTACCTTGATCTCTGGATGCTACCACCCCGGGATCCCCGATGTCCCACCAGCTTTCCCAGGCTGTACGGATGCCTGCCGCTAAGGCCAACGTACTCACCTAATTTCGCAGCCGCGGCGGCAAGGGGGTGTTGTATGCTCGATGACATCACCACGTGGGTTGCGGCAGAGTGCGCAGTGGTACATCTTGGCGCCGCCCCCACCGCCCATCTAAATTTATCGTGAGCCGAGGAACCCGGTCGCCGCCGGCAGTAAGCACATAGCTGTACATTAGCCGCCCTTCTCCAGCGGTAATGGATGGTGTGAGAAACCAAATTTTGACTCCTAAAAGTGGAATTTGAATGTTTTCCCTGTAAATACATTTGGGACCTTCACGATGAACTTAGGATCAGTAGTCGGCCAGTTAACCCCTCGAGCCTGTTCCGCCATTCAATTAGGTCATGGCTGATCTGTGACCTAACTCCATTTACCCGCCTTGGTTCCGTAATCCTTAATACCCTTGCCTAATAAAAATCTGTTAATCTCAGTTTTGACATTTTCAATTGACCTCCAACTTCAACAGCTTTTTGGGGAGAGTTCCAGATTTCTATTATCTATTACTTTTGTATGAAGAAGTTCTTCCTGACATCACCCCTGAACAGCTTAGCTCTAATTTTAAGGTTATGCCCCCTTGTTTTGGATTTCCCCCACCAGAGAAAATAGTTTATTTCTGTCTATCATATCAGCTCCTTTAATCATCTTAAATACCCCAATTAGATCACCCCTTAATCTGCTATACTCAAGGGAATACAAACCTAGTCTGTGCAACCAGTCCTCATAATTTATCCCCTTTAGGTCCAGTATAATTCTGGTGAATCTGTGTTGCCCTCCTTCGGGGCCAATGTATCTATCCTTCCTGAGTTACCGTGCCCAGAACTGGTCGCAGTGCTGTAATTGGGTCTAACCAGAGCTTTATATAACTGTAGAAATGTGAAATCACTATTACATGAAAATATGAGCTGTGAATGGTTAAATTGTGAAGCTGGCTGTGTGAAGCCACGTTGGATCTCAGAATCAGAGCCCTGCACAGTTACAGCCGTCCATTTATTTTCCCCTTTATTGGTATACTCTGCAGTGGCTGTTCTTGGTTAATAATATCCTTAAATAACAGGCGTGAAGCAGATCCTTGAGACCTGTCATCAATCAGAATTGTCCTTCGGCTGTATTCTCCGCTCTGTAACGTATGCTGGAAGACTAAAGCAAACTGAAATGAATGTAAGATCCAGGTGTAGGATGGATTTTGCATCATCGGAAACTGTAAACTAAACAATTAATGGCCTTGAGCCAAAAAAGGCAATGTTTCAGATGGCTTCAAATGTCTTGTATGATGGATGCCTCATAAATTATGCATAGACACCTAAATGCCATGAGTTCAGTCGTTTGTAATAACGGATTAAAAAGGTAACTGCATCTGATAGTCAATGAGTGCAGGCACACCCTCAAATTTAAAAGCAGCTTACAAAAAGATAAGTTCCCCAACTTCTTTAGCGAATACATGGTTATCTCAACAAAATGGTGTGTTACATATCCACTCAACTTCGATTGTTTAATAATCTTCGCCTCCCCGCCCCGGGGGAATGGGGAGGGCAACAGTTAAAAGAAGCAGTAACCCTCCTCCATCTCACATCGCCCACCCCGCTCCTCCCTTACTCAGCAGAGTAAGGCGGCCGATTTTAACTCCAGGACTTCACTCTGCATGCCCCCTGGGGTCAGTTGTATGCACAAAAGCAACGGAAATCGGCAGCTGCCCGACAGGTGGGAAGAACTCTCGCCAGCACACATTTAAGTAGTAGTGTAAGCTGTGGCTCAGTGGCTAGCACACTTGTCTTTGATAGAAGAAGGTTGTGGGTTCAAGTCCCATTCTGGAGACTTAAGCACAAAAATCTAGACTGAAACTCCAGTGCAATATTGAGGGAGTGCTGCACTGTCGGAGGTGCTGTCTTACAGATGAGATGTTAAATTGAGGACCGATTTGCCCTCTCAGGTGGATGTAAAAGATCCCATGGCACTATTTTGAAGAAGATCAGGAGAGTTATCCCTGGTATCCTTGCTAATATTTATCCCTCAATCAACATAACAAAAAAACAGATTATCTGGTCATTATCACATTGCTGTTTGTGGGAGCTTGCTGTGCACATAATTGGCTGCCGTGTTTCCCACATTACAACAGTGATTACACTCCAAAAGTATTTCATTGGCTGTAAAGCGCTTTGAAATGTTCGTTGGTTGTGAAAGGCGCTATGTAAATGCAAGTCTTTTAAATTGCAGGGAGTGCATTCGGGCGGGCCTCATGATTGAGAAAGGGGAGTGCCTGGGGCAGGGGAGACCTAAAATGTTCCTTGTGGCAGCCTGAGGAGCTCCTCCGAGCACCACAAGGAAAGGAAAACAAAAGGTTTAAAAAATGATCTCTTTGATTCTCTTCTGGCCTGACTCTTCTTCCTTCTAAAGTCAACTGATGAGGAGGCCACAATGGCTTCCCTTGCTCAGGTCACTAGTTAAGATAGCAGTCAGGACCCAACAACATCATCGGAGCCCAATGCAGGTATTTACAGAAGGACCCGACCAGTTGCAGGGGGCTGTTTTTGCCGCCTGCTCAGAAGAGCAGGTTACAATTGAAGCCGGTGGGAAGGGAGCAGGACAATGGTGGATAAGTCTCCCTTCTGATTTTAGCTGGTTGTGCAGGATCAAAATTGCCCCTTTTATATTCATTAAGGTTTTCATATAACGACCCGGCTCCCTTTGGCTAAAGAATGACTTGGTTGCTTGAATGCATTTCACGAGTGCTTGCGCCGTGAGCCAATGTGCAGTATAGTAGAACAGTCTTATTTGATCACAATGACATTTTAGATTATTCACTAGCCGGCTGTATAAGTAATACAGGTTAACAAGGGTCATTTGCTGAAACAAGGCTGGAGGTCATTCTGCGATGCTGAGCCACTGGATACACCTCAGAAATCTCAAAGTCATTAAACTGGAATATAATTACTGTGATTCCAGCTACGATTATTTCACCACATGGAAAATAAAATAGTAATTAAATGAATGAACTAAGCAAATTAAACATGAAGGGAAGGTGTGCAAGTTGATTGGAGCTGAGAATGGTAATGGATGGTGGTACTGCCCTGCAGTGAAATGAAAAGGCACAGACATCATTTAACAACCAGCACGCTACAGTTAATTTATTAACCAAAACTTCAAAAATTCAATACGATTTCCAAACACAGCGTGGTCTTCAAATAATTAAATGAATTTGTAATTTAATTTACATTTGACATCAATTTCTAATATACTTCAGCAGCCAAGATTATTGAACAAAACACCTTATTATAAACTACCCAGTGAAACAGAGTTTTAAAAATGTATTTCAGCGTCTTCAACTTAGTGAATGCAGACTCATTAATTCAATAATGCATGAATTTTAGAATCCAAATCTTAACTTTGAAATTGCTTTACTTTCCTCTGTGACCATCCTAATTGCCATTTCTTAAATGTATAATAGTTTCTGGGGTTTAACTGAAGTCCCTTTTCACTGGAGGGCAGGGGGGGGAGCGGGGGGTGGGGGCGGCAAAGAGCAGAGTGATTGCTCTTTGCCTTTCTGTGATTTGCTAATAGGTGATTACAATATGTCACCCAAATTAGGCAGCTACTGTAAAAGTTCCTCTCTAGCTGTCAAAGGTGTCCAATCATGTGTGTTTGGAATCACAAACCATTACGTAGATAACCCTATTGCTGCCACTCTTTACATCTTCGTCCCAACTGGTTTAGCTGCATGGTTTACCAGGGTCTCCAAGGCTTCTTCCTCAAGGGATGGGAGTGGGGGGAGGAATCAGAGATCTATTAACAGGGGACCACCATCCATGGCCTAAGATTTACAAAAGTTAAAGGCCACCTTCTTCTGTGAGAAAGAAGAGCAGCTACAAGTTTTTAAAAAAAATTCTCAGTGCCACATAATAGACTTGTTCGTGAAATTAAAGCCCATGGGATTAAAGGGGCAGTGGCAGCAAGGATACATAATTGGCTAAGGAACAGAAAGCAGAGAGTAGTGAGCAGTGATGAATGGTTGTTTTTCAGATTGGAAGGGGGAATGCAGTGGTGTCCCCCAGGGGTGGGTGTTAGAACCACTACTCTTTTTGATGTATATTAATGACCTGGACTTGGGTACACAGGGCATCATTTCAAAGTTTGCAGTTGACATGAATCTCGGAACTGTAGTAAAAAATGAGGAGGATAGTAGCAGACTTCAGGAAGACATAGACAGATTGGTGAAATGGGCAGGCACATGGCAGATGAAATTTACCAGAGAAGTGTGAAGTGATAATTTTTAGTAGGAAGAATGAGGAGAGGCAATATAAAGTAAATTATACAATTGCAAAGGGGGTGCAGGAATAGAGAGGCCTGTGGGTTTATGAACACAAATCTTTGAAGGTAGCAGGACAAGTTGAGAAGGCTGCTAAAAAAAAGCTTACGGATCCTTGGCTTTACTAATAGAGGAATAGAATACAAAAGCAAGGAAGTTATGCTAAACCTTTATAAAACACTGGTTAGGTCTCAGCTGGAGTATTGTGTTCAATTCTGGGCATCACACTTTTGGAGAGGGTGCAGAGAGATTTACTGGAATGGTACCAGGGATGAGGGACTTCAGTTCCGTGAATAGACTGGAGAAGCTAGGGTTGTTATCCTTAGAGCATACAAGGTTGGGAGGAAATTTGATAGAGGTGTTCAAAATCATGAACGGTTTCGATAGAGTAAATAAGGAGAAACTATTTCCATTGACAGAAGTGTCAATAGCCAGAGGACACAGATTTAAGGGGACCGAAATTCAGAAACCCGCCAGAAACGGGTTGCACCTGTCGTTTGTCCTGTGTTTTCACAGATGCGGTGGCCTCTTGCGTGAAATTCAGGTCTTGTTGGGTTTTTTTCGAGCAGGGCGGAAGTGGGTCATAATGTGGGCGGAAGTGGATGCAGGAGCAGAATGTCCGTCATAAGAGGGGCGGAAGTGGGGGCAGGCGGAGTGTCCGCCGCTGTTGAATCATCAGTGTAGCGCTGATGAAGTCATCACGCTGGCGCGTCACCACGTCTCTCCCCTTCACTTAAAGGGGAGAGCCGCTCCGAGCTCTGCAATTGTTTTAGTTAGGTCCACAGGTGCCACTAGGGAGGGTTTCGGCCGGGCCAGCGGCCTGTCACCCAAGAGGGGGTGCCAGGCTGCCTGTTGGCAGCCCGGCCGAACCTGGGGCCATATTGTCAGGCCAAAATGGTAGTCAGCTGACAAAAAAAATAAGATGGCAGCCCTGTCAGTGCATCCTCCCCTTTAATGGTGGCCGCAGCACAATTTTACACACACTGCACAGAAAAAGCTGTCGGGGGCACAGAGCGGCGGCTGCAATATTTTTTTCGGTGAATTTTGCTTGCGGGGCGGGAGATCGGCGGTGCGCGCTCTGATGACGCACTTAGGAGGGTTCAGCAGCAACGGGGCGGAAGTGGGGACCACCAGAAAAACCACCGAGGAGAATTTCGCGAGCGGCGGCCGTTCAACCAAAAATCGGCAGCCCTTTGACACCGCCGTACGGCCGCCGTAAGTAACAGGCCTTATCGGGAGGCTGAATTTCGGCCACAAGGTGTTTGGCAAAAGAACCAGAGGCGACAAGTGGAAACATTATTTTACACAGCGACTTGTTGTGATCTGGAATGCAGTGCCTGAAAGGGTGGTGGAAATAGATTCAATAGTAACATTCAAAAGAGAATTAGATAAATACTTGACGGAGAAAGAAATTACAGGGCTATGGGGAAAAAGCAGGCGAGTGGATAGCTCTATCAAAGAGACAACATGGGCATGATGGACTGAATGGCCTCCTTTTTTGCTGAATCATTACAGTTCTATGATTTTATGATTCTATGATTCGTTGCTATAGGAGTCACTAGCAAGGCCAGCATTTATTGCCCAATCCTAGATACCTTTGAGAAGGTGATGCTGAACCACTGCAGTCTGTGTGGCAACAGTAGTCCCACAGTTGCCTGCTTCCTGCAGTGCCGCCATTTCCCCTTTCATGTTTTATGTCCTGCCGCTGCTTTATCTTCCACCCTCCTCCGTCTTTGACGACCAATCAGGGTGCTTTACCGGTCCAGCTCCCAACTGTTGAGGTCTTTTCCAACAAAATATCCCTCCCACGGCCCTACCACCACCACCATGCAACTGAGGGATAGCAGGCTGAATTTGCACAGCCTGGAATTTCTATGGGGAATAGAAATTATTGGCCATGTAATTGCGGCCTCTCTGGGTGCGTACGATGTGTGCGTGTGCCCAAAGAGGCCCCGCAAGTTCCGGGTTTAGGCACGCAAAGTGCATGTGCCTGAACCCAGCACTTGCGATGCCAAAATGTCTTTTGACAATTCCAACGCATCCCTGGGAGAAGGGCCTTTGCGGGCGGAGATTTGGGCTATTTGCCCAACTCTTGCCCAGCAAATGTCCTTCAAACTCTTAAACTTGGTAAAAGCAAGCATAATGCCTACTTTTACCAGTGTAAGAGTTTTAATAGATAGAAAAAATAACTGTTATTACTTATTTTTATATTAAATCCTTGTCTATAAAGTTAAGTTTATTTTTAACACTGTTAAAACATGTTTTTAATTACATTTTTTTTCTCTAAAACATTTAATTTAATGCAGTTTCTATTAATTTTACAAAAGTGAAGTGTTTTTTTTATTTATGTTTGCGTTTTATTTGATTTTATGGGTATTCTCATTGATAGTATGGGGGCTCGGAGCTCTCATTACTATGAATGAGAATGCTACATTGTGATTGGTGGTCCAGGCCCAGGTGATCCCAGGATACCCGTACATTCCTGGGATGTGTGGGCCTCTGCGCTGGGCTACGCATCTAGGCCTCAGAGTGCAAGAGTTCGTTCCTCTGGAACTACCAGGTATTTTCGTTAAAACAATTTTTGGCTCATTATTTTTATGGAGGAGTAATAAAGTTATTAACTTATCTAATTTAGTGCATCGAATTGGATGTGACCTGCAAGATTCATCCACACTTCAATGTATGTGTGAAAAGTGATTGTTTTGATTCAGAAAAAACAGGAGATACAAAGCAAACAGCCCACCAATTTAATTAAAATCAACATTACAGTTAAACTTTGTCAGCCTTGAAATTATGTTGTGGAAAATTGGCGTGCACACAATTCATGTGTTTGTAATGAAAGGTCGAAATTCATGGGAACCCCCCCCAGTGTTTGGGCTCATTGGAAAGGAAATTTAATTTGGGACTATCTACCGGAAAGTTTGAAATCCTAAAGTGCTTATGAAAGAAGCTGCGAACTTTAATAATCGAATTTTGGACTTTTACAAGATAAATTCAAGTCTGTGGGCGGGCCTAAGGAACTGAAAGAGTCAACTTGATTATTGGAACTGTCTGGGTGTTGGAACTAAAGTAAATTGTCTGGAGAAATGGATATTCAAAAACCCTTCTCCACAAGAGACATTAACATAACAACAATAACTCAGAGAAGGCCAGTCATCAAACTAAACTGAGAAAAGCCATCTTCAACATGAATAAGAAGAAAGGGCCCACTACAGCCTGTATGCAAAAACCAAGCACAAAAGGACATTGCGATTACCAAGCTAATATTTCCATCAGGAAACACATTTAGAAGAGCAACCCACCCAAGACATATTAACTTTTAATGAGCCCACCAAAATATTACAAAGAAATGTCAAGCCTGCCAAATAATTCTGGACTGATTTGGTACAAAGATTAGGACAACTCAAACCGTATAATTGGCCCCCTGTTTGAACAAAGGGTATGCCATACTACACCAGGTGCCATACTGCGATTATGCCATCAAGAAGGGAGAGAAACCAACGCGACAGTTGAAAACCAACATCTCCAGCCTCGAAGTCCTGAAGTTCAAAAGGAAGGAAGAACATCACCATCGAGGCAGCAACCGACCACAGCCAACGTGGTACCACCAAAACCACCGCGATCAACCAAACTTGAAACAAAACTCCAACAGGAAGAAACCGAAGAATCAAAAGTTTCCACTCTACAAGTTGTTCCTAAGCTACCAACAGGTAAAACATTACCTAAAGAACTGTAAAAAAACTACTTCTAATGAAAGAAAATGGGTACTTACCCCACAAATCCAAAATGCACCTTAACGCATCAGCGGATTCAACCCAACTGAAGATTGCGCAGTAAGAAGTCTCCTCCGATGTTCGGGGTACGGTAAGCAGAACCTACAGAATTCAACAAACCTCGAAATTGCGAATGACCGCTAACTGACCAGAAAGGATTGGTAAGCATAATCCCTGCCTGCCCTGGAGTCTAACCTAGCTAGGATTAAGTATTGGGAGGTTGGAGGTGTGATTTTTACTGACACTCCCTTTGAATGTGTAATGTACTGTTCTTTATTAGAGTGCTTATAAGTTTGGCATTGTTCTCTCTTGTCTGTAATAAAATCAAAGTTCTTTTGCACCAAACCAGTGGTCTTTTGCACTTTATCACATCCCCCAAATAAATCCAGAGTCAAGAACCCAAGGGAGTGGGAGCGATTCGAACTGCTCAATTAGATTAGAGGTGAACCTGACCCCCGGGACCACCTCTTACAAAATGGCGACCGCGGCAGGACTCTGGTACAAGGGGTGTGTTGCGAAGAGTGCTGGTTTGGGGAAAAGAGCCAAGGTGGAAGCGAGGATTACCTCCTATATGTATAAAAAGGTCAATGTCACTAAAGAATGGGTGCTTGGTCTATTGCGCACTGAGTGTCCAACTAACGCTGCAGCCCAGTGGACAGCAAGCAAGGATCACAAAGAAGCAGTAGAGAAGGCAATTTGGTTAGACAAAACCAATGAGTCACCACAGGCACAACTATGGGAACGCGCAGAGGCCCACCAAGAAAGGGCTATGACAGAAGAGAGGTTATGGGGTGAACTCCGTAAGCTTGAAAGAGGGAAAGACCCAGCTAATGGAAAGGTTTAAAAACAGTCGGGAATATTTTTAATATCAGGTTACCGAGGCCCAAAATAATGAAAAGTTACTGCGGGAGGAAAGCACTCGCCTCACCCTACAAGTAAAAGAGCTCCAGGAAAAATTAAAAGATGTGCAGGCAGCGTATAAAGTAGCTAGCACTAATGGATTTGAATCGGGAGACCACGGTCCCTGCCAGCAACAAATCAAAAGTTTGAACCTTGCTCTGTCCAAGGCAAAAGGCATGGTATACCGAATAAACCCGGGTACCACCCCAGGTAAACCTGGAAGAGAAGGAGGAAACTGTTCGACCACAACGTGTGGCATCGGTGACTACACTGGTGCAGCAGCAGGAGGGCAAACGAGTTGCGGGCAGACAGGGATAGCGAACCACCACCACCTGTGGTGCCGAGTTTCAGCTTGGTCTGGCAGCAGGGAGGAGGGGTAGGCGAGCCAGAACAGGAAGAGCCAGAACCAGGGCCGATGTGCCCGGTCCAGCAACAGAAGTTTGGCCCACCCATCAGTGCCGGGGTTCAAGGGCCCCTGGAAAGTCAGTTTGTGGTCCCCCACTCTCCTCAACAGCTTAGGGCTATGATAAGCCACCTGGGAAAGCTAACTGCAAAGGGAGACCCCTCGGTTCACTTTATGGAGGTGGAGCAGGCAGGGGATATTAATGGGTGCGATGATGCAGAAATGGCAAAGATGCTCCTCCTATCCCTGGACAGAAAACTGTACCAGTCCATCTCGACTGAGAGCAAAAGGGAACGGAGAACACTTGCCGCCGTCCAAAACGACATTTTAGAAGCCATGGGCTGCAATGATGGGAGCCCCTTCTCCAGAGTAGAGAAAACTGTGCAGCTCACAGGGGCAACCCCACAGGTTTTCGCAGACCGACTGTGGCCTGTGTACCAGAGTGCCTGTGTTGGGACCTCGACTGAAATCACTTAAGCCCGGATGAGTTAGCCCACTGGCTCCAAAGCCTAGTGGCTAAGAGTTTAACCTGAATAAGAGCCAAGGCTGAGGCCTGGTTCGACCCAAGAGATCCCCAAACCACCGAACAGGGAGTGCTTAGGCAACTGACCCTAGCTTACAGGAACGGCAGAGGGACGGAAGAGTTCCCACAAAAGGGAAGGGTCCACGAAATCTGACCTAGCCAGGATAAGAGGGAATGGCAGCACGAGGGGACAACCCCTCCGATACAAAATGTACCTGCTTCGGGTGCGGAAAAAATGGGCACTGGAGAAAGGATTGTAGAAATCCTTGGAAGAGTAGTGTTGGAAAGAGTTCTCCAGCCCCGGCCAAAAGGGCCGAGACCGATAAGCCAGTCCGTCCCCACTCGTTCGATACCTTCCGAACTGCACTCTGAATAATGTTAGATGGCCCTGGGAGAGTAGCCACCGCCACCAGTACAGAAATCCCATCTGCCCCATCCCAACCAAAACCGTGACTAGGACAGGCACAGCCTGTCCACCTGTGTGCCATCGAGTATGATGCATGGGGGAGACCGACCGTTCAGATGGAAGTGGAAAAGGAGAAAGGGACTTACCTGCTGGACACCGGTGCCTCAAGCACCTTTGTCTATTCAGCTAACCCTGCCGCCTCACCTCTGCCTAGCGGGGTCCCCTACAGCTTGGTGGGTTTCACAGGCACTGAACAGACTGTCCCATTCTCCGTTCCGCTCTCCATTCATTTAGGTACACTCCACAGTAAATGGACTTGTGTCCTGATGAAGTGGGAGCAGGAAGGGAGAGGGATCCTGGGGGCTGACTTCATCCTAGGCCACGGGATCCTAGTGGATCTGTACCGGACAGGAGAGTGAGGTGGTGGTTATCCCAGGAAAACGGAGAAATGGGACGGTATGCACCATGAAGCCAAAGGAGGGTTATGACCTTGAATCATTGGTCGGTAACACTTCGATAGAATACCAAAAATATGTGAGGAAAAACCTTGCAGCTTTTGCCACTCACAAACACGACTGTGGGAGAATAAACGGGGTCGAGGTTAGCATAGATGGAGACCCCATGACCTGACCACAGAAACAGTACAACTTCCCCAGGGAGGCGGAGGCAGACATGGAAACAGCCTTGGGTTCTCTGGTTAAACAGGGGGTATTAAGACCAATAGCTACCCATGTGAACTCTCCATTGTGACCGGTTAAGAAACTGGACGACTCCTGGAGAGCCACGGTGGACTATCGAGTACTCAACCGTAACATCTCCGCCTGTGCACCCACCGTTGCTGCTGTTGCCAACCTCATTGGGAGTATCCCAGCCTCCGCGACCACCTTCAGGGTGCTGGATATTTCCAACGGTTCTGGTCATACCTTTAAGAAGGGAAGATCAGTACAAATTTGCTTTTATCTTTAAAGGACAGCAATACACTTGAAACTGCCTCCCTCAGGGCTTCCACAACAGCCCCAGTATTTTCCACCAGTGTATGGCCAACTGTTTAAAGAGCTTCAGCAGACCCCAGCAGCTAGTGCAGTATGTAGATGACCTGCTCCTGTTCACCGATGAGGGGGAGGAGCATGGCCCACTGCTGGCTGAGCTGCTGGAGCTGCTGAAAGAAGAGGGGTTTAAAGTAAACCCCAAGAAGGCACAGATCGGCCTGAAGGAAGTAAAATTCTTGGGACTGGCTGTGCGCTCTGGGGAAAGAGCCATTGACAAAGCTAGAAGGGAAGCAGTGCAGAAGTTACCCGCCCCCAACACAGTAACAGGAGTAAGATCTTTTCTAGGGCTAACCGGGTACTGCAGGGATTTCATTGAGGATTATGCAGCCACAGCAGCCCCTCTGCTTTGAATCCTACATAATGGAGTGGAGTGGGATTGGGACAAAGGTTGCGAGGCAGCATTTATCCAACTCAAGAAAGACCTGCAGACCGTGCCAGCTCTAGGGGCCATCGATGGGGGTAAAGAGTTTTTCCTGGCGGTAGCAGCTAGTGGGGACGGTCTGAGCGCAGTACTGCTCCAAGAGCGGCACGGCCGGCTGAGACCAGTGCTCTACTCCTCCAGAATACTCATGGACATGGAGAAGGGATATTCTAACTGTGAGCGGCACCTCCTAGCCACTCACTGGGCTGTGAAAAGATCACTGATCTTCACAGGGGGGTCCCCTATCACACTCCTTACCCACCATAAACCCATCCAAATGCTCCTGGACGGGAGAATCAAGGATGGGACAGTGAGCAGTGCCCGCATTGCTCGCTGGACACTGCTCCTCTCTCAGATGGACCTAAGGGTAAAGGATCTCTGCGAGCCAAGACTCGCAGCCAACATGATTTATCCAGGGACAGCCCAACAGTGTTCCGTAGAAGGAGTATGGGAAATTAACATAGGCTTTCGGGCTGAGTTACATCCCACAGGCCGAGAGATCTATGTGGACGGTTCAAGCACGGTATCTGCAGGTGAATGACTCACAGGCTGCGGAGTTTATGACCCCGAGGCAGGCATTGCCCTGGCGATTAAACTCCCCAGTACGATGAGTGCCCAGTATGCTGAACTGTCTGCGGTGGTGTACGTAGTCACACACTCTGAAGAATTCCCTACACCATACACGATTTGCTCAGACAGTATGTTCACATGCAATTCGTGTACGGAGTACCTGGCTATCTGGTCCCGTCACGGGTACACATCCGCAGACGGGAGACCCCTGGCAATTAAGCCCCTACTGGAAAAGATCACCAAAGCCGTAGGGGAGGAATGGAATATCTGTATACACAAAGTGAAGGCACATTCCACCACTGAACCCCATAGCGAGGGAAACCAACAGGCTGACATGTTGGCCAAGCAAGGTGCTCGCACGGGCAAACCCAGGACCCATCGCAGCAGTCAGGGGCAGGATGGGGACGGCAGTGAGCGCAGGGATAGCTTTGCCCCGGACCTAAAAACAGTTCAGACCCAAGACACCATCCTCAAAGCTGTTCTGAACACACTAGCAAAAGGGGAAAGGGTAGATGGCCCGTACGGCAGTGCAGCAATTGCCATTAAAGAAGGCATGCTGTTCAGGGGGGAGCAATGGGTAGTACCGCAACCACACCGGAGAGAATTCCTCCAGCTAGCCCACGAGGGTCCAGGAGCAGGACATCCCAGACCTGAGACCACTTGGCAACGAGTGGAACAGATAGGGTGGTGGCCAGGACTCAGGGAAGACATCTGCGAGTTCTGTGGTAGCTGTCTGGTGTGCGCTGCCAACAACCCTGACCCCCAGAAACGAAAGGTGTCTATGGGACATATCAGGAGGGTAGAGGGACCCTGGCAGTCAATCCAAATCAATTACATCAGGCCCCTTCCCACTGCCCAGGGAGACTACAGTTACTGCCTAGTATTGGTGGATGTATTCACCAAATGGGTGGAAGCCTTCCCATGCCGAACAGCCACTGCCCTGGGAACAGCCAGGATCCTGGTCAGAGAAGTATTCTCCCGATGGGGACCACCACAATACGTGGAGTCCGACCAAGGGAGTCACTTCACCGGGCAGGTGATGCAGGAGACCCTTAAGGTGCTCGGCATCAAATGAAAATGGCATGTCGCCCACAACCCGCAGTCACCGAGCCTGTGGAACGTTTAAACCGCACCATCAAAGAAAGGCTGCGCAAAGAGACGGGGGACTCACCCAAAGGGTGGGTAGAGGTTCTACCACTCGTCATCTTGGGGATCCGGGCTAGCCAGTCAAAGAGCACATGGTACTCCCCGTACGAGCTCATGACCGGCAGAGCCATGCGAACCCCCACCCATGTGTTAGCCCTGGGACTCACGGAAGGTCAGCTTAGGGAAGCGAACCGGGACAGCTTTGTCAGGAATCTGGTTGAACACCTTAAACAGATTCACTGGCAGGCTGCTAACAACATGGGAAAACAGCATTGGAGCAATCGACTGCTGCTAGAGCCCCGCAAACACCATGAATGGGAGATAGGGGACCAGGTCATGGTGAGGAACTACACTAGAGTAGGGGTCTTTGAGGCACTGTACATGGGACCGTGCCACATTGTCGACAAGGCAAGCCCCATGGTCTATGCCATAAAATTGCGTCGCCGTACAAAGTGGTTCCACATGAATCAGTGCAAACTTTTCAACTCCGGGGCAGCAGCTAAATGTAAGAGACAGCCGGAAACTGTGAACCGTGCTAAAGACAGAGATCCCCAGCCAGCAACCCCCAACTGTGGAAATCCCACAGGGGATGTGACAGACCCACAGACTGCACCCTGAGAGGCGGTGGACTGTGTTACTGGAGGAGCTATCCCCCCAATCATTTGGGACTCGGACGCACCCCCAGTAGTCAGAGCCTTAAGAAGGACTCCCCGCACACCACGGCCAAAGACACCCTGGTCACCAGTGTCCCAATTTAAATGGTTCAGCCCCGGGAAAGGGACCAGCCGCAAAAGGGTACCTAAGGTCTGGGACTAGCCTGCGAGCAAGGACCAGCCACCAAGTGGGAGACCCCAGCCCGTAGCCCTCGACCAGGCAGAACCCCCAGTGAACGAAACAAACTGGCCAACCACCCCTAAAGGAGCGGTGTGCTATAGCACCGGAGGGGACGTTCCCCCAATAGTGTGGGACTCAAACCCACCTCCGGTCAGGACACTCTGGGTCCTGTGGTACAGGCCGACTCACTACCGGCCCCGGTGGAAACCCAGAGGCCAGAGAAGAACGGAGAAGGACAGGAACTAATCTGGCTACCCGGAGGCGGGTGGCAGATGTACATATATAGTACAATATGAATTTAAGAGTGTCTAGTGAGTAATTTAGAGTAGTGTAAGATTCGTCGATGAAATGATAGTGTTATATATATTAGTTACTGGGGTAAGGAAAATAATCCACCTGTGCAGCTATTAAAAAAGGCACAGGCCGGGTAATACCCGGGAGTAAGAAGAATCTACCGGTATAATTATTAAGGGAAGCACCGGTGAGATAACAAGCAAAACGGCTGTGTTATAAAAGTTAGAAGCAGACATTAGTCCATAAGGAACTGAATAAGACTGCCAGTCGATTAAAGACTATATTGGAAAGTCCTTAGTCTCAATGGCACAAAACCC
Source organism: Pristiophorus japonicus (assembly GCF_044704955.1). Taxonomy (NCBI): domain Eukaryota; kingdom Metazoa; phylum Chordata; class Chondrichthyes; family Pristiophoridae; genus Pristiophorus; species Pristiophorus japonicus. The sequence continues at coordinate 289,728,912 of NC_091977.1, forward strand.
ACACGAGGCACATTCTATGGACAAGGTCACACTTTGAACTGAACCTTTATTCACAGGACCAAGAAGTGATGACCCTGCGTGGGACCTCCCTTTATATACCTGGATGACCAGGTAAGGAGTGTCTCCCACAAGTTCACCCCCTGTGGTCAAGGTGTGCATTGCTTAAGTATATACAGTATTGCAGTGGTGTTACATAGAGGTTACATACATGACATATACTATGTCTGAAAGGAAGAGAGCTCAAATTGGAACTTGGTCATCTTAGTCAAGCCAGAGAGCTTTCTCAGGGCTAGACAATCTGCTTTATGTGCCCCTACAGGAAGAAGAACAGTATGGAAAGGGTCCTGTTTCTGCTCGCCATGATAAGGATGAGCAGTGGCAGCCGAGGAGACGTGGAAGAATCCCTCATTTATGGGTGCTCAGGAGAGGGAGCACCGATCGTGACTGCCGGGGGTGGCACCCCAGGCGTGGAAGAATTCACCTTTTACGCCCACAAGGGAAGGTGGCCAGGGTGCCTGGGGTCTAATTCTACCTGCTCCTCCAGCCAGGAAGTTTTTACCTATGGGGAGGCCTCCGTTCCATGTCCCCGGATACGGATCGTCGCTGCCCAAGTCAGTGTTACAGAGGGAAAACGTGTATGTTTGACTTGCAAAGGAAAGATTACCCTGGGAAGATGGTGGTGGCTCAGAAAACTCAGCTAGGATGCATGGGACCAGTAATCGGACTGGGAAAAACTCGGTAATGATACATACCGCACCATCATGGGGACACGGGAAGGAGTAAAAGTGTGTTGGGACAAATGGTGGGAATCCAAACAAGGAATTTACGTTTGCATGTAAGGATCAGAGAGTATTTGTCCCACAGGCATATCAATCGCCTTCGCCAGGCAATGGCAAGATGAAGAGGAAGGGATGAGGTGGGATTCCAGCCTACACGGGTGCGCGGTCCCGCACTCCCCACTCCCAATTAATGCCACCGAACTAAGAGCACACATTAAAAAACCCCTGCCCACAACCCCGTCAATACGCACAATAATAGAAAGGTGTCCTACCACCACCAAGGGACCAGGGAACGGATTAGTATTGGTACTGACCGAAAGGGTGTTATACTATTATGCAGTAACTTCAGTTATTTTAAACCTTACCGAGGTACACCTACCTGCATGGTGCCTGAAGGAAACAGAGCTGCTATATCAGGTCCTACTTAGAGAAATGTTCAAGAAATTTTATGAGTTAGACTTTGGAAATGTAGATAAAGCAGACCTATACACCCTAAACGCTAGGGACACCATAGGCTCGGGGAGACATAGAAGGGGAATCATAAACAATGTTTTCACTGCCTACAATACAGGATCCTCTGTAATAAATAGCTTAGATGACATAGAACTGCAAACACAGATAAACGGTTTAAAGAAACAATTGAGAAAAATCCTGAAACAAGAGAACATAGTTGTAGGCTCAGAACTACACGAGGACCAGGTTATGACTGTCCATTTAAAAGAAATAGTGGCTGAGCTGGTAAAACATGCACAGACAGTGAATGCACTCATACGGGAGGATAGAAATGCTTCAGACCAGGCTGCACAGAACAAGGTGTGCGTATTGTATGGGACATGGTTGTTGAGCGAGGGCCGGTTTAGTCCCCTCCTGGATCAGTAACAAGCACCTTGCAGCCCTCCACCTGCACAGCAATTCACTCAGCCCGTGCTAGCTCTGCCTAGCCTCTGAAGCCTACCCTGTCCCAGTAGACTGTGGGAAATCTAACCATACCATTATGAGAATAGTATTAAGGACGCTGTTCAAGGGTGGGACAGCCCGACCCGCACCGGTATACCAGGTGGAGAACATTGGAGTTATTCTGGGAGGTGCAGACATTTGTTTCGCAGCGGTCCCACCCTATGTCATAAAGTGGGAGCACGGTGTAACGAGTACTGACCTCTCTGGGTGCCGGAGCCGGGGTGCACATGTAATACTGTGTCCCCAGTACTTGAGTGCCCATTCAAAGTCACAGTGTGGGTTTAAAGCTGCTGGCGCACAGCCTATTAACTGCACCATGGAGGTAATGGCACAGGACCATGTCCCTCCACAGGTAACATACATAGGGGGTGGGACATATTGTGACACCACCAGTGCACCCCACTACCAACATGGACACTTCTGGTATCCGGTGAGGGACAGTAGTTTTTGCTTCAAACCTGAGGCATCAGATCAAGTGGCCCAGGAACGGATTGTCCCCATTCCTGAACCCTCCACCGTCCACCTCACTGTGAAGGAAAACATTACACACCTGCAGGATTATGTTGTACATTTTGGCGATGCAATTCCCCCTCTACCCGAACATCTTACTGCTATGTTAAAAGCTGTAATTATCTCACAAAAACACTTCTACACTTTAGAACAGAAAACAATTGAGACAGGGAGAAAGATTCTCGAGATCACAATTCTGCCTTGGTGAGACTTTTCAGAAATATAGAAGTCCCAGTCTGGACCCGAATCGCTTCCCACATTTTAGTTATCTGTCAACTCGCAATTATTCTTTACTTATGGTGTCTCACTTGCCGAGTAAAACACAGAGGCCGTCAGCACCAAAGGGTGCTGTACGCTCCTTGGCCTAACTTGGGGATTGCCCAGGGAGGGGTGACACCATACTATCTTGTTTAATTTGTGTTTGATTTTACCTGCTGTAAAATGCAAATATCGAGTGTTGTAAGAGCGTTATTTAAAAATCTGTTCAACTATGTACCTTTTATTTTTTTTTTAAAGCTGAGTTTGACTGTACATCATTATTTTACTGTGAAAACAGAGTAAAGGAGGGGCACCGGACCCCCTCTATGCTGTAACCGAATTGTAATAATTGTATTCGCCTGTAAATTGCATTGCATTTCAAAGGGGGATGCACGTTAATGTTTAGCTAGTATAAATACGGGGAAGGTAGACTCTCGAGATCAGGAATTTTGCTTACCTTGCTTGACACTCAAGTGTGTAGACCGTCGGCGGCAGTCGGGAGCAGCGTCGGAGGTGCGTGGAGCGGCCTATAAAAGGCACAGCAGGGAGTCCGGGGCCCAGCGTCGGCGGCAGTCGGGAGCAGCGTCGAAGAGGTGCGTGGAGCGGCCTATAAAAGGCACAGCAGGGAGTCCGGGGCCCAGCGTCGGCGGCAGTCGGGAGCAGCGTCGAGGAGGTCCGTTGGTGAGGCCTATAAAAGGCACAGCAGGGAGTCCGGGGCCCAGCGTCGGCGGCAGTCGGGAGCAGCGTCGAAGAGGTCCGTTGGTGAGGCCTATAAAAGGCACAGCAGGGAGTCCGGGGCCCAGCGTCGGCGAGAGGTGCGTGGAGAGGCCTATAAAAGGCGTGACTTGTGCAGCTACAGGGAGAAGGCAAAAAAGAAGTAGAAAGAAACAGAAAGGTGACATCACAGCCAAGGGGGTAAGTGATTGGCTAGTGATTGGTGAGTAGTTTTTCTTTTTTCTCTTCTGTAACAGTGAGTAAACTTTAGCATTGTTGTTGCTTATCTAAGGGTTAAGTCATGGCAGCACAGCTCGGTCACGTGTTATGCTCCTCCTGTACCATGTGGGAACTCAGGGACGACTCCAGTGTTCCTGACGACGACGTGTGCGGGAAGTTTATCCGCCTCTAGCTCCTGATGGACCCCGTTGCGGAGTTGGAGCTGAGGGTGGATTCACTCTGGAGCATCCACGATGCTGAGAATGACGTGAGTAGCATGTGTAGCGAGTTGGTCGTACCGCAGGTAAATGGCCCACAGCCAGATAGGGAATGGAAGACCAGCAGGAAGAGAAGTGCAAGGAAGGTAGTGCAGGGGTCCCCTGTGTTCATCCCCCTGCAAAACTGATACACTGCTTTGAGTACTGTTGGGGGGGATGACTCATCAGGGGAGGGTAGCAGCAGCCAAGTTCATGGCACCGTGGCTGGCTCTGTTGCACAGGAGGCCAGGAAAAAGAGTGGGAGAGTGATAGTGATAGGGGATTCAATTGTAAAGGGAATAGATAGGCGTTTCTGCGGCCGCAACCTAGACTCCAGGATGGAATGTTGCCTCCCTGGTGCAAGGTCAAGATGTCTCAGAGTGGGTGCAGGACATTCTAAAAAGGGAGGGAGAACAGCCAGTTGTAGTGGTGCACATTGGTACCAACGACATAGGTAAAAAAAGGGATGAGGTCCTTCGAAACGAATTTAAGGAGCTAGGAGCAAAATTAAAAAGTAAGACCTCAAAAGTAGTAATCTCGGGATTGCTACCAGTGCCACGTGCTAGTCAGAGTAGGAATCGCAGGATAGCGCAGATGAATACGTGACTTGAGCAGTGGTGCAGCAGGGAGGGATTCAAATTCCTGGGGCATTGGAACCGGTTCTGGGGGAGGTGGGACCAGTACAAACCGGACGGACGGCACCTGGGCAGGACCGGAACCAATGTCCTAGGGGGAGTGTTTGCTAGTGTTGTTGGGGAAGAGTTAAAGTAATATGGCAGGGGGATGGGAACCAATGCAGGGAGACAGAGGGAAACAAAAAGGAGACAATAGCAAAAGACAGAAAGGAGATGAGGAAAAGTGGAGGACAGAGAAACCCAAGGCAAAGAACAAAAAGGGCCACTGTACAGCAAAATTCTAAAAAGACAAAGGGTGTTAAAAAAACAAGCCTGAAGGCTTTGTGTCTTAATGCAAGGAGTATCCGTAATAAGGTGGATGAATTAACTGTGCAAATAGATGTTAACAAATATGATGTGATTGGGATTACAGAGACGTGGCTCCAGGATGATCAGGGCTGGGAACTCAACATCCAGGGATATTTAACATTCAGGAAGGATAGAATAAAAGGAAAAGGAGGTGGGGTAGCATTTCTGGTTAAGGAGGAGATTAATGCAATAGTTAGGAAGGACATTAGCTTGGATGATGTGGAATCTATATGGGTAGAGCTGCAGAACACCAAAGGGCAAAAAACATTAGTGGAAGTTGTGTACAGACCTCCAAACAGTAGTAGTGATGTTGGGGAGGGCATCAAACAGGAAATTAGGGGTGCATGCAATAAGGGTGCAGCAGTTATAATGGGTGACTTTAATATGCACATAGATTGGGCTAACCAAACTGGAAGCAATACGGTGGAGGAGGATTTCCTGGAGTGCATAAGGGATGGTTTTCTTGACCAATATGTCGAGGAACCAACTAGGGGGCATGCCATCTTAGACTGGGTGTTGTGTAATGAGAGAGGGTTAATTAGCAATCTCGTTGTGCGAGGCCCCTTGGGGAAGAGTGACCATAATATGGTGGAATTCTGCATTAGGATGGAGAATAAAACAGTTAATTCAGAGACCATGGTCCAGAACTTAAAGAAGGGTAACTTTGAAGGTATGAGGTGTGAATTGGCTAGGATAGATTGGCGAATGATACTTAAGGGGTTGACTGTGGATGGACAATGGCAGACATTTAGAGACCGCATGGATGAACAACAACAATTGTACATTCCTGTCTGTGGTAAAAATAAAAAAGGGAAGGTGGCTCAACTGTGGCTATCAAGAGAAATCAGGGATAGTATTAAAGCCAAGGAAGTAGCATCCAAATTGGCCAGAAATAGCAGCGAACTCGGGGACTGGGAGAAATTTAGAACTCAGCAGAGGAGGACAAAGGGTTTGATTCGGGCAGGGAAAATAGAGTACGAGAAGAAGCTTGCAGGGAACATTAAGACGGATTGGAAAAGTTTCCATAGATATGTAAAGAGAAAAAGGTTAGTAAAGACAAACATAGGTCCCCTGCAGTCAGAATCAGAGGAAGTCATAACGGGGAACAAAGAAATGGCGGACCAATTGAACAAGTACTTTGGTTCAGTATTCACTAAGGAGGACACAAACAACCTTCCGGATATAAAAGGGGTCGGAGGGTCTAGTAAGGAGGAGGAACTGAGGGAAATCCTTATTAATCGGGAAATTGTGTTGGGAAAATTGATGGGATTGAAGGCCGATAAATCCCCAGGGCCTGATGGACTGCATCCCAGAGTACTTAAGGAGGTGGCCTTGGAAATAGCGGATGCATTGACAGTCATTTTCCAACATTCCATTGATTCCTATCGAGTGGAGGGTAGCCAATGTAACCCCACTTTTTAAAAAAGGAGGGAGAGAGAAAACAGGGAATTATAGACCGGTCAGCCTGACATCGGTAGTAGGTAAAATGATGGAATCAATTATTAAGGATGTCATAGCAGCGCATTTGGAAAGAGGTGACATGATAGGTCCAAGTCAGCATGGATTTGTGAAAGGGAAATCATGCTTGACAAATGTTCTGGAATTTTTTGAGGATGTTTCCTGTCGAGTGGACAAGGGAGAAACAGTTGATGTTGTATATTTGGACTTTCAAAAGGCTTTCGACAAGGTCCCACACAAGAGATTAATGTGCAAAGTTAAAGCACATGGGATTGGGGAGTAGTGTGTTGACATGGATTGAGAACTGGTTGTCAGACAGGAAGCAAAGAGTAGGAGTAAATGGATACTTTTCAGAATGGCAGGCAGTGACTAGTGGGGTACCGCAAGGTTCTGTGCTGGGGCCCCAACTGTTTACACTGTACCTTAATGACTTAGACAAGGGGATTAAATGTCGTATCTCCAAATTTGCAGATGACACTAAGTTGGGTGGCAGTGTGAGCTGCGAGGAGGATGCTATGAGGCTGCAGAGCAACTTGGATAAGTTAGGTGAATGGGCAAATGCATGGCAGATGAAGTATAATGTGGATAAATGTGAGGTTATCCACTTTGGTGGTAAAAACAGAGAAACAGACTATTATCTGAATGGTGACAGATTAGGAAAAGGGGATGTGCAACGAGACCTGGGTGTCATGGTACATCAGTCATTGAAGGTTGGCATGCAGGTACAGCAGGCGGCTAAGAAAGCAAATGGCATGTTGGACTTCATAGCGAGGAGATTTGAGTACAGGGGCAGAGAGGTGTTGCTACAGTTGTACAGGGCCTTGGTGAGGCCACACCTGGAGTATTGTGTACAGTTTTGGTCTCCTAACCTGAGGAAGGACATTCTTGCTATTGAGGGAGTGCAGCGAAGGTTCACCAGACTGATTCCCGGGATGGCGGGACTGACATATCAAGAAAGACTGGATCAACTGGGCTTGTATTCACTGGAGTTCAGAAGAATGAGAGGGGACCTCATCGAAACATTTAAAATTCTGATGGGTTCAGACAGGTTAGATGGAGGAAGAATGTTCCCAAGGTTGGGGAAGTCCAGAACCAGGGGTCACAGTCTAAAGATAAGGGGGAAGCCATTTAGGACCGAGATGAGGAGAAACTTCTTCACCCAGAGAGTGGTGAACCTGTGGAATTCTCGACCACAGAAAGTTGTTGAGGCCAATTCATGAAATATATTCAAAAAGGAGTTAGATGAAGTCCTTACTACTAGGGGGATCAAGGGGTATGGCGAGAAAGCAGGAATGGGGTACTGAAGTTGCATGTTCAGCCATGAACTCATTGAATGGAAGTGCAGGCTAGAAGGGCCGAATGGCCTACTCCTGCACCTATTTTCTATGTTTCTCTGTCACAGGGGGAACTGAAAGTTCTAAATTCATGGGAACCACCCCAGTGTTTGGGCTCATTGGAAGGGAAATTTAATTTGGGACTAGCTACTGGAAAGTTTGAAATCCTAAAGTGCTTATGAAAGAAGCTATGAACTTTAATTGAATTTTGGACTTTTACAAGATGAACTCAAGTCTGTGGCTGAGCCTAAGGAACTAAAGGAGTCAACTTGATTATTGGAACTGTCCGGGATTTGGAACTGAAGTAAATTGTCTGGAGAAATGGATATTCGAAAACCCTTCTTCACAAGAGACATTAACATAACAACAATAACTCAGAGATGGCCAGCCAACAAACTAAACCGAGAAAAGCCATCTTCAGCATGAATAAGAAGAAATGGCCCACTACAGCCTGTATGCAAAAACCAAGCACAAAAGGACATTGCGATTACCAAGCTAATATTTCCATCAGGAAACAGATTTAGAAGAGCAACCCACTCAAGACATATTAACTTTTAACGAGCCCACCAAAATATTACAAAGAAATGTCAAGCCCGCCAAATTTAAACAAAGAATTTTTGATTGATTTGGTGCGAAGATTAGGACAACTCAAACCATATAATTGGCCCCCTGTTTTAACAAAGGGTATGCCATACTACACCAGGTGCCATACTGCAACTATGCCATCAAGAAGGGAGAGAAACCAACGCGACAGTTGAAAACCAACATCTCCAGCCTCGAAATTCTGAAGTTCAAAAGGAAGGAAGAACATTACCATCGAGGCAGCAACCGACCACAGCCAACGTGGCACCACCAAAACCACCGTGATCAACCAAACTTGAAACAAAACTCCAACAGAAAGAAACCGAAGAATCAAAAGTTTCCACTCTACAAGTTGTTCCTAAGCTACCAACAGGTAAAACATTACCTAAAGAACTATAAAAAAACTACTTCTAACGAAAGAAAACGGGTACTTACCCCACAAATCCAAAACGCACCTTAACGCATCAGCGGATTCAACCCAACTGAAGATTGCACAGTAAGAAATCTCCTCCGATGTTCGGGGTACGGTAAGCAGAACCTACAAAATTCAACGAACCCCAAAATCGCGAACTCCCGCTAACTGACCAGAAAGGATTGGTAAGCATAGTCCCTGCTTGCCCTGGAGTCTAACCTAGCTAGGATTAGGTACTGGGAGGTGGGAGGTGTGATTTTTACTGGCACTCCCTTTGAATGTGTAATGTATCGTCCTTCATTAGAGTGATTATAAGTTTGGCATTGTACTCTCTTGTCTATAATAAAATCAAAGTTCTTTTGCACCAAACCAGTGGTCTTTTGCACTTTATCACATCCCCCAAATAAATCCAGACTCTAGAACCCAAGGGAGTGGGAGCGATTCAAACTGCTCAAGTAGGTCAGAGGTGAACCTGACCCCCGGGACCACCCCTTACAGTATGAAGTTCTTATATTAGCTATTTTAATGGGAGTATCAGCACAATTAATTTCAAGGTCTTAAAATTGAATTATCTGATGTGCAACGATACACCATCTTCCACCATCAGCCTCTCATTGTGACTCAATTGTAATGATGCTATTGCCCCCATTCATACATGGAAGCTAATGGTATCAGTAAGTCAAGCCATCCAATCTAAAGTTGAATATGTACTACTTTTAAAAAGATGTATTTTGTTGTTTTTTTAAAGTCATTTATTTTCTCTCCTTTGGACTCCTCATTATTGATTGGAAAGTGACCATTGAACACAATTTTACTGCTGATCCATTGTACCTACATGACCTTCTAGTTAAAACTGGAATAACTATGATTGCTTACCCTCTAAATACTCAAGCTGAACTAGCCAGCACAGGCAGGATGGAGAGAATGAGTTCTTTCTGTGCTATATCATTCTGTGATTCACATGTACGTTGATGACACCCAGCTCTTCATCACTACCACTTCTCTCGACCCCTCCATGGTCTCTAAATTTTCGGATTGCTTGTCCGACATCCAGTTCTGGATGAGCAGAAATTTTCTCCAATTGAATATTGGGAAGACTGAAGCCATTGTTTTCGGTCCCTGTGACAAACTCTGACTCCATCCCTCTCCCCAACTTCTGTCTGAGGCTGAACCAGACTGTTTGCAACCTTGGTGTCATATTTGACTGTGGAAAAAGCTTTCGACCACATACTCACAGCATAACTAAGACTGCCTATTTCCACCTCCGTAACATCGCCCATCTCAGCTCTTGCCTCAGCTCATCCACTGCTGAAGCCCTCATCCATGCCTTTTATACTTCTAAACTTAATTATTCCAACACACTCCTGGCTGGCTTCCCACATTCTACCCTACGTAAACTAGAGGTGATCCAAAACTCGGCAGCCCGTGTCCTATCTCGCACCAAGTCCCGCTCATCCATCACCCCTGTACTCGCTGACCTACATTGGCTTCCAGTTAAGCTATCCTTGATTTCGAAACTCTTATCCTTATTTTCAAATCCCTCCATGTCCTCGCCCCTCACTATCTCTGTAATCTCCTCCAGCCCCACAACCCCCCGATATATCTGCGTTCATCTAATTCTGTGCTCTTGAGCATTCCTGATTATAATCACTTGACCATTGGTGGCTGTACCTTCTGTTGCCTAGGCCCCAAGCTCTGGAATTTCCTGCCTAAACCACTCCACCTCTCTTTCCTCCTTCAAGATGCTCCTTAAAACTTACCTCTTTGAGCAAACTTTTGGTCACCTGCGCTAATTTCTAGTTATGCGGCTCGGTGTCAAATTTTTTATCACATACTACCCCTGTGAAGTGCCTTGGGATGTTTCACTACATTGAAGGCGCTATATAAATACAAGTTGTTGTTGTTTTTGTTGTTGATTCTAGCCACACAATACAGTATTTACATAACATTGAGCATTAGATGTCGGAGATTGGACTGTTCACAAAAATATTATTGAATATTAATGATTTTTTAAAAACTTGTTTTATAACCAATGCTTTGCATGCCAAAACTTGTAAAAGTACAGTTTTCCAGGTCACTTTACAGGCTTATTTTATAAGCCACAAGCCATGATGTTCTTCATGGTGAGTCGAAGGTTACACTGTTGCATGAGGGGAGGAAGCTGCAGGGGTGTGAAAGCGAGAGAAAAGTACACTACTATTTTAGTTGAACCAATAATCAAGTGCCTTCTCGACATAAAGAATTTGGAAAAAAATGTGTAAGACATCTCTTGGAGACAGTGTTTTTTTTGATTGATTCCTGGAAAATATATGAATAGTATCTTCCTTAACCATTACAGGCTGATAAATAAGTTTGTTCCCTTAAATACACAATAACATAAGTATATACAACTTTTCATATAACATGAGATAGCAGTGCTTTATTGTCCATTCATTTATAGCTAGGGGATTTGAGTATAGGAGCAGGGAGGTCTTACTGCAGTTGTACAGGGCCTTAGTGAGGCCTCACCTGGAATATTGTGTTCCATTTTGGTCTCCTAATCTGAGGAAGGACGTTCTTGCTATTGAGGGAGTGCAGCAAAGGTTCACCAGACTGATTCCAAAGATGGCAGGACTGACATATGAGGAGAGACTGGATTGACTGGGCCTGTATTCACTGGAGTTTAGAAGGATGAGAGGGGATCTCATAGAAACATATAAAATTCTGACTGGACTGGACAGGTTAGATGCAGGAAGAATGTTCCTGATGTTGGGAACGTCCAGAACCAGGGGACATAGTCTAAGGATAAGGGGTAAGCCATTTAGGACCGAGATGAGAAGAAACTTCTTCACTCAGAGAGTTGTTAACCTGTGGAATTCCCTACTGCAGAGAGTTGTTGATGCCAGTTCATTGGATATATTTAAGAGGGAGTTGGATATGGCCCTTATGGCTAAAGGGATCAAGGAGTATGGAGAGAAAGCAGGAAAGGGGTACTGAGGTGAATGATCAGGTTCGAAGGGCCGAATGGCCTACTTCTGCACCTATTTTCTATTCTATGTTTCTATGGCCCCAAGTTTCCACGTGATTTGCTCCTGATTTTTAGGAGTAACTGGTGTAGAACGGAATATCTTAGAAATCGGAATTTTCGTCATTTAGTTTGCTCCAGTTCTAGTCAGTTAGAACAGTTTCACTTTGGAACAGAATTTTTTTTTCAAAAGGGGGCGTGTCCGGCCACTTACGCCTGATTTCAAAGTTTCGTCAGTGAAAACTTACTCCAAACTAACTTAGAATGGAGTAAGTGAAGATTTTTGTACGCTCGAAAAAACCTTGTCTACACTTTAGAAAATCAGGCGTAGGTTACAAATCAGGCGTAGGGAATGGTGGGGGGGGGGATTAAAAGGAAGTTTACAAACATTAAACACTTCAGTTTTACAAATAAAGAGCCATCATCAATAATAAATGATAAATACATCAATAAATCAACCAATAAATCAATCAAAAAAAATTAATAAGAAATAATTTTTTTAAAAATCAATAAATAAAACATTTTCTACTTACCGACTGCAGCACCGGGAGCCCTCCAACAGCGTGCTGGGATGCCCCCCACAGTGTGTCTCTGTCAGTGTCTCTATCTCTCTGTCTGTCTGTCTGTGTGTGTCTCTCACTCTCTGTCTGTCAGTGTCTGTGTTTCTGACAGCGAGGGGAGGGGGAGGAGGGGGGTAGAGGGAGAGAGGGGGGGAGAAGGGGGAGGGATGGAGAGAAGGGGGAGGGATGGGGAGAAGGGGGATGGGGGGTGAGAGGGGGGAGAAGGGGAGAAGAGGATGAAGGGGAGAAAGGAGATGGGGGGAAGGAGTTTGGGGGGGGTGAAGGAGAAGGGGGAGGGAGGCTGAACGGGCCGGGCCCAAGACTTTGGGCAGGGCCTGTCCCCAGCACAAGATTTACAGGTAGGTGGCGTTGGGTCGGGTCGGGGGGGGGTTTGGTGGGAGGGAGTTCGGTTCGGTTCGGGTCGGGGGGGAGGGAGAGGGAGAGGGAGGTCAGGTCGGGGGGAGGGAGGTCAGGTCGGATCCAGTTCAGAGGCGGGTCGGGGGAGAGCGGGAGTCGGGTCGGGACGGTGTCGGGTCTGGTCCGGAGGCGGAGGAGGCGGGTAGCGGGAGTCGGGTCGGGTCCAGTCCGGAGGGTCGGGTCGGGTCCGGTCCGGGGGCGGGGGGGGAAGCGGGAGTCAGGTCGGTGTCGGGTCCGGTCTGGGGGCGGGGGGGAAAGTGGGAGTCGGGTCGGTGTCAGGTCCGGTCCGGGGCCGGGGGGCGGGGGGGAAAGCAGGAGTCAGGTCGGTGTCGGGTCCGGTCCGGAGGGTCGGGTCGGGTCCGGTCCGGGGGCGGGGGGGGAAGCGGGAGTCAGGTCGGTGTCGGGTCCGGTCTGGGGGCGGGGGGGAAAGTGGGAGTCGGGTCGGTGTCGGGTCCGGTCCGGGGCCGGGGGGGCGGGGGGGAAAGCAGGAGTCAGGTCGGTGTCAGGTCTGGTCCGGGAGCGGGGGGGGAAGCAGGAGTCGGGTC